>NW_027139548.1:1265892-1898838 GCF_035084215.1 Heptranchias perlo
CTGATCTGTGCTTCTGCCATCTCAAGCCTTCATTTCTCCAACTCTCTCGCCACCTGACATATGTAAATCAGCCGAGCGAGGGAATCCAATCGAGAATCATAGAATCATAAAGCACAGACGGAGGCCATTCGGCCCATCGTGGCTTGTGCAGGCTCTTTGAAAGAGCTATCCAATTAGTCCACTCCCCCGCTCTTTCCCCACAGGTCTGGACATTCTCCTTTACAATTATACATCCAATTCCTTTCTAAAAGCTCCCACCTGGGCTAGTGCCAGGAGCGGTGCAGCAATTCCCAAGCACAGTCAACGCAGCTCCAGGGGGTATACTGCCGAGGAGGAACATCCAGCCCTAAGTTTCCACTTGGGGGCACCGTGAATATCAATAACCGCACTCAAGGCCTCGGCCTACCTGTGGGTTAAGTCACATGAGATCTCGCCGTGACAACAAATGAATCACTCGACCCTGCTGTGCTCTCAGTGCTCCCGGATCTGTTCAAATGTTCACACGTGGAATCCGCTCTACTTAACCGCTCGGCCAAATGATGACCTTAGCCCGCTGTCCATTCCAGCCCATTCCCCATCTACTGCTACTCAATGATAGCACAGAAGGAGATCCATTGGATTTTCTACCTCTTCCCTGTGCCATCTCATGGTGTGACCCGTCCAGTTAAATGGGCCTCACCCTGAGATCTCACGGTGTCACCCGTCCAGTTAACTGGGCCTCATCCGTATTTATTCTATCAAAACCGTTCATGATTTTGAACACGTCCATCAAATCTCATCTTCATCTTCTCTGTTCTACAGAGAGCAGACCCAGCTTCTCCAGCCTCTCCACATAACACTCATCCCTGGTAACATTCTTGTTAATCTCTTCTGGGCAGCCTCTAAGACCTTGACATCGTTCCTAAACTGCGGTGCTCAGAATTCGACAAAATACTCCAGCTAAGGCCGAACCAATCGTTTATAAAGGTTTTGCATTACTTCCTTGCTTTTGTACTTTATGCCCCCCATTAACAAAGCAAACTTTGAAAATGTACTCTGCATACCCAAATTCAAATCATTAATATACAATCAAAAAAAGCAGCGGTCCTACTATTATCCACTTGGGAACACCACTGTTGACTTCCCTCCAGTCTGAAAACCAACCGTTCACCACTATCCTCCGCTTTTTGTCCCTGAGCTGATTTTCTATCCACGATGCGACGGTCCCTTTAATCCCCTGGGCTTTAATTTTGCTAAGAAGTCTATAACGTGGTACTTTATCAAATGCCTTTTGAAAGTCCACATACACAACATCAACCGCACTACCCTAATTAACCCACTCTAGAATTCATCAAAAACTCAAACAGGTTAGTAAAACACGATTTTCCTTTAACATGTCCGTGCTGACTTTCATTTATTATCCCTCATTTTTCGAAGTGCCAATTAATTTTGTCCCTGATTATTGTCTCTAAAAGTTACCCCAACACCAACTTTAGGCCGATTGGCCTGTAATTGCCGGGTTCACCGCTCACTTCTTTTTTGAACAGGGGTGTGACATTTGCAACCCTCCAGTCCTCTGGCACAAGCCCCATATCTCAGAAGAATTAGAGGATTGTGGCCAGAGCCTCTGCAGTTTCCACCCTCACTTCCCTCAGTAACCCACGATGCATCCCATCTGGACCGGGTGACTTTCATACTTTGAGAACTGCCACTCTTTGAAGTACCTGCTACTTATCTATTTTTATCCTATCCAATATCGCTACTACATCCTACCTTACGGCTACAACGGAAGCATCCTCTTCTCCACTCAAGACCAATGTGAAATATTCATTTCGTACCTCAGCCATTCCCTCTGCCTTCACAAGAAGATCTCGTTATTTGTCTCCAATTGTTCACACCCTTCCTTTGACCAGTCCTTTTGTATTTATATGTTTATAATAGACTTCTGCGTTCCCTTTTATGTTAGCCATCAATCTATTCTCATGCTCTCTCTTTGTCCCACTTCCTCCCTTATATAAATCTCCTCTGAACTTTCTGTATTTAGCCTCATTTTCTACTGAATTATGTACCTTAACTTTGTTATACGCCTCCTTTTCTGTTTCATTGTCATCTATATATCTTTAGTCATCCAGAGAGCTCTAACTCTAGATGTCCTGCCTTTCCCCCTCGTGGGAATGTGTCCACACTCTACCCGAGCCATCTCTGCCTTGAAATCCTCCAATTGTTCAGTTATTGTTTTGCTACCGATTTTTGATTCCAGTCAACCTGGAAAATACACTTAGTATTCGTAAAAAAAATTCCCTCTCCTTCCCAGATAACAGTAGAGAGCAATTATGATAACTCCCTGAAATCATCACTCTTAGTAGAATATCTGTGGTCTAACTCTATGCTTGCCTTACCAAAAGAGTGTGGGTTGATTATGAGATGTTGGTATGTCAACGGCTCCATGACTCGGATTTAACCAATTGGTTTCACTCAATACATTCAGCATGCTCCTGGAACACGTTGCTTGAGCTGAAACGGTCCGTGGAATTCCCTGTGCAACCGTTGCTACTTAAACTTGTTATGTAAGTCTGCCCGTAGTTATTTGCTATTCAATTGCGACATGACTCTGGTGACGTGTTCATGCCTATTAAGCGTTCGTGTGCCCAAATGTTACAATAAGTTCTGAACTGTAACCGTTAAACTCTATTTAGTGCATGAATTTGACTGGGGTTCTTCCTTGACGGTTTGGCAAGAAAGAGTTTTAGGCAAACCGAATCGAGGGTCAGTAAATTAAATTCGTTTTGATCCGAACTGGGTGAAATGTAAGATCGTTCGGGAACCGAATCAGGCAGCATTCACCCCTCCAGATAACTGGGAGGGAAAAGCCCAGATAATTCCGTGGTAAGCGGTTAAAGGAGGAAACCAAGGACTCGCCTGGTTCCTCGGCATATATCTTTCAGGATATCAAAAGCAGCTTTCCTGGAACAGGACATCCAAGACTTTGGGAAATACATGAATTCACAGCACAGGAGATTCTGTGCGACTGTTGCTGTGTACGGGCCGCTCCAAGACAACACAATGAGAAGTCCTCTGTTTGCACTTCAGTGGAGTGCATCTAACTGGGTGGCCAGCTTTTGATTTGTTAAAATAGGGATAGGCACCAAACACTAAGCCATGAAAATAACTGCGAGGTTAAATCACAGAAGGCCCATCATGTCTGTACCAGCCGAAGAATAGAGCTGTCATGCTTTATAGCACTTGCCAGCAATTGATCTGTAGCCTTGCAGGTTACAGCACGTGAAGTGCATATCTAAGTACTTTTTAAATGCGATGAGGGTTTCTGTCTCTACCACCCTTTCAGGCAGTGAGTTTCAGACCCGCATCACACTTTGCGTGAAATAATTTCCTCAGCTCCCCTCTAATCCTTCTACCAATTACTTTGAGTCCATACCCTCTGTTTATTGACCTATCTGATGAGGGAAATAGGTCCTTCCTATCCACTTTATCTAGTCCAGTCATTATTTTATGCTCCTCCATTAAATCTTCCCTCACCCTCGCTTGTATTTTAAGAAAACAATCCCAGACTATCCAATCTTTCCTCATAGCTAAAATTCTCCAGTCCTGGTAACATCATCGTAAACCTCCTCTGTACCTGGTCTACAAGAATCACTTCATTCCTGCAATAAAAAAAATGATATTAAATAATAAAGTTCTTATTTTTGTCCCCTGAACTGTAGTATATGCAGTAACAGCAGTTTTCCATTTAAAGGTTTATTTCTGTTGCATTTCTTGGGGGAGTGAATGGACGTCAGCATCGACTTCTCTACTCAAGACCAATGTGAAATGTTAATTTCGTACCTCAGTCATTCCCTCTGCCTTCAGAAGAAGATCTCCTTTTTTGTCCCCAATTGTTCACACCCTTCCTTTGACTACCCCTTTTTAAAATAATTTTGCGTTCCCTTTTATTTTCGCCACCAAGCTATTGTCATGGTCTCTCCTTGTCCATATTACACGCTTTTGTTAAATCTCCTCTGAACTTTCTGTATTTTGCCACGTTTTCAACTGTATTATTACGTACGTTATATTTGTCATAAGGCTCCTTTTTCTGTTTCATTGTAATCTCCATATCTTTAGTCATCCAGGGAGCTCCAACGTTGGATGTCCTTCATTTCCCCCTCGTGGGAATGTGTCTACTCTGTACCCAAGCCATCTTTTCATTGAAAGCCTCCCTTTGTTCAGTTATTGTTTTGCTGCCGATTTTTGATTCCAGTCCACCCGGAAAATACACTTAGTCTTCGTAAAAAACTTCCCTGTCCTTCCCAGATAACAGTACGGAGCAATCATTATAACTCCCTGAAATCATCTCTCTTAGTAGAATATCTGTGGTGTTGCCATGTGGAATTAATATAACTCCCTGAAGACATCTATCTTACTAGAATACCTGTGATGTAGCCATGTGCAATTATTATAACTCCCTGAAATAATCTCTATTACTAGAATATCTGTGGTCTAACTCTAAGCTTGTCTTACCAAAGGAGTGTGGGTTGATGATGAGATTCTGATATGTGAACGGCTCCATGACTCGGATTTACCCAATCGGTTACACTCAATACATTCAGCATGCTCCTGGCACACGTTGCCAGAGGTGAAACGGTCCGTGGAATTGCCTGTGCAACCGTTGGTACTTAACCTTGTTATGGGAATCTGTCTGTAGTTTTTTGCTATTTAATTTCTGCATGACTCTTGTGACATGTGTTCATGTCTATTAAGCGTCCGTGTGCCCAACTTTTACTATAAGTTGTGATTTCTAACCGTCAAACTGTATTTAGTGCCTGCCTTTGAATTGGCTTCTTCCTTGATGATTTGGCAAGAAAAAGTTTAGGATAACCTAATCGAGGGTTAGTAAATTAAATTCGTTTTGATCCGAACTGGGTTAAATGTAGTACAGTTCAGGAACCGAATCAGGTAACATTCACCCCTCCAGAAAATATCGAGGGAAAAGCTCAGACAATTTCTAAGTGAGCGGTTAAAGGATGTAACAAAAGACTCGCCTGGTTCCTCGGTGTATATCTGTCAGGATATCAAATCCAGCTTTCCTCGATCAGGACCTCCACGACTTTGGAAAATACATGAATTCACAGCTCAGGAGATTCTGTGCCTGTTTCTGTGTACGGGCCGCTTCAACACAACACAATGAGAAGTCCTCTGTTTGCACTTCAGTCGAGTGCATCTAACTGGATGACCTGCTGTTGATTTGTTCAAATAGGGACCGGCACCACAAACTCAGCCATGAAAATATCTCCGAGGATAAATCTTAGAATCTAAGAAATTTACGGTACAGAAGGCCCATCGCTCTGTGCCGGACGAAAACGAACTATCATGCCTAATCCCACTTGCCAGCACTTGGTCTGTATCCTTGCAGGTTACGGCACGTCATGTGCATATATAAGTACTTTCTAAATGCGATGAGGGTTTCTGCCTCTACCATCCTTTCAGGCAGTGAGTTTCAGACCCTCATCACACTTTGGGTGAACAAAAATCTCCTCAGCTCCCCTCTAATCCGTCTACAAATAACTTTCAATCTATACACTCTGTTTATTGACCTATCTAATAAGGGAAATATGACCTTCAGATCCACTTTATCTCGTCCCGTCATAATTTTATGCACCTCAATGAAATCTTCCCTCAGCCTCGCTTGTTTCGACGAAAACAATCCCAGCCTATCCAATCTTTCCTCATTGCTAAAATTCTCCAGTCCTGGCAACATCATCGTAAACCTCCTTTGTACCCTCTCTACAAGAAAAACATCGTTCCTGCAATAAAAAAAACAATTTAACGAAATAAAGTTCTTATTTTGTCCCCTAAACTGTACTATATGCAGTAACAGTATTGTTCCATTCAAAGGTGCATTTATGTTGCACTTCTTGGGAGAGCGAATGGACGGGAAACATCAATGGATTGGGAGAGTGAACGGAAGGATATCTTCAATGGATTGGGAAAGTGAATGGGCCGATACCATTAATTGATTGGGAAAGTGAATGAGCGGATCAAATTAATGGATTGGGTAAAGTGAATGAACTGATAACATTAATGGATTGGGTAAAGTGAATGGACGGATACCATTAATGGATTGGGAAAGTGAATGGACGGATACCATTAATGGATTGGGAAAGTGAATGGACGGATACCATGAATGGATTTGGGAAAGTGAATGGACGGATACCATTAATGGATTGGGAAAGTGAATGAACTGATAGAATTACTGGATTCGGAAAGTGAATGGACGGATACCATTACTGGATTCGGAAAGTGCACGGATGGGAACTATTAAAAGATTGGGAAAGTGAATGGACGTATAACATTAATGGATTGGGAAAGTGAATGGGCGGGAACCGTCAATGGATTTGGGAAAGTGATTGAACTGATACCATCAATGGATTGGGAAAGTGAATGGACGGGAGCCATTAGTGGATTGGGGAAAGTGAATGAACGGATACCATCAAGTGATTTGGAAAGTGAATGGACGGAGTGGTGGAGTAAAAATATCGAGTGACTGAAATTCGCAAATAAATTTAAAAGGCAACCTGTGTCACCCATAACAGTATAAAACTGCCCGATATAATGAAGAGTAAAATGATGGATTTCTTTCGGTTCTCCATCTCTGCGTCCTTGTCATTCCTGCAATTACTTCGGGCCCGGAGTCTCCTGCGGACTTGACTGGAGACGAAAATACGCTTGACCGTCAGAATATTGAGCAGCAAAATCAGACAGAGCGGGACAGAAAGGGTTAAAATGAGGGCAAGGATCTCAAATACGGCCCATGCGGGGAAAGCACGGAAGCTCGGTTTAATCTCACAACCCCATGGAACATTATCAGTTATATAGTACGGTTTAAGTGTAAAGTACCAGGGGAGAGTCTCGAAACAGCCCAGCACACTCACTGTCCCCAGAACCACATTCCCCGTTCTCTCGGTGCACTATTTAGTTTTCAGCTTCTCACAACAAATGGCCACAAATCGATCAAAGGTGAAAGCGACTGTGAATCAGACAGAAAGCGCTGTGGCTGCAGAACCCAAAGAGGCAATAACACTGCACACAGGAGTAATGTCCAGGAACGACCCCGGGAGATAAATCAGTACAATCCACCCTAATATCAGCTCAGTGATAACGACCATGAGATCGGCCACTGCCGTTCCCACCAGGTAGACACTGATACATTTGGAGAGACCGCACTTTCCTTGGGACAGGATCACAATCGCAACCAAGTTAACTGTAAGAGAGACAAAAGGAAGCAGAGAAATTACTGATCAGATCACGAGCCAAAGCAGCAGTTTGCAAGGATCTGGCGTGAAATCTCCAGCTTTGTTGCTGCATCGAAGGGTGGAAAGTGATTGATTGACCTGGGCAGCGCTTTACGGCAGAGAGATGTTTTTAAACACAATGATCAATAATGAATTGGGAGATGGGTACAGAAAGTGAATAAAGTGAGCACCGGTTCCACTGGAAGGGATGAGTGAGGGCGCAGTGCCGGTGGGGAATGGAGAAGTGGCTTTACACAACGGGAATGCAACGGATTAAAGCCGGATTTGGGCTCCAGACGGACGGGCAAAGAGAACGAAGTGTCGAAACGGTGAGGGGACAGGGGGAGGTGCAGCTGTTTTTTTGCTCTTGGTCAAGAGAGCCGACAGGATCTGGCATCAAACGGGAAAGGCAGCTGGAGACCGAGCCATTGAGTAAGATTTGGAGGGAGAAAAGAAAAGGATATGTCGGAGCAGGAGGGGAGGCATCAGCAGACGGCTTTGGAAAGCGGATAAAGTGGCAGGGGATGAGAAGACAGAAGGTGGGGGAGAATCTGCAATGGGAGGAGAATCTGCAATGCACAGGGAGAGAATGCAGCAGAGTGTTAGAGCAAATCTAATCCATAGGTCCCCCGAATACAATCCAACTAATATATTCAACAGTTCATGTTGTCGTTATTGGTGTCAGGAAACGAGTGGTGGGTATAAAATGTATTCTACAAATGTACTTTTTACATTCAATTCAAATTAAACTGAAAAGTATTAATTAAATCAACCAAGCTTCACAATACAGTATCCGAATAATTCATCACGATCAATGAATTACTGATTCTGTTATTTAAGTAAATTTTAATTATGTTTAATGTTTGGTTGTAAAACAAGGCACATTCACAAAAACAGACTGAGGACCTGACGGGGATATAGAAATGAGCTGTGAGTCCCACAATAAAAACTCCCTCAATCTGATCACATCATAATAAAACCTTCAAGTCACATTTTCTGTGTTTAATTGCACCAGAAGATTCAGCGGTTCATGCTGATGAATTATTTACACCACAGCCTATCGCTTTCCCCCTCAGTCGCCCTCTCTATCACTCACTCTCCTCTCTTTCTCTAATCCATTTTCATATCCGAATAAATCCTATTATCCTGCGCCTGCGTTCTGTTCATCAGCCTCGTGTTCCACCGATCATATTCTCACTGTCATTTTGTTAAATAGTGAAGCCTCTGTGGAACAGTTTAATGTTTCTACAGATCCGCCTGTTCACCAAACACTGTTCGCTTCATCTCCAAATCATGGAATAAACATAATCGAATGCCACTTCCAGACAGATCTCACAATAATTGTGGTTCACTCTCCTGTAATTATAAAGTGAAGTGATAGATGGCGGAAATGTTCAACTAACTAAACTCCAACAACATATTTACATTCTACACCTAAATAGAACGCCTCCTGATTCCAACAGACACAGGGCAAACTGATACAACATAACATCAAAACAATTCATTTCACAATGAAGTCCACTGAATTCATCCACAGTGAAGCAGAGAGGGAGATGTGAAAGAGTCAGCAACAAACTCAGTTCAGTCGCCACATATCTGAAGCGGCGTCAGATACACACATAATGAAATAATACTTCATAACAGAGATAATCAATAAATACACTGAGATCCCAGTTAAACTGAAGCCTGTTATTGGGGAGGGAGGACATTGTGCTGCCTCCTTGTAACACTGAGACCGTGAGCTGTCTCATTATCAATCACTGAAAACACATTGATGAAAACATATTCCAGGACAGGTTAGTTCCCCAACATGAAACTGTTAACAGCTCCTGATGGTCTAACACCATCTCTTTGCACAGACACTTGATTCCATTACATTCAGTTAGAATAATCCAGTAACAATGCTAGGTTTATGTTTACAAATGTCACGACAGACGAAATATAACTCCTACAAGAATGAATGTTTAGAAGTTAAGGAGATACCATTATTCAATGGTACATTCAGTACAGACAATAATCCAGTAACAATGCCAAGGTTGGAAAGAGCAGGGACTTAATACATTCCATCATTCAACCGATGGAACAGAACAGGCCACTGTGTAAAACATGTTCCTGCAGTTTCCCAGTTGGGAGAAAAATAATTTGCCTCGTACAGCAGTAGAGTCAACACCGATTTACACTATTAACAGCTGAGATAACGCCTTACCTAGAACTCCACTGACTTCTGTTGGCTTGAAATCCACAGCTCCGGGAGGCACTCTCAACGAATCCATTCCAACGAGCCCAGATTTATACAGGGCATAAGTCTCCACTAAGACTGTTATACCCCCGATCATTCTTATTGGTTACATTCACTGGAACAAACACGCTGCATCAGCAGCTTTGTCTCCGATGTATATAATGTGGTGGATACAACACAAACTGCTCAAAGTCCAGCGCATTATGTTAACCAGACCTAACTTAACAATAAAGTTAACATCTGTGCTGATACAGGACTGATCCAAAAATAAAGAGCGGTTTTATTTACAGTTTTTATGTAATTGTAATGACCATGTTCACTCCTGGAGATTCATTTATAATTTGTAACGATTTCTCCGCAGCGTACACTGAATCCAGGAACACAAGGATTCCCGTTTCAATCTGTTCCTGCAGTTTCCCAGTTAAAATATGAATTTTGAGTCGCTGACGCGGGCTCATTTGAATAGCAGGTTGAGGATTGCAGTCCAGAAAAGACTGTGGGTGATATTAGGGGACGGACAATGAGCGGGCCCCATTGACATTCCTCTCTCCGCTATTTTACTGCAGATTGTTAACTGCTTCAGTAAAATTGGCCCCGTGTGATCCCGAGCTGAGCTCATGACGCGACTTGACCTCCATCACAAAGGCCCCGGGATTCACTCTCCCGCCTCCATTCATTCATCAGCCCATCGCCATTGAAACCATCATCAATGCTTCTCCTCCCTCCAGACTCCATTCCTCCATTGCACTGCTGGCCGGTCTCCTAAACTCCACCTTCCACAAAGGGGAGCTCGATCAAAACTCAGTCGTTCGTGTCCAACCAGCACCAGGTGCTGCTCGGCCTCACTGTCCCTCACTGGCTCTCAGTTCCATAGCCCATAAATGTGAAATTCTCATCCTTGGGTTTAAATCCCTCCATGGCCTCCCCCTCCCCTTGCTGGAGTCCATAATTAAGGATAGGATGACTGAACATCTCGAGATATTTCAGTTAATCAGGGAGAGCCAGCATGGATTTGTGAAACGTAGGTCGTGACTGAAAAACTGAATGATTTTTTTGAAGAGGTGACTTAAGTAGTGTTTAGGGGAATGTCAATGGATGTTATTTATATGGACTTCCAGAAGGCATTTGATAAGGTCCCACATAAGAGACTGTTAGCTAAGGAATCGAGGGAGAAGTACGGACTTGGTTAGGAAATTGGCTGAGCGAAAGGCGACAGAGAATAGGGGTAATGGGTAAGTATTCACATTGGCAGGATGTGACTAGTGGAGTTCCACAGGGATCTGTCTTGGTGCCTCAATTATTCACCATATTTACTAACGACTTAGATGAAGGTATAGAAAGTCACATATCTAAGTTTGCCGATGAAACAATGATTGCTGGCATTGTAAGCAGTGTCGATGAAAACATAAAATTACAAAGGGATATTGATAGATTAGGTGAATGGGCCAAACTGTGGCAGATGGAATTCAAAGTACACAAATGTGAGGTCATCCACTTTGGATCAAAAAAGGATAGAACAGGGTACTTTGTAAATGGTGAAAAGTTAAAAACAGTGAATGTCCAAATGGACTTAGGGGTTCAGGTACATAGATCATTGAAGTGTCATGAATAGGTGCAGAAAGAATCAGTAAGGCTCATGGAATGCTTGCCTTTATATCTAGAGGACTGGAGTACAAGGGGACGGAAGTTATGCAGCAGCTATACAAAACCCTGGTTAGACCGCACCTGGAGTACTGTGAGCAGTTCTGGGCACCGCACCTTCGGAAGGACAAATTGGCCTTGGAGGGAGTGCAGCATAGGTTTACTAGAATGATACCCGGACTTCAAGGGTTAAGTTACGAGGAGAGATTACAAAAATTGGGGTTGTATTCTCCAGAGTTTCGAAGGTTAAGGGGTGATCTGATCGAAGTTTATAAGATATTAAGGGGAACGGATAGGGTGGATAGAGAGAAACTCTTTCTCCTGGTTGGGGATTCTACGAGTAGGGGGTGCAGTCTAAAATTAGAGCCAGACCTTTCAGGAATGACACTAGAAAACAAAGGGTGGTAGAAGTTTGGAACTCTCATCCGCAAACGGCAATTGATACTAGCTCAATTGCTAAATTTAAATCTGAGATAGATAGCTTTTTGGCAACCAAAGGTAGAAAGGGATATGGGCCAAAGGCGGGTATATGGAGTTAGATCACGGATCAGCCATGATCTTATCAAATGGTAGAGCAGGCACGAGGGGCTGAATGGCCTTCTCCTGTTCCTATGTTTCTATGTTTCTACGGAGAAGGCACAAGTCAGGAGTGTGATGGAATGCTCTCCACTTGCCTAGATGAGTGCAGCTCCAACAACACTGAAGAAGCTCGACACCATCCAGGAAAAGCAGATGACTTGATTGTCGCCCCATCCACCACCTTAAACATTCCCTCGCTCCCCTATCAGCGCACCGTGGCTGCAGTGTTTACCATCTGCAGGATGCACTGCAGCAACTCGCCAAGGCTTCTTCGACAGCACCTCCTAAACCCGCGACCTCTATCACCGATAAGGACAAGAGCAGCAGGCACATCGGAACAACACCACCTGCACGTTGCCCTTCAAGTCACACACTATCCTGACATGGAAATATATCGCCGTTGCTTCATCGTCGCTGGTTCAAAATCCTGGAACACCTTACCTAACAACACTGTGGGAGAACTTTGACCACACGGACTGCAGCGGTTCAAGAAGGCGGCTCATCACCACCTTCTCAAGGGCAATTTGAGATCGGCAATGAATGCTGGCCTTGCCAGCGACGCCCATATCCCATGAATGCATTAAAAAAAACAACAGCGGAGAAGTCAAGGTGTTGGACACGGAGTGAATCACACTAAAGTATTTATAAACAGAGGAAGCTGACACACCAGCGGATACCTGACGGTGCTGGAAACAGTGTGAAATACATTGAAGTGTTTACAAACACAGAAAGCTGACACAGCAGGGGTGACCTCCCAGTTTTGGACATGTTTGAAATACACTGAAATTTTTTAAAACACAGAAAGCTGTCAGCAGGAAAGACCTCACAGTGTTGGACACTGTTTTTTAACGCCGAAAGCTGAAACATCAGGGGAGACCTCACTGTGATGGACAAGGAGTGAAATATACTGAAGTGTTTATAATCACTGGAAGATGACACTTGGGTGCAGGAGTAGCCACTGGTGCTGAGACCCTGATCTGTGCTTCTGCCATCTCAAGCCTTCATTTCTCCAACTCTCTCGCCACCTGACATATGTAAATCAGCCGAGCGAGGGAATCCAACCGAGAATCATAGAATCATAAAGCACAGACGGAGGCCATTCGGCCCATCGTGGCTTGTGCAGGCGCTTTGAAAGAGCTATCCAATTAGTCCACTCCCCCGCTCTTTCCCCACAGGTCTGGACATTCTCCTTTACAATTATACATCCAATTCCTTTCTAAAAGCTCCCACCTGGGCTAGTGCCAGGAGCGGTGGAGCAGTTCCCAAGCACAGTCAACGCAGCTCCAGGGGGTATACTGCCGAGGAGGAACATCCAGCCCTAAGTTTCCACTTGGGGGCACCGTGAATATCAATAACCGCACTCAAGGCCTCGGCCTACCTGTGGGTTAAGTCACATGAGATCTCGCCGTGACAACAAATGAATCACTCGACCCTGCTGTGCTCTCAGTGCTCCCGGATCTGTTCAAATGTTCAGACGTGGAATCCGCTCTACTTACCCGCTCGGCCAAATGATGACCTTAGCCCGCTGTCCATTCCAGCCCATTCCCCATCTACTGCTACTCAATGATAGCACAGAAGGAGATCCATTGGATTTTCTACCTATTCCCTGTGCCATCTCATGGTGTGACCCGTCCAGTTAAATGGGCCTCACCCTGACATCTCACGGTGTCACCCGTCCAGTTAACTGGGCCTCATCCGTATTTATTCTATCAAAACCGTTCATGATTTTGAACACGTCCATCAAATCTCATCTTCATCTTCTCTGTTCTACAGAGAGCAGACCCAGCTTCTCCAGCCTCTCCACATAACACTCATCCCTGGTAACATTCTTGTTAATCTCTTCTGGGCAGCCTCTAAGACATTGACATCGTTCCTAAACTGCGGTGCTCAGAATTCGACAAAATACTCCAGCTAAGGCCGAACCAATCGTTTATAAAGGTTTTGCATTACTTCCTTGCTTTTGTACTTTATGCCCCCCATTAACAAAGCAAACTTTGAAAATGTACTCTGCATACCCAAATTCAAATCATTAATATACAATCAAAAAAAGCAGCGGTCCTACTATTATCCACTTGGGAACACCACTGTTGACTTCCCTCCAGTCTGAAAACCAACCGTTCACCACTATCCTCCGCTTTTTGTCCCTGAGCTGATTTTCTATCCACGATGCGACGGTCCCTTTAATCCCCTGGGCTTTAATTTTGCTAAGAAGTCTATAACGTGGTACTTTATCAAATGCCTTTTGAAAGTCCACATACACAACATCAACCGCACTTCCCTAATTAACCCACTCTAGAATTCATCAAAAAACTCAAACAGGTTAGTAAAACACGATTTTCCTTTAACATGTCCGTGCTGACTTTCATTTATTATCCCTCATTTTTCGAAGTGCCAATTAATTTTGTCCCTGATTATTGTCTCTAAAAGTTACCCCAACACCAACTTTAGGCCGATTGGCCTGTAATTGCCGGGTTCACCGCTCACTTCTTTTTTGAACAGGGGTGTGACATTTGCAACCCTCCAGTCCTCTGGCACAAGCCCCATATCTCAGAAGAATTAGAGGATTGTGGCCAGAGCCTCTGCAGTTTCCACCCTCACTTCCCTCAGTAACCCACGATGCATCCCATCTGGACCGGGTGACTTTCATACTTTGAGAACTGCCACTCTTTGAAGTACCTGCTACTTATCTATTTTTATCCTATCCAATATCGCTACTACATCCTACCTTACTGCTACAACGGAAGCATCCTCTTCTCCACTCAAGACCAATGTGAAATATTCATTTCGTACCTCAGCCATTCCCTCTGCCTTCACAAGAAGATCTCGTTATTTGTCTCCAATTGTTCACACCCTTCCTTTGACCAGTCCTTTTGTATTTATATGTTTATAATAGACTTCTGCGTTCCCTTTTATGTTAGCCATCAATCTATTCTCATGCTCTCTCTTTGTCCCACTTCCTCCCTTATATAAATCTCCTCTGAACTTTCTGTATTTAGCCTCGTTTTCTACTGTATTATGTACCTTAAATTTGTTATACGCCTCCTTTTCTGTTTCATTGTCATCTATATATCTTTAGTCATCCAGAGAGCTCTAACTCCAGATGTCCTGCCTTTCCCCCTCGTGGGAATGTGTCCACACTCTACCCGAGCCATCTCTGCCTTGAAATCCTCCAATTGTTCAGTTATTGTTTTGCTACCGATTTTTGATTCCAGTCAACCTGGAAAATACACTTAGTATTCGTAAAAAAAATTCCCTCTCCTTCCCAGATAACAGTAGAGAGCAATTATGATAACTCCCTGAAATCATCACTCTTAGTAGAATATCTGTGGTCTAACTCTATGCTTGCCTTACCAAAAGAGTGTGGGTTGATTATGAGATGTTGGTATGTCAACGGCTCCATAACTCGGATTTAACCAATTGGTTTCACTCAATACATTCAGCATGCTCCTGGTACACGTTGCTTGAGCTGAAACGGTCCGTGGAATTCCCTGTGCAACCGTTGCTACTTAAACTTGTTATGTAAGTCTGCCCGTAGTTATTTGCTATTCAATTGCGACATGACTCTGGTGACGTGTTCATGCCTATTAAGCGTTCGTGTGCCCAAATGTTACAATAAGTTCTGAACTGTAACCGTTAAACTCTATTTAGTGCATGAATTTGACTGGGGTTCTTCCTTGACGGTTTGGCAAGAAAGAGTTTTAGGTAAACCGAATCGAGGGTCAGTAAATTAAATTCGTTTTGATCCGAACTGGGTGAAATGTAAGATCGTTCGGGAACCGAATCAGGCAGCATTCACCCCTCCAGATAACTGGGAGGGAAAAGCCCAGATAATTCCGTGGTAAGCGGTTAAAGGAGGAAACCAAGGACTCGCCTGGTTCCTCGGCATATATCTTTCAGGATATCAAAAGCAGCTTTCCTGGAACAGGACATCCAAGACTTTGGGAAATACATGAATTCACAGCACAGCAGATTCTGTGCGACTGTTGCTGTGTACGGGCCGCTCCAAGACAACACAATGAGAAGTCATCTGTTTGCACTTCAGTGGAGTGCATCTAACTGGGTGGCCAGCTTTTGATTTGTTAAAATAGGGATAGGCACCAAACACTAAGCCATGAAAATAACTGCGAGGTTAAATCACAGAAGGCCCATCATGTCTGTACCAGCCGAAGAATAGAGCTGTCATGCTTTATAGCACTTGCCAGCAATTGATCTGTAGCCTTGCAGGTTACAGCACGTGAAGTGCATATCTAAGTACTTTTTAAATGCGATAAGGGTTTCTGTCTCTACCACCCTTTCAGGCAGTGAGTTTCAGACCCGCATCACACTTTGCGTGAAATAATTTCCTCATCTCCCCTCTAATCCTTCTACCAATTAGTTTGAGTCTATACCCTCTGTTTATTGACCTATCTGATGAGGGAAATAGGTCCTTCCTATCCACTTTATCTAGTCCAGTCATTATTTTATGCTCCTCCATTAAATCTTCCCTCACCCTCGCTTGTATTTTAAGAAAACAATCCCAGACTATCCAATCTTTCCTCATAGCTAAAATTCTCCAGTCCTGGTAACATCATCGTAAACCTCCTCTGTACCTGGTCTACAAGAATCACATCATTCCTGCAATAAAAAAAATGATACTAAATAATAAAGTTCTTATTTTTGTCCCCTGAACTGTAGTATATGCAGTAACAGCAGTTTTCCATTTAAAGGTTTATTTCTGTTGCATTTCTTGGGGGAGTGAATGGACGTCAGCATCGTCTTCTCTACTCAAGACCAATGTGAAATGTTCATTTCGTACCTCAGCCATTCCCTCTGCCTTCAGAAGAAGATCTCCTTTTTTGTCCCCAATTGGTCACACCCTTCCTTTGACTACCCCTTTTTAAAATAATTTTGCGTTCCCTTTTATTTTCGCCACCAAGCTATTGTCATGGTCTCTCCTTGTCCATATTACACGCTTTTGTTAAATCTCCTCTGAACTTTCTGTATTTTGCCACGTTTTCAACTGTATTATTACGTACGTTATATTTGTCATAAGGCTCCTTTTTCTGTTTCATTGTAATCTCTATATCTTTAGTCATCCAGGAAGCTCCAACGTTGGATGTCCTTCATTTCCCCCTCGTGGGAATGTGTCTACTCTGTACCCAAGCCATCTTTTCATTGAAAGCCTCCCTTTGTTCAGTTATTGTTTTGCTGCCGATTTTTGATTCCAGTCCACCCGGAAAATACACTTAGTCTTCGTAAAAAACTTCCCTGTCCTTCCCAGATAACAGTACGGAGCAATCATTATAACTCCCTGAAATCATCTCTCTTAGAAGAATATCTGTGGTGTTGCCATGTGGAATTAATATAACTCCCTGAAGACATCTATCTTACTAGAATACCTGTGATGTAGCCATGTGCAATTATTATAACTCCCTGAAATAATCTCTATTACTAGAATATCTGTGGTCTAACTCTAAGCTTGTCTTACCAAAGGAGTGTGGGTTGATGATGAGATTCTGATATGTGAACGGCTCCATGACTCGGATTTACCCAATCGGTTACACTCAATACATTCAGCATGCTCCTGGCACACGTTGCCAGAGGTGAAACGGTCCGTGGAATTGCCTGTGCAACCGTTGGTACTTAACCTTGTTATGGGAATCTGTCTGTAGTTTTTTGCTATTTAATTTCTGCATGACTCTTGTGACATGTGTTCATGTCTATTAAGCGTCCGTGTGCCCAACTTTTACTATAAGTTGTGATTTCTAACCGTCAAACTGTATTTAGTGCCTGCCTTTGAATTGGCTTCTTCCTTGATGATTTGGCAAGAAAAAGTTTAGGATAACCTAATCGAGGGTTAGTAAATTAAATTCGTTTTGATCCGAACTGGGTTAAATGTAGTACAGTTCAGGAACCGAATCAGGTAACATTCACCCCTCCAGAAAATATCGAGGGAAAAGCTCAGACAATTTCTAAGTGAGCGGTTAAAGGATGTAACAAAAGACTCGCCTGGTTCCTCGGTGTATATCTGTCAGGATATCAAATCCAGCTTTCCTCGATCAGGACCTCCACGACTTTGGAAAATACGTGAATTCACAGCTCAGGAGATTCTGTGCCTGTTTCTGTGTACGGGCCGCTTCAACACAACACAATGAGAAGTCCTCTGTTTGCACTTCAGTCGAGTGCATCTAACTGGATGACCTGCTGTTGATTTGTTCAAATAGGGACAGGCACCACAAACTAAGCCATGAAAATATCTCCGAGCATAAATCTTAGAATCTAAGAAATTTACGGTACAGAAGGCCCATCGCTCTGTGCCGGACGAAAACGAACTATCATGCCTAATCCCACTTGCCAGCACTTGGTCTGTAGCCTTGCAGGTTACGGCACGTCATGTGCATATATAAGTACTTTCTAAATGCGATGAGGGTTTCTGCCTCTACCATCCTTTCAGGCAGTGAGTTTCAGACCCTCATCACACTTTGGGTGAACAAAAATCTCCTCAGCTCCGCTCTAATCCGTCTACCAATCACTTTCAATCTATACACTCTGTTTATTGACCTATCTAATAAGGGAAATATGACCTTCAGATCCACTTTATCTCGTCCCGTCATAATTTTATGCACCTCAATGAAATCTTCCCTCAGCCTCGCTTGTTTCGACGAAAACAATCCCAGCCTATCCAATCTTTCCTCATTGCTAAAATTCTCCAGTCCTGGCAACATCATCGTAAACCTCCTTTGTACCCTCTCTACAAGAAAAACATCGTTCCTGCAATAAAAAAAACAATTGAACCAAATAAAGTTCTTATTTTGTCCCCTAAACTGTACTATATGCAGTAACAGTATTGTTCCATTCAAAGGTGCATTTATGTTGCACTTCTTGGGAGAGCGAATGGACGGGAAACATCAATGGATTGGGAGAGTGAACGGAAGGATATCTTCAATGGATTGGGAAAGTGAATGGGCCGATACCATTAATTGATTGGGAAAGTGAATGAGCGGATCAAATTAATGGATTGGGTAAAGTGAATGAACTGATAACATTAATGGATTGGGTAAAGTGAATGGACGGATACCATTAATGGATTGGGAAAGTGAATGGACGGATACCATGAATGGATTTGGGAAAGTGAATGGACGGATACCATTAATGGATTGGGAAAGTGAATGGACGGATACCATTAATGGATTGGGAAAGTGAATGAACTGATAGAATTAATGGATTGGGAAAGTGAATGGACGGATACCATTACTGGATTCGGAAAGTGCACGGATGGGAACTATTAAAAGATTGGGAAAGTGAATGGACGTATAACATTAATGGATTGGGAAAGTGAATGGGCGGGAACCGTCAATGGATTTGGGAAAGTGATTGAACTGATACCATCAATGGATTGGGAAAGTGAATGGACGGGAGCCATTAGTGGATTGGGGAAAGTGAATGAACGGATACCATCAAGTGATTTGGAAAGTGAATGGACGGATGTATGAGTGTAAGTTTAGGTATCCATGATTACCCAAGGAGCATGGTCACCCCTTGGGTAAGTACATGAAACCACTAGTAGCGGAGGAGCAAGTCACCTCTAGTGTAAGTGTAGGGACACCACTAGTACCGGAGGGGCACTGTCACTTCTACTTTAATGTACGAGGACCACAGGTACTGGAGGAGAACTGTCACCCCGTATGTAACTGTCGGATCGATCTAATACCGGAGGAGAACATGCCACTCGCACCGGAGAAGTGCGGTTAACTCAAGTGTAACTCCGGGGTTCCATTAGTACCAGAAGAGCAAGGTTACCTCTGGTGTAAGTGCAGGTCGACCACTGGTACAGAAGGAGCACGGTCACCTCTAGTGTAAGTGTGAGGTACAACTTGTATCGGAGGAGGTGGGATACCTCTAGTGTAAGTGCGGCGGAATTACTAGTACTGGAGGAGGACTGTCACCTCTAGTGTAAGTATGTCTATCACCAATACCAGAGGAACATGGTCACAACTAGTGCAAGAGTAGCGGTACCTCGAAGACTGGAGGAGCACGATCAATTCTTGTTCAAGCGAAGGGATATCAATAGTACCTGAGCTGTAAGGTCACCTCTACAAGTTGGTGTAGAGTTACCACTACTACCGGATCACCAAGGTCAACATTTGTGTAAGTGTACCGTGTATCACTAATACCAGATGAATACGGTCACCCCTAGTTAAGTGCAGTGTACCACAAGTACCGGAGCAGAACTGTTAGCCCCAGTGTAAGTTTAGCGGCATCACTAGCAGAGAAGGAGCACAGTCACGCTGAGTATAAGTGTAGGGATACCACATGTACAGGAGAAGAACCGTCACCTCCAATGAAAGTTTAGGTTTACAACTAGTGCCTGAAGAGCAGTCAACTGTAATGTAACAGGAGGGTTCCTCTATTACCGGAAGAGCGCAGCTACCTCTAGTGTAATTCTACGTGTGCCATAAGTCCCAGAGGAGGATAGACACCTCTGGTGTAAGTGTAGTGTAACAATTGTACCGGAGGAGCAAAGTCACCTCTAGTCTATGTGTACGGTTTCACGACAGAAGATAGACGGTCACATCTGGTGTAAGTGCAGGGTACCACTTGTACCGGAGGAGGAATGAAACCTCTAGTGTAAGTGTAGGGGTACCACCAGTACCGGAGGAACAAGTTCTCCACTGGTTTAAATGTAGGGGCACCTCTAATCTCGTACCGGAGGAGAACGGTCACCTATCCTGTAGCTATAGGTACCACTAGAAAAGGACGAGTGCGGTCAGATCCAGTGTAAGAATACGGTATCTCTAATACAGAAGGAACGGAATCACCTCCAGTGTAAGTTCATGGTGCCACGAGCACCCGTCGAGCAAGTCACCACTAATCTAAGTGTAGTTGTTCTACTAGTACCGGAGGAGTGCAGTCACATCAAGTGTAAGTGTAAGGGTAGCAGCAGTACCGGAGGAACACGGTCACCACTAGTGTAGTAGTGGAGGAGAACGGTCACCTCTAGTTTAAGTGTAGAGGTACCACTAGAACCGGAGGAGAACAATCACCACTAGTGTAACTGCAGGGGCACCACCAGTGGAGAAAGATCAAGCTCACCCCTAGTGCAAGTGTAGGGTACCCTAAGTACCGACGGACACCTCTGGTCTAATTGTAGGGACACCACTAGTAGAGAAGGAGCACGGTCAGAGTCGGTTCACAACCAGTAATGTTAGTATGGGGTCACCACCAGTAATGTTAGAATCGGCTCACGACCATTAATGTTAGAGTAGGGGCACCACCAGTAATGTTAGAGTAGGGTCACCACCAGTAATGTTAGAGCAGGGTCACCACCTGTAATGTTAGAGTAGGGTCACCACCAGTAATGTTAGAATCGGCTCACGACCATTAATGTTAGAGTAGGGGCACCACCTGTAATGTTAGAGTAGAGTCACCACCAGTGATGTTAGGCTCGGGTCACCATCAGTCATGTTAGATTATTTTCACCGAGAGTAATGTTAGTGTACGGTCACCTAATGTTTGAACCGAGTCACCACCAGTGATCATCAAATTACAAAATACATTTTAATCATGTAAAGGGCGTGTAAAGATTTTATTGGTTTCTTGATGCATCAAGAACCTAGTGCAGTTTCCAGGAGGGATGTTCTCCTCACGGTTCACATTCCCTCAGGGATTACTTTCCGTTCATTGATGTGAATGGACTGAGTTTCACGCTCTGAGCTGTACAATTTCCACATTGACGTCCCGGGCGCACTGAAGAGGAAAATCGCGCCTTGTTTTTTAAGTGACTGTAACTAACGCCAATTATTGTGTAACCTGATTTTCTCACGGGAACAACGATTGTTCTATAAAGGGGGAGTATTTACGGATCTCAGATGCACTCCAATCGGAACCGTAAAGCCGGATAGAATTCTTCTAAATAATGGAAATGCCAACAATTCTTCATGTAAAGGAGATTTACTACCCGATTCTCGCATCCTTTGGTTTTCCTGGTAAGTCAATATAAACTGTTGTTTCATAGCTGTTCACTATCTCACTGTTAATGATTAGGTAAGAAATTCCAAGAATGTCCTCATTTCAAAGTCACTTATGCACCGGGATAAAGTGGTGACTATCAGCGGGAATCCGAGCAATCCGCTCCCTGGTGAGGCCCTGCTCTGCTCGGTAGATCATGGGCAACGGATGACCAACTTTCTTCCCTATACGAAGGAGGGCGAGGCTGATTCCCCGGCCTCACTAACAGCACATAGATAATTAAAGAATGTGTTGCCGAGTGCTCCTGTTAATCATTTTATTTGTACCGTTGTTCCTGTATAATTTAAGTTGTCAATTCCTCGGCCTGCAGCCACCTCCACCCAAAAGGAGATTTTGAAAGATAATTGAGAATTAATTGCCGCTCAGGGAACTGCTCCCCTCCCCTCGGCTACAAAGATCCTTCGCGGTTCCACCAGTTCCCGCTTTGTTACCGAGCAGCTCCCTCGGGGCGATTGGAAACAGAAAACGTCCAGGGTTTCGACCTAAATTGAAGCTTTTGTCCAGGATGAATGTTTTATTTGAATTCAAATCTTTCCAGTAATTGCTGTGAAATTATATTTAAAACTGCTGACACCTGATGCAGCTCCCGAGACCCCGCTCGCCAATGAAACTGAAGGAACTAAATGTAAATTTCGATATATTCGACTGTGGGACCGCAGCAATAAATTATAAAATTGAGTCGGTGCATCACATGGGTATGAGCCTCATGGCGGGATGGTCATAGCGCTCAACACTGTATTGAAATGTGTGTTTGGACGTATGTAAGGAAATCCGTTTACTTATTCACTGCCGAAAATTAACAACTTACAAAACCATCCAAAGTTTCCCTTTCAGGCGCTTTTATTTGCACCTGTACCGTCCCTGCGAGGTGCTTCAGCTGAGATTGGACTGCACAGTTATTGTGTTAGTGGAACCTCAATCCAGTGTTAGTGGCGACAGCGATGGAAATGAAATTCGGGACAGATGTATGTTGGACGGATAATCCGCTGTCGCTTGTTTTACACGATCGCCAGAAATCCAAATCCCACCGTTGAATCATCAGGTCCTGGGTGCCGGTGGCAGTGGTGACGCTCTTCGTTACCATTCCCCAGACTGATTCCTAGTGACCCTCCCCCCGCTGCCTTGACAACATCTGGCTGAAATAAGCTGGAACGACAGCGGATTGTCAGTCCCTCGACATTGAGTGTTTAAATAAAGTGTCGTCATCGCTCGACTTTAATAAAAAAAAAGAACCCGCGTGCATTACCCGAAGTAGGAAAACATCGGAACATTTCCCCACAATATGCTGTGAGATTTATCTGAGTATCCCCGTTACTTACCTCTTGTCCCTCTTTCTTACAGCGAACTTAATGACAATCGTGATTCTCTCCAGAGGAAATTGTGGCCTTTCCAAATGTATCTCTATCTATATGGTGGCCATGGCAACAACAGATCTACTGGTCATCATCTTCAATGTAATGGAGCATCAAATTGTCAGTAAACACTTTCCACTTTCATTCCTGTCCTACACTGTCATTCGTAAGTTAATGCTCTACATTAATTGTACCAACCTGGATATGTCGGTGTGGTTCACAGTCTCGTTCACATTTGACCGGTTTGTATCTATATGTTGTCAGAAATTTAAAGCAAAATATTGCACAGTGAGAACTGCGGCTGCGGTTATAACAACGCTCTCTGTGCTGATCTGTTTAGAAAACATTCCCTATTGGTTTGTATTTGAATATAGACAAATAATTAACAATGTTCAGTGGGGTCTCCGCCCGAGATTGGCCTTTTATTCATCGCCTGCAGGTGCAGTGTACACATGGTTAGAAAGTATTTTAATTTTATGGATTCCTTTTGCTTTAATATTTCTGTTTAATTGCTTGACAGTCAGACGCATTTTATTGGCCAGCAGAGCCCGCAGGGGCCTCCGGAGTAACACCAGTGAGAATAAGAGCGATCCAGAGCTGGCGAACCGAAGGAAATCTATTATTTTACTGTTCACTGTATCTGGTAGTTTTATACTGTTGTGGCTGACAGCTGCTGTGAATGTTTTAGCTGTCGGTCTGGCCTTGCATTACAGACCCGATTATACAGCGCCTGCCTATATCGCCTCTCAAACCGGAAATATGCTCATATATTTGAGTTCTTGTACAAACACGTGTATTTATGCAGCTACCCAAACGAAATTCAGGGAAGAGCTGAAGAAAGTGGTGAAATCTCCTTTGACAATTCTTCTGATATCGGTTAAAGAAATGAAAAGTCAAACCAAAGCATGCTGTCCGAACTCGAGCTCAATTGCAGTCCGTGTTCCATTTTAGAATGGCCGTCTTTATTTGTTGTGAAATGAACA
Organism: Heptranchias perlo; assembly: GCF_035084215.1. Classification (NCBI taxonomy): domain Eukaryota; kingdom Metazoa; phylum Chordata; class Chondrichthyes; order Hexanchiformes; family Hexanchidae; genus Heptranchias; species Heptranchias perlo. The sequence goes on from NW_027139548.1 coordinate 1,289,960, forward strand.
GGGTTCAGAAAACATTTCTTCTATTTTATGCCCTGAGTTTGATATCTGCTGCTTCCCTAGGGTGAACAGAATAGTTTTCTGATAAAACAGCGTAATTCCTGCTCAAGATTCAAAGAGAACAGTCATGATTGAGGTTCAGCAGTTGGGTGGAACATGTGGGCGGCAGCGGTAACTGTCTTACACTCTTGGTACTGGAATAGGACGCGCAGGTTTAATTAATTGTGAAAGTTTTCTTTAGTATAGATAAAACGAAGCGAGTTACTATCATGGTTATTTGAAATTATTCTGTAATCTTGGTGTGAATGTTGCAGGCCCAGGTCTCCCCATCAGACACCGCTCCCCATTGTCTCCTGGCCCAATAGAACGGGACCCCTGTCTCCTGATAAGTGATTAATGGTGGAGATAGTAGGAAATTGACTCGTCAACGTGACGTTAGGCACCCTGTTGAAAGATATTGAATAAAATATTAATTGATCATCAAAATGTATAAATGTTACAACAGACCAATTGGCCAAACCAGTCGTTGTCGGCGTTTTCCCTCCACTCGAGAAAATAGTTCGAATCACTTTATCCGCCCAATCAAAACCCCTGCAAGCTATTCTATTTTGATTCACACACCTGTAAATTTTCATCTGAAATATGGACATGATTTCTGCCTCTGTAATTTCCTCATTTTCGCAACTCTCCATGTCAGGAGGTTTCTCCCACGCTCAGTCCTAAATGTCTAACATTTATTCTGAAATCTCGGGCCGTCATTTCTTGATCACTCAACTAATGGAAGTTTTCTGCTTCAATCTATCCTCTCCCTCCATTCTTATCTTAAATCACCTGGACACGACTCGCCACAAGATATCAATCTGGTATCAGTACACAATCTAGTGAAACTCAGGAACGTGCAGTCAAGATGTTTAATTGATATATTTCTCTTGGAGATGGTGGTGTGCTTGCTTGAACTGAACAATGAGAAGAATGTATTTAACAGTTTGGCCATTACTCGAAACATCGGGACCGTGCAGGGAGAGATTCTAATCAAACACCTCCAGACGCCCCTATATGTTGAGAAAGAGCCAGAAAGGGCAGGAATGGTTTCTATCGGATTTCTTGTGCTGCCTGATCTTGGGATATCGCTGTGTTTACAGAAGTGACGTGTTGCTCATGAAGCAACAAGCATGCGATATCGATAGATGCATGGAAGGGGAAGCTAGATAAACACATGAGGGAGAAAAGAGCAGAAGGTTATGCTGATAGTGTTAGATGAAGAGGGCTGGAAGGAGGGTCGTGTGAGACATAAAGACGGCTATGTGCCAGTTGAGCTGAATGGCCTGTTTCAGTGCTTTACATTCTCTATAATTCTATGTAATCTTCTGATGAAGCTGCACTGAAGAACGGATCCAAGACATGGTCACTCCCGCTGACACCACCACTACATGAAATGGTTAATGTGGCACTGGACAGTATGTGAAACCAATGGGTAGAGATCTGTGCAATAGAATAGATCGAGACAGATACATAATGCCGATGAGATATTGTTCAGTGTTGGCCTCAAATACGGTATCGACAACAAAGGGGGCACTGCAAGGAAATGGAAATTCACACTCACCTGAAGTGTGCCAATGTGATACTGTATTGGTTTCTCCTTATATTATGGTAATGTTAACCTTTTGCCTTTGCTTATTAAGCAGGGAAGATTACGTCAATTTATGTCCCATTTGGCTGTTGGGCCAGGGCTGACCCTCAAGCAATGGACAGTTTCAAGATGAAATAAGAAGAGACTTCATTAAAGAGGAATCATTACACACTGATTCATAAATTTCAGGAGAACTTAATCATTTGATTACAATGTGGGAAACCAGTTAGTTCTTCCAACGAAAATATCTGGGCATACATAACCAAGTGAATTGGAGCGAGTGATACAGAAACCAGAATGCACTTATTAATTGAGGTAGAATTGCGTGTGTATGGATCAAGGGAGAAACTATGGATGACATAACGAAGTAAGGGAATTATACTTGTTAGCCCAATCGAAAAAGAGCTCGGTTTGGAAAGAAAACTATCGTTATTGATAAAGAATAAGTGAATTCCATTCTCCTTATGTGGAGTTGTATTTTAACTTCCATATAATTATGTGATCCATAATTGTGTGTATTTCCAGGTACAGGGAGTGAGAAAATATATAAAAACTGTTTGTTTCTAATGAGTATTCGGATTGGTAAAGGTCTAAGATACTGAGCTCAAAACTGTAAAACTGTTGAATCCACAACTAACCATCATCAAGTGTGGTTGTAAGTGCAACTTTTTAAGTGTATGTTGAAGCACTATTGTATGCACTGTGGGCTTAATAAACTAATTACACCTCACTTCAATGTTCAAGAACCTTATTGTAAACCTTTCGCTGACAATAGCCTGAGTACTTTAATTGTGAATGGCCTTCATTTATTAATTGTTATTCATTTAATTCTCATGTTATTCCTTTACTCGTCAATCTTTGACGTTCCAGTTGATCCTGGGATTCTCCAAAATCCAAACTCCACATGGTTGCAGATCCCCGTTGATCCCAGGCTGTGCTTATCTGTCTGGCATCGATCTTCTGGTGAAATGGTGGTGGGTTAAATGCAGTTCCGTGTAATCGTAACTGATTCCATTCAACCGGATACAGACGACCAACAGTATTTAAGGCACGGATCCAGCAGCAGGCAGATGTTTTAATTCCATCAGTCAGCGACGAATCTGCACCCAGCTACAATCATGAGAAGCCGATGTGCGTTCAATCACATCATGCAAAATCAATCGGTAAAATAGAAAGCAAAGTCATGATCAAGTAAACCATTGCATTACCGTGTCAAATTCAATCACATAATGTGGTGAGTCCCCGCCCCCTCTTTCTAATCAAACTGTTGTTCTTTTCCCTTGAATTCCTCTATTTCCAATTGAACAGTTACTGTCTTTCCCTGACATTCCTGTCTCCTCTATTTCTAATGAAACAGTTACAGTCTTACCGTGTCGCCTACTTGTAAATAAATGGTTGCTGTGTTCCGCTGGTCCCCATTACTAATTAAAGATTTCCTGTATTCTCTTAATTCTCACTGTTCTGAATCCTTAATTGAACAGTTACTGTGTTGCCCCTATATTCCATTTGATTCTAATTCAAATTGAACTGTGACTGTGATCCTCCATATTCCTCTTTCCTCTCTATGTTAATATCTGAATTGACCTTCCCTGCACAGAGTCGTGGATCTGACGGGCAGACGGTACTGATCTCGAGTCTCCTCAAATGTATCTATGTTATTCGCCTGAACTATTCCATTTGGTGGCAATGTTCCACATTCTAACTTCTAAATAATTTTCTCTTCATTTTCCTATAGGATTTATTAGTAACTATTTTATGTTTGTGGCTCCTAGTTTTGAATGTCCCAACAATCTGAAACATTTTCTCTGTGTCTACCCGCTCAAATCCCTTCATAATTCAAAAGACCTCTTCTTGTTCACCCATCAGCCTTCTCCTATCTAGAGAAACGAGCCCCAGCCTCTTCAATCTTTCCTGCTAGTTATAACCTCTCAATCTTGGTATCATCCTCCCAAATATTTTTGCTCCATATTCAGTATCTCTATATCCTTTTTGGAATATGGAGACCACAACTGTGCACAGTGCACTAAGTGTGGTCTAACTAAGGTTCTATTCAAGTTTAACGTAACTTCTCTGTCGGAGTCGGTGGTCTCGTTAGTAATCCTACCAAAACACAACACTGCACACTTATTTCTTTTGAAATTCATTGGCCATTTACATTTCTATTCTGCAAGTTTCTAATCGCCTTATTGCATTTTTTTGCAGTCTTCCTCATCATTAACTATCCCGCAATCTGTCCTCTAATTTGGTGTCAGCCGCAAATTTTGATACTGGACTACAAATTATCATCTCCAAATAATTTGTGCAAATCGTGAACAACTGTGTACCCAGCACGGACCCTTGTGTAACACCACTTTCCACCTTCCACCAGTTTGAGTAACTACCTTTAATCCCCACACCCTGTTTTCTGTTTTGCAGCCAGTTTGCTATCGATTCTACTACTTGTCCCCTGACTCCACATGCTCTGACCTAGTCGACTATGTGGTACCTTATAAAAGTCCTTTTGAAAGTTCACTGCATTTGGGAAGTCTTTGGATTGGGACATAACGATGGATTGGGAAATTCAATGTACTGGGATATATAAATGGAATGGGAAACACAATGGACTGGGATATAACAATGGCTTGGGAAAGTCAATAGACTGGGATATATCAATGGATTCGGAAAGTCAATGGACTGGGATATATAACTGGAATGGGAAAGTCACTAGACAGGGATATATGAATGGATTGGGAAACAAAATGTTCTGGTATATTTCAATGGCTTGGGAAAGTCACTGGACTGCGGTATATCAATGGATTGGGAAAGTTAATGATCTGGGATATATCAATGGATTGGGAAACTCAATGGATTGGGATTTATCAATGGGTTGGAAAGCACAATGGACAGGGATATGTCAGTGGATTGGAAAAGTCAATGGACTGGGTTTTATCAATGGATTAGGAAAGTTAATTGGATGGGATATATCAATGGATTGAGAAACACAGTGGATTGGGATATGTCAATGGTTTGGGAAAGTCAATGGACTGGGAAATATCAATGGATCGGGGAATACAGTGGAATGGGATATATGAATGGATTTGGAAAGTTAGGGATTGCAAACATCAATGGTTTCAGAAACAGCAGCGGATTGGGAAAGTCAATTGATGGAGATATAGCATAGGTTGGTGGTGATTTATCAATAGTCCGATAAACTGATCGCTGCTTTTATTTCTGACTCTGCCTCTGTCGGTCTGTCCGTCACTATCTCTGCCTTCATCTATCTCCACCTGTCTCACTTTCTTTGTCTGTTACAATGTCTGGGTTCCTTTGTCCCCTTTTTATGTTGCTCTGATACAGGCGGTGAGACTATAGGTTGGGGGCCAAGAGACACGGGGTCCCGAGTGAGCTTTACATCCTCTCTCCCTTTCTCTCTCATACCACTATCACATTTTGAGGATCACAGAGTCAGAGAAGGAAACGGATCGGATTCCCATGTGGCTATTTGCACATGCAGCTCAGCAACCTTATTTCCCACGCTCGGTGTGTTTACACACATGCACTGTAAACCTATCTTAGACTTTCTTGTGTTCTCCCTTAGTCTGATCCCATGAAATACCGTACTATTTCTTAGTCTAGTGTTGTCTGTCTCTCCCAATCCTTTGTGCACCTTGTTTATCCTTTCGTGGTGCCCATCCCCATGCCAAATTAGTTTAAACCTCCCCCTTTTTCATCGGCCATTCGGCCCATCTGCGTAAAGAAGTATCCTCTGAATTCCTTATTTGACAAGAAGAACAACTTCTTAAATATATAATATAATGATATAATGATACATAATTTACAACGAATGTACAAAACTGCAAACAGGCCAAACGATCCAACTGCTATTTCAATTTTATAACAACAGCTTCTTGTATATATAATATATCTTAATATATATATATTATATATATATATATATATATATATATATATATATATATATATATATATATATAAATATATACTTGATAGAATACAGTGCGGCACTGCAAAATGCCATTCGTATCATCGAAGTAAAGAAGTTTCCCCTGAATTACTTTCTTGATATCAACAACAACTGTACATCCGAAAAACAACATCTCAGACAGCGCAGCATTGAGAGAGTCAGCCTGGATTGTGTTTTCCGTCCCTGAAGTCGGATTTGAACCCACGACCGAAAATGAGCTATCCAGCTTAACTCCACTTTCCAGCAATTGGTTCGTAGCTCTGTAGGTAACGACACTTCAAGAGCACATCCAAGGAACTTTTTTAATGAGTTGAGGGTTTCTGCCTCTACCACCCTTTCAGGCAGTGAGTTCCAGACCCCCACCACCCCCTGGGTGAAATAAATTCTTCTCAGCTCCCGTCGAATCATTCTACGTATTACTTTAAATCTATGCCCCCTTGTCACTGGCCACACTGTTAAGTGAAATAGGTGCTCCCTACACACTCTACCGAGTCTCGTTCATAATTTCTGAAACCTCAATTAAATCTCCCCTCAGCCTCCTTTGTTCCAAAGAGAATAACCCCAGCCTATCCAATTTATTTTCATAGCTAAAATTCTGCAGCCTTGGCAACATCGTCATAAATTTTCTCTGCACTCTCTCTCGTGCAATCACATCTTTCCTGTAATGTGGTGACCAGAACTGTACGCAGTACTCAAGCTGTGGCTTAAACAATATTTATAAACTTCTACCATAACCTCACTGCTCCAATATTCAATGCCTCGGCTAAGAAAGGAAAGTATCCCATATGCCTTTTTAGCCACCTTATCTACCTGCCCTGCTATCTTCAGGGACAAGTGGCCGTGCACTCCAAGATCCCTTTGTTCTTCTACACATCTCAGTATCCTCCCATTTATTGTGTACTCCCTTGACTTTTTTGACCTCCCCAAATGCATTAACTCACACTTCTCCGAATTGAATTCCATTTGGCACTTTTCTGTCCACCTGACCAGTCCATTGATATCTCCCTGCAGTCTGCAGCTTTCCTCCTCACTATCAAACAGAAGGCAAATTTTTGTATCATCTGCAAACTTCAAGCCCCCCACATTCAAGTCCAAACTGTTAATATAGAGCACAAGAAGCAAGGGACATAGTACTCAGCCTTGCGGGACCCCGCTGGAAACGCCTGGGAATGATTGCTCGGGATGTGTAGAGGTCAACTTTGTGTCTAACACTTGCTGTACCTGCATTGGGAGTGCTTGACGGGACAGTATAGATGATGCTTTACTCAGTATCTAACACATGCTTTACCTGTCCCTGAGAGTGTTCGAATGTAGAGTGAGCATTACACTGTATTTAACAGTTGTTGTACCAAACTTTGGAGTGTTTGGTTGGACAGTGCAGAGGGAGCTTTACTCTGTATCTAACCATCACCGTACCTCTGCTTGCTGAGTTTGACGGGACAGTGTAGCGGGAGCGTTACTCTTTATCTAACCCCATGGTGTACCTGTTCTTGGAGTCTTTGTTGGCACAGTCTGGAGGGAGCTTTACTCTGCATCTAACCCCTGCTGTACCTGCCCTGTGAGTGTTTGATGGGACAATGTAGAGTGAGATTCACTCTCGATCTAACCCCCGCTGGGAGTAGATTTTTAATACCTCCATCAGTGGATACAGTGAGGGACAGAGTATTAATCCGGAAATCGGAGGAACAGGTAACAAGTGTAATGTAATGACTGTGGAGAGACTTTAATCTTCTAAGAGACAGGGCAAGCCAAATTGGCAAAAGTTGTTTGGAGGACTTGTTCATGGAATGCATTTGAGACATTTTGTGGAACTCCCACAAGGGGGAAAGGCAGGGCCAGTAAAGCCAGAGTTCCATGGATGACAAAAGAGATGGAGAGTGAGATGAAGCAGAAAAAGGGGCGTATGACAAATGTTAGGTTGGTAACATGTGAGAACCAGGCTGAACATAGAATATTCAGAGGGGAAGTGAAAAAGGAAATAATGGGGCAAAGAAAGAGTATTGGAATACATTGGTGGCAAACATAAAAGGGAATCCGAAAGACTTCACTCGGCATGTAAACAGACAATGGGTAGTAAGAGTTGGGACGGGGCCGATGAGGGACCAAATGGGAGATCTGATCATGGAGGCAGAGGGCACGTGGAAGGTACTAAATAAGTACTTTGCATCTGTCTTTGCCAAGAAAGAAGATACTGCCAGAGTCTCAGTAAAGGAAGATGCAGTTGAGATACTGGATGAGCTAAAAACTGATAAAGAAGAGGTGCTGGAAAGGCTGGCAGAACTTAAAGTAGATAAGGTCACCCAGTCTGGATGGGATGCATCCTCGGTTGCTGAGGGAAGTAAGGTTGGAAATTGCGGAAGTACTGGCCGTAATCTTCCAGACATCCTTAGATACGGGGGTGCTGCCAGAGGACTGCAGAATCGCAAGTGTGACACACTTGTTCAAAAAAAGGTGTAAGGATAAATCCAGCAATTACATGCCAGTCAGTTTAACCTCAGTGCTGGGGAAACTTTTAGAAATGTTAATCCAGGACAGAATTAACAGTCACTTGGACGATTGTGGATTCAATGGGGAAAGCCAGCACCGATTTTTAAAATTGTAAACAATTTTACAACACCAAGTTATAGTGAACAAATTTATTTTAAATTCCACAAGCTTTGTGAGGCTTCCTCCTTCCTCAGGTGGTGTGGAAATGAAATTTTCGAATCCTTCGCATTTGAAAATCACAGAACAATGCCCGGTGATTACTGCCCGTTGCCAAGGCAATCACAGTGAGCAGACAGAAAGGTGTCACCCAAAAGGCCACCGAATATACAAACCACACCCCCCCCCCCAAAAAAAAAAGAGAAGGAAGACAGTCAATGACCCGTTATATTAAAAAAATAACATTTGTTCGCTGGTGGGGTTACGTGTAGTGTGACATGAACCCAAGATCCCGGTTGAGGCCGTCCTCATTGGTGCGGAACTTGGCTATCAATTTCTGCTCGACGATTTTGCGTTGTCGTGTGTCTCGAAGGCCGCCTTGGAGTATGCTTACCCGAAGGTCGGTGGCTGAATGTTTGTTTGAGGTTGGGTGGCTTTTTAAAGGCGAGTAGGACACCTAGAGAAGCTGAAAGACGCCCTAGTAAGAACGGGATATGATGCTTGACTCATCGATCGACAGTTCCGACGGGCCACAGTGAAAAATCGCGGAGACCTCCACAGAAGACTAACACGGGACGCAACCAACAGAGTATCCTTCGTCGTCCAGTACTTCCCCGGAGCGGAGAAACTACGCCATGTTCTCCGCAGCCTTCAACATGTCATCAATGATGACGAACACCTCGCTATGGCCATCCCCACACCTCCACTACTCGCCTTTAAACAGCCACCCAACCTCAAACAGACCATCGTTCGCAGCAAATTACCTAGCTTTCAAGAGAACAGCGTCCACGACGCCACACAACCCTGCCACGGTAACCTCTGCAAGACATGCCAGATCATCGACACAGATACCACCATCACACGAGAGGACACCACCCACCAGGTGCACGGTTCATACTCCTGTGACTCGGCCAACGTTGTCTACCTCATACGTTGCAGGAAAGGATGCCCCGGAGCATGGTACATTGGCGAGACCATGCAGACGCTGCGACAACGGATGAACGGACACCGCGAAACAATCGCCAAACAGGAGGGTTCTCTCCCTGTCGGGAAACACTTCAGCAGTCATGGACATTCAGCCACCGACCTTCGGGTAAGCATACTCCAAGGCGGCCTTCGAGACACACGACAACGCAAAATGGTCGAGCAGAAATTGATAGCCCAGTTCCGCACCCATGAGGACGCCCTCAACCGGGATCTTGGGTTCATGTCACGCTACACGTAACCCCACCAGCGAACAAATGTTATCTGTTTTTAATATAACGGGTCATTGACTGTCTTCCTTCTCTCTCCCTCTCTCTCTTTGTTTGGGGCGGGGGGGGGGGGGGGTGGGTTGTATATTCGGTGGCCTTTTAGGTGACCCCTTTCTGTCTGCTCACTGTGATTGCCTTGGCAACGGGCAGTAATCACCAGGCATTGTTCTGTGATTTTCAAATGCGAAGGATTCGAAAATTTCATTTCCATACCGTTCACCTGAGGAAGGAGGAAGCCTCCGAAAGCTTGTGGAATTTAAAATAAATTTGTTGGACGATAACTTGGTGTTGTAAAAGTGTTTACAATTGTCAAAACCAGTCCATCACCGGCATCTCCACATCACGATTTTTTAAAGGCAAATTGTGTCCAACTAACTTGATGAGTTTACAGAGAGGATATATGACGGCAATGCAGTTGATGTGGTGCATATGGACTTTCAAAAGACGTTTGATAAAGTGCCGCATAAGGCTTGTCATCAAGATTAAAGCCCATGGAATAAAGGGGGGCACTAGCAGCATGAATACAGAATTGGCGAAGTAACAGGAAACAGAGAGGAGTGGTGAACGGTTGTTTTTCGGACTGGAGGGAGGTGTGCAGTGGTGTTCCCCAGGGGTCGGTAATCGGACCATTGCTTTCCTTGATCTTTCTGAATGACTTGGACTTGGATGTACGGGGCACAATTTCAAAATTTGCAGATGACACCAAACTTGGAAGGGGAGTGAACAGTGAGGAGGACAGTGATAGCCTTCAAGAGGATATAGTCAGGCTAGTGGCACGGGCAGACACGTGGCACATGAAATTTAACGCGGAGAAGTGTGAAGTGATATATTTTGGTAGGATGAACGAAGAGAGGAAAAATAAACAAAATGGTACAATTCTAAAGGGGATGCAGGAATAGAGAGACCGAGGAACATATGTGCAAAAATCATTGAAGACAGCAGGTCAGTTTGAGATAGTGGTTAAAAAAGCACATTGTATCCTGGGCTTTATAAATAGAGGCATTGAGTGCAAAAGCAAAGAGGTTATGATGAAACTGTATAAACACTGATTTGGCCACAACTGGACTATTGTTTCAGGTTCTGGGCAGCACACTTCAGGAAAGATGTGAAGGGCTTTCTTAGAGTGCAGAAAAATTAATTAAATGGCTCCACGGATGGGGGACTTCAGTTATGTCGATAGACTGGAGAAGCTGGGATTGTTCTCCATTGAACAGAGAAGGTTGCGAGGAGATTCGAGAAAGGCGTCCAAAATCATGAGGGGTCTGGACGTAGTATATAGAGAAACTGTCCCCATTGGCAGAAGATTCAAGAACCAGAGGACACAGCGTTGAAGTGATTGGCAAAAGAACCAAAGGTGACATGAGAGAAAACTTTTTTGCACAGCGAGTGCTTAGGATCTGGAATGCGCTGCCCAAGGCGATGGTGGAGGCAGATTCAATCATGGCCTTCAAAAGGGAATTGGTTAACACTTTAAGGAAAAACATGTGCAGAGCTATGGGGTTGGGGCGGTGGAGTTGGAGTAGCTCGATTACTCTTGCAGTGAGCCGGCACAGGTTCGCCGGGCCGGATGGCCTCCTTCTGTGCTGTTACCAATCTATGAGTCCATGCAACTCAATATGGTACTTTTAATGTCGTAAAAAGTCCACCGTTTCTTAACTGGAGCAAATTCAGACAAAAATTGACGCCGAGTCAAAGAAGGAGACATTCGGAAAAGTGACCAAAAACTTGGCCAAAGAGATAAGCTTTAAGAAACATCTTAAAGGAGGAGAAAGAGGTCGAGAAGTGGAGAGGTTTAAGAATGGTATTCAAGAGCTTAAGGCCTAGAGGTCTGAAGACATGGTCGACAATAGTGAGACACATCGAGTGGGCGATGCAGAAGAGGCCACAGTTGGAGCAATGCAGACTTCTTGGAGGGTTGTAGGATTGATGGATGTTACAGAGATACAGGCAATGCCATGGATGGATTTGAAAAAGGGGCAGAAAACACTGGTGGGAGCGGTTTATAGTCTCCCTAACAGTAGCTATACCATTGGATAGAGAATTAATCAAGAAATAATCGGAGCTTGCAACAATGCTAATGCAATAATCGTGCAGGAATTTAATCTCCCTATAGACTGGGCAAATGAAATTGGCAAAGGCAGTCTGGACGGCGAGTTCATGGAATGCAATAGGTACAGTTTCCTAGAACAATATGTTGTGGAACCAACCAGGGAACTCAGCTATTTTAGATCTTGTATTGTGTAATGAGACAGGGATAATTAGTAATCCCATAATAAAGGATCCTCTGGGCAAGAGAGATCATAATATGATTGAATTTCACATTGAGTTTGAGAGTGACATACTTAAATCCGAACCAAGAGTCTCAAACTTAAATATAGCCGATGACATAGGTATGAGGGGCAAGTTGGCTCAGGTAGATTGGAATATTAAATTAAAAGGTATGATGGCAGATAACCAATAGCAGACAGTTGAAGAAATAGTTCAGAATTCTCAACCAATGTACAGTCCATTGAGAACTCCACGGGAAAAGCGATCCAACTGTGGCGAACTAAAGAAGTTAACGATAATATTAGATTGAAAGAAGAAGTTGTTAGTGTTGCGAAGGATAGAAGTAAGCCCGAGGATTGGGAGAGTTTGAGAAACCTGCAAAGGGTGACCAAAGGTTAACTGGACCAGCCACATAAATACTTTTGCTGGAAAAGCAAGGCAGAGGCTGGGTATTCTGTGGCGAGTGACTCACCTCCTGACTCCCCAAAGCCTTTCCACCATCAAGGCACACGTCAGGAGTGTGACGGAATAATGTCCAGTTGCCTGAATGATTGCAGCTCCAACAACACTAAAGAAGCTCGACACCATCCAGGACAAAGTAGCCCGCTTGATTGGCACCCCATCCACCACCCTAAAAATTCACTCCTTTCACCACCGGCACAACTTGGCTGCAGTGTGTACAATCCACAGGATGCACTGCAGCAACTCGCCAAGGCCTCTTCGATAGCACCTCACAAATCAGCGACCTCGACCACCGAGAGGGACAAGGTGAGGAGGCACATGGGAACAACACCACCTGCACGTTTCCCTCCAAGTCACACACCATCATGACTTGGAAATATATCGCCGTTACTTCATCGTCACTCGGTTAAAATCCTGGAACTCTCGACCCAACAGCGCTGGGGGAGAACCTTCACCACACGGACTGCAGCAGTTCAAGAAGGCGGCTCACCGCCACGTTCTCAAGGGGAATCAGGGATGTGCAATAAATGCTGGCCTTGCCAGTGAAGCCCACATCCAATGAAGGAAGAAAAAATACCATTAATTATGCTAACACCTCTGTTATGTGGTACCTTATCAAACCCATTTTGAGTGTCCAGATACACAACATCAACCACACTGCCCTCATAAACCCTCTCTGTCACTTCATCAAAGAACTCAATCAAGTGAGTCACACACGAGTTTCCTTTGACAAACGCATGCTGACTTTCATTTATTAGCCCATACTTTTCCAAGTAACAAATTATTTTGTCACAGATTATTGCTTGTAAAATTTATCCACCAGCGACGTTAAGCTAACTGGACTGTAATTGCCTGCTTTATCCCCCGCCCTTTTCTTGAATAGTGATATAACGTTTGCAATCCTCCAGTCCTCCAACACGATCCCCGTATCTAAGGAGGATTGGAAAATTGTGGCCAGAGCCTCTGCAATTTCCACGTTCACTGCCCTCAGTAACCTGGAATGCATCCCATCTGGACCGGGTGAGCTTTCTACTTTGGGTGCTGCCAATCTTTTCAGTACTTCCTCGTTGTCTATTTTGTATCCTATTCAATATCGGTACTTCCTCCTCCTTTATTTCAACAATGGCAGCATCCTCTAGTGAGGACGGGTACAAAGTATCCATTTAGTGCCTCAGCCGTGCCCTCTGCCTCCACAAAAAGATCTCTTCTCTCCCCCTAATTGGTCCCATTCTTCCTTTGACTGCGCATTTAATATTTGTATGTTTATAAAAGACTTTTGTGTTCCTCTGCATGTTAGCCACTAATTTATTCTCATACTCTCACTTTGCCCTTCCTGTTTCCTTTTCTGTACATCTCCTCTGTACTTTCTGTATTCAGCCTGGCTCTCTAGTTATTGACTAATCAAAGCAATCAATCTCGATCAATTATTCTAAGTCAGACCCAGACATGAGGTGAGGAAAACCCCAGTGTTGGAGAGGTCCAAATCCATCCTTTTCCTCCCGAGCACTTACCACATGTCAAGTCTTAAATTACTCACACACCATATCCCAAAATGTTATTTTCTGAAAGAAATGCACCTATTTTTCATTGAAATGAATCAATACAAACTGCTTCCACAGTATTCCGAGGGAGCTTGTTCCATAGATTGATCACTCACTCTGGTTCTTTTGCCAATTACCATTAATCTAGGTCCTCCAGTTACCGACCTTTTCTGCCACTGGAAAGAGTTTCTCCTTATTTACTCCATCAAAACCCTTCATGATTTTGAACACCTCTATTAAATCTCTCCTTAACCTTCTCTACTCCAGCAAGAAAAGCCCCAGCTTCTCTATTCTCTCCAAGTAACTTAAGTCCCTCACCCCTGGTACCATTCTGATGAATCTCCTCTGCACCCTTTCTAAGGCCTTCACAGCCTTCCTAAAATGCAGTGCCGAGAATTGGACGCAATACTCCAGTTAAGGCCGAACCAAGGCTTTTTTTTCAACGATTTGACATAACTCCCTTGCTTATGCGAAGTTTTGCCGAGCTGCTCTCATATCCCAATTCGAACACCTCGAGGAGACGTTCTCTGGAGGTTTTTCCGATTGTCCACCATAAAAGTTGATGCGATTTCTTCTCCAGGAATTCCGCGGATCTTCTGCCGAAGTTGCAGCGAGGATATTGGTCGTGTTATGTCCCTGAGGTCTTCCCTTTGTGACCTGTTCTGTGACAGAGGTCCTGACTCTAATGGAGTGGATCGGTCCAGGACGAGTGATAACCAGAGCCTTCGCTGTCCACTTATTGGCCATAAAATACCCTTACACTTAGACTTCGAGAGTGAGCTTATAACCCAAATTGTCGCCGGTTACCTTATTGGAAAAAGGGGTCTTCATCATTGTGACGTGGTGTAAATGATATCCTGTGATTTCGAGGGAAACTCAATAACAAACTACATCCAAACCAGGCGGTAATAACTGGTGGAAAATATTAAAGGCCGAGAACAGCACCAGACACCAAGAAGAGTTAAAATCGGATAAGCCTCCCCTTGCAAATTCACGCCTCTGCCGGCTGGAGGAGTGACCGGTGTGAGGACGTGTCCTTTTTGGAACCTGGAGAGAAATTGACGCCTGTTGGTTCGCAATTCCCAGAAGCTGAGAACTGTAAACGTTAAATTAACTTTGGGCGATAGGGCAAAATGGGCGCAATCGAATTGGCTGTCCATTATACGCCTCACCTCATGGCCGATATCGCCCATTCATTATCGTCCTGTTACAATTACTGGACGATTAAAGGAGAATAGCGCAGAAGATTAGAGGGACGGTAACAAACTGGATTAAAAAATGGTTCGAAAGGAAAAAATAGAACACAACAGGTAAGGGCAATTTTTCAAACTGGCTGGAAGCAGGTAGTGGTGTTTGACGTAAGTTGATTTTAGGACCATTTCTGTTCACTGTGCGGATCAATGATTTGGAATTAGACTTAGAGGTAGTGGTATCGAAATTTGGAGATGATACCAAAATAGGCGGTACAGGTTATTCCATAGAAGCACAAAGGAAACTGCAAAGGGATGTTGATAAGATGGGAGAATGGGCTCAAAAGAGGCAGATGGAAATTAATGTCAGTAAGTGCGAGGTGATGCTCTTTGTTGTATTGAAAATTGCATAAAGATGGAAGGACATTAGTGTAGTGATAAGAGGGGACTTCAATTATCCTAATATAGGCTGGGAAAATAACAGATTAAAGAACAAAGGGAGGGTGGATTCCTGAAATGTGTACAAGAGAACTTTGTGATCAATGTGTTTCCAGCTCAACGAGGGACGAAGCAGTGCTGGACCTGGGTCTCGCGAATTTAGTGGTGCAAGTAGAGCATGTTTCAGTGGGAGAGCATGTGGGGAACAGTGGTCACAATGTCATTAGGTTTAGAATAGTTATGGAAAAGGACAGAGTAGAAATTAAATGTGAAAATATTCATCTGGAGGAGGGCTAAATTCAGTGAGTTGAAAAGGGATCTGGCCCTGGTGGATTGGAATCAAAGATTGGCAAGAAAAACAATAAATGAGCAATGGGAGGCCTTCAAGCGGAGATAGCTTGAGTAAAGATAAGACACATTCCCATGAGAGGGAATGGAAAGGCATCCAAAGCAAGAGCTCCGTGGACGAATAAAAATATAAAGATTAAAATGAAACAGAGAAAGGAGGCTTATGATAAATGCTGGGTTCGTAATTCAATAGAGAACCAAGCTGAATACAAATAGTACCGGAGAGAACTGAAAAAAGGAAATTAGAGGGGCAAAAAAGAGAATGAGAATAGATATATAAGGGTAATTTTATATAGGCTAATAAAGAAGGGAGCCCAAAAGTCATTTATAAACATGTAAATAATAAAAGGGAGTCAAAGGAAGGAGGGGGGCGATTATGGACCAACAAAATCGATCTTCCTTTGAAGGCAGGGGCTGAATATTCAGAAAGACGAAATGAATACTTCGCATCTGTCTTCACTAAAGTAGAGGGTGGTCTTTTCTCATCTAGCAATTCCTCTGCTCCAAAAGTGGTCTCCTTAATCACCTTGGCAGTAACAGGGATCCTATCCTGAAGTTGGAGTTTTATGTACAAAGTTCAGGTGGAGTAGCGATAGTTTTACCTTGACTCTGATCACTTCTTTCCTTGACATGTCACTGTGATTGCTCATGTTGAGGCCGAGGGCGTCAAATGCATGGGCTCAAAATTCAAATGTTCCATAGTTTTCACTTTTAAGTTGAAGTTTGAAAAATGCAGGCATCCTGTTCAACGCTAACCACTCGAGTACTTCCTTGGCCTCGATATATAATTATTATCAGAAAACATCGAGCGGCATTGATTCGATTCACACCCCTATGAGTTTGAACAATGGTGGATGATAACTCCCCCTTCTCCCATTCAGTAGTCAGATATTAATGAGTCAACACCCTCTCCAGTTGACTGGACCTTAGCAACCAGGTCCAAAATGTCCTGCTAAGAACAATCGGGGCATAATTACACAATGGAAATAATCCATCAAAGAACAGAAATAGGTTATGTTTTCCACATTACTTTTCGAAAGCACAAGGGCAGAATAACTAGCTGAGATTTCCTTTAGCGTTACATGTTAGCAACATTGTACACCCGGGAGGATATTTTCGTCTGATTGCTATATCTAATAAAATCATGAAACTGTGTTTTCAAAACATTTTTATTGTTTTTGCCAGAATTAGTGAATTTCGACATTCGCATGCCGTGTTTACCTCGGTACATAGAAGCATAGGACTATGGAGGCCATTCAACCCTTCGGGCCTGATCATTCAATAAGATCACGGGGGATCTGCATGTTTTCTATGTTCATAAACATTTACATTTACAATGTTCTTAATTCAGAACGACCAGTGAAAATCCCCCCCCCCGTCCATTATATTCTAAAGCCAAATTGTGACTTGAGAATCATGGTTATGGATACCTAACAATATTTATATTACTCAAGATGCAATGTAAAAATTACAGAACAACATTCACCTAAGGTTGCAAGTTATTCTCTTGTCGTGGTAAAGGAAAATTACCTTTTGGAATTCTATAAAGGATTGAGAGGCATTTGCTACCCCAGTAGTTAATCAGCATTCGGTGCGTGTGTTTGTGTGTGTGTGTGTGTGCCTGCCTGTGAGTGAGTTATATGTGTGCCTGTGTGTGTGTCAGTGCCTGAGTGTGTGTGCGTGTGTTTGTACCTGCGTGTTTGTGTGCCTGAGTGTGTGTGTGTGTCTGTCTGTCTGTCTGTCTGTCTGTGTGTTTGTGAAATATATCAAGCGGTTTCGTATTCAGAACGAAATAAATATCCCGCTTAATTCTACGATGTATGAAAATTGACTTTATTACGTGACTGTATGTATTGGATATTTCACTGGACTAGCCATTCTGAGGCTGAGACTGATAACCCATCAGCTCAAATCCCACCATGGCAGTTCCAGAATTTGAATTCAGTTTCACAAAAACTGGAAATAAAATTCTGGTATCAGTAAAAGTGATCGTGAAGCGGTCGGATAGTTGCAAATGCCCCAATAGTTAAATAATGTCGGTCAGGGGAGGAAACTTGCCGTCCTTACCCAGTCTGTCCCTACATGTGACACCAGTCCCACACCAACGTGGTCCGCTATGAAGCGCTCTCTCAAGTGGCCCGAGCAAGCCACACAGTTGCATCAAAACCGCTTCCAACAACACCAGCTTCTCAGGGCAACCAGGGAATGGGGAATAAATGCCGGCCTTGCCAGCGATGCCCACACCGCCAGAATGAATAACAACGAAAGTTGCTGAAGAAGACTCTGCCTATAATTGAAGTGGGTTCAGCAAGCCAATCAGCCATCAGGGCAACAAGAGATGTGCAATAATTGCCGGTCTTGCCAGCGACATCCACATGCCAAGAATGAATAAAAAATACATACTTGAAGGGTTGAGCGTCAATAGGTTTTTTCACAAACTTAGGAGGGAACATAGGAACAGGATTAGGCCATTCAGCCCATCGAGCCTGTTCAGACACATGCTGTTTTAACTTTTATTTTACAATTTCACCTGGTTTTCCACTTAACAAAGTAAAGCGAAATTCGTGACGTCGCAGTTTGCTTTCTGAAAAAGCTGCTTTGAATGTTAAGATCATGTTAAGCAGTTTTTGGAGACAGGCGGGAAGTTTGCACGAGGGAAAAATACCAGCTGGGAACCTGCTCACCCGATGGTGCAAAAGGGGCGAACTCGAATTGACCGCCTATTCTAGGCCCAGTCAGATATTCCCTTCCAATTGGAAACCGTAATCGGTTATGGTGTAAAACAAGCGACTGATTCGATCTCGCCCGTTTTAACCCATCGCCCACAAGTTAAAATCACACACAGCTGGACTTACTTCGAACTTTGAGGAGCTAAACGTTTTGTTACAGTAGTGGGACTATTCAACTTTGATCGCCATTCACACATCCCATTATCTATTCCGAGTGCGATCAGCATCGATTGAAGTCAATAGAATTTAAAATTGGGTGAGGATTATAAAAGGACGGCTGATCTATAATCCTCACATTTTGCGACACGACGGAGTTGATTTTAACCGCCTCCCACAACCACCCCCCCCCCCCCCTCACCGACTATCTGTGCACCTTGGATTTGCTCCGATTGTTACATTGACTGGTTGAGCGTGGAGCTCAGCACCAACATGGGCGGTCAGTCCATCTATTCTCTGGACTTTCACAGAGTCCGTTGACTGTACTCGCCCAACAGATGAACAGCAAACTGTTCAATAGCCACAGTCCGCTGCTCAAACTCTCCCCAACGCGACCCCGCCCCCGGCCCCACCACCCGCCATGCGCCGCTCCTGAAAGCAAATTGAAATGTTGATAATCTTTGTCTGCACCCGAAATATTAACATGACATTCCCAATGTTACCTGGCCGGCCTATCACCTTGCACCCTCTGTAAATTTCAGCTCATTCAAAAAGCTGCTCCCAGTATTCTAACTCGCACCAAGTCCCGTTCACCGACCGCCCCGCTGTGTTCGCTGACCCACATTGGCTCCGATTCCGCGGCGCCTCGATTTTAAAATTCTCATCCTTGTTTTCAAATCCCTCCATGGCCCTCGCCCCCTCCCGATCTCTATCACCTCCTCCAGCCCTACAACCCACTGAGATCTCTGCGCTCCTCCAATTCTGGCCTCCTTTGCATCCTCTGATTTTCATCTCTGTCTTGGTCCTAAAGTCTGGAGTTGCCTCCTTAACTCACTCTGCCCCTTAAGACGCTTCTCAAAATGTACCTCTTTGACCAAGCTTTTGGTCACCTGTCCTAATATCTTCAAATGTGGCTCAGTGTTAAATTTTGTCTGATTTACGGTCCTGTGAAGCGCCTTGGGATGTTTTACTACGTTAAAGGCGTTATATAAATGCAACTTGTTGTATCTGTGGTCTCCGTGGATCGTGCCTGACCTGTTGAATTTTTGTAGCATTTACTGGTTTTGGTTTCCAGCCACTGCAATTGGGTTTTTACCTGTTGCTTATTTTATTCCTGTTGCAACTCTCAATCTTTGCAATTTTTCAAAAACCCGTTATAGATAAAAAGTGAATAATCCAATAAATGTATTTTTTTTTCTGCAAAGCAGACAATGCACACAATCTTTTGAACAGTGATCCATTGGTTTATTATAATTAATCATGTTGGATTTCAAAGCGTAAAATTGATTGTACAAATAAAAGCAAATAATTTGTTTGCAATACCGATCGATCCATAAATCAGCCTCTTAAAATCCGAGAAACGCCCTATCCAGGCAGGGAATGTGCCAATTTGGTAGCAACGATGCACTTTCTAAATGAAGGAACGAGGAGCACGATGAGGCCATTCAGCCGCTCGAGTCTGTTCCGCCACTCAATGAGATCATGGCTGATCTGTGCCTCAACTCCATCCACCAGCCTTGGCTCCATATCCCTTAATACACTGAGCGAGCACAAAATCTATCAATCTCAGATTTCAAATTATTAATTGAGCTCGCATCTCCTGCTTTTTGTGGGGGTGAGTTCCACATTTCTGCCATCTTTTGTTTGAAGTGCAAATGTCTAACTTCTCTCATGAATGGCCTGGCTCTGATTTTAGGGCTATGTCCACTTGTATAAGGGAACGATGTACGAATACTTGGGACACTGATTCACCTGCAATATTCATTAGCATCACTGGCGCCATTGTTTGATGTTAATAGTTGGGGTCATTTTATCTTCCGACGATTGTGTTAAATGGTCGATATCGAATTGGCCATTCGTCATACAACTGGACAAAGTTCCCTTTGAATTGAAGTGAATGGAGAACAGATTGGACAGGGAGAATAATGATCGGACATATCGATATCGACCATTTTACACAATCGCCAAAATTAAAAGTTATCCACAGTGAGTGCATTGATATCTTTCAACTTCTGAAGGACATGAAATGGGCAGCAGCTGAAAATGTGCAAAAATCGGGCGAGGTGAATAATGGGATAAAGTTATGGTGATATTATTAAGGGATAAAGACATGGTGTTCGAATTTAGGAGCATGAAGTTATGTTGATACAATTGAGGGGGATAAAGGGATGGTGATAAATTTGAGGAGGGTAAAGACATGCTGGTATAATTCAGGGGGATAATGGTATGGTGATATAATTGAGGAGGAGAAAGGGATGGTGATATAACTGAGGAGTATAAAGTTATGGAAAGATAATTGAGGAGAATAAAGGTATCGTGATATAATTGAGGAGTATAAAGATAGGGATATATAATTGAGAATAAATGTATGGTGATATAATTGAGGAGGATAAGGTTGTGGTGATATAAAAGAGGAGGATAAGTTTATGGTTATATCATTGAGAAGTCTAAAGTTATGGTTATATAATAGAGGAGGATATGGTATGGTAATTTGATTGGGGAAGATTTGGTAAGGTAATTTGATTGGGGAAGATATGGTATGGTAATTTGATTGGGGATGATATGGTATGGTAATTTGATTGAGGATGATATGGTATGGTAATTTGATTGAGGAGGATAAGGGTGTGGTGATATAATAGAGGAGTATAAAGTTATGGTGATATAATTTAGGGTGATAAAGGTCTGGTTATATAATTGAGGAGGATAAAAGTACGGTGATATAATAGAGGAGGATAAAGTTATTGCTCACATACGAAATAATATTTGCCCTTATTTACAAATGATGATGGAAGTGAACATCCTGGAGTTCAGTAGGATGATATGGAGCATTTATTTAAGAGAATTGTGGAAAATTAATTTATTTTTGTATAACTGAAGGTGAGCAGATAGCACATTTATGGATGGTTTAAGTCTGAGCTGAGCAGGGATGATAAGATATATTCGGAATATGGGAGCGTTGGACAGGCACAGCCCCCTCGAGCTGTTCCACCATTCAACCAGATCATGGTTGATCTGCACCTCAACTCCATTTACCCGCCTAAGTTCCACATCCCTTCGTAACCTTGCTCAACAAAAATCTATCAATGTCACTTTAAAAAGTTTCGATTGACCCCCAATCTCAACAGCTTCAAGGGACGACGAATCCACAAGGCCTGTTAAAGGCCCGGGCGATGAGTGAAAAATCTCTCCCGATGTATCCCCATTTATAGATTCCTCAAGTGCTTTTGTGTTGACTGTTCATGATGGGGCGGATGAAGGCTATTCCTGCCAAGATGTTAATCCTGGTCTCAGCACCGACCAGAGGAAGCGTTCTGCGAGGATTGGACGCCCAGAACAGAGCCCGCCTGATTTAACTTTCAATTTGAATTATGGGGACAATAAAATGGGCGAGTTCTGGGCCAGGTGCACAATCCGTCTCGGCCAATTCTCTTCCCTACCCCAGATTCAAGCGATGTTAGCACTCAGACAGTCAAACAAAACAAAATTTACATCAATTAAACCGTGTGGAAAGGACGGAAGGAATTTAAACTTTTTTCGATAATGTAAAACTGATGATGTCAGATCGGCCGCTCGTTGCACACCTCTCCTAATTTTCATTTCCTTTGTTATCAACAGCGGGCTGTTGTTGAGCAGTTCTCCGATGTGATTCCGCCCACTTGGCACTAAGGATCCACATTTACAAATGGTTCAATTCTGACCAGGGAAATGGATTCATATTTATCGATGTTTGGCTATTGCCTTATACTGACCAGGGAGGATATATCAAGATTTAAAATGGTATAGGCGCTATTATACTGACAGGGCATGGTTAATCAACATTTATAGGTAGTCAAGGGGCTATTGTGCTGACCAGAGAAAATGCATCCGATTTAGTCGATGGTGAGGGCGTTGTTGTTCTCATCCATCCAGGAAGATGAATCCACATTTACAGTTCGTGACGGTGATATTTTCCTGACCAGAGAAGATGTCGCAAAGTTAGTGGATGGTGAAGATGCTACTGTTCGCATCAGGGAAGGTGAATCAACAATTACAATTAGTGAAGGTGCTATTGAACTGATGATAGAAGCTATATCCGAATTAGCAGAAGATTAACGTGCTAAGGTATTGGCCTGCAGATAGTGAAGGTGCTATTGAAGCGATGAGAGAAGGCTTATCAATGTTAGTAGATGATGAAAGTTATACTGCACTGGCCTGGGATGGTGTAGTTTGATTAGCAGATGATGATGGTACTTTATGAACCTGGGAAGGTGTCGTCTGATTCAATGATGACGAAGGTACTGTATTGATCTGGGAAGGTGCAACCTGATTAATAGATGACGATGGTACTGTATTGACCTCGGATGGTTTGCTCTGATGTACAGATGATGATGATCCTGAATTGACCTCGGATGGTGTAGCCTGATTTACAGACGATGAGGGTATTGTATTGACCTGGAATGGTTTTGACTGATTTAAAGATGATGATGTTATTGTATTGACTCGGGATTGTGTAGCCTGGTTTATGGATGATGATCGGACTGTATTGACCTGAGATGGTGTAGTTTGATTCATAGACGATGATGGTACTGTATTGACCTGGGATGATTTGATCTGATTCATAGTTGATGATGGTACTGTATTGACCTGGGATGTTTTGGTCTGATTTCGAGACGATGATGGTGCTGTATTGACGTGGGATGATTTGGCCTGATTTATAGTTGATGATGTTACTGTATTGATCTGGGATGTTTTGGTCTGATTTATAGACGATGAAGGTACTTTATTGACCAGGGTTGGTCTTGCCTGATTTAAAGATGATTTTGTCACTGTATTGACCTGGGATTGCGTAGCCCGGTTTACAGATGATGTCAGAGCTGTATTGACCTGGGAAGGTGTGGTTTGATTTATATTCGATGATGGTACTATATTGATCTGTAATGGTTCAGTCTGATTTACAGATGATGAAGTTACCGTATTAAGCTGGGATGATGTGGCCTGACTTATTGCTGATGATGGTACCGTATGGACCTGTAAGGTTTTGGACTGATTTATTGATGGTGATGGGACTGTATTGCCCTTGGATGGTGCAGTCTGATTTATTGATGATGATGGTGCTATATAAATCTTGGAAGATTTGGCCTGATTTATTGATGATGATTGGACTGTATTGTCCTTTGATGGTGTAATCTGATTTATAGATGATGCTGGTTCTATTTTGATCTTGGAGGATTTGGCCTGATTTATAGATGATAATGTGACTGTATTGTCCTCGGAGGATGTAGCCTGATTTATAGATGTTGGAAATGCTCTAATAATGTCCTGTGGTGAGATATACACCACAGAAGGTAATGGCAATGCTGAATGTAAAGACTGAAGGAGCACTGGTCTCACCGTGACGGCCGATGATGGTTGCAAGCTTTTACTCGCCAGAGAGCGAGAAAGCAGAATAGTGGGTTCAGTCGTCGATGGGGCCTTCAAACTGTTGGAAGATGAAGGCACAGTCCCACTGGACAAAATAGGCACAGTCGCATTGCTCAAAATGGGCAAATTCGCACTAGTCACAATGGGCACACTCGCATTGGTCACAATAGGCACAGTCACACTGGGCGCAATGCGCGCAGTCGCATTGGTCGAAATGGGCACAGTCTTACTGGTCACAATGGGCACAGCCTCACTGGTCACAATGGGCACAGTCTCACTGGTCACAATGGGCACCGTCGCATTGGTCACAATGGGCACAGTCTCACTGGTCACAATGGGCACAGTCTCACTGGTCACAATGGGCACCGTCGCATTGGTCACAATGGGCACAGTCTCACTGGTCACAATGGGCACAGTCTCTCCGGTCACAATGGGCACAGTCTCACTGGTCACAATGGGCACCGTCGCATTGGTCACAATGGGCACAGTCTCACTGGTCACAATGGGCACAGACTCACTGGTCACAATGGGCACAGTCTCTCCGGTCACAATGGGCACAGTCTCACTGGTCACAATGGGCACCGTCGCATTGGTCACAATGGGCACAGTCTCACTGGTCACAATGGGCACAGACTCACTGGTCACAATGGGCACAGTCCCATTGGTCAAAATGGGCACAGTCGTACTGGTCACAATGGGCACAGTCCCATTGGTGAAAATGGGCACAGTCGTACTGGTCACAATGGGTACAGTCCCATTTGTCAAAATGGGCACAGTCGTACTGGTCACAACGGACACAGTCGCACTGGTCACAATGGGCACCGTCGCATTGGTCACAACGGGCACAGTCGCACTGGTCACAACAGGCACAGTCGCAATGGTAACAGCGGGCACAGTCGCTCTTGTCACAATGGGCACAGTCGCATTGGTCAAAATGGGCACAACCACACTGGTCACAACGGGCACAGTCGCACTGGCCACAACGGGCACAGTCGCACTGGTCACAACGGGCACAGTCTCAATGGTCACAACAGGCACAGTCGCACTGGTCACAACGGGCACAGTCGCACTGGTCACAATGGGCACAGATGCACTGGTCACAACAGGCACAGGCGCACTGGTCCCAATGGACACAGTCGCACTATTCGCAATGGGCACAGTCGCATTGGTCACAACGGGCACAGTCTCACTGGTCACAATGGGCACAGTCTCACTGGTCACAATGGGCACAGTCCCATTGGTCAAAATGGGCACAGTCGTACTGGTCACAATGGGCACAGTCCCATTGGTCAAAATGGGCACATTCGTACTGGTCACAATGGGCACAGTCCCATTTGTCAAAATGGGCACAGTCGTACTGGTCACAATGGGCACAGTCTCACTGGTCACAATGGGCACAGTCCCATTGGTCAAAATGGGCACAGTCGTACTGGTCACAATGGGCATAGTCCCATTTGTCAAAATGGGCACAGTCGTACTGGTCACAATGGGCACAGTCGCACTGGTCACAACGGACACAGTCGCACTGGTCACAATGGGCACCGTCGCATTGGTCCAGATGGGCACAGTCGCTCTTGTCACAATGGGCACAGTCGCATTCGTCAAAATGGGCACAGCCACACTGGTCACAATGGGCACAGTCCCATTGGTCAAAATGGGCACAGTCGTACTGGTCACAATGGGCATAGTCCCATTTGTCAAAATGGGCACAGTCGCACTGGTCACAACGGGCACAGTCGCACTGGCCACAACGGGCACAGTCGCACTGGTCACAACCGGCACAGTCGCACTGGTCACAACAGGCACAGTCGCACTGGTCACAACGGGCACAGTCGCACTGGTCACAATGGGCACAGATGCACTGGTCACAACAGGCACAGGTGCACTGGTCCCAATGGACACAGTCGCAATATTCACAATGGGCACAGTCGCATTGGTCACAACGGGCACAGTCCCACCAGTCACAGCGGGCAAAGTTGCACTAGTCACAACGGGCATAGTCGCACTGGTCACAACGGGCACAGTCGCACTGGACACAACGGGCACAGTCGCACCAGTCACAGCGGGCAAAGTTGCACTAGTCACAACGGGCACAGTCGCACTGGTCACAACGGGCACAGTCGCACCAGTCACAGCGGGCAAAGTTGCACTAGTCACAACGGGCATAGTCGCACTGGTCACAACGGGCAGAGTCGCACTGTTCACAACGGACACAGTCGCACTGGTCACAATGGGCACAGTCCCACTATTCACAATGGGCACAGTCGCATTGGTCACAACGGGCACAGTTGCACTAGTCACAAAGGGCACAGTCGCACTTGTCACAACGGGCACAGTCGCACTTGTCACAACGGGCACAGTCGCACTGGTCACAACGGGCACAGTCACACTGGTCACAGCGGGCGCAGTCGTACTGGTCACAATGGGCACAGTCATACTGGTCAAAACGGGCACAGTCGCATTGGTCACAACGGGTACCATCTTACTATTCACAATGGGCACAGTCGCACTGCTCACAATGGGCAGAGTCGTAGTGGTCACAACGGGCACATTCTTACTGGACAGAACGGGCACAGATGCATTGGTCACAATGGACATAGTCCCATTGGTCACATTGGGCATAGTCACATTGGTCACAATGGGCAGAGTCACATTGGTCACAATGGGCACAGTCGCATTGGTCACAATGGGCAGAATCACATTGGTTACAACGGGCACAGTCGCACTGGTCACAACAGGCACAGTCGCATTGGTCACAATGGGCACAGTCGCATTGGTCACAATGGGCACAGTCGCACTGGTGACGAAGTGCACAGTCGCACTGGTCACAACGGGCAGAGTCGCACTGGACACAACGGGCACAGTCGCACTGGTCACGAAGGGCACAGTCGCACTGGTCACAACGGGCACAGTCGCACTGGTCACAACGGGCACAGTCGCACTGGTCACAGTGGGCACAGTCGCACTGGTCACAGTGGGCACAGTCGCACTGGTCACAGTGGGCACAGTCGTACTTGTAACCAAGGAAGTCACTAACGATGCTGTGGATGTTGGAGACTGGACTGTTGAATTAAGGGCTAGACGTGCTGTACCGAGTGAGGAAGTGGTTTGTATTGACACAGGGTGAGTGGGCAATAAAGCCGCAGTTTGTCTCCTCGTGGACGTGGCTGTACTTTTGGTGCGTTGACTCACAATCCTGGAATTGGCTGAAAGCGGAGATTCAGATTCACTGAGCGCCTGGAGCACTTTGACCGTGGATGGTGCCCCAGTCAGAGTTGTCACTGTGCAAAGTTGGAGACACAATGTAAAGAGATTATTGGAGTCAACGGGGTGTCAAATTGGACATGGGCGGGGGATTCAAAACAGGCAGAATCACATTTTCTGCCCGTTGTCCAACAGACCTGATATTCACTTCTATTGAAGTCAATGCAGGGCGTTTAATTACCGCCTGTTTTGTGCCACCGCCAATTTCATCTTCCAACTTCTGCAGCTGAGCTCGAAATCAGCACTTTTAAAAAGTGCAGCTCCGGTGCAAACAAACTCTGAATTAAAGTTAGTGTGTCCATGGTCAGATTTGAAGCTCCCTGTAGATATCCACAGTGGGAAACCGCTTGCTGGGTGCCAGCCCTCACAGACGGTTCAGGGCTTTCGAGAATTGCGCCCGAAAAACTCTTCGAATGTAAAGGATTCAGGAATGCCAGGACGTGAATGGGGAGAATGCCCACTTCAGTGGTCTTGACAAATACCCCCGAGAACATATCGGGAAACTGGCCAGTGATTAAAACTAAGATTTTAAAAATATGAGGGTAGAACTTAATCGTTACCGCTGGATGTTCACAATCCTCTCGGCGGGGGATGGTGGTCGACATTTAACTGCTCTCTGAAGTGGGCGAGCAAACCACAGATCGGGGCAACAAGGTTTGATCATATCTGTGATTCCAGTCCTACACCAATGTGGTTGACTCTTAACTGCTCTCTGAACTGGGCTCGGAAGTCATTTCGTGACATCAACCAAATACCAGCGGTTCAAGAAGAAGCCCCATCACCAACTTCTGAACGGCATCCCGCGGACGGACAATAATTGCCGTCCTTGCCAACGATGCCCATATCCTAAGAATGTATTTTAAGAAAGGGAATATCTGGCGGGTTCTGTAAGGGTCCTTCCACCCGCCCAGCTCAACTTTCTTCCACCCAGGTTTAACACAGCGGGCGACAAGAACGAAAATCCAACTCTTTGCTGGTATTTTGGATTCCTCGCATTAATTTCATTCTACTCTCTGGAACAATTGGCTCTTTATTGTTCAGTTTCCTAACCACATGGGCGTAGATTTCAGCCTCTCTTTTCTGGTGGGAGCGCATAAAGGTGAGAAAAAAGGAAATTACTTGCATTTATTAGCGCCTTTCATGACCTCAGGCGATCCAAATTGCTTTACAACTAATGAAGCACTTTTGAAGTGGAGTCACTGTTGTGATGTAAGAAACACGGCAGCCACTTTGAGCACAGGCAGATCCCACAAAATGGCATTGTGATACTGACCAGATAATCTGTTTTCGTGATGTTGCATGAGGGATAATTATTGGCCCGGAGGCCCGGGAGAACTCCCCTGCCCTTTTCCGAAATAATGCAATGGGATCGTTTACGTCCACCTGAGATGGCAGACAGGGACTCGGTTTAAAATCTCATCCAAAAGATGGCACCAGCAACAGTGCAGCGCTCCCTCAGCACCGCACTGGGAGGGTCGGCCGAGATTTTTTGCTCAACTCTCCGGAGTGGGCCTATGAACCTGCGCCTGTTGACTCAGAGGCAAGAATGCAACCCACTGAACGACGCTGACACCTCCAAAATTTAAAAAAGGAAATTCTGGAGGTGACGATAGCATGCTGGGAGTGGAATCTGCCAGGTTTTCAAGGAAATCCTGGAGGTGAGGATTGCATTCTGGGAGCGAAATCTGTCAGGTTTCAAAGAAGATTCTGGAGGTGAGGATTGCATGCTGGGAGCGGAATCTGTCAGGTTTTAAAGGAGATTCTGGAGGTGAGGATTGCATGCTGGGAGCGGAGTCTGTCAGGTATTAAAGAAGATTCTGGAGGTGAGGGTTGCATGCTGGGAGCGAAATCTGACAGGTTTTAATGGAGATTCTGGAGGTGAGGGTTGCATGCTGGGAGCGGAGTCTGTCAGGTTTTGATGGAGATTCTGGAGGTGAGGGTTGCATGCTGGGAGCGGCATCTGTCAGGTTTTAATGGAGATTCTGGAGGTGAGGGTTGCATGCTGGGAGCGAAATCTGACAGGTTTTGATGGAGATTCTGGAGGTGAGGGTTGCATACTGGGAGCGGAGTTTGTCAGGTTTTAAAGGAGATTCTGGAGGTGAGGGTTGCATGCTGGGAGCGGAATCTGTCAGGTTTTGATGGAGATTCTGGAGGTGAGGGTTGCATGCTGGGAGCGGAGTCTGTCAGGTTTTAATGTAGATTCTGGAGGTGAGGGTTGCATGCTGGGAGCTGAATCTGTCAGGTTTTCAAGGAGATTCTGGAGGTGAGGATTGCATGCTGGGAGCGGAATCTGACAGGTTTTCCTCTTTTTTTTTTCATTGGCGGGTTGTGTTAAGGCCGCGTAATCTTCCAGCCTAATTTCCCTTCATAAACCCCGCCCAGGCAATACTTAAAGATGCAGCGGTGGGTGAAATTAGACATGTTCGGGAACACAAATGGGATTCGCTTTTGCCGACCGTTATACAACAATCCCGATACCTCTCGTTTTGCATCCCCGCCAATGTCCAATTTCATCATCCATATTGACTCCGTTCTGTTTCTGTGCTCTTACCTTCGTCAGCAGGACAGGCTATCTTGTTCACGTCCAGGTAACTCTTTCCTCCCAGGGCTATCGCCACCTGTGAGATCGTTGCAAGGTCCTTAATGCTTCCCTCAGAAATTTCATGCATCATTTTCAGCGCCGATTTGGTGCAATTATAGACACGTGATGTGTACACGTTGATGTGTTCGGCCAGGGCCTGTGGTGTAAAGAGGGGAACAGTAAATTTAACATTCATGCAAAAAATGATTCAAAAATAATTTAATCTGAGCACCCATCAACACTTTCTGAAAGCACTGCCGCATAAAGTGGAAATCAATGGAAATAAAAATGGGGAGAGACGTAAAACGGCCTTCAGATTCGCTATCACCCGTTTTATATCATCACACAAAGTCAAGATCAATTCCTAGGTGCGTTCTGCTAGGGTTCAGTTTATATTAGATTACTGTGTGCTTAGACCATACTTAGAGTACTGTGTACAGTTCTGGTCTGGTGAGACCACACTTGGAGTACTGTGCACAGATCTGGTCTGGTGAGGCCACTGTTGGAATAGAGGGCACAGTTCCAGTTTCCAAATTACAAAAAAGGACATAGAGACACTGGAGAAGGTGCAAAGAAAGATTTAAAAGGAAAATACCAGAACTGAGAAGTCTCACGACCAAGAAAGATTGAGCTGGCTGGGGCTCTTTTCTCGAGAACTGAAAAGGCTGAGAGATGACCTAATAGAGGTCTTTAAAATTATGAAGGGTTTCGATAGGCCCACATAGAGAAGATATTTCGACATGTAGGGTTGTCCAAATGTACGGGTCATAAACATAAGATAGTTAACAATAAATCCAGTAAGTAATTCAGGAGATATATATTTGCAAAAAGACTCGTTAGAATGTGGAACTCGCAGTTGAGGCGGCTCGAACAGCTGCATTAAACGGGAAGCTAGATATGCATGAAGGAGAAAGGAGTGGAAGGATATGTTGATAG
The DNA here is from genome assembly GCF_035084215.1 of Heptranchias perlo. Taxonomy (NCBI): domain Eukaryota; kingdom Metazoa; phylum Chordata; class Chondrichthyes; order Hexanchiformes; family Hexanchidae; genus Heptranchias; species Heptranchias perlo. Next base: position 1,320,760 of record NW_027139548.1, read on the forward strand.
GCTTAGATGAAGTAGGATGGGAGGAGGCTCGAGTGGAGCATAAAGACCGGCATAGACCAGTTGGGCCGATTGGCCTGTTTATGTGGTGTAAATTCTGTAATTTCATGCGAAGATTGACCTGCTGGAATTTGAAGTCAACTAGTTTCCCCACATAACCCAGCATCCTGTTAATGTTGCTTCCTGCAACTTCATAGTCTTTAACTTGATTAGCATAAAGTCGATTATCATTCTGGTCATTTTAACTTCAGGTAATGGTGTAAAATGTGTGATATCGAATAAACCGTCCATTGCACATGGCGCCCCATTTTTAAATTCCATCACATCAGTCGTATGGATGAGTCTCCGATTCTTCCAATACACTGCACTTTGCATTTGTTAACACGGAACGTCAGTTGATCACATTAAGCTTCCATGCACCGATATCACAGTATCATTTCTAAACTCTAATTGTTGTTGATTTATCACTCAATATGGTGTGACAATGCAGTTACTAACGTATGGCCCTCAGTTCCCATTAAACTAATAATCCATTAGCCGATTTCACATCATCTCACCTGCATGGCCAGCCCTGTACTACTCAGGCTCCCAATGGTCCCGTCCTCTCTCACTTCACTGAGGATCCGCCTCGTCGTCCACATTAAGGCCCTCGCAATGTCAAGTCGAGATCTACCTCTTGGTTGTTGCGAGCGTAACAAACATGTGAGACTCAGTGTAGCGGTGGCCATCGTATCTACAACACAGGAAACATGTACCATCCTTTCGTGGAATACTTTACAGTTAATTGGCTGCTGATGATCCAATCAGAGCTGCAAATCACGCAGTAGCTGTAGCATTTGAAAATGATAAATATAGGTGAAAGCACAATTTTAAAGGTTTCCAGGAACAGAGTGACCTGGGGGTTCACCTACACCAATCTTTGAAGATGGCAGGACAAGTTGAGGAGGCTGTGAAAATGTCAGACGGGATCGTTGGTTTTATAACTAGAGGCATAGAGTACAAAAACAAAGACGTTATCAATTTATAAATCACTGATGAAGCCCCAGCTGTAGTATTGTGTTCAATGCTGGGCACCACTCATTAGGAACGGTGCCAAACCCTAAGGGAGGACACAAAGGAGATTTACTAGAATCGTACCAGGAATGAGGGACTTCAGTTATGTGCAGAGGCTGGAGAAGCTGGGGTTGATCTCCTTCGAGCAGAGAAGGATAATGGGAGATTTAATAGGGGTCGTCAAAATAATGAAAGTCTTTGATACAGTAGATCCGGAGAAATGGTTTCCACTGGCAGGAGGGTCGGTAACCAGAGCGTCCGATTTAAGATAACTGACAAATTATCCAGGTGGGAAATGAGGAGAATTTTTTATGCAGCGAGTTGTAAAGATCTGCAACGCACTGCCTGAAATGGTGGTGGAAGCAGATTCAATCGTAACTTTCAAAAGGGAAGTGGGTATATTCTTGAAAAGCAAAAGAAATACAGGTCGATGGGGAAGAAGAGGGGGCATTGCGACTAATTGGACAACTCTTTCAAAGGGGCGGCACAGGCACGACGGGCGAAACGGCCGCTTTCTGTGCTTTAACATTCGATCATATTCGAAGCCCCCGAGGCACGAGCGACCCAAGGACCCAATAGCTGAAGGGACGCTTCCCAAATTCCCGCTCATTTGAACCTCAGTCCAGTGTCCAATTGAGTTTCTCCCCAACGCAAGTTTCCCAATCCCTGACAAGCAGCGGCCTTGTCATGAATATGGAACTGCAGAGGCTTCAGATGGGAATGGGACTGGGGTTAGGGGACAAGACTGAGGCGGTGAAGTGCTATTTCCATACAACATGTATGGGGTGAAAATGGACATGAACGGGGACGCAAAAATCAGGTGGAATCGCAATGGTCGCCCGTTATATCAGGTGTGTTGTATAACAGTCGCAAAATGCAATTCCGCCTGTCCCATCTGCAATTTCACCCTCGCACTCTTTATCCGACCATGACCTTTGAACTCAGCACCCCATTTCTTCAACCAAAAATACCAACAAATGGATATTTTTCGAACAATAAAATGAAATGTGGAATTTGCACATACATACCTACAGTTAATTCTTTCCCATGTTGTGAGATCTTCCTGAGATGAACCAGGGCGAAATTGTGAATGATAAAGCGATGGACAAGTCGCTCCTCCTGACACAGAGCCAGGATTGCCAGACTGGCTTCAGTAAAGGTCTTTTGAGAATATCCAGCGCTTTCTGAAAAATACAGTGATAGTCTCCGGTGTTAGATTTGCGCTCGACTTCTGGAACACAGGAACTACAGCTGTAAGAATCCTTCAGTAGTTCGTTCCAGATCTCCTTAAACATAATGGTGGCGTTCTCTGTGTGTCAGAGGTCAGGTCAAGTAATTAAATGAATTATAGAATTACATTAAATTTACAGCACCGAATGAGGCCTTTCGGCCGAACAGGCCGATGTCGGCGTTTGTGCTCCACACGAGCCTGCTCCCACCCTTTTCATCTCATTCTATCAGCTTACCCTTCCATTCATTTCTCCCTCATGTGTGTATTTAGCTTCCCTTTAAATGCATATATGCTTTTCGCCTCAACTACTCCTTGTGGGAGCAAGTTCCACATTCTAACCACTCTCTGGATAAAGAAATTTCTCCTGAATTCCCAATTTATTGATCAGTGACCACCTTTATTTATGACCTCCTAGTTTTGGACTAACCCACGAGTGGAAACGAGTGGAATAGGATTAGAAATTGTGGGGATTATTACAGACTGAGGTGAGAATGGGGCTGGAGGTTATAGTTTGAGATAAGAATGGATTGGATATCATGGAGATACGTACAGACAGAAATGGGATTGGAGATAATGGGAAAGGTACATGCTGAGGGGGAAATTGGAGTGGATGTTTTAGGAATATGTTCAGACTGACATGGCAAAGGGAATAGAGATTATGGAGTCAGGAGCACATCCAAAACCCTTCTGCCCTCATCCTAAATCATACGAAATCCCGTTCACCCATCACCCCCTGTGCTCGCTGACCTACATTGGCTCCCGGTCTGGGAACACCTCGATTTTAAATTTCTCATCCTTCATTTTCAAATCCCTTCATAACTCGCCCCTCCCTATCTCTGTAACCTCCTCCAGCCTTACAACCCTCCGAGATCTCTGCGCTCCTCCAAATCTTAACTCTTGCGCATCCACGATTTTAATCGCTCCAACCTTAGCGGCCATGCCTTCAACGACCTAAGCATCAAGCTCTGGAATTCCTTCCCTAAACCACTCCACCTCTGTAGCTCTCTCTCCTCCTTTAAGATGCTCCTTAAATTCAACACCTTTGACAAGATCTCACATATCCTAATATCACTTTATGAGGCTCGGTATCAAATTTTGTGTGGAAATCTTTCATTTGAAGCACCTTGGGACGTGGTACCATGTTAAACGCGCGATATAAATGCAAATTGTTGTTATGAGGACCGATACAGACAGAGATGTGAGTGTGATTGGAGATTATGAGGACAGGTACAGACAGAGATGCGAGTGTGATTGGAGGTTATGGCGACAGGTGTAGATAGGGGTGTGAGTGTGATTGGAGGTTATGAGGATGGATACAAACAGAGAGTGAGGGTCATTGGAGATTATGAGGGCAGGCAGAAACAGAGATGTGAATGTGTTTGAACGTTATGAGGACAGATACAAACTGAGATGTGAGTGTGATTGTAGGATTTCCTGGTATCATTGTATCAAGGTATGGTACAGCACAGGAGGAGGCCTGCCGCCCTATCATGCCGGTGCCGACTCTTTGAAAGAGCACGCCAATTATTCCCATTCCTCTCCTCTTCCACCACAGCCCTGTCATTTTTTTCCCCTTCAAGAATTTATGCAATTCCTTTTAAACTTACAAATGAACCTGCTTCCACCACGCTTTCAGGCTGTGCATTCCAGATCACAAGTTGCTGTGTAAAAAAATGTTTCCTCATGTCGCCTCTGGCACTTTTGCAGATCACCTTAAATCTGTGTCCTCTGGTTACCGACCCTCCTGCCACTGGAAACAGTTTATCCATATTTACTCGATCAAAACCGTTCATGATTTTGAACACCTCGATCAAATCACCCCATAACCTTCTCTGCTCTAAGGAGAACAGCCCAACCAGTCTCTCCGCATAACTAAAGCCCTTCATCCCTGGTACCGTTCTAATAATTCTATTCTGCACCCTCTGTAAGGCCTTGACATCCTTTCTGAAGTGTGTGGCCGGAATTATACACAATGCTAAAGCCGAGGGCTAACCAGTGTTATATCAAAGTTTAGCGTAACTTCCCATGCTTTTGTACTCTATGCCTCTATTAATAAAGCCCAGGATCCCATATGCTTTTTTCACAGCCTTCTCAACTTGGTCCTGACACCTTCAACGATTTGTTCATATGCATCCCCAGGTCTCTCTGTTCCTGCACCCCCTTTAAAATTGTACCATCCAGCTTATATTTCCTCTCCACATTCTTCCTTCAAAAATGTATCACTTTACACTTCTCTGTGTTAAATTATATCTTCCATATGTCTGCAGATTTCACCAGTCTTTCTATGTCCTCCTGAAGTCTGTTACCACCCTTCACATTGTTTACCACATTTCCAAGTTTCCTGTGATCGGCAAATTTGAAATTATACCCTCTGCACACACGTTCAGCTCATTAAAATACATCAAAAAGAGTAGTGGTCCTAATATTGGCCCCTGGGGATCACTGCTCTATACTTCCCTCCAGTCTGAAAAACAACCGTTCACCACTTCACTCTGCTGTCTGTCCCTTAGCCAATTTTGTATCCACGATGGCTCTGTCCCTTTAATTCTATGGGCTCACAAGTCTATTTTGTGATACGTTATCAAATGCATATACACAACATCAACCGCAAAGCCCATATCAACCCTTTCCGTTACTTCATCAAAGAACTCAATCAGGTTGGTCTAAAACGATTTTCCTTTAACAAATCCGTGCTGACTTTCATTTATCAGCCCATGCTTTTCCAAGTGCCTGTTAATTTTGTCCCGGATTTAATGTCTCTAACAGATTCTCCAGCACCGACGTTAGCTTGCCCGCCTTGTAATTGCTGGGTTTACCTCACTGTCCTCTTTTTTGAACAGGGGTGTATCATTTGCAATCCTCCAGGCTTCTGGCACCGTCACCATTTATAAGATTGTGGCCACAGCCTCCGCAAATTCAACCTTTCCTTCCCAGAATAATCCATGATGCATCTCCTCTATACCTGGTGACTTTTCTATTTGGAGTACTGCCAATCTTATAAGTACTTCCTCTTAATCGCTTTTTATGCTATCCAATATCGCTACTACCTCCTCCTTTACTACTACAATGGCAACATCATTTTCTCCAGTGAATACCGATGCAAAGTATTCATTTAGTACCTCAGCCATGTCCTCTGTCTCCACAAGAAGATCTTTTTTGGCCCAAATCGATCCCACCCTTCATTGACGAACATTTCACCACTCTTATTTTACGGGGACAGATACAGACTGAGATGTTAATGTATTTGGAGTCTAAGAGGAAAGGTCCAGACCGATGTGAGTATGATTGGTGGTTTGAGGAGAGGTGCAGACTGAGATGTGAGTGTGATTGGAGATTATGCGGACAAGGACAGACTGAGATGTGAGTGTGATTGGACGTTATGAGGATGGATACAGAGAGATATGTGAGTGTGTTTTCAGGTTATGAGGACAGGTACATACAGATATGTGAGTTTGTTTGGAGGTTATTAGGAAATGTACAGTTAGAGATGAGAGTATTTTTGGAGTTTATGTGGACAGGTACAGAGGTACAGACAGAGATGTGAATGTGTTTGGACGTTATGAGGACAGGCACAAACTGAGATGTGATTGTGATTGTAGGATTTCCTGGCATCATAGTATCAAGGTATGGTACAGCACAGGAGGAGGCCGACCGCCCCATCATACCTGTGCCGATTCTTTGAAAGAGCACGCCAATTATTCCCATTCCCCTGCTCTTTCACCACAGTCATGTCATTCCTTTCCATTCAAGTGTTTATGCAATTCCTTTTAAACTTAAGTTTGAACCTGCTTCCACCACGCTTTCAGGTGGTGCATTCCAGATCACAAGTTGCTGTGTAAAAAAATGTTTCCTCATGTCGCCTCGGACTCCTTTGCAGATCACCTTAAATCTGTGTCCTCTGGTTACCGACCCTCCTGCCACTGGAAATAGTTGATCCATATTTTTAATCTCAAAACCGTTCATGATTTTAAACATCTCTATCAAATCTCCCCTTAAACTTCTCTGCTCTAAAGAGAACAGCCCAATCAGTCTCTCCGCAAAACTAAAGCCCTTCATCCCTGGTACAGTTCTAATAATTCTATTCTGCACCCTCTGTAAGGCCTTGACATTCTTTCTGAAGCGTGGTGCCCAGAATTATACATAATACTTAAGACCAGGCCTAACCAGTGTTTTATCAAAGTTTAGCGTAACTTCCTTGCTTTTGTACTCTATGCCTCTATTAATAAAGCCCAGGATCCCATATGCTTTTTTAACAGCCTTCTCAACTTGGTCCTGCCACCTTCAACGATTTGTTCATATGCATCCCCAGGTCTCTCTGTTCCTGCACCGCCTTTAAAATTGTTCCAACCAGTTTATATTGCCTCTCCACATTCTTCGTTCAAAAATGTATCACTTCACACTTTCACACTTCTCTGTGTTAAATTATATCTGCCATATGTCTGCAGATTTTACCAGTCTTTCTATGTCCTCCTGAAGTCTGTTACCACCCTACACATTGTTTACCACATTTCCAAGTTTCCGATGATCGGCAAATTTGAAATTATACCCTCTGTACACACGTTCAGCTCATTACTATATATCAAGAAGAGTAGTGGTCCTAATACTGGCCCCTGGGGAACACGACTGTATACTTCCCTCCACTCTGAAAAACAACCGTTCACCACTACACTCTGCTGTCTGTCCCTTCGCCAATTTTGTATCCACGCTGGCTCTGTCCCTTTAATTCTATGGGCTCACAAGTCTATTTTGTGTTACTTTATCAAATGCATGTACACAACATCAAACGCAAAGCCGATATCAACCCTTTCCTTTACTTCATCATAGAACTCAATCAGGTTAGTCTAACACGATTTTCCTTTTTACAAATCCGTGCTGACTTTCATTTATCAGCCCATACTTTTCCAAGTGCATTTTAATTTTGTCATGGATTTAATGTCTCTAATAGATTCTCCAGCACCGACGTTAGCTTGCCTGCCTTGAAATTGCCGGGTTTACCTCACTGTCCTCTTTTTTGAACAGGGATGCGTCATTTGCAATCCTCCAGGCTTCTGGCACCGTCCCCATTTCTAAGGAGGATTGGAAGATTGTGGCCACAGCCTCCGCAAATTCAACCTTTCCTTCCCAGAATAATCCATGATGCATCTCCTCTATACCTGGTGACTTTTCTATTTGGAGTACTGCCAATCTTATAAGTACTTCCTCTTAATCGCTTTTTATGCTATTCAAAATCGCTACTACCTCCTCCTTTTCGACTACCATGGCAACATCCTTTTCTCCAGTGAATACCGATGCAAAGTATTAATTTAGTACCTCAGCCATGTCCTCTGCCTCCACAACAAGATCTTGTTTGGCCCAAATCAATCCCACCCTTCATTGACGAAAATTTTACCACTCATTTGTTATGGGTACAGATGCAGACTGAGATGTTAGTGTGATTGGAGGCTGACAGAAAAGGTACAGAATGATGTGAGTCTGATTGGAGGTTATGCGGACAAATACAGACAGAGATGTGAGTGTGATTGGAGGTTATGGAGACAGGTACAGAATGAGATGTGAGTGTGATTGGTGGTTATGGAGACAGGTACAGAATGAGATGTGAGTGTGATTGGAGGTTATGAGGACAGGTAGAGACTGAAATGGTGACATGCCGTGGAACATAATTATCTCGCGCTACTGAAGCAGAAGGAGGCCTCGATAGGAAGTAATTAGTTTTTGTCAGGATTGACGTATGTTCTTGTCCTACTTGCCAAAGGAAAAAGTAGGTTGAAGACACCAACGATGATGTCACTTGTTGCAGAGGCGAAGGAGGTAGAACAGGATAAATAATTAATCTGTTGAGAGGGTAGCAGAAACTGAGAGGTTATACTTTTCAAGGAAATCTGAACATGCTGGGTCTTCTTTCTGTAGAAACGGGAAGGCTGAGGGGTGACCGTATCGTGGTCTTGAACATGATGAAAATGTTTGATAGGGTAGACATCGGGAAAATGTTTCAATTTGTGGGGGAGGTCAGAACTAGACGGCAGAAGACAGTCACGAATTAATCCATCGGGAACTCAAGGGAGATACTTCTTTACCTAGAGATTGGTTAAAATGTAGAAGTTACAACCACGTGGAATAGTTGATGCCAATAGCGTCGATGCATTTTAGGGGAATCGAGCTAAGCACATGAGGGAGAAAGGGATAGAAGGATATGCTGATAGAGTTATAGGAAGTAAGGTGACAGGTGGCTCACGGGGAGCATAAACGCCGGCACAGACCAGTTAGACCGAATGGCCTGTTTCTGTGCTGCAGACTCGATTTTACTCAATGTAAAAATGGTGCATTTGAGGGGAATGCTTCAGAAGGGAAATCAAGGCGAAGGAAGATAAGGAGTTTTAAATTGATTTAGAAGTACGTGATGCAATGGTACTTCATTTCAACACAGTGAGGATTCAGGGTTGGCGAAGAGTGCGTTGGGATGTGCAATTGGAGACCGACCGAGAGAGGAAACTTCGGCGGAACACTGTCTATCGTAATAGTAATAAGATAGAGACAAATAAAAACACTCCTCATCAACCCAGAATCCTCACGATTGTCCTGGGGAGAGAGGATGAAGACGTGTAGGGAGAAGGAGAAAACCTTTCTGATGAGAAGATTTGCTTGTCTGTTTTGCAGCAGTTTGAGGGAGGTGCTAGAACAGCCTCTCAAATATGGGAGCAGCTTCAAGTCTTGGACAGAATGACCCCGGGGCAAAAAGGGTTAAATTATAAGAACAGGTTGCATAGACTGGGCTTGTGTTCCCTCAAGTGTAGAAGATTAGAGGTTGATCTAATTGAGGTGTTTAAGATGATTAAATGAGTTGGTAGGACAGATGGAGAGAAACTATTTCCTCTGATGAGGACTCCAGAACAAAGGGGCAGAACTTTAAAATTAGGGCTAGGCCGTTCAGGGGTGATGTCAGGAAGCATTTCCTAACATAAAGTGTGGTGGAAATCTGGAACTCTTCTCCCACCCACACACCCCAAAAAAAGATGTTGATGCTGGGGGTCAATTGAAAATTTCAAAATTGTGATTGACAGGTTTTTGTTCGGCAAGTGTATTCAGGGTTACGGAACCACGGTTTGGTAATTTGCTGAACTCCAACTTAGGTAGAGCTAAGATACAGATCAGCCCTGATCTAATTGAATGATGCAACAGTTTCGAGGTCTGAATGAACTAATCATATTCCTATGTTCAATCTCCTGTTCCTATGACAGACTTGGACTTCATGATGAGTTAACAACTGTTCAAAACGTTGAGAATTTAGCACACATGAGGAAACCAAACTGCTTGGAAGAGCTTCAATTGGATTGCTACATTGTGTTTGCTGAAAGGTGCATGTCAATCTCTGTGCAACTAACATGACTGTAACCCGCACTGTTACCGTTAGAAGATGTTATCTTGGATACTTCATGCAGTTCTCTGTCCAGCCTTTCTCGAAGCATCGCCACCAAATTCACCTCCTTGTTCCCTGCTGATATCTTGGCTGAGTTACGACACGAGGATCTGAAGGCTAAAATGTGGAAAGCCAGCAGGTCGATGGGGAAGTGCTCACCTGCGGCAGAAGGACGAAAGAGACTTAATTTGTTTTAACTGCTTCCATCACAACCTAACTGCTAAGTGGTTATAAATACGGCCTCTACACCCCTGAAGGCTTGTATCGATATTCCGACTTATCTTGTCTCTCAGAATCGACTCAAAGTGCTTCGAAGTGCAATAACCTTTTGGAAGTGGATGCGCCCTTGTTTTTTATCCCTATCAGCATCCATTTTGTGCACAGCATTATCCCACAAACAGCAATGAGGTGAATAGCCAGTTAACCAGTAGTTAATCCTTAATCAGCGACTCGGTAATTTGATTAACTGGCTACTTATCTCATTTCTCTTTGTGGGATCTTATGTGCAATTGGCTGTCGAGTTCGTCGACAAAAGAATAGTGGCTGCACTTCATTGGCTCTGAAGCAAAGGCACTATCGAAATGCAAGTTTCTTTCTCCCACTCTCTCTTCCTTTCTTTAAACTAGTGTTAGTTGTGGGATAAATGTTGGTGAAGACCCAGGCAGAACTCCTTGTTGTTGTTCCAATAAAGCCGTGGGATCTTCAATGCCCACATGAAAAGACTCAAGGGGTAATTTAATTTTTGCGATGGTGTAAAATAGACGATATCGAATTATCCGCTCGTTATATGCCTCAACCGATTTTCACTTCCATCAGAATAGGAAAATTAGGCGTGTTGTATAATGGGCGGCTAATGCAAGTTAGAATAGGTGACAGTATGAAGAATTCAGATTTCAAAACAATGAGATGGCAATGAGCAGAAACAAGTGCAGGTTGGGGGATTTAGAGGTTAGGTGGAAGAGCAGAGGAAAGTTTGGACACTATGAACAAAGATCGTGTTATTAATGGGAGGCCTGCCCATTCATCCATTCACCTGAGGGCCGAAATCAGCCAGGAGTCTCTCTCTCCCTCTCCCTCTCCCTTCATTTGTCTGTGTCTGTTTCTGTTTCTCAAACACAAACATACACATGCAACAAATGCACACACAAAACAGAGCCACACATAGTCACACAGAAACACACACAGAGACACATACACATACACACATACACATACACATGCATATACAAGCACACATAGGCACACACATATGCACACAAAAGCACATGCACATACACATACACACACATAAATACAGATTCATGCACTCCCACAAACATACAACCTGCACATATACACACAGAACCACACACATGAATACATACACTTACATAAACACATGCATATACAAACACACATAGACCCACACGCACATGTACACATAAACACATGCACACTCTTAGATATAGATACACACACACACACACACATACACATACAACTATAAATGGCACCTTGCTGCGAGTGAATCACAGGGACCTTTATTGAAATGCAGAATATTTGATTGAGAAATTGTAGACGGTAATATAATGAATTATACCGGGGAAACAAGGAGTGTTTTATGAGGTGAGAGCATTCAACATTGCTGCTTACCGAATGGGCGCCACGTACGGTCATGGAGCTGCAATTTTAACATTAGCCTGATTATTTCAAAAGGATGAGGGCCTTCAATAGGATCATAGGAATTATTCGACGATAAAAGACTAAGGACCATCTTGTTTTTCTTCTACCACCCCGGTAGTCGCACAATCCAACGACAATGAAGTTGTTAAATAATCCCAGCAATCAATCTCTATCAATTAGTCTACAACAAAGCCAGACATGAGGCGAGGAAAACCTCCAGTCGTGGAGAAAGTTTGGGAACCATTGCCCCAAAGTCACCTGTTCCTAACAAGCCTGTTACACTTACCGCATGTCATAAGAACATAAAAATATAAGAAATAGGAGCAGGAGTAGGTCATACTGCCCCTCGATCCTGCTCCACCATTCAAACAGATCATGGCTGATCTTCAACCTGAACTCCACTTTCCCGCCCGATTCCCCGAGAGTCCAAAACCAGAGCGATCTCAGCCTTGAATATACTCAACGACTGTGCACCCACAGCCCTCTGGGGTGGAGAATTCCAAAGATTCACAACCCTCTGAGTGATGAAATTCCGCCTCATCTCAGTCATAAATGGCTGACCACGTATCCTGAGACTATGCCCCTGGTTCACGACTCGCCACCGAGGGGAAACAGCCCCTCAGCATCTACCTTGTCAAGCCCCCTCAGAATCTTATATGTTTCAATGAGATCACCTCTCATTCTTCCAAACTCCAGAGAGTATCGGCCCATTCTACTCAATCTCTTCTGATAGGACAACCCTCTCAACACAGGAATTATTCTCAGGAACCTTCGTTGCACCGCATACAAGGCAAGTATATCCTTCGTTAGATAAGGAGACCGAAACTTTATTTCATACGGCAGGTGTGGTCTCATCAAAGCCCTGTACAATTGCAGCAAGACTTCCTTATTTTTGAACTCCTGTCCCCTTGCAATAAAGGCCAATATGGCAATTGCCGTCCTGATTGCTTGCTGTACTTGCATGTTAACTTTCTGTATTTGTCTCAAATTGCTTATATACTCCATCTCAAAAATGTTATTTTCTGATGTCAGACAGAGAATTTGATATGAATGGGCTATAAATTGTTTCACTGGCATCACGGGGCCATTCCTCGGGTCCAAGATCCTTCATTACCAATAGTTTGGCAACAACTCCACCTCTCAATAAAAACAAACATTTAAACCAGATATATCCACCTTACCTATTAAATGATTCCTTACCTGCCCCCACCTTTCTGCCAGCCGCCTCGCTCAGCCTCCGGAGAATGTCTCCTTCCCTCTGCAGATCATGGTCTCTCCCCAGGCGCAGGGCAATGAAAGCCTCCGGGTCTGGGTCCACGGACAGATCACTCAGTTTCCTTTGTATATTCTGGAGAAGTGATTTCTGCTGATCAACGGGAGCTGCTGGAACCCACAACCCAATTATTGATCCACTCTGGAGTAATGAGCATTAAAATAGAAACTAATTTATAAAGAGCTTGTCGATAATCAGAAGGAATACGAGGACGGTGCACACGGTACAAGAACATACAGCAGGAACATTCATTGGAGTGAACAGCGAGGAGGATAATAACAGACTACAGGAGGACATAGACAAATTGGTGAAAAGGGCAGACACATAGCAAATGAAATTTAATGCAGAGAACCAGAGGCGAGATGAGGAGAATTTTTATTTGCGCAGCGAGTTGTTGTGATCTGGAATGCAACTGACTGAAAGGGCGGTGGAAGCAGATTCAATAATAACTTTCAAAAGGGAAATTGAATAAATACTTGAAGGGGATAATATGACACGGCCATGGGGCAAAGAGCAGGGTCAGTGGGACGAATTGGGTAACGCTTCCAAAGAGTCAGCACCAACAAAATGGGCCGAATTGCCTCCGTCTGTGCAGTAATCCCTCTGTGATTCTATGAAGAATGAAGCAGCAGGTTTAAATTAAGCAGGAGAAAATGGAAGAAGAAATCGCACTTACTGCAGTGTTCGGGTGCTACCGGGTACGAGGCAGTGAAGAGTAGGAGGGAAAGGATGATCGCCGAGGACATTGTTGACCTGGAGCCGCGGGCCCTGTGTCAGACCCTCCTGAGCGGAGGAGGCGAGGGAGACGGAGCAGCGTGGGCTGGACTGCAACTTTTAAACTGAATGGTTCGGATCAGTGGGCAGGTTCACCTTTTAACGTGGCAGTCGGAGGCGGGTTTTAAGTGCGATGGAGTGAAGCGGTCTTTGGTGAAACCAGTAAAAGTAATTAATTCTATTTCGTCCAACCAGCAGGTTACACCCCGCTCGCTCACTGTCACAGTTTCTCACATGAAGCTACCGAATATTTAACTTGTTTTTTCTGCGCCGATTTGAGGAACAACAGTGTAGAAAGTGTGTTCAGGAACACTCGAAACAAGAGGAGGCCGTTCAGCCCATCGAGTCTGTGACATAGGAACAGGAGGCGGCGATTCGTCCTCTCGAGCCTGTTAAATGGGAACAGCAGAGACGATTCCTCCCATCGAGCCTGTTACATAGGAACAGGAGGAGGCGATTCCTCCCCACGAGCCTGCTCCGTCATTCAATCAGATCATGGTCGATCTTTGCCTCACCTCCATTTAATCGCCTTTGTTCCATATGCCTTGATACCCGGAACCAATAAAAATCTATCGATCTCAGTCTTGAAAGTTCCAATTGACCTCCAGAATCCACAACCTTTTGTGGGAGAGAATTCCAGATTTCCAGCACCCTTTCTGTGAAAAAGCGCCCCCTGATTTCAGTCCTGAACGGCCGAGCTCTAATTTTAAGGTTGTGCTCCGCTGTTCTGGACTCGCTCACCAGAAGAAATAGTTTCTCCCTTTCTACCCTGGAACCTCAGATTAAAAGTCGGATGAGACGTTAAACCCCGGCCCCTTCTGCCCTTTCAGGTGGACGTTATGATCCCACGACCACTATTTCGATAGAGCAGGGCGCCAAATCTAATTAGACGGGGTTTGGAAAGGAAAATCGAATGCGGCGTGCCATGGGCGGCTAATTCGATATCACCCGCTGTACATCATCGCCCGAAGTTAAAATTCCTCTTGGATGAGAGTGCTGAACGGGCCTTCCGCCTGTTATAGGCCCTCCTTGATATTCTGTTCTCTGGAAGCCAATGCTACAAAATATTGGGTGTGGAGTATAAGTGGCGGTCGATATAATACCGCCCGTTTTGCGCTACTGGCCACAGGACATAGAGCATAAGAAATAGGAGCAGGAGTCGGCCATACGGCCCCTCGATCCTGTTCCGCCATTTAATCAGATCATGGCTGATCTTCGACCTCAACTCCACTTTCCCGCTCGATCCACATGACCCTTGAATCACTTAGATTCCAAAAATCTATCGACCTCAGCCTTGAATATAATCAATGACTCAGCATCCACATCCCTCTGGGGGAGAGAATTCCAAATATTCAAACTCATGGTTTGGAATGAGCAAAGCACTGTACAGTTTCACTCCAGATCTGTATCCTACTAATGCACCGGGCAAATCAAATCGTTTCCTCCCGCTCAGTTTGACTTACAATAGATACTTTTGGACCGGGAAAGCCCAATGACTCACTTGGCCACCTTTTTCTGCAATTCCGACTCCACTGCTCCAAATTATAATATCCAACGGGTCGGTAAATAAGGCGACTGTCCTGATCCCCCTCCCCGCCCCCACCAAACTTCCTGATATTCCCATTCAAGTTGCCAATATCCCCTTTTTGCAAAGAGGCACTTTCTGGGCTTTGTTCTGTACTTTGCCGTCAGAAGAGATCCTCAGTGCTTATTGATATCGGTGGAATAATGAGATGCTGAAATGTAACAGGGAGTTAGCCCTGGATTCCCCTCACAGAATATTTAAAGGTTTCACAGCCCACGCTCTGTAATCGACAGCCCAGTCCCTGCCATATCCTGTTCAAGGAACCAGACACGGATCTTCTTTGGCATATGCCCATTGGGACACCGCAGGCTGCCTACCCAATGCAGGGGAGAGGCGCCTGAAAAATGGCTCGACCTCAATCACCATTATCAAATAATCAAAGGTTAAATTCAGCACGTCAAATGGAACTGATCTCTCTCCAGTGATTCACGGAATGGAACTGATCCTTCTCCAGTGATTTACGGGATGGAACCGATCACTTTCCACCGATTCACGGGAACATGTCAACAGAATCTCATTTACAAATCAGCAACAATGGAAGCAGGAGGGTCCCACTCAACAACGCCACCGATGAAAGAAAGAAAGAAGCAAACAGAGATAAGATGGAAATAAAGAAAGGAAAGGGACAAAGAAAGGCTTAGAATCATGGAATCATAGAATCCTATCGCACAGAGTGAAGCCATTCGGCCCATCGTGCCGATGCAGGCTTTTTGTTCGAGCTTTCTATCCAATTAGTAACCTGATCTTTTCCCTTCAAACATTTATCCAATTCACTTTTGAAAGTTATTATTGAATCTGCTCCCACCGCCCTTTCAGACAGCGCATTCCGGATCATAACAACTCGATGCGCAATTTTTCCCCTCATGTCGACTCTGGCTGTTTGGCCAATTATTTGCATTTATATGGCGCCTTTCACCACCTCAGGACGCCCCAAAGCACTTTACAGCCAATTGCGTAGCTATTGAAGTGCAGTCACTGTTGTAATGTAGGAAACGCCTGAATCAATTTTCGGACAGCAAGTTCCCACGAACAGCAATGTGCTAAATGGCCAGATCATCTGTTTTAGTGATGTTCGTTTCGGGATAAATATTGGCCAAGATAACGAGAGAACTGTTTTGCTCTTCTTCGAAATATCGTCATGGGATTTTTTCTGTCCACGTGAGAGGGCAGATTAACCTCTCGTCCAAGAGACGGCACCTCCGACCATGCAGCACTCCCTTAGTGGTGCACTGAAGTGTCAGCTTAGATTATGTGCTCAAATCTTTATGGTGGGACTTGACTCCGAGGCGAGAGTGCTGCCAACTGAGTCACAACCAGCAAAGTGAATGTTATAGCTTGTAAGGTGCATATATTAAATGTGTCCAATTCTAAGCATCATATATTAGGAAGGACTTCTGGGCCGTGGATAGCGTGCAGAGGAGATTTACAAGAATGACACCAGGCATGAGGGACTTCAGTAATGTGGAGAAACTAAAGAAGCTGGTGTTTTTCTTTTTACAACAAAAGAGGTTAAAATTATGAGGGGTTTTGATTGAGGAAATAAGGAGAAACTGTTTCCACTGGCAACAGTGATGGTCACCCGAGGACACAGATTTAAGATAATTGACAAAAGACCCACAGGTGAGATGAGGAGTTTTAAACAGCGAGTTGTTATGATCTGGAATTCACTGCCTGGAAAAGAGGTGGAAGCAGATTCAATAATAACTTTCAAAAGTGAATTGGAAAAATACCTGAAAGGGAAAAATGTAGGGTTTGGGGAAAGGGTAGGTGAGTGGGACTAATTGGATAACTCTTTCCAAGAGACGGCACTGGAACGATGTGCCGAATGGGCTCCTTCTCTGCTGTATCATACTATGATTCTATGATAAATGTGTAACTGAGTACAGCGATACAGAGGGACAGCAACAAAGGGCGATCGGTAAAGATGTGACTAAGTACAGTGATAGAGAGAGATACCAAAAAAAATACACAGAAATACATAGAATTTACAACACAGAAACAGGCCATTCGACTCATCTTGTCAATGCTTGTATTTATATTCCACTCGAGCCTCCTCCCAACTCTCTTAATCTCACCCTAACGATATAGCCCTCTATTCCTTTCTCCCTCATGCCGTTATCCAGCTTCCCCTGAAATGCATCTCTGTTATTTGCCTCAACTACTCCACGTGGCAGCAAGTTCCACATTCTCACCACTATCTGAGTAAAGAAGTTTCTCCTAAATTCCTTATTGGATCTTTTAGTGATTTTATTTATGGCCTCAAGTTTTGGATTTGCAAACAAGTGGAAACATCTTCTCCACGTTTCCGCTATCATATCGCTCCTCCAGAGGGAGATAGATAAAGGTGTGACAAAGTACAGTGTTTGATACAGAGAGAGAAAAACAGTTGGAGATAGAAGAAAATGTGAGTGAGTACAGTGACACAGAGAGACACCAACAGAGGGAGATAAATAAAGGGGAGACTGACTATTGTGAATGTACAGAATCTGTATTTACAGTAGAGGAACAGGATAGCATGCCGGACACCCCAAGGAAAATAATTTTGAATGAGGGACGGGGACTCACCGTAATTAACATAAGCAAATTAACAGTAATGTCGAAAGTAATGGCACTAAAGAGTGACAAATCCCCAGGACCAGATGGTGTCCATCCCAGGGTTGTAAAGTCCGTAGGTGAGAACATTGCAGATGCCCGAACTATAATCTTTCAAAATTCTCTCAATTCAGGAACTGTTCCATTGGCGTGGAAAGTTCCCTCTCCTCGTTCTTCCTACCGAAATGTATCACTTCGCATTTTTCTGCGTTAAATTTCCCCTGCCACTAGTCCGCCCATGCCACCAGCCTGCCTATATCCTCTTGAAGTCTATCACTATCCTTCTCACTGTTTGCTGCCCTTCCAAATTTTGAATCATCTCCTAATTTTGAAATTGTGCCCTGTACATCCAATCCCAAGTGATTCGTACATATCAAGAAAAGCAGTAGTCCCAGCACTGACAAAGAAACATAGAAACATAGAAAATAGGAGCAGGACGAGGCATTTCGTCCATTCGAGGCAGTTCCGCCATTTATTATGATCATGGCTGATCCTTTATCTGCACAGCATACACCCGTTCTCTCCCCATACCCCTTGATGTCTTGTGTTTCTAGAAATCAATCCAGCTCCTTCTTAAATATATTCAGTGATTTGGCTTCCACAGCCTTTTGTGGTGGAGAATTCCACAGGTTCACATACCTCAGAGTGAATAAATGTCTCCTCTTCACAGTCCTAAATGTCCTACTCCGTATCCTGAGACGATGACACTTCGTTCTGGATCTCCCAGCCAGTGGAAACGTCCTCCCTGCATCCAGTCTGTCTAGCCCTGTCATAATTTTCTATGTTTCAATGAGATCCCCTCTCATTCTTCTGAACTCGACTGAATACAGGCCGAGCAGGCCCAATCTCTACTCATAGGACAGTCCTGCCATCCCAGGAATCAGTCTGGTGAACCTTCGCTGCATTCGCTCTAAGGCAAGTATATCCTTTCTTAGGTAAGACCAAAACTGCACACAATACCTCAGGTATTGCACCCGCTCCAAGGCCATTATATTCTTCTTGAGGGGCAGTTCCCAAACTAAATGAAGTGCTCCTGATGGCGTCTGACCAAGGCTCTAGAAAACTGAGTCAGGACTTGTTCCCTTTTGTGTTTCAGACCGCTTGAGAAAAAGGCCAAAATTCTATTTGCCTTTTTGACTGGGCATCTAACAAGTTACTCAACAAACATTAAATCGAATGGGATCCTGCAGGACACTCACGGCGTTTGTTTTTAGCGAGTTGGAGTGAAGTAGAGAGTGTTAGCAAGTGAGATTGCCATGGTGTGATTTCACCAACAGGACAAATCTGCTTTTAATTATATGCAGGGTTAAGATCTTAACTGAAAGATTCTGAAGTAAAATGTCATCTAAACTACTGAAACTGTTGAATTGTAGCTGACCTTTGCACCATCAGTTTATTTACCATTTTCGTGTTGACAATCCTCTGAAAAACAGACAAAGGCCCCAAAAACGTCCAGGACATGTGTGCGAGACAGTACGGTTACTCCATTCGATAATGTAAGAAATGACAAGCTGTTTCACCTTGTCTAGAACAGTAGAACCAGAGGACACAACCTGCGCTTGAAGATGTTAAATTCTAAATAGTCTGCGGAAACATTATGCCAGTGAGCGAGTGGCCGATCTCGGGAACAGGCTCCTTTCCCAATCTATATAATTAAAATTAGAGGACATGGGAATTTAAAGGAACAGAGTAACTGCAAAATTAGAAACACAATAAATGGGAATTCAGGGAGGCAGTGTAAAGGTTTGGATAGAATTAGAGAACAGGGGAAATTAGGGGATCACAGTAACAATTTAATTGGGAATAGAGGTCAGAGGAATATAAGTGACAATGGCAATTGTTCAATTAGAAATAGAGGAAAGAGGAATATGGAGGATCACAGTAAATGTTCAATTGGTGATAGAATCAAGTATAAAGTAGAACGTCGTGGGAAGACAGTAACTGTCCAATAAACGATTGAGAACAGGGATTATTAGGAGAATACAGGAAATCTTTAATTAGTAATGGGGACCAGCGGAACACAACAACCATTTATTTAGAAGCAGGCGACAGCAGAAGACTGTAACTGTTTCATTAGAAATAAAGGAGACAGGAATGTCAGGGAGATACAGTAATTGTTCAATTAGAAATAGAGGAACTCAAGGGGTAAGAACAACAGTTTGATTGGAAACAGCGGGAGGGGAATCACCACCTTATGTGATTGAATTTGACACGGTAACGCAATAGTTTACTTGATCACGACTTTGCTTTCCATTTTACCTATTGATTTTGGATGATGTGGTTGAATGCACATCGGCTTCCATGATCGTAGCTGGGAGCAGATTCGTCGCTGACTGATGGAGTTAAAACATCTGCCTGTTGCTGGACTCGTGCCTTAAATACTGTTGGTCGTCTGTATCCGGTTAAATGGAAATGTGCCCATCATACTGAATTGCCCATAATCCACCACCCTTTCCCCACGAGATTGAATCCAGCCGGATAGGCACAGCCAGGGATCCACGGAGATCTGCAACCAGGTGGAGTTTGGATTTTGAAGAATCCCAGGATCAACTGGAACGTTGAAGAGTGAAGGGTAAAGGGGGCACTGAATCACAATTAATAATTGTAGGGCATTCACAATTAAAGTATTAAGGACATTGTCAGCGAAAGGTTTACAATAAGGTTCTTGAACATTGAAGTGAGGTGTCATTAGTTTATTAAGCACACAGTGCATATAATAATGCTTAAGCATACACTTAAAAGGTTGTAATTACAACCACACCTGATGATGTTTCGTTGGGGATTCAACCGTTTTACAGTTCTGAGCTCAGTATCTTAGACCTTTAACAATCCGAATACTCATTACAAACAGACAGTTTTTAGACATTTTCTCACTGCCTGTACCTGGAAATACACACAATTATGGATCACATAATTATATGGAAGTTAAAATACAACTCCATATAAGGAGAATGGAATTGACTTATCCTTTATTAATAAGGATATTTTTCTTCAGAAACCGAGCTCTTTTTCTATTGGGCGAACAAGTATAATTCCCTTACTTCGTTTTATCATCGACAGTTTCTCCCTTGATCCATACACATGCAATTCTACCTCTATTAATAAGTCCATTCTTGTTTCTGTATCACTAGCTCCAATTTAATTGGTTATATTTGCCCAGATGTTTTCGTTTGAAGAACTAACTGATTTCCCACACTCTTATTAAATGATTCAAGTTTTCTGAAATTTATGAATCAGTATGTAATGACCTCTCTTCGTTGAAGTCTTATTATTTCATCCTGAAACTGACCATTGCTGCAGGGTCAGCCCTGGCCCAACAGCCCAGTGAGACTTTAAATTGACGTATACTTCCCTGCTTCATGGGCAAAAACTAAAGGTTAACATTACTATAAAATAAGGGGAAACCAATACAGTATCACATTGGCACACTTCAGGACTGTGTGAATTACAATTTCCTTTCAGTGCACCCTTTGTTGGCGTTACCGTATTTAAGGCCAGCGTTGTACAATCTCTCATCAGCATTATGTATCTGTCTCGATCTGTTCTATTGCACAGATCTCTACACGTTGGTTTTACATGCTGTCCAGTGCCACATTAACCATTTCATGTAGTGGTGGTGTCAGCGGGAGTGACCATGCCTTAGACCCGTTCTTCAGTGCAGCTTCATCAGAGAATTGCATCGAATTATATCGAATATGAAGTAGAGTAAAAGAGCATTCGGAGCAACTAGCATATGCCAGACTTTATGCCTCACACGACTCTCCTTCCAGCCCTCTTTATCTAACCCTATCTGCATAACCTTCTATAATTTCTCCCTCATGCGTTTATCTCGCTTCCCCTTCCATGCAACTATATGTATCGCATGTTGGTTGCTTCATTTCTGTGATCACTGCGATATCCCAAGATCAGGTAGCACGAGATATCCGATAGAAGCCATTCCTGCCCTTTCTGGCTCTCTCTCAAGCAAGAGATCGAGGCGTCTGGAGGTGTTTGATTAGAATCTCTCCCTGCACGGTCCCAATGTTTCAAGCAGTGGCCAAGCCATCCAATACATACTTCTCACTGTTCAGTATAAGACAGGACACCACCATCTACAAGAGAAAGATATCAATTAACCATCTTAACAATACGTTCCTTACTGTCACTAGATTGAGCATT
Source organism: Heptranchias perlo (assembly GCF_035084215.1). Classification (NCBI taxonomy): domain Eukaryota; kingdom Metazoa; phylum Chordata; class Chondrichthyes; order Hexanchiformes; family Hexanchidae; genus Heptranchias; species Heptranchias perlo. The sequence continues at coordinate 1,342,499 of NW_027139548.1, forward strand.
GATATCAGATTGATATCTTGTGGCAAGACGTGTCCAGGTGATTCAAGATAAGAATGGGCGGGACAGGATAGATAGAAGCAGAAAGCTTTCATTAGTTGAGGGATCAAGAACTAACGGCCGTGGATTATAAAATAAATATCAGAGATTTAGGATTGAGGGTGGGAGAAACCCCTTTTCATGGACAGTGACGAAAATGCGGAAATTAGATGAGCAGAAATCGTGTCCATATTCAAGACGAAATTCTACAGATTTGTGAATAAAAATTGTTTGAAAGGATTTTGGCACTGGGCGGATAAAGTGATTGGACTATTTTCTCGAGTGGACGCAAAACGCCGACAACGACTGGTTGGGTCAAAAGGTCTGTAACAACATTCCAACATTTTGATGATCAATTGATATTTTAATAAATATCTGATAACAGAGATGCCTAACGTCACATTGACGAGTCAATTTCCTTAGTCACTGATCAGGAGACAGGGGTCCCGTTCTATTGGAGACAATGGGGAGCGGTGTCTGATGGGGAGGCCAGGGCCTGCAACATTCACACCAAGATTTCAAAATAATTACAAATAACCATGATTGTAACACCTTCCATTTTTTCTACACAAAGGAAAACTTCAACTATTAATCAAACTGGCACGTCCGATTCCAGTACCAAGAGTGTCAGACAGTTAACGCTGCCGCCCCACATGTTCCACCCAACTGCTGAAGCCCAATCTTTGTAAACATAGTTTAATAGGACAAAGTCAGCATGGCTTCATGAAGGGGAAGTCATGTCTGACAAATTTGCTTGAGTTCTTTGAGGACATAACGTACAGGGTGGATAAAGGGGAACCAGTGGACGTAGTGTATTTAGACTTCCAGAAGGCATTCGACAAGGTGCCACATAAAAGATTATTGCTCAAGATAAAGAATCACTGGATTGGGGGTAATATTCTGGCATGGGTGGAGGATTGGTTATCGAACAGGAAGCAGAGAGTTGGGAAAAATGTTTCATTCTCGGACTGGCAACGAGTAGCAAGTGGTGTTCCGCAGGGGTCGGTGCTGGGTCCCCAACACTTTACAATCTATATTAACGATTTGGAGGAGGGGACCGAGTGTAACATATCAAAGTTTGCAGATGATACAAAGATGGGAGGGAAAGTAGAGAGTGAGGAGGACATAAAAAACCTACAAGGGGATATGGACAGGCTGGGTGAGTGGGTGGAGATTTGGCAGATGCAATACAATATTGGAAAATGTGAGCTTATGCACTTTGGCAGGAAAAATCAGAGAGCAAGTTATTATCTTAATGGCAAAAAACTGGAAAGTACTGCAGTACAAAGGGATCTGGGGGTCCTAGTGCAAGAAAATCAAAAAGTTAGTATGCAGGTGCAGCCGGTGATCAAGAAGGCCAACAGAATGTTGGCTTTTATTGCTAGGGGGATAGAATATAAAAACAGGGAGGTATTGCTGCAGTTATACAAGGTATTGGTGAGACCGCACCTGGAATACTGCATACAGTTTTGATATCCATACTTAAGAAAAGACATACTTGCTCTCGAGGCAGTACAAAGAAGGCTCACTCGGTTCATCCCGGGGATGACGGGGTGGACATATGAGGAGAGGTTGTCTCGATTGGGACTCCACTCAATGGAGTTCAGAAAAATGAGAGGCGATGTTATTGAAACATATAAGATTGTGAAGGGTCTTGATCGGGTGGATGCGGTAAGGATGTTCCCAATGATGGGTGAAACTAGAACTATGGGGCATAATCTTAGAATAAGGGGCTGCTCTTTCAAAACTGAGATGAGGAGAAACTTCTTCACTCAGAGGGTAAAGGTCTGTGGAATTTGCTGCCCCACGAAGCTGTGGAAGCAACATCATTAAATAAATTTAAAACAGAATTAGACATTTTGCGAGAAGTAAAGGGAATACGGGGTTACGTGGAGCGGGCAGGAAATTGAACATGAATTTTCACTTGAGGTGAGGATCAGATCAGCCATGATCTTATTGAATGGCGGAGCAGGCTCGAGGGGCCGATTGACCAACTCCTGCTCCTATTTCTTATGTTCTTATGTTCTTCTGACTGTTCTCTTTGCATCTTGAGCAGGACGTGCGCTATTTAGCAGGAATCTGTTCTGTTCACCCTCGGGAAGCAGGAGACATCTCACTCAGGGCATAAAATAAAAGAAATGTTTTCTGAAGCCTGTTCATATTCACAACAAAGGAAGACGGCCATACTAAAATGGAACTCGGGCTGTAATTGAACTCACGTGAGGACAGGAAGCATTGCTTTGACTTCTAATTTCGTTAAACAAAACTAGAATAAATGTCCAAGGAGATTTCACCATCTTCTTCAGCTCTTCCCTGAATTTCGTTTGGGTCGCTGCATAAATACACGTGTTTGTGCAGGAACTCAAATACATGAGCAGAAATCCGGTTTGAGTGGCGATATAAGCAGGCGCTGCATAATCGGGTCGGAACTGCTCGGCCAGACCGTTCGCTAAAGAATTCACGGCAGCTGTCAGCCACAACAGTATAAAACTACCTGATACAGTGAACAGTAAAATAATAGATTTTCTTCGGTTCACCACCTCTGGATCGCTCTAATTCTCACTGCTGTGACCCCGGAGGCCCCTGCGGGCTCTGCTGGCCACTAAAATGCGTCTGACTGTCAAACAGTTAAACATAAATATTAAAGAAAAAGGAATCCATAGAACTGAAATACTTTCTAACCATGTGTACACGACACCTGCAGGCGATAAATAAAAGGCCAATTTGGGGCGGATACCCCACTGAACATTGTTAATTATTTGTGTATGTTCAAATGCAAACCAATAGGGGATGTTTTCTGAACAGATCAGGACAGAGAGCGTTGTTATGACCGCAGCCGCAGTTCTCACTGTGCAATACTTTGTTTTAAACTTCTGACAACATATTGATACAAATCGGTCAAATGTGAACGAGACTGTGAACCAGACCGACAGATCCAGGTTGACAGAATGAATGTAGAAAATGAACTTACGAATGACAGTGTAGGACAGGAATTGAAGTGGAAAGATTACCGTGAAAATTTGATACTCTATTACATTGAAGATGATGACCAGTAGATCTGCTGTTGCCATGGCCACCATATGGATAGAGATACATTTGGAAAGGCCGCAATTTCCTCTGGAGAGAATCACGATTGTCACTAGGTTCGCTGTAAGAAAGAGGGACAAGAGGTAAGTAACGGGGATACTCATGAATCTCACAGCATATTGTGAGGAAATGTTCCGGATGTTTTCCAAATTAGGGTAATGCACGCGGTTTTTTTTTAATATAGGCGAGCGATGACGACACTTTATTTAAAAGAAAGTAAACACTAAACACTCAATATCGAGGGCTGACAATCCGCCGTCCTTCCGGCTTCATTCAGTCAGACGTTGTCAGAGGGTCACTCGGAATCAGTCTGGGGAATGGTAACGGAGAGCGTCCCCACGACGACCGACACCCAGGCACTGATGAGTCAACGTGGGGATTTGGACTTTGGACGATAGTGTAAAACAGGCGACATCGGATCATCCGTCCGTCAGACATCTGTCCCGAATTTCATTTCCATCGCTGTCGCCATTAACACTTGATTGAAGTTCCAATCACACTATAACTGTGCGGGCCAGGCAAAGCTGGAGAACCTCGCAGGTGCAAATAAAAGCGCCGTAAAGGGAAACATTGGATGGTTCTGTTAGTTGTTAATTTTCGGCAGTCAATAAGTAAACGGATTTCCTGACATACGTCCAAACACATATTTCAATAAGTGTTGAGCGATAATCCATCCCGCCATGAGGCTTATACCCATGTGATTGACCGACCCAATGTTATAATTTACTTCTGCGGCCCCATGGGAGAATAGATCGAATTTTACATTTAGTTCCTTCAGTTTCTTTGGCGAGCGGGGTCTCGGGAGCTGCATCAGATGTCAGCAGTTTTAAATATAATTTCACAGCAATTACTGGAAAGATATCAATTCAAATAAAACATTCAGCCGAGACAAACGCTTCACTTTAGTTCGAAACTCTGGGCTTTTTCTATTCATAATCGCCCCGAGGGAGCTGCTCGATAACAAAGCGGGAGCTGGTGGAACCGCGAAGGATCTTTGCAGCCGAGGGGAGGGGAGCAGTTCTCTGAGCGGCAATTAGTTCTCAAATTATCTTTCCACTAATCCTGTTCGGTGGGGGTGGCTTCAGACAGAGGAAGTGACAACTTAAAGTATACAGGAACAACGGTACAAATAAAATGATTGTCAGGGGCACTGGGCAACACATTCTTCAATGATCCATGTACTGTTAGTCGGGGCGGGTAATCAGCCTCGCCCTCCCTCGTATCGGGAAGAAAGTTGATCGCCCGGTGCCCACAATCTGCCGATCAGAGCAGGGCCTCACTTGCGGCGCGGGTTCCCGCTGATATTCATCAATTTATCCCGGTGGATAAGTGACTCTGAAATGAGGACATTCTCGGACTGTGTTACTTAATCATTAACAGTGAAATAGTGAACAGCTATGAAACAACAGGTTATATTGACTTACCGGGAAAACCAAAGGATGCGAGTACCAGGTAGTAAATATCCTTTATTTGAAGAATTGTTGGCGTTTCCATTTTTTAGAAGCATGTGTGAATTCTGTCCGGCTTTGCGGTTGCGATTGGAGTGTTTCTGAGATCCGGAAATACTCCCACTTTATAGAACAATCGGTGCCCCGGTGAGAAAATCAAGTTACACAATAATTGACGTTAGTTGCAGTCACTTAACAAGGCGCGATTTTCCTTTTCAGGGCGCCCGGGACGTCAATGGGGAAATTGTACACATCACGCCATGAAACTCAGTCCATCAACATCAATGAACGGAAAGTAATCCCTGAGGGAATGTGAACCGTGAAGGGAACATTCCTCATGGAAACTGCACTAGGTTCTTGATGCCTCAAGAATTCAGTAAAATCTTCACACACCCATTACATATTTAAAATGTGTTTTATAATGTGATCATTGGTGATGACTCGGCTCGAACATTAGGTGACCGTACTCTAACATTATTATTGGTGACAATGCTCTGACATTACTGATGGTGAACTGAATCTAACATTACTGATTGTGGGCCAACTGTAACATTACTGATGGTGACCCTACTTTAACATTACTGGTGGACACTCTCCGTTAACATTACTAATTGTGACCCTACTTTAACATTACTGGTGGACACCCTCCGTTAACATTACTGATTGTGACCCTACTTTAACATTACTGGTGGACACCCTCCGTTAACATTACTGATTGTGACCCTACTTTATCATTTCTGATGGAGACTCTACTCAAACTTTCCAGTTGGTGACGCAACTCTAACATTATTGGTGGAGACAGTACTCTCACATTACTGATGGCGGCCCTACTCTAACATTACTGATGGCGGCCCTACTCTAACATTACTGATGGTGAAACTACTCTAACATTATTGGTGGCAACCCTGATCTATCATTACTGGAGATATCCATATAATAAAATTAATGTTGGTGACGTTACTATAGGGTTTTTGGTGTTGTTCATAAACTAACATTACTATTGATGACCCTATTGCAACGTTTCTGGTGTTGACCCGACTCTAACATTACTGGTGGTGACACCATCCTAATATTACACTGGTGGTGAACCTACTCTGACCTTGCTCCTTCTCTACCCGTGGTGCCCCGACAGTTGCACTGGTGGTGATCGTGCTCCTCCAGTGTTAGTTGTACCTCCACACATAAACGAGAGGTGACCGTTCTCCTCCACTACTACACTAGTGGTGATCTTGTTACTCCGGTACTGCTGCTACCCCTGCACTTACACTAGATGTGACTGCACTCCTCCGGTACTAATGGAACACCTACACATAGGTAAGAGGTGATTTGCTCGTCCGTTACTCGTGGCACCCTGAACTGACACTGGATGTGAGCGTGTTCCTTCGGTACTTGTGATACCCTACACTTACAGTAGATGTGACTGCACTCCTCCGGTTCTAGTGGTACCGTACAGTTACACTCGGGGTGACCTTGCTCCTTCTCTACTCTTGGTGCCCTCCGGTAGTAGAGTAACCCTACAGTTACACTACAGTTGACTGCTCTTCTGGTACTAGTGGGAAACCTACACTTTCACTGGAGGTGACGGTTCTCCTCCGGTACTAGTGGTACCCTAAACTTGCACCAGAGATGAAAGTATTTTCGGCACTCTTGCTACCCGAAAGTAACACTAAAGGTCATCACGCTCCTCCAGTATTTGTGGCATCGCTAAACGTAAACTAGAGACGACCGTGCTTCTTCGGTACATGTGGTAGCCCTACACTTACACGAAGCGTGACTGTGCTCCTTCTCTGCTTGTAGTGCCTCTGAACATATACTAGGGCTAACAATTCCGCTCCGGTACTTGTGGTACACTACACTTAACTAGGGGTGACCGTGTTCCTATGCAATTAGTGGTACACGCTACACTTACACAAATGGTGATCCTGGTCATCCGGTAGAAGTGCTAACTCTAAACATGCAGAGTGTCAGTTTGCAGCTCCGGTATTTTGGTACCCCTATTCTTACACAAGAATTGATCGTGCTCCTCCAGTATTAGAGGTACCCCTACAGTTGCACTAGATGTGACCATGTTCCTCTGATAGTAGTGTTATACCTACTTACACTCGAGGTGAGAGTCCTTCCCCAGCACCAGTAATACAGCCACACTTAAACTAGAGATATCCCACCTCCTCCGATACAAGTTGTACCTTACACTTACACGAAGGTGACCAGGCTCCTTCTGTGCTAGTGGTTGAGCCGCACGTACACCAGAGATAACCGTGCTCCACTGCTACTTATGGTACCCTCTAGTTACACGAGAGGTAACCGCGCTGCTCTGGTGCTAGCGGTACGCCTTGAATTACACAAGAGGTGACCGTTCTCCTCCAGTAGTAGATCTATCCTACAGTTACATTAGAGGTGACAGTTATCATCCAACACCTTTGGTCCTCGTACATTAAAGTAGGACTGACAGCGCCCCTCCAGTACTATTCGTGCCCGTACATTTAAACTAGAGGTGACTTGCTCCTCCGCTGCTCATGGCATGATGTACTTACCAAAGGGGTGACCGTGCTCCTTGGATAACCATGTACACTAAACTTGCACAAATGTATCCGTCCATTCATTTTCCCAATACATTAATGGTTCTCGTCCATTCATTTTTCGAATCCATTAAAGGTACCTGTCCATTCACTTTCCCAATTCATTCATGGCATCCGTTCATTCACTCTCCCAATCCATTGAAGTTTCCTGTCCATTCATTCTCCCAAGAAGAGCAACACAAATACACATTTAAATGGAACACTACTGTTACTGCATATACTACAGTTTAGGGGACAAAATAAGAACTTTTTAATTTCACATTATTTTGTTCAATTGTATATTTATGACAGGAAAGATCTGATTCTTCGAGAGAGGGTACAGAGGAGGTTTGCAATGATGATGCCAGGACTGGAGAATTTTAGCGATGAGAGATGATTCGTTCGGCTGGGATTGTTTTCCAGGAACAACTGAGGCTGATGGAAGATTTAATTGAGGTGCATAAAATTATGATGGGATTACATCAAGTGGATGGGAAGGACCTATTTCCCTTATCAGATGGTTCAATGAACAGAGGGTATAGATTTAAAGTAATTGGTTAAAGGATTAGAGGGGAGATGAGGAGATCTTATTCACCCAAAGTGTGATGGGGGTCTGAAACTCGCTGCCTGAAAGGGTGGTAGAGGTCGAAACCCGCATCGCACTTAAAAAGTACTTTGATATGCACTTGACGTGCCGTAACTTACAAGGCCAGGGAACAAGTGCTGGCAAGTGGGATTAGGCCTGGTAGCTCGTTTTCGGTCGGCACAGACTCGATGGGCCTTCTGCGCCGTAAAATTCGATGATTCTATGATTCATCCTCGCTGTTATATTCATGGCTTAGTCTATGGTGCCTGTCCCTATTTTAACAAGTCAAAAGCTGGCCACCCAGTTAGATGCACTCTATTGAAGGGCAAACAGAGGACTTCTCATTGTGTTGTCTTGATGCGGCCCGGAAACAGCAACAGACGCACATAATCTCCTGTGCTGTGAATTCATGTATTTTCCAAAGTCGTGGAGTTCCTGTTCTAGGAAAGATGGATTTGATCTCCTGACAGATATATGCCGAGGAACCAGGCGAGTCCTTGGTTTCCTCCTTTAACCGCTCACGAAGGAATTGTCTGGGCTTTTCCGTCCCAGTGATCTGGAGGGATGAATGTTCCCTGATTCGGTTCCTGAACTGTCCTACATTTAACCCAGTTGGGATCAAAAGGAATTTAATTTACTAATCCTCGATTAGGTTATCCTAAAATTCATTCTTGCCAAACTATCAAGGAAGAAGCCAAGTCAAAGTCATGCACGAAATACATTTTAACGGTTTCAAATCACAACTTACCGTAAAATGTTGGCACACGGACGTTCAATAGACATGAACATATGTCACCAGATTTATGCAGCAACTGAATAGCAAATAAGTACTTGCAGACTTACATAACAAGGTTAAGTTGCAACGGTTGTACAGGCAAATCCACGGACAGTTTCAGCTCCAGCAACGTGTGCCACGAGCATGCTGAATGTATTGAGTGATACCGATTGGGTAAATCCGAGTCATCGAGCCGTTCAAATACCAGCATCTCATAATCAACCACAATCCTTTGGTAACACAAGCATAGAGTTGGACCACAGATATTCTCGTAAGAGAGGTGATTTCAGCGAATTATAATGATTTCACATGGCTACACCACAGATATTCTCGTAAGAGTGATGATTTCAGGGAGTAATAATAATTGCACATGGCAACACCACAGATATTCTACAAAGTGAGATGATTTCAGATATTTATAATAATTGCTCCGTACTGTTATCTGGGAAGGAGAGGGAAGTATTTTTACGAAGACTAAGTGCATTTTCCGGGTGGACTGGAATCAAAGATCGGCAGCAAAACAATAACTGAACAATGGGAGGCTTTCAAGTAGGAGATGGCTCGGGTGCAGAGTAGACACATTCTCACGAGGGGGAAAGACAGGACATCCAAAGTTGGAGCTCCCTGAATGACTAAAGATATAGAGATTACAATGAAACAAAAAAAGGAGGCTTATGACAAATTTCAGGTACATAAAACAGTAGAAAACTAGGCCAAATACAGAAAGTTCAGTGGAGATTCATAAAAGGGTGCAAGAGGGGCAAAGAGAGATCATGAGACTAGATTTGTGACAAACAAAAAATGGAACGCAAAATGCATTTCTAAATATATGAATACCAAATGCGTAGTCAAAGGAAGGGTATGACCGATTGGGGACAAATAGAAGATCTTCTTGTAAAGGCAGTGGGAATGGCTGGGTACGTAATGAACATTTCACATTGATCTTAAATAAAGAGGAAGCCGCCATTATAGAATTAAAGGAGGAGCTGCGAGCGATATTGGGTCGCATAAACATAGATAAAAAGGAGGTTCTTAAAATAGTGGCAGTTTTCAAAGTATGAAAGTCACCTGGTCCAGATGGGATGCATCCTGGGTTACTGAGGGAAGTGAGGGTGGAAATTGCAGAGGCTCTGGCCACAATCCTCCAATTCTCCTGAGATATGGGGCTTGTGCCAGAGGACTGGAGGGTTGCAAAGGTCACATCCCTATTCAAAAAAAGTTTGAATGATGAACCCGTCAATTACAGGCCAATCGGCCAAACGTTGGTTTTGGGTTAACTTTTCGAGACAATAATCAAGGACAAAATTAATTGGCATTCGGAAAGATATTGGATAATAAATGAAAGTCAGCACGGATATGTTAAAGGAAAATCGTGTTTGCCGAACCTGAGTGAGTTCTTTGATGAAGGAATGGAAAGGGTTAATGAGGGTAGCGCGGTTGATGTTGTGTTTATGGACTTTCAAAATGCATTTGATAAAGTACCACATAATAGACTTCTTAGCAACATTAAAGCCCAGGGGATTAAAGGGACAGTCGCAGCGTGGATATAAAATCAGCTCAGTGACAAAAGCGGAGCGTAGTGGTGAACGGTTGTTTTTCAGACTGGAGGGAAGTAAACAGTGGTGTTCCCAAGTGGACAGTATTAGGACCACTGCTCTTTTTGATTTATATTAATGAGCTGGATTCGGGTATGCAGAGTACAATTTCAGAGTTTGCTTTATTAATGGGGGCATAAAGCACAAAAGCAAGGAAGTAATTCAAAACTTTTATAAGCGATTGTTTCGGACTCAGCTGGAGTGCTGTGTCCAATTCTGGGCACCGCAGTTTCGGAAAAATGTCAAGGTCTTCGAGGCTGTCCAGAAAAGATGGACTGGAATGTTACCAGGGAAGAGTGTTATGTGGAGAGACTGCTGCATTACTAAATTGATAGTCAAACGTAGTGAATTGTACTGAGACACTGCTGCATTCCAGGAGTTGTATTGCACCCGTGAGAGAGTCTCAAACTGAACTGGTGCATTCCAGGAGTCTGCTACTCGGCTGAGAATCTTGATTGCAAAATTGCTACGGAATATAAGGACCCGACTGCAGAGAGAGAAGTAAGATTAGCATTAAGATTACCGGAGACATTTTTCACAGACAATTGCTCATGTTCAGGGGATGTTTCATCGCTATTCCATCTTTATTTTAATAACACCGAATATTGGGCCGTGTCTATAATAGGCGGCAAACGAACCGAATATTGCACTGGGCCTTTAACAGGTGTCGATGGAACTGAATATGGCACCGTTCCCATAACAGGGGGTGATGGGACTACATATGGGACCGTGCCTTTAACAGGGGGTGATGGTGCTGAATATTGGACCGTGCCTTTAACAGGAGGTGAAGGAACTGAATATTGGAACGTGCCTTAAACAGGCGGCGAAGGAACTGAATATTGGCCCATTTCGAGAGCAGACGGCGATGGGACTGAATATTGTGCCGTGCCTATAACAGGCGGCGATGGAACTGAATATTGGGCCACGCCTAAAATGATGCGAGCTATACATGGGAACGGCCAGAACTTAAACGTGCAAAACATGACCAGAAAGACCAACGCAGTTTGGATGCTGAAAATCCAACAGAAGAGACTGCTGGAGAGAAGGAGACAAAAGGACCCATTAAAAAGAGTGATATTTATCGACAGCACCTGGAATGAAACTAAAAAAATAATTACTGGTGAACGTCTTCAAGAATGACTTCATGTCGAACTAAGAATACAAAAGACAAATTTTGGCATGTCAGAAAGGAAAACCAGACACGTATCTCGCAATAAGTGAGACCATACATTACTTTCCAGTTCATCATCATAGACTGATTTTAAAAGTAAACTATAATGTGGAATATGACGACCTGTTTTGGCCGATTCCTGCTCTTATTCCGTATGTTCATGTGTATGTATTAATACAAAACTCGGCAGATTTGTTCTGAATCTCTGATATTCTGCCAGATTCTCTTTTCCGTCTTCTTTAGTATTCTTTACCGAGCAGATGTAGACGGTACATTTACGAGTGCCAGAGTACATCCAGGGCAGTGAATACGGGGTTATATCAGATTAGAAGATGTACCAGCGAGTTACAGGTGTCATTAAATGTCAGGTTGCCTGAGGTTAAGGAAGGTGAGAGATGAGCCAGTTAGCTCAGGTGCAGTTACCAGAGCCTATTGTGGATTCAGTCTGGAGCAGAGGACATGAGTCGAAAGGTAACGTTTCACCAAAGCAGAGTCATCAACCAACGTTCTAGAAGTTAACATCACCATCCCAGGGAATGAGGTCGGTCAGCTCAACGGCGCCTCTCAAAAACATGAGGTCATCTAATCTCTGGAGACAGCAGGTAGATTGCAATAGAAATTCGTTTTGGACCGTGGCTCAAAACGAGCGATAGTGTTTCGGCCGCCCGTCTTACAGGACCTACTGGTTTATAAGCGATTTGGTTACCACTGAGGCCCAGCTAACACTAGTATGGAATGAAACTTAGATCCATCGACATGAATGAGCTATGCTGCAGATGTCAACATATGAATAGGATTGCAGGAACAATGTACATGAAGATCTCAGAGTGAGAGTGTCTGGTCTCGGGCAGACCCCAGTTTAAGCACTGATTACTAAAATAGTGCCTCGTCAGTGCAAGTGACTGGGTGGGAACCTACTCTAACATTATCCGTGGTGACCCTACTCTAACATTGCTGGTGGTGACCGTACTCGAACATGACTGGTAGTGATCCGACTCTAACATTGCCGGTGGTGACCCTATTCTAACATTACTGGTGGTGATCAAACTCTAACATTATCGGTGGTGACCCAACTCGAACATCACTGGAGGTGAGCCTACTCTAACATTACTTCTGGTCATTCTACTCTAATATTACTGTTGGTGACTCTTCTCTAACATTACTTTTAGTGACCATATTCTAAAATTAGTTGTGGTGATCCAATTGTAACTTTTCAGTTGTTGTCACATTGTAATATTACTGTTGGAGACCCTACTCTACCATTACTGATTGTGATCCCAGTCTAATATAACTGGTGGTGACTCCACTTTAACATTACTGGACGTGATCCTACTCGAACATTTCCAGTGATGACCCGACACTAACATTCCTGACGATGAACTTTCTCTAACATTTCTGCTGGTGATCCTATTTGAACGTTACTGGTGTTGAACCCACTTTAACATTATCGATGGTGACTCTAACCTAACATTACTGGTGGTGATGCTACACCAACAGTACCCTCGGTGATCCTGGTCAAAAAATACTGGTAGTGACTCGACTATAAAATTACCGATGGGGATCCGCTTCTAACATTACTGGTGGTGTCGCCACTCTAGCATTACTGGAGGTGACTCTACCCGAACATTAACGGTGATATAACATTATTTTTGTTGACCATGCGATAGCATTACTGATGGTGACCCACTCTAACATTAATGGTGGTGACGTTATAATACCACTACTGGAGGTGACGGTTCTCTAACATTAATGTTGGTGACGCCAGTCTATCATTTCTGGTCCTGAACCTACTATAACATTACTGCTGGTGACCCTTCTCTAACATTAATTTGTGGTGAACCTATTATAACAGTACTGTTTGAAATCCTACTCCAACATTACTGGTGGTGATGCCAGTCCAACATTTCAGGTGGTGACACTAATCAAAAAGTACTGGCGATGATCCTACTCTCATATTACTGGTCAGACATTTTTTTGATGCCGCAAATGTAACGTTACTTCTGTTGAACACACTCGAACATTACTGGTGGTGACACAACTCTAAATTCTGTTGGTTACTCTACTCTAACATTACTTCTGGTGACCCGACTCTATCACTATTAATGGTGACCCGACTCTAACGTTAACAATAGTGACGCTACTCGAACACAACTGGTGGTGACCCTACTCAATGTTACTGCTGTTGACCCAACTCTAACAGTACTAGTGGTGGCCCTACTCTAACATTACTGGTGGTGATCCGAATAGAACATTACTGGTGGTGACCCTAATCTAATATTGAAGGTTGTGACCCTACTGTTGGTGACTCTCCTCCAAATTCTGATGGTGAATCAACTCTAACATTACTCATTGTAAGGCTACTATAACATTCATTGTGGTGACCCGAGTATAACATTACTGGTAGTGATCCTACTCGAACATTAAAGATGTTGACCCTACTCAAACATTACTGGTGGTGACCCTACTCTAACAGTACTGGTGGTGACCCTACTCTAACATTCCTCCTGGTGATCCTACTTCAACATTAATGGTGGTGACCCGATTCAAACATTACTGATGGTGATTCTACTCTAATATTACTGATGGTGAACCTACTCTAACATTATTGGTGGTGATCCTACTCCAACATTACTGGTGGTGAACCAACTCTAACATTATTGGTGGTGATTCTAATCTAACATTACTGGTAGTGCCCCTACTCAAACATAACTCCTCTACTCAAATCCTCTTGCAACGAAGGCCAAAATACCATTTGCCTTTCGAACTGCTTCCCCGAGACCACACTTTACCGAAGCAGATTGAATTGTTTCTGAATGGAACCTTGAGCCTTTATTGTCCGTTGTTTTTTGAATTGTGCCGTTGTTAAAGAGCTTCAAGTTGGTGGGAGGAAGGGTATTTTTGAAGTGAGTCCTGTGTCAGGCAGGGAGTGTGGGGAGTTGGAGAGAAATGAACTGCACAGGCGGAATTGCAGCCGAAGGAAATGAAGAATGGGAAAGAGGTCATGTTCCATGTCAGCCATTGAAGGTCGCTGTCCGAAGTTGAACGAGAGCTCAGTCGGTAAAACTTCATACTTTCAATCTGAGAGTCCAGAATTTAAATGTTTGTCCGAGAGCTGCTTTCAAATCAAGGCTCTCATTTTTTACGAACTCTTGCAGCTCCATGTAACACAAAAAAATTACGTTGATCGTGCCTGCCGCCTGAATAAAATGCATCAATATATTTTAAACATTTGCCACAAAACCTGAGATTTTTTTAGATAGATTTTATGATCTAATACTGGTACGTTAAGGTGTAAAGAGATTGGTGTTACGTTGAGAAAAGCAGCGCCTGAAGAGGGACTTGAACCCTGGACCGTCAGATTAAAAGTCGAACACACTGCGGACTGAATAATCAGGGATCTGGAATGCTAACCATGAAGCGACCCTATCTATGGAAGAGAATTGCATTCCCTTCACTATAAACTTACAGCCGCCCTGTGAACACACGCCCTGTCAGAAAATTGCTTCAGATCAACACCCCTTCTCAATCCAGATCAGACATGATCTCATTGAATGACGGAACAGTTTCGAGGGGAAAATGGCCTCCTCCTGTTCCTATGTTCCTTTGAAACATGCCGCACTCCAATCGCCGTCAAGTTGCCCAAGTCTCCTCCGACCTCACTCTGACCCGTTCTCCTCAATCTGACCCGTTCTCCTCAATCTGATCCCTTATCCTCTATCTCACTATTTCTCCTCAATCTCACTACTTCTCTCAATCTGAATTCCTTCTACTCAATCTGACCCTTTTGATGCATGGGATCATAGAATCTTCGAATCTTACTGCACAGAAGGAGAACATTTAGCCCGTCGTGCCTGTGCGGGCTCTTTGAAAGAGCTGTACAATTTAGTTCCCTTCTCCACAATCTGACCCCTGATCCTCATTCTGACACCATCACCTTAATCTCACCGCCTCTTCTGATTCTGGGAATATAGGAACAGGAGGAGGCCATTCAACCATTCAACCCTGTGCCCCCATTCAATTAGATCATGGCTGATCTTCAGTTTGGCTCCATTTACCAGCCTGTTTCCGTGACGTTTAATGTCCTGGCTGAACAAAAATCTATCAAGATCAGTTTTGAAATTTTCAATTGACCCCCAACCTCATTAGCATTTTGGGGCAGAGAGTTCCAAATTTCCACTACCCTTTGTGTGAAGAAGTCTTTCGTGACATCAGCCCTGAATGGCCTTGTTCTAATTTTAACGTTATGCCCCCTTGTTCTGGACTCTCCCACCGTAGGAAATAGTTTCTCTCCATCTACCCTACAGAATCCTTTAATCATCTTCAACACCTCGATTAGATCAGCCCTTAATCTTCTATACTCGAGAGAATACAACCCTCAGTCTGTGCAAACTTTCCTCGTAATGTAACCCTTTTAGCCCCGGTGTCATTCTGGTGAATCAGCTCTGTGCCCCCTTGAAGGCCAATTTGTCCTTCCTGAGGTGCGCTGCCCAGAACTGAACAAAGTTACTCCAGATGGGGGTCTAACCAGAGCCCTGTACAGCTGTAACATAACTTCCATCCTTTTATCTTCCATCCCGCTTCAGATAAAGGTCATCATCCCATTAGCCTTTTGAATTGCTTCTTGTACATGTCCACTAGCTTTTAGTGATTTCTGTACTTTATTCCCTAAATCTCTCTGTTCCTCCACAGTTCCTAACTTCTCGTCACTTAGAAAATACTCTGTTCTATCTTTCTTAGATCCAAAGTGACTGAATGTACACTTCCCAACATTGAACTCCCTCATAGAGATTTTTAATGTGTTAACAGAGAGAGTAGATGAGGGCAATTTAGTTGATGTGGTGTATATGGACTTTCAAAAGGCGTTTCATAAAGTGTCGCACGGTAGATTGGGGCCCATGGAACAAAGGTGGCAGCAGCAACATGAATACAGAATTGGCAAATGGACCGGAAACAGATAGCAGTGGTGAACGCTTGTTTATCGGAATGGTGGGTGGGGGAGAGTGCTGTTCCCCAGGCGTCCCCACTAAGAAACCCCACATTTAAAAAAGGAGGGAGAGGGAAAGCAGGGAACTGCAGACCGGTTAGCCTGACATCAGTAGTAGGGAAAATGCTGGAATCAAAAAAAAGGATGTGGTAACAGAACACTTGGAATGTATAAACGGGATTAGACAAAGTCAACATGGATTCATGAAAGTGAAATTATTTTCTACAAACCTACTAGAGTTTTTTGAGGATGTAACGGGTAGAATAGATAAGGGAGAACGAGTGGATATGGTTTATTGCGATTTTCAGAAGGCCTTTCATAAAGTCCCACATAAGAGGTTCGTGTAAAAATTAAAGAACATGGGATTGGGGGTAATATACTGGCATGGATATAAAATTGGTTAACAGAGAGGAAACAGAGAGTAGGAATAAATGGGTCTTTTTCGGGGTGGCAGGCAGTGACTAGTGGCGTAACGCAGGGATCAGTGCTTGGGCCCCAGGTATTCACAATACATATCAATGATTTGGATGAGGGAACCAAATGTAATATTTCCAAGTTTGCTGACGACGCAAAACTAGGTGGGATCGTGAGATCTGAGGAGGATGCAAAGAGGCTTCTAAGGGATTTCGACAAGTTGAGTGAGTGGGCAAATACATGGTAGATGCAGTATAATGTGGATAAATGTTAATTTATCTACTTCTGAAGGAAAAACAGAAAGGCAGAGCATTATTTAAATGGTGATAGGTTAGGAAATATTGATGTCCTTGTAAACTAGTCACTGAAAGCAAACATGCAATTGCAGCAAGCAGTCAGGAAGGCAAATAGCATGTTAGCCTTCATTGCAAGAGGATTTGAGTGCAGGAGCAAGGATGTCTTACTGCAGTTTTTTTTATTATTATTCGTTCATGGCATGTGGGCGTCGCTGGCGAGGCCGGCATTTATTGCCCATCCCTAATTGCCCTTGAGAAGGTGATGGTGAGCCGCCTGCTTGAACCGCTGCAGTCCGTGTGGTGACGGTTCACCCACAGTGCTGTTAGGAAGGGAGTTCCAAGATTTTGACCCAGCGACGATGAAGGAACGGCGATATATTTCCAAGTCGGGATGGTGTGTGACTTGGAGGGGAACGTGCAGGTGGTGTTGTTCCCATGTGCCTGCTGCTCTTGTCCTTCTAGGTGGTAGAGGTCGCGGGTTAGGGAGGTGCTGTCGAAGAAGCCTTGGCAAGTTGCTGCAGTGCATCCTGAGAATGGTACACGCTGCAGCCACTATGCGCCGGTGGTGAAGGGAGTGAATGTTTTGGGTGGTGGATGTGGTGCCAATCAAGCGGACTGCTTTATCTTCGATGGTGTCGAGCTTCTTGAGTGTTGTTGTAACTGCACTCATCCAAGCAAGTGGAGAGTATTCCATCACACCCCATACAAGGTCTTGGTGAGACCACACCAGGATATTGTGTGCCATTTTGGTCTCCTAACCAAAGAAAGGATATACTTGCCATAGAATGAGTGCAGCGAAGAATCACCAGACTGATGCCTGTGCTGGCAGGATTGTGCATAAGAAACGATTGGGTCGACGTGGCTTGCATTCACTCGAGTTTAGAAGAATGAGAGGGGATCTCATTGAAACAGACTGGATGCAGGGAGGATGCTTTCACTGGCTGCGAGGTCCAGACCGAGAGGTCACAGCCTCTGCATACGGCGCAGGACATTTAGGATTGAGATAAGGAGAAATGTCTTCACTCAGAGGAAAGTGAACCTGGGGAATTCTCTGCTACAGAAGGTTGTGAATGGCAATTCACTGAATATGTTTAAGAAGCCGCAACATGGATTTCTAGATACCAAAGGCATCAAGTGGCATGGGGAGAGAACGGGAATATGGTATTGAGATAAAGGATCAGCCATGAACGTATTGAATAGCGGAGCAGCGTCGAAGGGCCGAATAGCCGACTCCTGCCCGTATTTTCTATGTTTCCATGTTTCTATGACAGTTCTGGGACCACTGCTTTTCTTGATATATACTAATGACTTGGACTTGGTTGAAAAGGGCACAATTTCAATATTTGCAGATGACTCAAAATTTGAAGGGCACCAAACAGTGAGGATAGTGATAGACTTCAAGAGGATATAGACAGGCTGGTGGCATGGGCGGAGTCGTGCCAAAGGAAATTTAACGCAGAAAAATGCGAAATTATACATTTTGGTCGGAAGAGCAAGGAGAGGCAATTTTCCAAGCTAAAGGAACGGTTCCTGAATTGACAGAAGTTTGAAAGATTATAGTTAGGGCATCTGCAATGTTCTCACCTCTGGACTTTACATCCCTGCGATGGACATCATCTGGTCCTGGGGATTTGTCACTCTTTCGTGCCATTATTTTCGACATTACTGTTAGTTTGCTTACGTTAATTACGGTAAGTCGCCGTCCCTCATTCAAAATTCATTTCCTTGGGTTGTCCGGCTTGCTATCCTCTTCCTCGACCTTAAATACAGATTCTGTATTATTCACAATAATCAGTCGCAACTTTATCTATCTCCCGCTATTGGTGTCTCTCTGTTTCACTGTACTCAGTCTCATCTTTATCCATCTCCCTCTGCTGCTGTCACTCTGTATCATAGTACATAGTCACACTTACGTCCATCTCCCACTGTTGTTGTCTCTCTGTATCATTCACTGTCCTCAGTCTCATATTTATGCATCTCCCTCTGCTGGTGTCTCTCTGTATCACTGTATTCAATCTCACGTTCATCCATTTCCCTCTGTTGGTGTCTCTCTGCATCACTCACTATCCTCAGTCTCACCTTCATCAATCTCCCTTTGTTTGTGTCTGTCTGTATAAACTGTACTTCGACACTTGTATATCTGTCTCCTTCTGCTGGTGTCTCTCTATCTCACTGTACTCAGTCACACTTTCATCTATCTCAC
The DNA here is from genome assembly GCF_035084215.1 of Heptranchias perlo. Taxonomy (NCBI): domain Eukaryota; kingdom Metazoa; phylum Chordata; class Chondrichthyes; order Hexanchiformes; family Hexanchidae; genus Heptranchias; species Heptranchias perlo. The sequence goes on from NW_027139548.1 coordinate 1,361,652, forward strand.
ACTGTTGGTGTCTCTGTATCACACACTTTACTTTGTCACACCTTTATCTACCTCCCTCTGGAGAAGGGATATGATAGCGTAAAGGTAGAGAAGATGTTTCCACTTGTTGACGAATCCAAATGTTGAGGCCATAAATAAAATGACTAATAGATTTAATCAGGAATTTCGGAGAAACTTCTTTACCCAGACAGTGGTGAGAATGTGGAACTTGCGAACACATGGAATAGTTGAGACGAATAAAATAGATGCATTTAAGGGAAGCTAGATAACCACATGAAGAAGAAAGGAATAGAGGGCTATATCGTTAGGCTGAGATTAAGTGAGTTGGGAGGAGGCTCAAGTGGAATATAAATACCAACATGCACCAGTTGAGTCGAATGGCCTGTTTCTGTGCTGCAAATTCTATGTAATTCTGTGTAATTTTTTTGGTATCTCTCTCTCTATCACTGTACTCAGTCACATCTTTACCTGTCGCCCTTTGTTTTTGTCCCTCTATCGTTGTACTCAGTTACACCTTTATCATGGAATCATAGAATGATACAGCACAGGAGGCCATTCGGCCAATCGTGCCTGTGCCGGCTCTTTGAAAGAACCATCCAATTAGTCCCGCTCACCTACCCTTTCCCCAAACCCTGCAATTTTTTCCCTTTCAATTGTTTTTCCAATTCCCTTTTGAAAGTTATTATTGAATCTGCTTCTACCGTCGTTTCAGGCACTGAATTCCGGATCATAACAAATCGTTGCATAAAAAAAACTCCTCATCTCACCTGTGGTTCTTTTGCCAATCATCTTAAATCTGTGTGCTCTGGTTACCGGCACTGTAGCCAGTGGAAACAGTTTCTCCTTATTTACTCTATCAAATCCCCTCATAATTTTAACCTTCTTTGTTCTAAAGAAACTAGCCGCAACTTCTCTAGTTTCTCGATGTAACTGAAGTCCCCCATCCCTGGTGTCATTCTCGTAAATCTCCTCTGCACGCTCTCCAATGACGAGAACTCCTTCCAAATATGTTAGGAATTCACATCCACTCGTTCGCCCCTATCCACTCGACCAGTTATTTCCTAAAAAAACTCCAGTGAATTTGTTAATCATGGTTTCCCTTGCATAAACCCATGATGACTTTGTCCAATCCAATTCATGCCTTCCAAGTGTTCTGTTGTCATATCCTTTATAATAGAATCTAGCATTTTGCCCACTACTGATGTTAGGCTAACTGGTCTGTAATTCCCTGTTTCTTCTCTCCCTCCTTTTTTCAATAGTGGCGTTACATTTGCCACACTCCAATCTTTAGGAACTGTTCCAGATTCGAAAGAATTTTGGAAGATGACCATCAATGCATCCACTATTTCCAGGGCCACTTCCTTTAGTACTCTCAGATGTAGATTATCAGGCCCAAGGTATTTGTCAGCCTTTAGCCCCATTAATTTCCCGAACACAATTTTTTTTACTAATACTGATTTCCTTCTGTTCCTCCTTCTCACTAGACCCTTGGTTCCCGAACATTTCTGGGAGGTTATTTGTGTCCTCGTTTGTGAAGAGAGAACCAAAGTAAGTGTTTAATTGTTCTGCCATTTCTTTGTTCACCATTAATTTTTCACCATTTCTGACATTTGTCTTCACTAATCTTTTTCTCTTGTAATATTTATAGAAGCTTTTACAGTCAGTTTTTATGTTCCCTCCATTTTAATCTCATAATCTATTTTTCCCCTCAATCAATCTCTTTGTTCACCGTTGCTGAATTCTAAACTGCTCCCAATCCTCGGGCGTGCTGCTATTTCTGGCAATTTTATATGTCTCCTCTTTGCATCTAATCCGATTCCAAATTTCTTTTGTAAGCCACGGTTGAGCCACCTTTCTGTTTTGTTTTTGCGCCAGAAAGGAATGAATAATTGTTGTTATTCCTGCACACGTTCTTTAAATATTAGCCATTGCCAATCCACCGCCATCCCTTTTATTAAAGTTCCCCTATCTATCCGAGTCAACTCAGGCCTCATACTTTCGTAATTTCCTTTATTGAGAATCAGGACCCCACTTTCGGATTCAGCTACTTCACTCTCCATCTTAATGAGCAATTCTATCATGTTATGGGCGCTCTTCCGTAAGGGACGCCGCACAACAAGATTGTTAATTAATACTTTCTCATTGCACAATACCCGGTCTAGGATCGCCTGTTCTCGAATTGGTTCCTCAACGTATTGGTCTATATATGCATCACGTACACACTCCAGGAATTCCTCCCCCACAGTATTATTGCCAATGTGGTTTGACCAATCTATATGAAAATTAAAGTCACCCATGATTTCATTTGCACCTTTCATGCATGCGTCTCTAATTTCCAGTTTAATGCCCTTCCCAACATCTCCACTTCTGTTTGGTGGCCAAAAGACAACTCCCACCAACGTTATATGCCGCTTGGTGTTTCTTAGCTCCACCCATACAGATTCCACATTGTGATTTTCCGAACCAATATCCTTCTTCACTATTGCATTGATTTAATTCTTTACTGGCAACGCTACCCCACCTCCTTTCCATTTTGCCTGTCCTTCCTAAATATTGAATACCCCTGCATGTTCAGTTACCATCCTTGGTCACCCTGCAGCCATGTATCCGTTATCGCAACTATATCAGACCCATTAGTATCTATCTGCGCTTTTAGTTCATCTACCTTATTGCGAATGCTCCGCGCATTAAGACACAATGTCTTTAGACTTGTCATTTTAAGATTGCTATTCATCTTAGTGTTATTTTGCACCACGGGCCGATTTGTTTTTCGTCCTTGTTTTCTCTGCCTTCCACCATTGCTTCTTCCCTTGCTCTCTTTTGTTTCTATCCTTTTTTCCACCTCCGCCGTCTCCCGTCTCAAGTTCCCAACCATCTGCCATTCTAGTTTAAACCTTCCCCAACAGTATCAGCAAACTCTCCCGTGAGGACATCAGTCCCTGTCCTGCTCTGACGTAAACTGTCCCGCATATACAGGTCCCACCTTCCCCAGAACCGGTCCCAATATCCCAGGAATTTAAATCCCTCCCTCCTGCACCACCCCTGCAGCCACGCATTCATATGGTCTCTTCTCCTGTTCTATGCTCAAAAGCACTTGGCACGATAGTAATCCTGAGATCACTACTTTTGAGGTCCTGTTTTTTCATTTATCTCCTAACAACTTAAGTTCACCTTGCATTTATATATCCCAGTCCACAGAGGTTCCCAATCCATTGATATATCCCAGTCCATTGACTTTCCCATTCCATTGATATATCCCAGTCCACTGACTTTGACACTGCATTTATATATCCCAGCCCATTGTGTTTTCCAATCCATTGATGTATTCCTGTCCCCTCTGTTGCCCAACCCATTGATATATCCCAGTACATTAACTTTCCCAATACATTAATATATCCCAGCCCATGCTCTTTCCCAATCCATTGATACATCCAGTCTAAAGTATTTCCCAATCCATTGATACAGTCCAGTCTCCTGTGTTTCCCAAACCATTGATATATCCCTGTCTACAATGATTCCAAATCCATTGACTTATCCCAGTCCACAGTGATTCCCATATCCATTGATATATTGCAGTCCATTAACTTTCCCAATCCGTTAATATATCCCAGTCCATTGACTTTCCCAATGCATTGATATATCCAAGTCCACTGTGTTTCCCAATCCATTGATATATCCCAGTCCACTGTGTTTCCACATAGAAGACTCGTGACTAAGGTCAGAGCATTTGAAGTCAGGGGACAAGTAGCAGATTGAATAGCAAACAGGTTACAAAAACAGAAAACAGATTGTGGGGATTAAAGGTGGTTACTCAAACTGGCTGACGGTGGAATGTGGTGTTACACAAGAGTTCGTGCTGTGATCACATTTGATCACCATTTACACAAATTATTTGGACATCATGATCGGTAGTACAGTATTCAAATTTTCGGCTGACACCACGTTGGGCGATAGATTGGGAGATAGTTAATACTGAGGAAGACTGCAACAAAATGCAAGAAGACGTTAAGAAGCTTGCAGAAGGGAAATGTAAATGGCCAATGAATTTCAACATAAATAAGTGTGCGGTGTTGTGTTTTGGTAGGATTATTAACGAGACCACCTACTCCTATAGAGAAGTTACGTTAAACTTGTATGGAACCTTAGTTAGACCACACTTAATGTATTGTGCACAGTTGTGGTCTCCATATTGCAAAAAGGATAGAGAGACACTGGCTGTGGTACAAAATATATTTAGGAGGATGATACCAGGACTGAGAAGTTATAACTAGCAGGAAGGACTGAAGAGGCTGGGGTTCTCTTCTGTAGAAAAGAGAAGGCTGAGGGGTGACCTAATAGTGGTCTTCAGGAAAATGAATGAGTTTGAGCGGGTGGACAAAGAGAAAATGTTTCCGTTTATCGGGGCATCCAAAACTAGGGGCCGTATACTTAAGATAGTCACTGATAAATCCAATATGGAATTTAGGAGAAACTTCTTTGGAAGTTTGAATACAGAACTTGCTACCACATGGAGTAGTAGAGGCGAATAGCACAGATACATTTAAGGATGCGCGAGGGAAGTATCGACGACCCGTCAGGACCCCGGCTCCGTGAGGGGGAGGTCAATTCAGATATTAACATTGAAACATGTTTGACATCTGAGGCCATGTCCGGGGTAACCAAAAGCACGTGGAGACAGCGCAGTGTCCAACCGGTACATCCTCAGCATTGAAAAATTAAGAGCGTGGGTTCGACCCCTCAACGGGCCTCTGTTAGTCTTTGAATATTTGAGGCGATGATTCCGCTACACTCCTTTTCAGGTATATTTTACTCGAGGTGCAATTCCCAAACCGAATGAAGTGCTACTGATGTGGTCTGACAAAGGCTCGAAACAACTGAAGCATAACTTGTTCCCCATTGTGTTCCGGACCGCTTGCGATAAAGGCCAACATTCCATTCGCCTTTTTGACTGGGCATCTCGCAAGTCACTTAACAAACATTAAATCGAATGTGATCCGACAGGCCACTCCCAACGTTTATTTTTAGCGACTTGTAGAGAAGTAGAGTGTGTTCGTAAGTGAGATTTCCATGGTGAGATTTCATTAACAGGACTAATATGCTTTTAATCATACACAGGACTAAGATCGCAACTGATAGATTCTGAATTAAAATATCGTCCGAACCACTAAAACTGTTGAATTGTCGCTGGCCTGAGCACCAGCAGTTTAATTACCCTTTTCGTGTTAACAATCCTCTGACAAACATACAGAGGCCCCAGGAACATCCAGGACCAGAGTGTGTGCGACACAGTACGGTTTCTCCATTAGATAACATAAAAAAATGAAAAGCTGTTTCAGAGGACACAGGCTGCGCTTGAAGCGGGTAAATTCTAAACTACTTTGCGGAAACATTATTTCAGTGAGGGAGTGGTCGATCTATGGATCAGGCTCCTTTCCCAATCAGTATAATTATCATTAGAGGACAAGAGAATTTAGAGGAATACAGTAACTGCTTGATTAGAAATTGAGGCAGAGTAATTTAGGGGAAAACGAGCTGCTTTCTTAGAAATACAATGAATGGGAATTTTGGAGGTTGAGTAAATGTTTCGCTAGAAATACAGAACAGGGGAATTTAACGCAACACAGTAACTGATTAATTCGAAATGGACAACAAGTGAATTTCGGGGAACACAGCAATAATTTGATTGGTAACAGAGGTTAGCGGAAAATAATTGAATGTGACAACTGTTTAATTAGAAAGAGAGGAAAGAGTGATATGGAGGAACACAGGAACTGTTTAAATAGAAGTAGAATAAAGTGGAATTTCAGGCAAACACAATGAATGTTCAATTAAGGATTGTGAACTGGGAAAATTGGGAGAATACAGCAAATCTTTAATGAGTAACGGTGACCAGCGGAACACAACAGCCATTTATTGAGAACTGGGCGACACGGGAAGACTGTAACTGTTTAATCAGTTATAGAGGAGACAGGAATGTCACGGAAATACAATAACTGTTCAATTCGAAATCGAGGAACTCAAGGGAAAAGAACAGCAGTTTGATTAGAAACAGGGGGCCGGGAATCACCAGCTTCTGTGATTGAATTTGACACGGTAACGCAATGGGTTACTTGATCATGACGTTGCTTATATTTTACCTGTTGATTTTGGATGATGTGTTTGAATGCACATCGGCTTGTTATAATTGTGACTGAGTGCAGATCCGTCGCTGACTGATGGAATTAAAACCTCTGCCTGCTGCTGGACTCGTGCCTTAATTACTGTTGGTCGTCTGCATCCGGTTAAATGGAAATGTGCCGATCACACTGAACTGGCCAAAAGACATTGCCATTTCCCCAAGAGATCGATGCCAGTCGGAGAGGCACAGACTGGGATCCACAGGGGACCTGCAACCATGTGGAGTTTGGATTTTGGACGATCACAGGATCAACTGAAACGTTAAGGATTGACGAGTAAAGGGGGCACTGAATCATAATTAATAAATGAGTTCCATTCATAATGAAAGTACTCAGGCTATTGTAAGGGAAATGTTTACAATAAGGTTCTTGAACATTGAAGTGAGGTGTCATTAGTTTATTAAGCACACGGTGCATGCAACAGTATTTAAACAGACACTTAAATTTGTACTTACAACCACACCTGATGATGGTTAGTTGGGGATTCAACCGTTTTACAGTTCTGAGCTCAGCATCTTAGACCTTTAACAATCCGAATACACATTACAAACAGACAATTTTTATAAATTTTCTCACTGCCTGTAACTGGAAATACACACAATTATGGAACACGTAATTATATGGAAGTTAAAATACAACTCCACATAAGGTGAATGGAATTGACTTATCCTTTATCAATAGCGATAGTTTTATTTACAAACCGAGCTATTTTTCTCTTGGGCTAACAAGTATAATTCCCTTACTTGGTTATATCATCGATAGTTTCTCCCTTGATCCATACACATGCAATTCTACCTTTATTAATAAGTCCATTATTGTTTCTGTATCACTCGTACCAATTCAATTGGTTATGTATGCTCAGATGTTTTCGTTGAAGTTTTAACTGCTTTCCCACACTGTTATCACATGATTAAAGTTCTCTGAAATTATGAATCAGTATGTAATGATCCCTCTTTAATGAAGTCTCTTATTATTTCATCCTGAAACTGTCCATTGCTGCAGGGTCAGCCCTGGCCCAACAGCCCACTGAGACTTTAAATTGACATGTACTTCCCTGCTTCAGAGACAGAGGCTAAAGGTTAATATTACTATAATATAAGGAGAAACCAATACAGTATCAGACTGGCACACATCAGGACAGTGTGAATTATCATTTCCTTGCAGTGCCCCCTTTGTTGGCGTTACCGTATTTAAGGCCAACACTGAACAATATCCCATCAGCATTGTGTGTCTGTCTCGAACTATTGTATTGCACAGATCTCTACCCATTGGTTTTACATACTGTCCAGTGCCACATTAACCATTTCATGTACTGGTGTTGTCAGCGCGACTGACCATATCTTGGACCCGTTCTTCTGTGCAGCTGCATCACAGAATTACATAGAATTATATCGAAAGTACAGCACAGAAACAGGCCATTCAGCTCAACTGGCAGATACCGTTATTTATGCCTCACACAACCCTCCTTCCTGCCCTCTTTCATCTAACCCTCTCAGCATAACCTTCTGTTATTTTCCCCCTCATCTGCTTATCTAGCTTCTCCATCCATGCAACGCATGCTGGTTGCTTCATGGCAAACACGTCACTTCTGTAAACGCAGCGATATCCCAAGATCAGGCAGCAGGAGGAATCCGAGACAAGCCATTCCTGCCCTTTCCGGCTCTCTCTCTCAACAGTTCAGGGCGTCCGGAGGCGTTTGATTCGAATCTCTCCATGCACGGTCCCGATGTTTCGGGCAGTGGCGAAGCTATCAAATACATTCTTCTCATTGTTCAGTATAAGCAAAGACACTACCATCTCCAAGAGAAATATTACCTTTAACTGTCTTAACTACACGTTCCGGATTTTCACGAGATTGTGTATTGATACCAGATTGATCTCTTGTGGCGAGACGTTTCCAGGTGATTTAAGATAAGAATGGATGGGACAGGATATATAGAAGCAGAAAGCTTCCATCAGTTGAGGGATCAAGAAATAACGGCTATAGATTACAAAATAAATATAAGAGATTTCGGACTGAGGGTGGGAGAAACCTCTTCACATGGAGAGATGCGAAGATGCAGAAAATATAGAAGCAGAATCATGTCCATATTCAAGATTGAATTGTACAGATGTGTGAATAAAAATAGGTTGAAGGGATTCTGAGACTGGGCGGATAAAGTGATTGGAACTATTTTCTCGAGTGGTCGAAAAACGCTGACAACGACTGGTTGGGCCAAATGGTCTGTTATAACATACCAATATTTTGATGATCAATTGATATTTTAATACATATCTGTTAACAGAGATGCCAAACGTCACATTGACGAGTCAATTTCCTGAGTCACTTATCAGGATACAGGGGTCACATTCTATTGGGCCAGGAGACAATTGGGAGCGGTGTCTGTTGGGGAGACCAGCGCCTGCAACATTCACAACAAGATTACAGATTAATTACAAATAACCATGATTCCAACAACATTTATTGTTTCTACACTAACGAAAACTTTAACTATTCCTTAAACTGGCGCGTCCTTTTCCAGAACCAAGAGTGTGAGACAGTTAACGGTGCCGCCCACATGCTCTACCCAACTGCTGAAGCTAAATCATGACTGTTCTCTTTGAATCTTGAGCAGGAAGTGCGCTGTTTTATCAGGAAACAATTCTGTTCACCCCAGGGAAGCAGCAGATATCAAACTCGGTGCATAAAATAGAAGATATGTTTTCTGATCCCTGATCATTTTCACAGCAAAGAAAGACGGCCATTCTAAAATGGAACACGGACTGTAATAAAGCTCTAGTTCAGACAGGAAGCTTTGGTTTGACTTTTCATTGCTTCAACCAAAATCAGAATAAATGTCCAAGGAGATTTCACCACCTTCTTCAGCTCTTCCCTGAATTTCGTTTGGGTAGCTGCATAAATACACGTGTTTGTACAGGAACTCAAATACATGAGCATATATCCGATTTCAGTGACGATATAGGCAGGCGCTGTATAATCGGGTCGTAACTGCTTGACCAGACCGATCGCTAAAGAATTCACGGCAGCTGTCAGCCACAACAGTATAAAACTACCAGATACGGTGAACAATAAAATAATAGATTTCCTTCTTTTCGACACCTCTGGATCGCTCTTATTCTCACTGCTGTGACCCCGAAGGCCCCTGCGGGCTCTGCTGGCCAATAAAATACGTCTGACTGTCAAACAATTAAACAGAAATATTAAAGCAAAAGGAATCCATGGAACTAAAATACTTTCTAACCATGTGAACATTACACCTGCAGGCGATAAATAAAAGGCCAAACTGGGGCGGAGACCCCACTGAACATTGTTAATTATTTGTGTGTGTTCAAATGCAAACCAATAGGGGATGTTTTCTAAACAGATCAGGACAGAGAGCGTTGTTATAACCGCAGCCGCAGTTCTCACTGTGCAATATTTTGTTTTAAACTTCTGACAGCATATCGATACAAATCGGTCAAATGTGAACGAGACTGTGAACCACACCGACAGATCCAGGTTGGCAGAATTATTGTAGACCATGAACTTACGAATGGGAGAGTAGGACAGGAATTGAAGTGGAAAGATTATAGTGAACATTTGATACTCTATTACATTAAAGATGATGACCAGGAGATCTGCTGTTGCCATGGCCACCATATAGATAGAGATACATTTGGAAAGGCCGCAATTACCTCTGGAGAGAATCAAGATTGTCATTAGGTTCGCTGTAAGAAAGAAGGACAAGAGGTAAGTAACGGGGATACTCAGATAAATCTCACAGCATATTGTGGGGAAATGTTCCGATGTTTTCCAACTTAGGGTAATGCACGCGGGTTCTTTTTAAAATATTGGCGAGCGATGACGACACTTTATTTAAAAGAAAGAAAACATTGAACACTCAATGTCGAGGGACTGACAATCCGCCTGTCCTTCTAGCTAAGTTCAGTCAGACGCTGTCAAGGCAGCGGGGGGAGGGTCATTCGGAATCAGTCTGGGGAATGGTAAAGCAGAGCGTCTGAACTACTACCGACACCCAGGCACTGAAGAGTCAACGGGGGGATTTGGACTTTGGTCGATAATGTAAAACAGGCGACATCGGATCATCCGTCCGTCAGACATCTGTCCCGAATTTCATTTCTATCGCTGTCGCCACTAACACTTGATTGAGGTTCCACTCACACTATAACTGTGCGGTCCAGGCAAAGCTGGAGCACCTCGCAGGGACGGTACAGGTGCAAATAAAAGCGCCTTCAAGGGAAACATTGTAAGGTTCTGTAAGTTGTTAATTTTCGGCAGTCAATCAGTAAACGGATTTCCTTTCATACGTCCAAACACACATTTCAATACAATGTTGAGCGCTAAAACCATCCCGCCATGAGGCTTACACCCATGTGATGTACCGACCCGATTTTATAATTTACTGCTGCGGCCCCATGGGAGAATAGATCGAAATTTACATTTAGTTCCTTCAGTTTCATTGTCGAGCGGGGTCTCGGGAGCTGCATCAGATGTCAGCAGTTTTAAATATAATTTCACAGCAATTACTGGAAAGATATGAATTCAAATAAAACATTCAGCCGAGACAAACGCTTCACTTTAGTTCGAAACTCTGGGCTTTTTCTATTTATAATCGCCCCGAGGGAGCTGCTCGATAACAAAGCGGGAGCTGGTGGAACCGCGAAGGATCTTTGCAGCCGAGGGGAGGGGAGCAGTTCTCTGAGCGGAAATTAGTTCTCAAATTATCTTTCATCGACTCCTGTTTGGTGGAGGTGGCTGCAGACAGAGGAATTGACAACTTAAACGATACAGGAACAACGGTACAAATAAAATGATTATCAGGGGCACGAGGCAACACATTCTTGAATGATCCATGTACTGTTAGTGGGGGCGGGGAATCAGCCTCGTCCTCGCTGGTCTCGGGAAGAAAGTTGATCGCCCGGTGCCCACGATCTGCCGATCAGAGCAGGGCCTCACTGGTGGCGCGGGTTCCCGCTGATATTCACCAATTTATCCTGGTGGATAAGTGACTCTGAAATGAGGACATTCTCGGACTGTGTTGCTTAATCATTAACAGTGAAATAGTGAACAGCTATGAAACAACAGGTTATTTTGACTTACCCGGAAAACCAAAGGATGCGAGAATCGGGTAGTAAATCTCTTTTATTTGAAGAATTGTTGGCGTTTCCATTTTTTAGAAGCATCTGTGAATTCTATCCGGCTTTGCGGTTGCCATCGGTGTGTATCTGAGATCCGTAAATACTCCCCCTTTATAGAACAATCGGTGCCCCGGTGAGAGAATTAGGTTACACAATAATTGGCGTTAGTTACAGTCACTTAACAAACAAGGCGCGATTTTCCTCTTCAGGGCGCCCGGGACGTCAATGGGGAAACTGTACACCTCAGTCCATGAAACTCATTCCATGAACATCAATGAACGGAAAGTAATCCCTGAGGGAATGTGAACCGTGAAGGGAACATCCCTCCTGGAAACTGCACTTGGTTTTTGATGCCTCAAGAATTCAGTAAAATCTTCACACGCCTATTACATAATTAAAATGTATTTTAATGTGTGATGATCACTGGTGATGACTCGGCTCTAACATTAGGCGTCCTTACACTAACATTACTGTTGGTGAACGTACTCTAACGTTTCTTTTGGTGACAATACTCTGACAGTACTGGTGGAGACCCTAATCTAACATTACTGATAGTGATCCTCGTGTAATATTACTAATGGTGACCCTAATCTAACATTACTGATCGTGGGCCTACTGTAACATTACTGATGGTGATCCTATTTTAACATTACTGGTAGAGACCCAACGTTAACATTACTGATTGTGAACCTACTTTAACATTTCTGTTGGAGACGCCACTCAAACATTCCAGGTGGTGACCCAACTCTAAAATTATTGGTGGAGACAGTACTCTAACATTACTGATGGTGACCCCACTCTAACATCATTGGTGGCAACCTTGATCTACCATTACTGGAGATATCCTTGTATTAAAATTAATGTTGGTGACATGGCTCTAAGATTTTTGGTGTTGTTGGTAAACTAGCATTATTAGTGGTGACCCTACTCTAACATTACTATTGATGACCCAACTGCAACATTTCTGGTGGTGAGCCTACTCTAACATTAGTGGCGGTGACACCATACTGACATTACACTGGTGGTGACCCGACTCTAAGATTAGAGTTGATGACCCTACTCTAACATTACTGGTGGTGACCCTACTCTAACATTACTGGTGGTGACCCTACTCGAACATTACTGGTGGTGACCCCATGCTCGCATTACTGGTGGTGAACCTACTCTGACCATGCTCCTTCTCTCCGAGTGGTGTCCCTACAATTAGACTCGAGGTGTCCGTTCTCATTCGGTATTAATGTTCCCTACACTTACACTAGGAGTGACCTTGCTTCTTCTCTACTCGCGGTGCCCCTACAGTTACACTCGTGGTGATCGTGCTCCTCCAGTGCTAGTGGTAACTCCACACTCAAACCAGAGGTGACCGTTCTCCTCCACTACTACACTAGTGGTACATAAGAACATAAGAAATAGGAGCAGGAGTAGGCCAATCGCCCCCCCGAGCCTGCTCCGCCATTCAATAAGATCATGGCTGATCTGATCCTAACCTCAAATCTAAATTCATGTCCAATTTCCTGCCCGCTTCCCGTAACCCCCAATTCCCTTCACTTCTAGGAAACTGTCTATTTCTGTTTTAAATGTATTTAATGATGTAGCTTCCACAGCTTCCTGGGGCAGCAAATTCCACAGACCGACCACCCTCTGAGTGAAGAAGTTTTTCCTCATCTCAGTTTTGAAAGAGCAGCCCCTTATTCGAAGATTATGCCCCCTAGTTCTAGTTTCACCCATCCTTGGGAACATCCTGAGCGCATCCACCCGATCAAGCCCCTTCACAATCTTATATGTTTCAATAAGATCGCCTGGTGACCTTGTTCCTCCGGTACTGCTGCTTCCCCGACATTTACACTAGATGTGACTGCACTCCTCGGGTACTAGTGGAACATCTACACTGAGCTGAGAGGTGACTTGCTCGTCCGTTACTCGTGGCACCCTGAACTTACACTGGAGGTGACTGTGTTCCTTCGGTATTAGTGATACTCTACACTTACCACTTACAGTAGATGTGACTGCACGCCTCTGGTTCTAGTGTTACCCTAGAGTTACAGGAGAGGTGACCGTTCTCCTCCGGTACTAGATTAGAGGTGCCCCTACATTTACACTAGTGGAGACCGAGTTCCTCATGTACTGACGGTACCCCTACACTTACATTAAATGTTACATTCTTCCATCGGTACAAGTTGAACCCGACACTTAAACCAGGTGTGGCCGTCTACCTTCTGTAGGGAGACCCTACACAAACACTAGAGTTGGCATTGCTCCTCCGGTACAGTTGGTACACTACACTTAAACGAGAGGTGTCTATCCTCCTCTGGGACTAATATGGAATTATACCAGAGGTGACTGTGCTACTCCGGTAGTAGAGTAACCCTACAGTTTCACTAAAGTTCACTGCTCTTCTGTTACTCGTGGTAAACCTACACTTTCACTGGAGATGACGGTTCTCCTCCGGTAATAGTGGTACCATAAACTTGCACCAGATGGGACCGTCTTTTCGGTACTATTGTTCCCCAAAACTAACACTAGAAGTCATCATGCTCCTTCAGTACTCGTGGCATCGCTGCATGTAAACTAGAGACGACCGTGCTTCTTCGGTACATGTGGTAGCCCTGCACTTACACGAAGCGTGACTGTGCTCCTTCTATGCTTTTAATGCCTCTGAAATTACACTGGGGCTAACAATTCTGCTCCGGTACTTGTGGTGCACCGCACTTACACTAGGGGTTACCGTGTTCCTCTGGTATTAGTGAGACACGCTGCACTTACACAAATGGTGATCCTGGTCATCCGGTAGTAGTGTTAAATCTAAACATACAAAGAGTGGTCACTTTGCTGCTCCGATATTTTGGTAGCCCTATCCGAACACATGTATTCATCGTGCTCCTCCAGTATTAGAAGTACCCCCACACTTGCACTAGTTTTGACCATGTTCCCCTGATAGTAGTGATACACCGACTTGCACTTGAGGTGAGAGTCCTTCGCCAGTACCAGTAATACCGACACACTTAAACTAGCGATATCCCACCTTCTCCGATACAAGTTGTAGCTTCCACTTACACTGGAGGTAACCGCGCTGCTCTGGTGCTCGCGGTACGCCTTGAATTACACAAGAGGTGACCTTCTCCTCCGGTAGTCGATCTATCCTAGAGTTACATTAGAGGTGACAGTTATCATTTAATACCTTTGGTCCTCGTACATTAAAGTTGAACTGACAGTGCCCCTCCAGTACTATTGGTGCCCCTACACTTACAGTAGAAGCGACTTGCTCCTCCGCTGCTCGTGGTATCATGTACTTACCAAAGTGGTGACTGTGCTCCTTGGATAACCATGTAGCCTAAACTTGCACAAATGTATCCGTCCATTCACTATCCCAATCCATTAATGGTTCCGGACCATTCACCATCCGAATTCATTAATTGTTCCCGTCCATTCACTTTCATATTCTATTGATGGTATCGGTCCATTCAATGTCCAGTTCATTCATGAAATCCGTTCATTCACTCTCCCAATCCATTGAAGTTTCGTGTCCATTCACTCTCCCAAGAAGAGCAACACAAATACACATTTAAATGGAACACTACTGTTACTGCATATACTACAGTTTCGGGGACAAAAATAAGAACTTTTTTATTTCACATTATTTTGTTCAATTGTATATTTATTACAGGAAAGATGAGATTGTACTCGAGAGGGTACAGAGGAGGTTTACGATGATGATGCGAGGACTGGAGAATTTTAGCTATGAGGAAATATTGGATAGGCTGGGATTGTTTTCTTAGGAACACCTGAGGCTGAGGGAAGATTTACTTGAGGTGCATAAAATTATGACGGTACCAGATAGAGTGTACAGGAAGGACCTATTTCCCTTATCAGATAGCTCAATGAACAGAGGGTCTCGATTTAAAGTAATTGTTAAAATGATTAGAGGGGAGATGAGGAGATTCTTTTTCACTCAAAGTGTGATGGGGGTCTGAAACTCACTGCCTGAAAGGGTGGTAGAGGTAGAAACCCGCATCGCACTTAAAAAGCACTTAGATATGCGCTTGACGTGCCGTAACTTACAAGACGATGGAACAAGTGCTGGCAAGCGGGATTGGGCATGGGAGCTCTTTTTCGGCCGGCACAGACACGATGGGCCTTCTGCGCCGTAAATATCGATAATTCTATGATTTATTCTCGCAGTTCTTCTATTTGTGTAGTCTGTGGTGCCTGTCCCTATTTTAACAAATCAAAAGCTGGCCATCCAGTTAGATGCACTCGACTGAAGTGCAAACAGAGGACTTCTCATTGTGTTGTGTTGAAGCGGCCCGGACACAGAAACAGTCGCACAGAATCTCCTGTGCTGTGAATTCATGTATTTTCCAAAGTCGTGGAGGTCCTGTTCGAGGAAAGCTGGATTTGATATCCTGACAGATATACGCCGAGGAACCAGGCGAGTCCTTGGTTTCCTCCTTTAACCGCTCACGAAGGAATTGTCTGGGCTTTTCCCTCCCATTTATCTGTAGGGGTGAATGTTGCCTGCTTCGGTTCCTGAACTGTACTATATTTAACCCAGATCGGATCAAAACGAATTGAATTTACTAATCCTCGATTAGGTTATCCTAAAATTCATTCTTGCCAAATTAGAAGCAGGAGGCATATGACATGCATAGACAGCTGGGATCAAGTGGATCCCTTGAAGAGTATGGAGATTGCCGGAGTAGAGTTAAGAGAGAAATCAGGAGGGCAAAAAGGGGACATGAGATTGCTTTGGCAGATAAGGCAAAGGAGCATCCAAAGAGCTTCTACAAATACATAAAGGGCAAAAGAGTAACTAGGGAGAGAGTAGGGCCTCTTCAGAATCAACAAGGTCATCTATGTGCGGAACCACAAGAGATGGGTGAGATCCTGAATGAATATTTCACATCGGTATTTACGGTTGAGAAAGGAATGATGTTAGGGAACTTGGGGAAATAAATAGTGATGTCTTGAGGAGTGTACATATTACAGAGAGGGAGGTGCTGCAAGTCGTAACGCGCATTAAGGTAGATAAATCTCCGGGACCTGATGAAATGTATCCCAGGACGTTATGGGAGGTTAGGGAGGAAATTGCGGGTCCCCTAGCAGAGATATTTGAATCATCGACAGCTGCAGGTGAGGTACCTGAAGATTGGAGGGTAGCAAAAGTTGTGCCTTTGTTTAAGAAGGGCGGCAGGGAAAAGCTTGTGAACAATAGACCGGTGAGCCTGAAATCTGTAGTGGATAAGTTGTTAGAGGGTATTCTGAGAGACAGGATCTACATGCATTTGGAGAGGCAGGGACTGATTAGGAACAGTCAGCATGGTTTTGTGAGAGGAAAATCATGTCTCACGAATTTGATTGAGTCTTTTGAAGGGGTAACCAAGAAGATAGATGAGGGCTGTGCAGTAGACGTGGTCTACATGGACTTTAGCAAAGCATTTGACAAGTTACCGCATGGTTGGTTGTTACATAAGGTTAAATCTCACGGGATCCAAGGTGAGGTAGCCAATTGGATACAAAATTGGTTGACGACAGAAGACAGAGGGTGGTTGTTGAGGGTTGTTTTTCAAACTGGTGGCCTGTGACCAGCGGTGTGCCTCAGGGATCGGTGCTGGGTCCGCTGTTATTTGTTATTTATATTAATGATTTGGATGAGAATTTAGGAGGCATGGTTAGTAAGTTTGCAGATGACACCAAGATTGGTGGCATTGTGGACAGTGAAGAAGGTTATCTAGAATTGCAACGGGACCTTCATAAATTGGGCCAGTGGGCCGATGAATGGCAGATGGAGTTTAATTTAGATAAATGTGAGGTGATGCATTTTGGTAGATCGAATCGGGCCAGGACCTACTCCGTTAATGGTAGGGCGTTGGGGAGAGTTATAGAACAAAGTGATCTCGGAGTACAGGTTCATAGCTCCTTGAAAGTGGAGTCACAGGTGGATAGGGTGGTGATGAAGGCATTCTGCATGCCTGGTTTCATTGATCAGAACATTGAATACTGGAGTTGAGATGTCTTGTTAAAGTTGTACAAGACATTAGTAAGGCCAGACTTGGAATACTGTGTACAGTTCTGGTCACCCAATTATAGGATGGATATTATTAAACTAGAAAGAGTGCTGAAAAGATTTACTTGGATGCTACCGGGACTTGTTGGTTTGACTTATAGGGAGAGGTTGGATAGACTGAGACTTTTTTTCCCTGGAGAGTAGGAGGTTTCGGGGTGATATTATAGAAATCTATAAAATAATGAGGGGCAGAGATAAGGGAGATCGTCAAAATTTTTTCCCAAAGGCAGGGGAGTCTATAACGAGGGGGCATACATTTAAGGTAAGAGGGGAGAGATACAAAAAGGTCCAGACGAGCATTTTTTTCACTCAAAGGGTGGTGAGTGTCTGGAACGAGGTGCCAGAGGCAGTAGTAGAGGCGGGTATAATTTTGTCTTTTAAAAAGCATTTGGACAGTTACATGGGTAAGATGGGTATGGAGGGATATGGGCTAAGTGCAGGCAATTGGGACTAGCATAGTGGTATAAACTGGGCGACATGGACATGTTGGGCCGAAGGGCCTGTTTCCATGTTGTATACTTGTATGATTCTAAGAATCCATGTCAAAGTCATGCACGAAATACATTTTAACTGTTTCAAATCACAACTTACCGTAAAATGTTGGCGCACGGACGTTAAATGGATATGAACACATGTCACCAGAGTTAAGCAGCAACTGAATAGCAAATAACTACGTGCATACTGAAGTAACAATGTAAAATAGCATCGGTTGCACAGGCAAATCCACCGACCGTTTCAGCTCCAGCAACGTGTGCCAGGAGCATGCTGAATGTATTGAGTGATACCGATTGGGTAAATCCGAGTCATCGAGCCGTTCAAATACCAGCATCTCATAATCAACCATAATCCTTTGGTAACACAAGCATAGAGTTAGACCACAGATATTCTCGTAAGAGAGGTGATTTCAGTGAATTATAATGATTGCACATGGCTACACCGCAGATATTCTAGTACGAGAGATGATTTCCGGGAGTGATAATCATTGCACATGGCTGCACCACAGATATTCTAGTAAGAGTGATGGGTTCAGGCAGTAATAATAAATCCACAGGGCTACAGCACAGATATCCTGGTAAGAGAGAACATTTCAGGGAGTTATAATAATTGTGCATGGCTACACCACAGATATTATATAAAGTGAGATGATTTCAGATATTTATATTAATTGCTCCGGACTGTTATCTGGGAAGGAGAGGGAAGTTTTTTTACGAATACCAAGTGTATTTTCAGGTTGGACTGGAAACAAAAATCGGTAGCAAAACAATAACTGAACAATGGGAGGCTTTCAAGGTGGAGATGGCACGGGAACAGAGTAGACACATTCTCACGAGGGGGAAAGACAGGACATCCAAAGTTGGAGCTCCCTGGATGACTAAAGATGTAGAGATTACTATGAAACAGAAAAAGGAGGCTTATGACAAATTTAAGGTACATAATACAGTAGTAAACGTGGCCAAATACAGAAAGTTCAGTGGAGATTCATAAAAAGGTGCAAGAGGGGCAAAGAGAGAGCATGAGACTAGATTGGTGACAAACAAAAAATGGAACACAAAATGCATTTCTAAACATATGAATACTAAAGGCGTAGTCAAAGGAATGGTGTGACCGATTGGGGACAAATCGGAGATCTTCTTGTAAAGGCAGTGGGAATGCCTGGGTACGTAATGAATATTTCACATTAATCTTAAATAAAGAAGAGGATGCTGCCATTGTAGAGTTAAAGGAGGAGCTGGGAACGATAATGGATAGGATAAAAATAGATAAATTGGAGGCTCTTAAAACAGTGGCAGTTTTCAAAGTATGAAAGTCACCTGGTCCAGATGGGATGCATCCTGGGTTACTAAGGGAAGTGAGGGTGGAAATTGCAGAGGCTTTGGCCACAATCCTCCAATTCTCCTGAGATATGTGACTTGTGCCAGAGGACTGGAGGGTTGCAAATGTCACACCCCTGTCCAAAAAAAGGTCTGAATGATGAACCCGGCAATTACAGGCCAATCGGCCAAATGTTGGTGTTGGGATAACTTTTAGAGACAATAATCAAGGACAAAATTAATTGGCATTCGGAAAGATATTGGATAATAAATGAAAGTCAGCATGGATATGTTAAAAGATAATCGTGTTTGCCGAACCTGAGTGAGTACTTTGATGAATAATGGAAAGGGTTAATGAGGGTAGCGCGGTTGATGATGTGTTTATCCACTTCGCAAAGGCATTTGATAAAGTACAACATAATAGACTCCTTAGCAAAATTAAAGCCCAGTGGATTAAAGTGACTGTCGCAGCGTGGATATAAAATCAGCTCAGCGACAAAAAGCAGAGCGTTAATGGGGGCATAAAGTACAAAAGCAAGGGAGTAATGCAAAACGATTGGTTCGGCCTGAGCTGGAGTAATGTGTCCAATTCAGGGCATCGCAGTTTGGGAAAAATGTCAAGTTCTCAGAGGCTGTGCAGAAAAGATGAACTAGAATGTTACCAGGGATGAGTGTTATGTGGAGAGACTGCTGCATTACTAAATTGATAGTCAAACGGAATGAATTGTAATGAGACATTGCTGCATCCCAGGAGCTGCATTGCACCCGTGAGAGAGACGCAACCTGAACTGGTGCATTCTGGGCGTCAGCTACTTGGCTGAGAATCTTGATTGCAAAATTGCGACGGAATAAAAGGACCCGACTCCAGAGAGAGAAGCAACATTAGCATTAAGGGTACCGGAGACATTTTTCACAGACAATTGCTCATGTTCTGGGGATGTTTCATCTCTTTTCCATCATTATTTTAATAGCACCGAATATTGGGCCGTGTCTATAATTGGCGGCAATGGAACCGAATATTGTACTGGGCCTTTAACAGGTGGCGATGGAACTGAATATGGAACCGTGCCTGTAACAGGGGCTGATGGGACTCAATATTGGGCCCTGCCAATAAAAGGCGGCGATGTGATTGAATATGGGACCGTTCCCATAACAGGGGGTGATGGACTGAATATGGGTCCGAGCATTTTTACAGGGAGTGATGGGACTGTATCTGGGAACATGCCTTTAACAGGGGGTGAAGGGACTGAATATGCGACCGTGCCTATAACAGGCGGCGATGGAACTGAATATTGGCCCATTTCTATAACAGACGGCGATGGGACTAAATATTGTGATGTGCCCATAACAGGCAGCGATGGAACTGAATATTGGGCCGTGCCTATAACAGGCAGCGATGGGACTCAATATTGGACAGTGCCTATAACAGGCGGCGATTTGACTGAATATTGGGCAATGCCTATAACAGGCGGCGATGGGACTGAATATTGGGCCACGCCTATAATGATGCGAGCTATACATGGGAAGGGCCAGAACTTAAACGTGCAAAACATGACCTGAAAGACCAACGCAGTTTGCATGCTGAAAATCCAACAGAAGAGCAGGATGCTGGAAAGAAGGAGACAAAAGGACCCATTAAAAAAGTGATATTTATCGTCAGCACCTGGAATCAAACGAACAGAATAAATGCTGATGAACGTCTTCAAGAATGACTTCATGTCGATCTGAGAACACAAAAGACACGTTGGCATGTCAGAAAGGAAAACCAGACACGTATCACGCAACAAGTGAGGTCATTTACTACTTTCCAGTTGACTATCATAGACTGCTTTTAAAAGAAAACTATAATATGGAATATAACGATCTGTATGCCCGATTCCTGCTCTTATTTCGTATGTTCATATGTATGTATTAATAGAAAACTCGTCAGAATTGTACAGAATCTCTTATATGCTGCCGTCTCTTTAGTAATCTTTACCTTGCAGATGTAAACGGTACATTAAGGGCTGCCAGAATACATCCAGGACAGAGAGTATGGGGCAGTGTCAGATTATAAGACTCTACCAGCGAGTTACAGGTGTCACTTAAATGTGCAGTTGCCTGAGGGAAAGGAAGGTGAGAGCTCAGCCAGTTAGCTCGGGTGCAGTTACCAGCGCCGATTATGGATTCAGTCTGGAGCAGAGGACATAAGTAGAAGGGTAACGTTTCACCAAAGCAGAGTCTTCAACCAACGTTCGAGAAGATAACATCACCATCACAGTGGATGGTGTTGGTCAGCTCAACAACGCCTCTCAAAAACATGAGGTCGTCTAATCTCTGGAGACAGCAGGTAGATTACAATAGAAATTCATTTTGCACGGTGGCTCAAAACGAGCGATAATGTTTAGGCCGCCCGTCTGACAGAACCTACTGGTTCAGAAGCGATTTTGTTACCACTGAGGCCCAGCTAACACGAGTATGGAATGAAACTTAAAACCATCTGTATGAATGAGTTATGCGACAGATGTCAAGATATGAATAGGATTGTAGGAACAATGTACATAAAGATCTCAGACTGAGAGTGTCTGGTCTCGGGCATACCCCAGTTTCAGCACTGAGAACTAAAACAGTGCCTCGTTAGAGTAAGTGACAGGGTTGGACCCTCCTCTAACATGACTGGTAGTGATCCTGCGCTAATATTACCGGTGGTGACCCTATTCTAACATCACTTGTGGTGATCAAACTCTTACATTACCGGTGGTGACCCGACTCTAACATTACTTCTGGTCATCCGACTCCAATATTACTGGTGATGATCCTTCTCTAACATTAACTTTGGTGACCATATTCTAACATTAATTGTGGTGACCCAATTGTAACATTTCTGTTGGTGTCACATTGTAATATTACTGTTGGAGACCCTACTCCACCATTACTGATTGTGATCCCACTGTAATATTACATGTGGTGACTCCAATTTACATTAAAGGAGTTGACCGTACTCTAACATTTCCAGTGATGACGCTACTCCAACATTCCTGTTGATGAACGTTCTCTAATATTTCTGCTGGTGATCCTTCTTGAACGTTACTGGTGTTGAATCTACTTTAATATTACCGATGCTGACTCTAACCTAACATTGCTGGTGGTGATCCTAATCCAACATTACTGGTGGTGATGCTACACTAACATTACCCTCGGTGATCCTCGTCAAAAATTACTCGTAGTGATTCGACTCTAAGATTAACGATGGGGATCCGATTCTAACATTACTGGTGGTGTCGCAACTCTAGCATTACTGGAGCTGACTCTACCCTAACAATAACGGTGCTGTAACATTATTTTTGTTGACCATGCTATAGCATTACTGATGGTGACCCCACTGTAACATTACTGGTGTTGACACAACTGTAACATTACTGGTGGTGATCCTGCTGTAACATTAATGGTGGTGACGTTATTATAACATTGCTGGTGTTGACACTCCTCGAACAGTAACGGTGAAGACAATTGTCTAACATTACTAGTGCTGACCCTACTCGAACATCACTGGTGTTGACCCCACTGTAACATTATTGATGGTATCCCCCCTAACATTGCGGGTGGTGATCCTACTCTAATGCGGAGGTGACGCTGCTCGAACATTAATGTTGGTGACCCCAGTCTATTATTTCTGGTGCTGATCCGACTATAACATTACTGCTGGTGACCCTTCTCCAACATTAAATTGTGGTGAAACTATTCTAACAGCACTGTTGGTAATCCTACTCTAACATTACTGGTGATGATGCCACTCCAACATTTCAGGTGGTGACACTACTCAAAAAGTATTGGTGATGACGCTCCTCTCATATTACTGGTCAGACATTTTTGTTGATGCTGCTAATGTAATGTTAATTCTGTTGAACACACTCTAACATTACTGGTGGGGACTCAACTCTAAATTCTGTTGGTCACTCGACTCTATCATTAATTGTGGTGATCCGACTCTATGACTATTGATGGTGACCCGACTCCAACGTTATCAATAGTTGTAAACAATTTTACAACACCAAGTTATAGTCCAGCAATTTTATTTTAAATTCACAAGCTTTCGGAGGCTACATCCTTCCTCAGGTGAACGAGGACCTGAGGAAGGAGGTAGCCTCCGTTCACCTGAGGAAGGAGGTAGCCTCCGAAAGCTTGTGAATTTAAAATAAAATTGCTGGACTATAACTTGGTGTTGTAAAATTGTTTACAATTTCAACCCCAGTCCATCACCGGCATCTCTACATCATGGTTATCAATAGTGACGCGACTCTAACACTACTGGTGGTGACCCTACTCTATATTACTGCTGATGACCCAACTCTAACAGTATTAGTGGTAGGCCTACTCTAACATTACTGGTGGTTACCCGAATAGAACATTACTGGTGGTGACCCTAATCTATTATTGAAGGTTGTGACCCTACTGGTGGTCACTCTACTCTAAATTCTGGTGGTGAATCTACTCTAACGTTACTCGTGGTAAGGCGACTTTAACATTAATTATGGTGACCGTACTATTACATTACTGGTGGTAACCCGACATTAACATCACTGGCGGTGACTCAATCCGCGGATTACTTGTGAATTCCTACTCTAACATTACGGGTGATGATCATACTGATTCCTTACTGGTGGTGACCCAACTCTATCATCACTGATGTTAATCCTGCTCGACATTACTCCCGGTGATCATACTCTAGAATTTCCGGTGGTGAACCTACACTAACATTACTGTTGGTGACCCGACTCTAACATTACTTGTGTTTAAAGTATCCTAACACTACTGGTCGCCATGCTACTCTAACATCACTGGTTGTGACCATGCATCATCATTACTGGTGGTGATCCTACTCTAACAATACTGCTGGTGATCCTACACTTACATTACTGGTGGTGATCCTACTCTAACATTACTGGTGGTGATCCTACTCTAACATTACTGGTGGTGATCCTACTCCAACATTACTGGTGGTGAACCTACTCCAACATTACTGGTGGTGATCCTACTCTAATATTACTGGTGGTGATCCTACTCCAACATTACTTGTGTTTAAAGTATCCTAACACTACTGGTCGCCATGCTACTCTAACATCACTGGTTGTGACCAAGCATCATCATTACTGCTGGCGATCCTACTCTAACATTACTTGTGGTGATCCTACACTTACATTACTGCTGGTGATCCTACCCTAATCTTACTGCTGCTGACCCTACCCTAACATTAATTCTAGTTATCCTGTTGTAACGGTACTGGTGGTGGCTCTACTCTGACATTACTTCAAGTTATCCTACTCTAATATGACTTGTGATGATCCTTCTAAAACATTAGTTTTGGTGACCGTAATCTAATATCAATTGTGGTGACCCAATTGTAACATTTCTTTTCGTGTCCCATTGTAATATGACTGTTGGAGACCCTAATCTACCATTACTGGAGGTGATCCTTTTCTAACATTACTGGTGGCGATCCTACTCGAATATTACTGGTGGTGATCCTACTCTAGCATTACTTGAGGTGAATCGACTCCAACATTACTGGTGGTGACCCTACTCTAACATTAATGATGCTGACCCTACTCGAACATTATTAATGGTGACCCTATTCCAATATTAATAATGGTGATCCTACTCTAACATTACAGATGTTGACCCTACACTAAAATTAATGATGGTGGTTCTACTCTAATATTAAAGCGAGCGACCCTGCTCTAATATTACTGGTGCTGATTCTACTCTAACATTACTGGTGGTGATGCTACTCAAACACAACTCCTCCACTCAAATCCTCTTGCAACGATGGCCAAAATACCACTTGCCTTTCGAACTGCTTCCCCGAGACCACACTTTACCGAAGCAGATTGAATTGTTTCTGAATGGAACCTTGAGCCTTTATTGCCCGCTGTGTTTTGGATTGTGCCGTTGTTAAAGAGCTTGAAGTTGGTGGGAGGAAGGGTATTTTTGAAGTGAGGCCTGTGGCAGGCAGGGGGTGTGGGGAGTGGGAGAGAAATGAACTGCACAGGCGGAATTACTGCAGAAGGAAATGAAGAATGGGAAAGAGGTAACTTTCCATGTTAGCCAGTGAAGATCGCTGTCAGAAATTGAACGAGAGCTCAGTTAATAAAGCTTCATACTTTCAATCTGAGTGTCCAGAATTTAAATGCTTGTCCGAGAGCTGCTTTCAAATCAAGGTTCTCAATTTTTAGGAATTGTTGCAGCCCCATAAAACACAAACAACTTAAATTGATCTTGCCTGCCGTCTGCATAAAATGCATCATTATATTTTAAACATTTGCCACAAAACCTGAGGTTTTTTTTTGAAATAGAAGTTATTTTCGAATACTGATACTTTAAGGTGTAATGTGATTGGTGTTTTCATTGAGAAAAGCAGCGCCTGAAGAGGGACTTGAACCCTGGCCCGTAAAATTAAATGTCGAACACACAACGAACTGAATAATCGGGGCTCTGGAACGCTAGTGGCACAGCGACCCTATCTGCGGAACAGAATTGCATTCCCTTCACAATACACATACAGCCGCCCTGTGAACACACGCCCTGTCAGAAAATTACTTCAGATCAACACCACTTCTCAATCCAGATCAGCCATGATCTCATTGAATGACGGAACAGTTTCGAGGGGAGAAATGACCTACTCCTGTTCCGATGTTCCTGTGGAACTCCAACCGCACTCCAACCGCCGTTCTCCTCAATCTGATCCCTTATCCTATTCCTCACCCATTCTCCCCAAGCTCAACATTTCTCTTACTGAAGGAGGACATTTAGCTCGTCGTGCCTGTTCCGGCTCGTTGAAAGAGCTGTTCAATTTAATTCCCTGCTCCACAATCTGACCCCTGATCGTCATTCTGACACCATCACCTTAATCTCACTGCCTCTTCTTATTCCAGGAATATAGGAACAGGAGGAGGCCATTCAACCATTCAACCCTGTGCCCCCATTCAATTGGGTCATGGCTGATCTTCAGCTTGACTCCATTTACCAGCTTTGTTTCCGTGACGTTTAATGTCCTGGCTTAACAAAAATCTATCAAGGCCAGATTTTAAATTTTCAAATGACCCCCAGCCTCAACAGATTTTTGGGGGAGAGAGTTCCAGATTTCCACCATCCTTTGTGTGAAGAAGAGCTTCATGACATCATCCCTGAATGGATTTGTTCTAATTTTAAGTTTATGCCCCCTTGTTCTGGACTCCTCCACCGAAGGAAATAATTTCTCTCGATCGACCCTTTGGAATCCTTTAATCATCTTCAACCCCTCGATTAGATCAGCCCTTAATCTTTTATACTCGAGAGAACACAAACCTCCGTCTCTGCAAACTGTCCTCGTAATTTAACCCTTTTATCCCCGGTATCATTCTGGTGAATCAGCTCTGTGCCCCCTTCAAGGCCAATATGTCCTTCGTGAGGTGCGGTACCCAGAACTGAACAAAGTTACTCCAGATGGAGGTCTAACCAGAGCCCTGTACAGCTGTAACATAACTTCCATCCTTTTATCTTCCAGGCCGCTTCAGATAAAGTTCATCATTCTATTAGCGTTTTGAATTACTTTTTGTGCATATCCACCAGCTTTTAGTGATTTCTGTACTTTATTCCCTAAATCTCTCTGCTCCTCCACAGTTCCGAGCTTCTCGTCACTTTGAAAATACTCTGATCTATCTTTCTTAGATACAAAGTGAATGAATGTACACTTCCCAACATTGAACTCCCTCAGAGAGTTTTTCAATGGGTTGACAGAGAGAGTAGATGAGGGTAATTCAGTTGGTGAAAATGGACTTTCAAAAGGCGTTTCATAAAGTGCCGCACGATGGGCTTATCATCAACTTGCGGCCCATGGAACATAGGTGACAGCAGC
Source organism: Heptranchias perlo (assembly GCF_035084215.1). Taxonomy (NCBI): domain Eukaryota; kingdom Metazoa; phylum Chordata; class Chondrichthyes; order Hexanchiformes; family Hexanchidae; genus Heptranchias; species Heptranchias perlo. The sequence continues at coordinate 1,388,715 of NW_027139548.1, forward strand.
AACATGAATACAGAATTGGCTAATGGACCGGAAACAGATAGCAGGAGTGAACGGTTGTTTGTCGGACTGGAGGGAGGTGTCCAGTGCTGTTCGCCAGAGGTCACCACTAATGAAACGAAAGTATTTTTTTTAAAAAGAGGGAGAGGGAAAATAGCGAACTACAGACCGGTTAGCCTGACATCAGTAGTAGGGAAAATGATGGAATCTATTATAAAGGACGGGGTAACAGGACACTTACAAAGTATCAACCGGATTTGAAAAGCCAACATGGATTCATTAATGGGAAATCATTTTTCAAAACATACTGGAGTTTTTTGAAGATGCAACTGGTAGAATAGATAAGGGACAACCACTTGATATGGTTTATTGGGATTTTCAGAAGGGGTTGATAAAGTCCCCCATAAGAGGTTAGTGTAAAAATTAAAGAACATGGGATTGAGGGTAATATACTGGTATGGATTGAAAATTGGTTAACAGAGAGGAAACAGAGAGTAGGAATAAATGGGTCTTTTTCGGGCTGGCAGGCAGTGACTCGTGGCGTAACGCAGGGATCAGTGCTTGGGCCCCAGCTATTCACAATACAGGTCAATGATTTGGATGAGGGAACCAAATGTAACATTTCCAACTTGCTGACGACACAAAACTAGGTGGGATCGTGAGGTCTGAGGAGGATGCAAAGAGGCTTCAAGGCGATTTAGACAATTTGAGTGAAGGACAAATACATGGCTGATGCGGTATAATATGGATAAATGTGAATTTATCTACTTCTGAAGGAAAAACAGAAAGGCAGAATATTATTTAAATGGTGTTAGATTCGGAAATGTTGATGTACAAAGGGACTGGTTGTCCTTGCAAATCAGTCACTCAAAGCAAACATGCAGGTGCAGCAAGCAGTCAGGAAGGCAAATGGCATGTTGGCCTTCATTGCAAGACGATTTGAGTAGAGGAGCAAGGATGTCTTACTGCAGTTTTATTTTATTATCATTCGTTCATGGGATGTCGGCGTCTCTAGCGAGGCCGGCATTTATTGCCCATCCCGAATTGCCATTGGTGGTGAGCCGCCTTCTTGAACCGCTGCTGTCCCTGTGGTGAAGGTTCTCCCACATTGCTGTTCGGAAGGGGGTTCCAGGATTTTGACCCAGCGACAATGAAGGAACGGCGATATATTTCCAAGTCGCGATAGTGTGTGACTTGAAGGAGAACGTGCAGGTGGTGTTGTTCCCATGTTCCTGCTGCTCTTGTCCTTCTCGCTGGTAGAGGTCGCGGGTTTGGGAGGTGCTGTCGAAGAAGCTTTGACGGGTCGCTGCAGTGCATCCTGTGGATGGTACACACTGCAGCCACTGTGCGCCGGTGGTGAAGTGAGTGAATGTTTACGGTGGTGCATGGGGTGCCAATCAAGCGGGCTGCTTTATCTTGGATGGTGTCGAGCGTCTTGAGTGTTGTTGGAGCTGCACTCATCCAAGCAAGTGGAGAGTATTCCATCACACTCCATACAAGGCCTTGGTGAGGCCACACCTGGAGTATTGTGTGCCATTGTGGTCACCTGACCTAAGAAAGGATATACTTGCAATAGAATGAGTGCAGGGAAGAATCACCAGACTGTTGCCTGGGATGGCAGGACTGTCGTATGAGGAGAGATTGGGTCGACTCGGCCTGTATTCACTCGGGTTTAGAAGAATGAGAGGGGATCTCATTGAGACGTATAACATTCTGACACGGTGAGAAAGACTGGATGCAAGGAGGATGTTTCACCGGATACGGCGAAGGACATTGAGGACTGAGATAAGGAGAAAGTTCTTCACTCAGAGGATGGTGAACCTGTGGAATTCTCTGGTACAGAAGGTTGTGAATGGCAATTCACTGTATATATTTAAGAAAGAGCAAGATGGATTGAGATAAAGGATCAGCCATGATCGGATTGAATAGCGGAGGAGCCACGAAGGGCCGAAAAGCCAACTCCTGCCCAAATTTTCTAAGTTTCCATGTGTCTTGTCAGTTCTGGGACCACTGTTTTTCTTGATATATACTAATGACTTGGACTTGAGTGTACAGGGCACAATTTCAAAATTTGCAGATGACTCAAAATTTGGAAGGGCACCAAACAGTGAGGAGAGTGATGGACTTCAAGAGGATATCGACAGGCTGGTGGCATGGGCGGACTCGTGGCACGGGAAATTTAACGCAGAAAAATGCGAAGTGATACATTTTGGTAGGAAGAACAAGGGGAGGCAATTTTCCACGCTGAAGGAACCATTCTTGAAATGACAGAAGTTTGAAAGATTATAGTTTGGGCATCTGCAATGTTCTTACCTCTGGACTTAACACCCTGGGATGAAAATCATCTGGTCCTGGGGATTTGTCACTCATTAATGCCATTATTTTCTACATTACAGTTAATTTGCTCATCTTTCTCCATCTCCCTCTGCTGTTTCATTCTGTATCACTGTACTCAATCTCACTTTCAACGAACTGCCTCTGTTGGTGTCTCTCTGTATCACTATACTCAGTCTCACCTTCATCCATCTCCCTTTGTTGTTGTCTCTCTGTATCACTCACTATCATCAGTCTCACCCTAATCTATATCCCTTTGTTTGTGTCTGTCTTTAGAAACTGTACTCAGTCACACGTTTATCTGTCTCCTTCTGCAGGTGTATCTCTGTCTCACTGTACTCAGTCACACTTTCATCTATCTCCCACTGTTGGTTTCTCTCTGTATCACGCAGATTACTTTGTCACACCTTTACCTAACTCCCTCTGGAGAAGGGATATGTTAGCGTAAACGTAGACAAGATGTTTCCACTTGTTGACGAATCCAAAAGTTGCGGCCATAAATAAAGTCACCAATAGATCCAATAAGAAATTTAGGAGAAACTTCTTTACCCAGAGAGTGGTGAAATTGTGAAACTTGCCACCACATGGAATAGTTGAGATGAATAAAATAGATGCATGTAAGGGAATATAGATAACTACATGAAGAAGAAAGGAATAGAGGGCTATATCGTTAGGGTGAGATTAAGTGAGTTGGGAGGAGGCTCGAGTTGAATATAAATGCCAGCATAGACCAGTTGAGTCGAAAGGCTTGTTTCTGTGCTGTAAATTCTATGCAATTCTGTGTCATTTTTTTGGTATCTCTCTCTCTATCACTGTACTCAGTCACATTTTTACCTATTGCCCTTTGTTGTTGTCTCTCTATCGCTGTACTCAGTTATACCGTTATCATAGAATCATAGAATAATACAGCACAGGAGGCCATTCGGCCCATCGTGACTGTGCCGGCTCTTTGAAAGAACGAACCAATTATTCCCGCTCATCGACCCTTTCCCCAAACCCTGCAATTCTTTCCCTTTCAATTGTTTATCCAATTCCCTTTTGAAAGTTATTATTGAATCTGCTTCCACCGCCGTTTCAGGCAGTGAATTCCGCATCATAACAACTCGTTGTATAAAAAAAAATCCTCATCTCACATGTGGTTCTTTTTCTAATTATCTGAAATCTGTGTGCTCTGGTTAGCGACACTTTAGCCAGTGGAAACATTTTCTCCTGATTTACTCTATCAAAACCCCTCATAATTTTAAACTTCTTTGTTCTGAAGAAACCAACCCCAGCTTCTCTAGTTTTTCCAGGTAACTGAAGTCCCCCATCCCTGATGTAATTCCAGTAAATCTCCTCTGCACGCTATTCAACGCCTAGAACACCTTCCTAATATGTTAGAAATCCACATCCACTGGTTTGCCCCTATCTACTCCACCAGTTACCTCCTAAAACAAACTCCAGTGAATTTGTGAAGCATGGTTTCCCTTTCATAAACCCATTCTGACTTTGTCCAATCCTAACTGGTCTGTAACTCCCTGTTTTTCCTCTTCCTCCTTTTTAAAATCGTGGCGTTACATTTGCCACACTCCAATCTTGAGGAACTGTTCCAGAGTCTATTGAATTTTGGAAGATGACCACCAATGCATCCACTATTGCCAGGGCCACTTCCTTTCGTACTCTGGGATGTAGATTATCATGCCCTGTGGATTTGTCGACCTTTAGCCCATTAATTTCCCGAGCACCATTTTTATACTAATACTGATTTCCTTGAGTTCCTCTTTCTCACTGGACCCTTGGTTCCCGAACATTTCCGGAAGGGTATTTGTGTCCTCCTTTGTGGAGACAGAACCAAAGTAAGTGTTTAATTGTTCTGTCATTTCTTTGTTCCCTATTAAATTTTCCCCATTTCTGACATTTGTCTTCACTCATCTTTTTCTCTTGACATATTTATAGAAGCTTTTACAGTCAGTTTTTATGTTCTCTTCATGTTACTCTCATACTCTATTTTCCCCCTCTTATTCAATCTCTTTGTTCACCTTTGCTGAATTCTAAATTGCTCCCAATCCTCAGGCTTGCTGCTTTTTCTGGCAATATTATATGTCTCCTCTTTGCATCTAATACTATTCCTAATTTTTTTCTAAGCCACGGTTGAGCCAACTTTCCTTTTTTACTTTTGCGCCACACAGGAATGAATAATTGTTGTTGGTCCTGCACACGTTCTTTAAATATTAGACATTGCCTATCCACCGTCATCCCTTTTAGTAAAGTTCCCCAATCTATCCAAGCCAACTCTCACTTCATACTTTCGTAATTCCCTTTATTTACAATCAGGACCCCAGTTTCGGATTCAACGACTTCACTCTCCATCTTTATGAGCAATTCCATCATGTTATGGGCGCTCTTCCATAAGGGACCCCGCACAACAAGATGGTTAATTAATTATTTCTCATTGCACGATACCAAGTCTACGATCGCCTGTTCTCTAATTGGTTCCTCAACGTATTGGTCTAGAACTCCATCACGAACACACTCTAGGAATTCCTCCCCCACAGTATTATTGCTAATTTAGTTTGACCAATCGAAATGAAAAATAAAGTCACCCCTGATTATAATTGTACCCTTCTTGCATGCGTCTCTAATTGCCAGTTTAATGCCCTTGCCTGCATCTCGACGACTGCTTGGGGGCCTATAGACAACCCCCACCAACGTTTTCTGCCGCTTGGTGTTTCTCAGCTCCACCCATACAAATTCCACATTGTGATTTTCAGAGCCAATATCCTTCCTCACTATTGCATTGACTTCCTCTTATAACAGCAACGCTACCCCACCTCATTTACATTTTTGCCTGTCCTTCTTAAATATTGAATACCCCTGTACGTTCAGTACCATCCTTGGTCACCCTGCAGCCATGTCTCCGATATCGCAACTATATCAGACCCATTATTATCTATCTGCGCTTTTAATTCATCTAGCTTATTGCGAATGCTCCTCACATTGAGACACAATGTCTTTTGATTGGTCGTTTTAAGATTGCTAATCATCTTAGTGTTATTTTGCAGCATGAGCCGATTTGTTTTTCGCCATTGTTTTCACTGCCTTCCACTATTGCTACTTCCCTTTCGGTCTTTTGTTTCTATCCTTTTCCCCATCCGCCGTCTCGCTGCTCAAGTTCCCAACCCCCTGCCATTCTAGTTTCAACCTTCCCCAGCAGTATTAGTAAACACTCCCGTGAGGACATCAGTCCCGGTCCTGCTCGGGTGTAAACCGTCCCGCTTATACAGGTCCCACCTTCCCCAGAACCGGTCTCAATATCCGAGGAATTTAAATCCCTCCCTCCTACACCATCCCTGCAGCCACGCATTCATCTGGTCGATTCTCCTGTTCTATACTCACTAGCACGTGGCACTGGTAGTAACCCTGAGGTCACTACGTTTGAGGTCCTGCTTTTTAATTGATCTCCTAACACGTTAAGTTCACCTTGCATTGATACCTCCCAGTCCACAGTGGTTCCCAATCCATTGGTATATCCCAGTCTATTGTTTTTCCCAATCCATTGATATTCCCCATTCCACTGCCTTTGACAATTCATTGATATATCCGAGTCCATTGTGTTTCCCAACCAATAGATACTTCCCAGTCCCCTTTGTTTCCCAAACCATTGAGTTCTCCCAGTCCATTAACTTTCCCAATCCATTAATATATCCCAGCCCATGCTGTTTCCCAATCCATTGATACATCACAGTCTAAAGTGTTTCCCAAACCATTGATATATCCTTGTCCACAACGTTTCCCAATCTATTGACACATCCCAGTCCACAGTGATTCGCATATCCATTGATATATTGCAGTCCATTGCCTTTCCCAATTCATTGATATGTACCAGTCCATTGTGTTTTCCAACCCATTGATATTTCCCAGTCCCCGTTGTTTCCCAAATCATTGAGTTCTCCCAGTCCATTAACTTACCCAATCCGTTGATATGTCCCAGTCCACTCTGTTTACCAATCAATTGATATATCCCAGTCCACTGTATTTCCCAATCTATTGATATATCCCAGTCCATTGACTTTCTCAATCATTTGACATGTCCCAATCCAATGACTTTTCAATGCAGTGAACTTTCAAAGGTCTTTTAAAAGGTACCACATAGAAGACTCGTGACAAATGTCAGAGCATTTGGAGTCAGGTGACAAGCAGCAGAATGAATAGAAAACTGGCTACAAAACAGAAAACAGAGTTTGGGGATTAAAGGTGTTCACTCAAACTGGCGGAATGTGGAATGTGGTGTTACACAAGGATCCGTGCTGTGAACACAGTTGCTCACAATTTATACAAATCTTTTGGAAATGATAATTGGTAGCACACTATTAATATTTGCGGCTGATAGATTGGGGGTAGTTAATACTGAGAAAGACTGCAAAAAATGCAAGAAGACGTGAAGAAACTTGCAGAATGGAAATGTAAATGGCCAATGAATTTCAACATAAATAGGTGTGCGGTGTTGTGGTTTCGTAGGATTCCTAATGAGACCACCGACTCCTACAGGGACGTTACGTTAAACTTGTATTGAACCTTAGTTAGACCACACTTAGATTACTGTGCACAGTTGTGGTCTCCATATTGCAAAAAGGATATAGAATCACTGACTGTGGTGCAAAAAATATTTCGGAGGATGATACCAGGGCTGAGAATTTATAACTAGCAGGAAGGCTGGGGTTTTTTTCTCCAGAAAAGAGAAGGCTGAGGTGACCTAATAGTGGTATTCAGCAAAATGAATGAGTTTGAGCGAGTAGACGTAGAGAAAAAGTTTCCGTTTTTCGGGGCTTCCAAAACTAGGGGCCGAAAACTTAAGATAGTCACTGATAAATCCTATATGGAATTTAGGAGAAATTTCTTTGGTAGTTCGAATGTGGAACTTGCTACCACATGGAGTAGTTGAGGCGAATAGCACAGATACATTTAAGGAGACGCTGGGTAATTACCGACGGCCCGTCAGGACCCCGGCTCCGTGAGGGTGACCTCAATTCAGATATTAACATTGAAAAATGTTTGACATCTGAGGTCATGTCCCGGGTAACCAAAAGTACGTGCAGACAGCGCAGTATCCAAGCGGTACATCCTCAGCATTTAAAAATTAAGGGCGTGGGTTCGATCCCTGATGGTGCTTCTGTTAGTCTTTGAATATTTCAGGCGATGTTTAAGCTGCACCCCTTCCAAGGTATATTTTAATGAGGTGCAATTCCCAAACCGAATGAAATGCTGCTGATGGGGTTTGACAAAGCTCGGTACAATTGAAGCATAAATTGTTCTCCATTGTGTTCGAGACCGCTTGAGATAAAGGCCAACATTCCATTAGCCTTATTGACTGGGCCACCAGCAATTTACTTAACAAACATTAAATCGAATGGCATCCTACAGGTCATTCGCAGCGTTTATTTTTAGCGACTTGTAGAGAAGTAGAGTGTGTTAGTTCGTGAGATTTCCATGTTGAGATTTCATTAACAGGGCAAGTCTGTTTTTAATTGTATGCAGGGCTAAGATCGAAACTGATAGATTCTGAATTAAAATATCATCTTAACCACTGAAACTGTTGCATTGTTGCTGACATTAGCACCAGCAGTTTAATTACCCTTTTCGTGTTAACAATCCTCTGACAAACATAGAGAGTCCCCAGGAACATCCAGGACCAGAGTGTGTGGGACACAGTACGGTTTCTCCATTAAATAATGTAAAAAAATGACAAGCTGTTTCAGAGGACATAGGCTGCGCTTGAAGCGGGTAAATTCTGAACTAATTTGCGGAAACATTATTTCAGTGAGCGAATGGCCGATCGATGGAACAGGCTCCTTTCCCAATCTATAAAATTAAAATTAGAGGATAGCGGAATTTAGAGGAACACAGTAACTGCTTCATAAGAAATAGAGGCAGAGTAATTTAGGGGAAAACGAGCTGCTTAATTAGAAATACAATGAATGGGAATTTAGGAGGTTGAGTAAAGGTTTGGCTCGAAATACAGAACAGGGGAATTTAACGGAATACAGTAACTGATTAATTAGAAATGGACAACAAGTGAATTTAGGGGAACACAGCAATAATTTAATTGGCAATAGAGTTTAGCGGACAAGAATTGAATATGACAACTGTTTATTTAGAAACAGAGGAAAGAGGAATATGGAGGAACGCAGCAACTGTTCAAATAGAAATAGAATAAAGTGGAATATAGGGCAAACACAATAAATGTTCAATTAAGGATTGAGAACGAGGAAAATTGGGAGAATACAGCAAATCTTTAATTAGTAATGGTGACCAGCGGAACACAACAGCCATTTAGTTAGAACTGGGCGACACGGGAAGATTGTAACTGTTCAATTAGTTGTAAAGGAGACAGGAATGTCAGGGAAATACAATAACTGTTCAATTCGAAATCGAGGAACTCAGGGGAAAAAAACAGCAGTTTGATTAGAAACAGGGGGCCGGGAATCACCACCTGATGTGATTGAATTTGACACGGTATTGCAATGGGTTACTTGATCATGACTTTACTTACATTTTACCTGTTGATTTTGGATGATGTTTTTGAATGCACATCGGCTTGTTATGACTGTGACTGAGTGCAGATACGTCGCTGACTGATGGAATTAAAACCTCTGCCTGCTGCTGGACTCGTGCATTAATTACTCTTGGTTGTCTGTATCCGGTGAAATGGAATTGAGCCTATTACACTGAACTGCCCACAATACACCACCATTGCCCCACGTGATCGATGCCAGTCGGATAGACACAGACTGGGATCCACAGGGAACCTGCAACCATGTGGAGTTTGGATTTTGGACGAGCTCAGGATCAACTAAAACGTTAAGGATTGACGGATAAAGGGGGCACTGAATCATAATTAATAAATGAGTTCCATTCATAATGAAAGTACTGAGGCTATTGTTAGGGAAATGTTTACAATCAAGCTCTTGAATATTGAAGTGAGGTATCATTAGTTTATTAAGCACACGGTGCATGCATTGGTACTTAAACAGACACTTACATTTTTACTTACAACCACACCTGATGATGGGTCGTTGGGGATTCAACCGTTTTAAAGTCCTGAGCTCAGTATCTTCGACCTTTACCAATCCGAATACTCATTACAAACCGACAGTTTTTATACATTTTCTCACTCGCTGTAACTGGAAATACACACAATTATGGAACACATAATTATATGGAAGTTAAAATACAACTCCACATATGGAGAATGGAATTAACTTATCCATTATCAATAGCGATCGTTTTATTTACAAACCGAGCTCTTTTTCTATTGGGCTAACAAGTATAATTCCCTTACTTCGTTATATCATCAAATCAACCATCCATTGCACATGGCGCCCCATTTTCAAATTCCATCACATTTGTTAACACCGAACGTCAGTTGATCACATTAAGCTTCCATGCACCGATATCACAGTAACATTTCTAAACTCTAATTGTTGTAGGTTTATCACTCAATATGGTGTGACAAGGCAGTTACTAACGTATGGCCCTCAGTTCCCATTAAACTGATAGTCCATTTGCCTATTTCACATCATCTTACCTGCATGGCCAGCCCTGTACTACTCAGGCTCCCAATGGTCCCGTCCTCTCTCACTTCACGGAGGATCCGCCTCGTCATCCACATTAAGGCCCTCGCAATGTCAAGCCGAGATCTACCTCTTGGTTGTTGCGCGTGTCGCAAACATGTCAGACTCAGTGTAGCGGTGGCCATCGTATCTACAACACAGGAAACGTGTACCATCCATTCGTGGAATACATTACAGTTAATTGGCTCCTGATAATCCACTCAGCGCTGCAAATCACGCAGTAGCAGTCGCATTTGAAAAATATTAAAATCGATGAAAGGACAATTTTAAAGGTTTCCAGGAACAGAGTGATCTGGGGGTTCACATGCACCAATCTTTGAAGATTGCAGGACAAGTTGAGGAGGCTGTGAAAATGACAGACGGGATCGTTGGTTTTATAACTAGAGGCATAAAGTACAAAAAAAAGACGTTATAAATTTATAAATCACTGATTAAGCTCCAGCTGGAGTATTGTGTCCAATGCTGGACACCACTCTTTAGGAAGGGTGCCAAAGCCTTGGGGAGGACGCAAAGGAGATTTACTAGAATCGTACCAGGCATGAGGGACTTCAGTTATGTGTCGAGGCTGGAGAAGCTGGGGTTGATCTCCTTAGAGCAGAGAAGGATAAGGGGAGATTTCATAGTGGTCTTCAAAATAATGAAAGTCTTTGATACAGTAGTTCGGGGAAATGGTTTCCACTGGCTGGAGGTTCGGTAACTAGACGGTTCGATTTAGGATAATTGGCAAATTATCCAGGTGGGAAATTAGGAGATTTTTTTTCTATGCAGCGCGTTGTGAAGATCTGGAACGCACTGCCTGAAATGGTGGTGGAAGCAGATTCAACAGTAACTTTCAAAAGGGAAGTGGGTATATACTTCAAAAGCAAAAGAAATACAGGTCTATGGGGAAGAAGAGGGGGCATTGGGACGAATTGGACAGCTCTTTCAAAGAGGCGGCACAGCCACGACGGGCGAAACGGCCGCTTTCTGTGCTGTAACATTCTATCATATTCGAAGCCCCCGAGGCACGAGCGACCCAAGGACCCAATAGCTGAAGGGACGCTTCCCAAATTCCCGCTTATTTTAACCTCAGTCCAGTGTCCAATAGAGTTTCTCCCCACCGCAAGTTTCCCAATCCCTGCCAAGCAGCGGCCTTGTCATGACTATAGAACTGGACAGGCTTCACATGGGAATGGGACTGGGGTTAGGGGACAAGACTGAGGCGGTGATGTGCTATTTCCATACAACATGTATGGGGTCAAAATGGACATGAACGGGGACGCAAAAATCAGGTGGAATCGCAATGGTCGCCCGTTATATCAGGTGTGTCGTATAAAGGTCGCAAAATGCAATTCCGCCTGTCCCATCGACAATTTCACCCTCGCACTCTTTATCCGACCATGACCTGTGAACTCAGTACCCTATTTCTACAACCAAAAATACCATCAAATGGATATTTTTCGAACAATAAAATGAAATGTGGAATTTGCACATACATACCTACAGTTAATTCTTTCCCCTGTTGTGAGATCTTCCTGAGATGAACCAGGGCGAAATTATGAATGATAAAGCGATGGACAAGTCGGTCCTCCTGACACAGAGCCAGCATTGCCAGACTGGCTTCAATGAAGGTCTTTAGAGAATATCCAGCGCTTTCTGAAAAATACAGTGATACTTCAGGCATACAGGAACGACAGCTGTCAGAAACACTCAGTAGTTCGTTCCAGATCTCCTTAAACATAATGGTGGTGTTCTCTGTGTGTCAGAGGTCAGGCCAAGTAATTAAATGAATTATAGATTTACATTACACTTACAGCACCGAATCAGGCCTTTCGGCCCAACAGGCCTGTGTCGGCGTTTATGCTCCACACGAGCCTGCTCCCACTCTTTTTATCTCATTCTATCAGCTTACACTTCCATTCATTTCTCCCTCATGTGTGTATTTAGCTTCCCTTTAAATGCATCTATGCTTTTCGCCTCAACTGCCCCTTGTGGTAGCAAGTTCCACGTTCTTACCACTCTCTGGGTTAAGAAATTTCTCCTGAATTCCAAACTTATTTATCAGTGACCACCTTTATTTATGGCCTCCTAGTTTTGGACTAACCCACGAGTGGAAACATCTTTTCTACGTTTTTTTTTCTTTGTTCATGGGATGTGGGCGTCGCTGGTAAGGCCGGCATTTATTGCCCATCCCTAATTGCCTATCCTATCGAACGATTTCATCATTTTAAAGAACTCTATTCAGTCATCTCCCAGCCTCCCCTTTTCCAGAGAAAGGAGCCTCAGCCGGTTGCGCCTTTCGTGATAAGTATAATAGATAAGAATAGAACGGTAAGTAATTGAGTTTGACTTCACCGGCGAAGTCTTGAATAACTGGCTTCGCAAACCAGAGGACATAGTTCAAATTCGCTTCAGGCCTGGTGGGTCCTTTAAAAAGCATTGGATAAATATCGGGTTGCGAATGGGTTTGGAGGAATTGGGAATGGGGAGACACTGATATAGGAATTTTATTGGAGTTTACGGGGACAGGTCAAACTGAATTGTGGGAAATAGGTTATGGGAAATGTCGGTTATGGAGATGGAAACAGACTGAGATCGGAATAGGATTAGAATGTGTGGGGATTATTACAGACTGAGTTGAGAATGGGGCTGGAGGTTATAGGGGGGAGGTACAGTTTGAGATAAGAATGGATTGGATATCATGGAGATACGTACAGACAGAAATGGGATTGGAGATAATGGGAATGGTACATACTGAGGGGGAAATTGGAGTGGATGTTTTAGGAATATGTTCAGACTGACATGGCAACGGGAATAGAGATTATGGAGTCAGGAGCACATCCAAAACCCTTCTGCCCTTATCCTAAATCACAACAAATCCCGTTCACCCATCACCCCCTGTGCTCGCTGACCTACATTGGCTCCCGCTCTGGGAACACCTCGATTTTAAATTTCTCATCCTTTTTTTTCAAATCCCATCATGCCTCGCCCCTCTCTATCCCTGTAACCTCCTCCAGCCTTACAACCCTCCGAGATCTCTGTGCTTCTCCAAATCTTACCTCTTGCGCATCCACGATTTTAATCGCTCCAACCTTAGCGGCCATGCCTTGAACTACCTAAGCTTCGAGCTCTGGAATTCCTTCCCTAAACCACTCCACCTCTGTAGCTCTCTCTCCTCCTTTAAGATGCTCCTTAAATTCAACACATTTGACAAGATCTCACATATACTAATATCAATTTATGAGGCTCGGTATCAAATTTTGTTTGGAAATCTCTCATGTGAAGCACCTTGGGACGTGGTACCATGTTTAACGCGCGATATAAATGCAAAGTGTTGTTATGAGGACAGATCCAGACAGAGATGTCAGTGTGATTGGAGATTATGAGGACAGGTAAAGACAGAGATGCGAGTGTGATTGGAGGTAATGGCGACAGGTGTAGATAGGGGTGTGAGTGTGATTGGAGGTTATGAGGATGGATACAAACAGAGAGCGAGGGTCATTGGAGGTTATGAGGACAGGCACAAACAGAGATGTGAGTGTGATTGGAGGATATGAGGACATGTACAGACAGAGATGTGAGTGTGATTGGAGGATATGACGACAGGAACAGACAGACATGTGAGTGTGTTTTCAGGATATGAGGACAGGTACACACAGAGATGTGACTTTGTTTGGAGGTTATTAGGAAAGTTACAGTTAGAGATGAGAGTATTTTTGGAGTTTATGGGGACAGGGACAGAGGTACAGACAGAGATGTGAATGTGTTTGGACGTTATGAGGACAGATACAAACTGAGATGTGAGTGTGATTGTAGGATTTACTGGTATCATTGTTTCAAGGTATGGTACAGAAGAGGAGGAGGCCTGCCGCCTTATCATGCCTGTACCGACTCTTTGAAAGAGCACGCCAATTATTCCCATTCCTCTCCTCTTTCACCACAGACCTGTCATTTTTTTCCCCTTCAAGTATTTATGCAATTCCTTTTAAACTTACAACTGAACCTGCTTCCACCACGCTTTCAGGCTGTGCATTCCAGATCACAAGTTGCTGTGTAGAAAAATGTTTCCTCATGTCGCCTCTGGCTCTTTTGCAGATCACCTTAAATCTGTGTCCTCTGGTTACCGACCCTCCTGCCACTGGAAACAGTTTATCCATATTTACTCCATCAAAACCGTTCATGATTTTGAACACATCTATCAAATCTATCCTTAAACTTCTCTGCTCGAAGGAGAACAACCCCACCAGTCTCTCCGCATAACTAAAGCCCTTCATCCCTGGTACCGTTCTATTAATTCTATTCTGCACCCTCTGTAAGGCCTTGACATCCTTTCAGAAGCCTGGTGCCCAGAATTGTACATAATACTTAAGCCGAGGCCTAACCAGTGTTTTATCAAAGTTTAGCATAACTTCCTTTCTTTTGTACTCTATGCCTCTATTAATAAAGCCCAGGATCACATATGCTTTTTCACAGCCTTCTCAACTTGGTCCTGACACCTTCAACGATTTGTTCATATGCATCCCCAGGTCTCTCTGTTCCTGCACCCCCTTTAAAATTGTACCATCCAGTTTATGTTGCCTCTCCACATTCTTCCTTCAAAAATGTATCACTTCACACGTCTCTGTGTTAAACTCTATCTGTTATATGTCTGCAGATTTCAACAGTTTTTCTGTCTCCTCCTGAAGTCTGTTACTATCCTTCACATTGTTGGCTACATTTCCAAGTTTCCTATGATCGACAAATTTGAAATTATACCCTCTGTACACACGTTCAGCTCATTAAAATATATCAAAAAGAGTAGTGGTCCTAATACTGGCCCCTGGGGAACACTACCGTATACTTCCCTCCAGTCTGAAAAAACAACCGTTCACCACTTCACTCTGCTGTCTGTCCCTTCGCCAATTTTGTATCCACGCTGGCTCTGTCCCTTTAATTATATGGGCTCACAAGTCTATTTTGTGTTACTTTATCAAATAACTCAATCAGGTTCGTATAACACGATTTTCCTTCAACAAATCCGTGCTGACTTTCATTTTTCAGCCCATACTTTTCCAAGTGTCTAATAATTTTGTGCCTGATTTAATGTCTCTCAAAGATTCTCCAGCACCGACGTTAGCTTGCCTCCTTTGCAATTGCCGGGTTTACCTCACTGTCCTCTTTTTTGAACAGGGATGCATCATTTGCAATCCTCCAGGCTTCTGGCACGGTCGCCATTTCTAAAGAGGATTGGAAGATTGTGGCCACAGCCTCCGCAAATTCAACCTTTACTTCCCACAGTAATCCAGGATGCATCTCCTCTATACCTGGTGACTTTTCTATTTGGAGTACTGCCAATCTTATAAGTACTTCCTCTAAATCGCTTTTTATGCGATCCAATATCGCTGCTACCTCCTCCTTTACTACTACAATGGCAACATCCTTTTCTCCAGTGAATACCGATGCAAAGTATTCATTTAGTACCTCAGCCATGTCCTCTGTCTCCACAAGAAGATCTTGTTTGGCCCAAATCGATCCCACCCTTCATTGACTAATATTTTAACACTCATATATTATGGGGACAGATTCAGACTGAGATGTTAGTGTGATTGGAGGCAAAGAGGAAAGGTACAGACTGATGTGAGTCGGATTGGAGGTTATGAGGAGAGGTACAGACTGAGATGTGAGTGTGATTGGAGGTTGTGGAGACAGGTGCAGATTGAGATGTTAGTGTGATTGGAGATTATGAGGACAGGTACAGCCTGAGATGTGAGTGTGATTGGAGGTTATGAGGACGGGTACAGATTCAGATGTGAGTGTGATTGGATGTTACGAGGACAGGTACAGACTGAGATGTGAGTGTTATTGGAGGTTATGAGGACAGTTACAGATTCAGATGTGAGTGTGATTGGAGGCTATGAGGACAGTTACAGATTCAGATGTGAGTGTGATTGGATGTTACGAGGACAGGTACAGACTGAGATGTGAGTGTGATTGGAGGTTAAGGGGACAGGTACAGAATGAGATGTGAGTGTGATTGGAGGTTAAGGGGACAGGTACAGAATGAGATGTGAGTGTGATTGGAGGCTATGAGGACAGGTACAGACTGAAATAGTGACATGCCGTGTGACATAATTATCTCGCGCTACTGAAGCAGAAGGAGGCCTCGTTAGGTATTAATTAGTTTTTGTCAGGATTGACGTATCTTCTTGTACTACTTGCCAAAGTAAAGTTTAGGTTGAAGGCACCAACGATGGAATCCCTTGTTGCAGAGGCGAAGGAGGTAGAACAGGATAAATAATTCAGCTGTTGAGAGGGTAGCAGAAACTTAGAGGCTATACTTGTCAGGAATACCCGAACAGGCTGGGGCTCCTTTCTGTCGAAAAGAGAAGGCTGAGTGGTGATCTGAGCGTGGTCTTTAATATTATGAAACGGATTGATAGGGTGGACGTCGGGAAAATGTTTTGATTTGTGTGGGAGGCCTGAACTAGACGGCAGAAGACAGTCACGAATTAATCCATCGGGAACTCAGGAGAAACTTCTTTACCCAGAGATTGGTTAAAATGTAGAAGTTACTGCCACGTGGAATAGTTGATGCAAATAGCGTCGATGCATTTGAGGGGAATCGAACTAAGCACATGAGGGAGAAAGGGATAGAAAGATATGCTGATAGAGTTAAAGGAAGTAAGGTAACAGGTGGCTCACGAGGAGCATAAATGTCGGCACAGACCAGTTGGGCCGAATGGCCTGTTTCTGTGCTGCAGACTCGATTTTACTCAATGTAAATATGGTGCCTTTGAGGGGAATGCATAAGAAGGAAAATCAAGGCCATGTTCTCCGCAGCCTTCAACATGTCATCAATGACGACGAACACCTCGCTAAGGCCATCCCCACACCTCCACTACTCGCCTTTAAACAGCCACCCAACCTCAAACAGACCATAGTTCGCAGCAAATTACCCAACTTTCAGGAGAACAGCGTCCACGACACCACACAACCCTGTCACGGTAACCTCTGCAAGACATGTCAGATCATCGACACAGATACGACCATCACACGAGAGGACACCTCCCACCAGGTGCACGGTTCATACTCCTGTGACTCGGCCAACATTGTCTACCTCATACGTTTCAGGAAAGGATGCCCCGGAGCATGGTACATTGGCGAGACCATGCAGACGCTGCGACAACGGATGAACGGACACCGCGCAACAATCGCCAAACAGGAGGGTTCCATCCCAGTCGGGAAACACTTCAGCAGTCATGGACATTCAGCCACCGACCTTCGGGTAAGCGTACTCCAAGGCGGCCTTCGAGACACACGACAACGCAAAATCGTCGAGCAGAAATTGATAGCCAACTTCCGCACCCAAGAGGACGGCCTCAACCAGGATCTTGGGTTCATGTCACACTACACGTAACCCCACCAGCGAACAAATGTTATCTGTTTTTAATATAACGGGTCAGTTGCTGTCTTTTCTATGTTTCTACCTCTCTATCTCTGTTTTTTTTTGTTTGTTTTTTTTTTGGTGATTTGTATATTCTGTGAGACCTGGCAGGTAACACCTGTCTGTCTGCACACTGATTGCCTTGGCAACGGGCAGTTGAAAAAACTGTCTGTACTCACCAAGCATTGTTCTGTGAATTATAAATGCGACTTCATTTCGAGGATTTCATTTCCACATCGTTCACCTGAGGAAGGAGGTAGCCTCCGAAAGCTTGTGAATTTAAAATAAAATTGCTGGACTATAACTTGGCGTTGTAAAATTGTTTACAAACTTCATTTCAACACAGTGAGGATTCAGGGTTGACGAAGAGTGTGTGGGGATGTTCAATTGGAGAACGACCGAGAGAGGAAACTTCGGCGGAACACTGTCGATGGTTAAAGGAATAAGATAGAGAAAAATAAAAACAATCTTCATCAACCCAGAATCCTCACGATTTCCCTGGGAAGAGAGGGTGAAGACTAGTAGGGAGAAGGAGAGAACATTTCTGATGAGAAGATTTACTTGTCTGTTTTGCAGCAGTTTGAGGGAGGTGTTAGAACAGCCCCTCAAATATGGGAGCAGCTTCAAGTCTTGGACAGAATGATCCCGGGGCACAAAGGTTTAAATTATAAGAACAGGTTGCAAAGACTGGGCTTGTGTTCCCTCAAGTGTAGAAGATTAGAGGTTGATCTAATTGAGGTGTTTAAGATGATTAAATGAGTTGGTAGGATAGATAGAGAGAAACTATTTCCTCTGATAAGGAGTCCAGAACAAGGGGGCAGAACCTTAAAATTAGGGCTGGGCCGTTCAGGGGTGAGGTCAGGAAGCATTTCCTCACACAAAGTGTGGTGGAAATCTGGAACTCTTCTCCCACCCACACACCCCAAAAATAGATGTTGAGAATGTGGGTCAATTGAAAATTTCAAAACAGTGATTGACAGGTTTTTGTTCGGCAAGTGTGTTAAGGGTTACGGAACCACGGTTTGGTAATTTACTGAACTCCAACTTAGGTAGAACGAAGATACAGATCAGCCCTGATCTAATTGAATGATGCAACAGGTTCGAGGTCTGAATGGACTAATCACATTCCTATGTTCATTCTTATGTTCCTTTGACAGACTTGGACTTCATGATGAGTTAACAACTGTTCAAAAGGAGGAGAAATGAGCAAACATGAGGAAACCAAACTGCTTGGAAGAGCTTCAATTGGATTGCTACATTGTGTTTGCTGAAAGGTGCATGTCAATCTCTATGCAACTAACATGACTGTAACCCGCACTGTTACCGTTAGAAGATGTTTTCTTAGATACTTCATGCAGTTCTCTGTCCAGCCTTTCTCGAAGCATCGCCACCAAATTCACCTCCTTGTTCCCTGCTGATATCTTGGCTGAGTTCCGACACGAGGATCTGAAGGCTAAAATGTAGAAAGCCAGCAGGTCGATGGGGAAGTGCTCACCTGCGGCAGAAGAACGAAAGAGTCTTAATTTGTTTTGACTGGTTCCATCACAACCTAACTGCTCAGTGGTTATAAATACAGCCTCTGCACCTCTGAAGGCTTGTTTCGATATTCCGACTTATCTTGTCTCTCAGAATCGACTCAAAGTGCTTCGAAGTGCACGAACTTTTTGGAAGTGCATGCGCCCTTGTTATATATCCCAATCGGCATCAATTTTGTGCACAGCAATATCCCACGAACAGCAATGAAGTGAATAGCCAGTTAACCAGTAGTTATTCCTCAATCAGCGACACGGTAATTTGATTAACTGGTAACTTATCTCATTTCTCTTTGTGGCATCTTGTGTGCAATTGGCTGTCGAGTTCGTCAGTATGAAGAATACAGGTTTCAAAACAATGAGATGGCAATGAGCAGTACCAAGTGCAGTGTGGGGGTTTAGAGTTTAGGTGGAAGAGCAGATGAAAGTTTGGACACGATGGAATAATTTCCATAATAGCACTTTGAACAAAGGTGGTGCAATTAATGGGAGGCCTGTCCATTCGCCTGAGGACAGAAATCAGCCAGGAGTCTCTCTCTCGCTCTCCCTTAATTTGTATGTGTCTGTTTCTGTTTCTCAAACACAAACATACACATACACCAATGCACACACACAAACAGAACCACACACAGTTACACAGAAACACACGCAGAGACACATACACATACACACGTACGTATACACATGCATAAACAAGCACACATAGACACACACACATGCACACAAAAGCACATGCACATACACATACACACATATAAATACAGATGCATGCACTCCCACAAACATACAACCTGCACACAAACACACAGAACCACAAACAGAAATACATACACATGCATATACATACACCCATAGACACACACACACACATGTACACATAAACACATGCACACACGTAAATATAGATACACACACACCCACATCTATACGCACACACTCACACACACACACACACACATACACACACATACAACTATAAATGGCACCTTGCTGCGAGTGAATCACAGGGACCTTTATTGAAATGCAGAATATTTGGTTGAGAAATTGTAGACGGTAATATGACGAATTACACCGGGGAAACAAGGAGTGTTTTATGAGGTGTGAGAGCTTTCAACATTGCTGCTTACCGAATGGGCGCCACCTACAGTCATGGAGCTGCAATTTTAACATTAGCCTGTTTGTTTCAAAAGGATGAGGGCCTCCAATAGGATCATAGGAATTATTGGGCGATAAAAGACCAAGGACAATCTAGTTTTCCTTCTACCACCCCGGTAGTCGCACAATCCAACGACAATGAAGTTGTTGAATAATCCCAGCAATCAATCTCTATCAATTAGTCCACAACAAACCCAGCTATGAGGCGAGGAAAACCTCCAGTCGTGGAGAACTTTGGGAACGATTGGCCCAAAGTCACCTGTTCCTAACAAGCCTGTTACACTTACCGCATGTCATAAGAACATAAGAATATAAGAAATAGAAGCAGGAGTAGGCTATACCGCCCCTCGATCCTGCTCCACCATTCAAACAGATCATGGCTGAACTCCACTTTCCCGCTCGATCCACATGTCCCTTGATTCCCCTAGAGTCCAAAAATCTTGCGATCTCAGCCTTGAATATACTCAACGACTGAGCATCCACCGCCCTCTGGGGTAGACAATTCCAATGAATCACAATCCTCTGAGTGAAGAAATTCCGCCTCATCTTAGTCGTAAATGGCCGACCATGTATCCTGAGACGATGCCCCTAGTTCTAGACTCGCCACCCAGGGGAAACAGCCTCTCAGCATCTACCCTGTCAAGCCCTCTCAGAACATTATATGTTTCAATGAGATCGCCTCTAATTCTTTTGAACTCCAGAGAGTATCGGCCCATTCTACTCAATCTCTTCTGATAGGACAACCCTCTCAACCCAGGAATCATTCTAGTGAACCTTCGTTGCACCGCATCCAAAGCAAGTATATCCTTCGTTAGATAAGGAGACGGAAAACGTATGCCATATTCCAGGTGTGGTCTCACCAAAGCCCTGTACAATTGCAGCAAGGCTTCCTTACTTTTGTACTCCAGCCCTCTTGCAATTAAAGCCAATATGCCAATAGCCGTCCTAATTGCTTGCTGTACCTGCATGTTAACTTTCGGTGTTTGTCTCAAATTGCTTATATACTCCATCCCAAAAATGTTATTTTCTGATGTCAGACAGAGAATTTGATATGAATGGGCTATAAGTTGTTTCACTGGTATCACGAGGCCATTCCTCGTTTCCAAGATCCTTCATTACCGATAGTTTGGCAACAACACCTCCACTCAATAAAAACAAACATTTAAACCGGATATATCCACCTTACCTATTAAATGATTCCTTACCTGCCCCCATCCTTCTGACAGCCGCCTCGCTCAGGCTCCGGAGAATGTCTCCTTCTCTCTGCAGATCATGGTCTCTCCCCAGGCGCAGGGCCTGGGTCCACGGACAGATCACTCAGTTTCCTTTGTATATTCTGGAGAAGTGATTTCTGCTGATCCACGGGAGCAGCTGGAACACACAACCCAATTATTGTTCGACTCTGGAGTAATGAGCATTAAAATAGAAACTAATTTATAAAGAGCTTGTCGATAATCAGAAGGAATCAGTGGACGGTGCACACAGTGCAAGAACATACAGCAGGAACATTCATTGTAGTAAACAGCGAGGAGGATAATAACAGACTACAGGAGGACATGGACAAACTGGTGAAAAGGGCCGACACACAGCAGATGAAATTTAATGCAGAGAACCAGAGGCGAGAAGAGGAGAATTTTTATTTACGCAGCGAGTTGTTGTGATCTGGAATGCAACTGACTGAAAGGGCGGTGGAAGCAGATTCAATAATAACTTTCAAAAGGGGAATTGAATACATACTTGAAGGGGAGAATATTACACGGCCATGGGGCAAAGAGCAGGGTCAGTGGGACGAATTGGGTAACGCTTCCAAAGAGTCAGCACCTCCACAATGGGCCGAATTGCCTCCGTCTGTGCAGTAATCCCTCTGTGATTCTGTGAAGAATAAAGCAGCAGGTCTACATGAAGCAGGAGAAACTGGGAAAACAAATCGCACTTACTGCAGTGTTCGGGTGCTGCCGGGTGCGAGGCAGTGAAGAGTAGGAGGGAAAGGATCATCGCCGAGGACATTGTTGACCTGGAGCCGCGGGCCCTGTGTCAGACCCTCCTGAGCGGAGGAGGCGAGGGAGACGGAGCAGCGTGGGCTGGACTGGAACTTGTAAACTGAATGGTTCGGATCAGTGGGCAGGATCACCTTTTAACGTGACAATCGGAGGCGGGTTTTAAGTGCGATGGAGTGAAGCAGTCTTTGGTGAAACCAGGAAAAGTAATTAATTCTCTTTCGTGCACCCAGCAGGTTACACCCCCTCGCTCACTGTCGCGGTTTCTCACATAAAGATACATAAAGTATAAAGTGGAACATAGGGGGAACACAGTAACTGTTCAATAAACGATTGAGAACAGGGAATATTAGGAGAATACAGGAAATCTTTAATTAGTAATGGCGACCAGCGGAACAAAACAACCATTTATTTCGAAGTAGGCGACAGGAGAAGACTGTAACTGTTTAATTAGAAATATAGGAGACAGGAATGTCAGGGAAATACAGTAACTGTTCAATTAGAAATAGAGGAACTCAAGGGGTAAGAACAACAGTTTGATTGGAAACAGCGGGAGGGGAATCACCACCTTATGTGATTGAATTTGACAATGTAACGCAATGGTATATTTGATCATGACTTTGCTTTCTATTTTACTTGATGATTTTGGATGATGTGGTTGATTGAACATCGGCTTCCATGACCGTGGCTGGGAGCAGATTCGTCGCTGACTGATGGAGTTAAAACTTCTGCCTGTTGCCGGACACGTGCCCTAAATACTGTTTTTCGTCTGTATCCGGTTAAATGGAAATGTGCCTATCATAGGGAATTACCCAAAACTTACCACCGTTCCCCCACGAGATCGAATCCATCCGGATAGGCACAGACTGGGATCCACGGGGATCTGCAATCATGTGGAGTTTGGATTTTGAAGAATCGCAGGATCAACTGGAACGTTGAAGAGTGAAGGGTAAAGGGGGCACTGAATCACAATTAATAAATGGAGGCCATTCACAATTAAAGTACTAAGGACATTGTCAGCGAAAGTTTTACAATAAGGTTCTTGAACATTGAAGTGAGGTGTCATTAGTTTATTAAGCACACAGTGCATACAATAGTACTTAAACATACACTTAAAAGATTGTACTTACAACCAGACCTGATGATGGTTAGTTGGGGATTCAACCGTTTTACAGTTCTGAGCTCAGTATCTTCGACCTTTACCAATCCGAATACTCATTACAAACAGACATTTTTTATATTTTTTCTCACTCCCTGTACCTGGAAATACACACAATTATGGATCACATAATTATATGCAAGTTAAAATATAACTCCTTATATGGAGAATGGAATTGACTTATCCTTTATCATTGACGATAGTTTTCTTCACAAACCGAGCTCTTTTTCTATTTGGCGAACAAGTATAATTCCCTTACTTCGTTATTTCATCGATAGTTTCTCCCTTGGTCCATACACATGCAATTCTACCTTTATTAATAAGTCCATTCATGTTTCTGTATCACTCGCTCCAATTCAATTGGTTATGTATGCAAAGATGTTTTCGTTTGAAGAACTAACTGATTTCCCACACTCTTATTAAATGATCAAAGTTTTCTGAAATTTATGAATCAGTATGTAATGACCTCTCTTCAAAGAAGTCTCTTATTATTTCATCCTGAAACTGACCATTGCTGCAGGGTCAGCCCTGGCCCAACAGCCCAGTGAGACTTTAAATTGACGTATACTTCCCTGCTTCATGGGCAAAGGCTAAAGGTTAACATTACTATAATATAAGGAGAAACCAATACAGTATCCCATTGGCACACTTCAGGACAGTGTGAATTACCGTTTCGTTTCGGTGCACCCTTTGTTGGCGTTACCGTATGAAAGGCCAGCATTGTAGAATCTCTCATTAGCATTATGTATCTGTCTCTATCTATTCTATTGCACAGATCTCTACCCATTGGTTTGACAAACTGTCCAGTGCCGCATTAACCATTTCATGTAGAGGTGCTGTCAACGTGACTGACCATGTCTTGGACCCGTTCTTCTGTGCACCTTCATCAGAGAATTACATCGAATTGTATCGAATAAAAAGCACAGAAAAAGACCATTCGTGGCAATTGGCACATGTCGGTCTTTATGCCTCACACGAATCTCCTTCCAGCCGTCTTCATCTCACCCTATCAGCATAACCTTCTATACTTTCCCCTTCATGCGTTTATCTCGCTTCCCCTCCCATGCAACTAGAAATATCGCATGCTGGTTGCTTCATTTCTGTAAACACAGCGATATCCCAAGATCAGGTAGCACGAGACTTCCGATAGAAGCCATTCCTGCCCTTTCTGGCTCCCTCACAATAGATCGGGGCGTCTGGAGGTGTTTGATTAGAATCTCTAACTGCACGGACCCAATGTTTCGGGCAGTGGCCAAGCCATCCAATACATACTTCTCCTTGTTCAGTATAAGAAAGGACACCAGCATCTCCAAGAGAAAGATATCAATTAACCATCTTAACTACGCGTTCCTGACTGTCACTCGATTGTGTATTGATACCAGATTGATATTTTCTGGCAAGACGTGTCCAGGTGATTTAAGATAAGATTGGACGGGACAGGATAGATAGAAGCAGAAAGCTTCCATTAATTGAGGGATAAAGAACGAACGGCCAAAGATTACAAAATAAATATAAGAGATTTCGGACTGAGGGTTGGAGAAACCTCTTTGCGTGGAGAGTTACGAAAATGTGGAAATTACAAGGCAGAAATCATGTCAATATTCAAGACGAAATTCTACAGATTTGTGAATATAAATAGTTTGAAAGGATTTTGGGATTGGGCGGAAAACGCCGACAACGACTGGTTGGGCCAAATGGTCTGTTATAACATTGCAACATTTTGATGATCAATTGATATTTTAATAAATATCTGTTAACAGAGATGCCTAACGTCACATTGACGAGTCAATTTCCTTTGTCACTGATCAGGAGACAGTGGTCCCGTTCAATTGGGCCAGGAGAAAAGGGGGAGCGGTGTCTGATGGGGAGACCAGCGCCTGCAACATTCACACCAAGATTACAGAATAATTTCAAATAACCATGATTGTAACACCCTTCATTGTTTCTACACTAAGGAAAACTTTAACTATTAATTAAACTGGCGCGTCCGATTCCAGTACAAAGAGTGTAAGACAGTTAACGCTCCCGCCCACATGTTCTACCCAAATGCTGAAGCCCAATCATGACTGTTCTCTTTGAATCTTGAGCAGGATGTGCGCTATTTTAGGAGTAATCTGTTCTGTTCAACCTAGGGAAGCAGCAGATATCAAACCCACGGTATAAAATAGAAGATATGTTTTCTGAACCCTGTTCATTTTCACAACAAAGATAGACGGTCATTCTAAAATGGAACACGGACTGTAATTGAACTCTTGTTAGGACAGGAAGCTTTGGATTGACTTTTCATTTCCTTCAACAAAACCAGAATAAATGTCCAAGGTGATTTCACCACCTTCTTCAGCTCTTCCCTGAATTTCGTTTGGGTAGCTGCATAAATACACGTGTTTGTGCAGGAACTCAAATACATGAGCATGTATCCGGTTTGAGTGGCGATATAAGCAGGCGCTGTATAATCGGGTCGGAACTGCTCGGCCAGACCGATCGCTAATGAGTTCACCGCAGCTGTCAGCCACAACAGTATAAAACTACCAGATACAGTGAACAATAAAATAATAGATTTCCTTCGGTTCACCACCTCTGGATCGCTCTTATTCTCACTGCTGTGACCCCGGAGGCCCCTGCGGGCCCTGCTGGCCACTAAAATGCGTCTGACTGTCAAACAATTAAACAGTAATATTAAAGCAAAAGGAATCCATGGAATTAAAATACTTTCTAACCATGTGTACATTACACCTGCAGGCGATGAATAAAAGGCCAACATGGGGCGGAGACCCCACTGAACATTGTTAATTATTTGTGTATGTTCAAATGTAAACCAATAGGGGATGTTTTCTAAACAGATCAGGACAGAGAGCGTTGTTATAACCGCAGCCGCAGTTCTCATTGTGCAATATTTTGTTTTAAACTTGTGACAACATATAGATACAAATCGGTCAAATGTGAACGAGACTGTAAACCACACCGACAGATCCAGGTTGGTACAATTAATGTAGATCATGAACTTACGAATGAAAGTGTAGGACAGGAATTGAAGGGGAAATAGTTTAGTGAAAATTTGATGCTCTATTACATTGAAGATGATGACCAGTAGATCTGCTGTTGCCATGGCCACCATATAGATCGAGATACATTTGGAAAGGCCGCAATTTCCTCTGGAGAGAATCACGATTGTCATTAGGTTCGCTGTAAGAAAGAGGGACAAGAGGTAATTAACGGGGATACTCAGATAAATCTCACAGCATATTGTGGGGAAATGTTCCAAAGATTTCATAATTAGCGTAAAGCACGCGGGTTTTTTTTTAAATATAGGCGAGCGATGACGCAACTTTATTTAAACGAAAGAAAACATTAAACACTCAACATCAAGGGACTGACAATCCGCCGTCCTTCCAGCTTACTTCAGTCGGACGTTATCAAGGCAGCGCGGGGAGGGTCACTCGGAATCAGTCTGGGGAATGGTAACGGAGGGCGTCCCCACTCCGACCGACACCCGGGCACTGAAGAGTCAACGGGGGATTGTGACTTTGGGCGATAATGTAAAACAGGCGACATCGGATCATCCGTCCGTCATACATCTGTCCCGAATTTCATTTCCATCGCTGTCGCCACTAACACTAGATTGAGGCTCCACTCACACTGTAAATGTACAGTCCAGGCTAAGCTGCAGTCTGTCGCAGGGACGGTACAGGTGTATATAAAAGCGCCATAAAGGGAAACTTTGGTTGGTCCCATGAGTTATTAATTTTCGGCAGTCAATAAGTAAACGGATTTCCTTCCATAAGTTCAAACACACATTTCAATGCAGTGTTGAGCGCAAAAACCATCCCGCCATGAGGCTTACACCCACGTGATGAACCCACCCAATTTTATAATTTACTGTTGCGGCCCCGTCGGACAATAGATCGAAATTTACATTCACTCCTTCAGTTTCTTTGGCGAGCAGGGTCTCGGGAGGTGCATCGGGTGTTCGCAGTTTTAAATGTAATTTCACAACAATTACAGGAAAGATACGAATTCAAGTAAAACATTCAGCATAGACAAAAGCTTCAATTTCGGTCGAAACCCTGGGCTTTTTCTATTTATAATCGCCCCGAGGGAGCCGCTCGGTAACAAAGCGGGAAGTGATGGAACAGCGAAAGTTCTTTGCAGCTGAGGGGAGGGGAGCAGCTCCCTGAGCGGCAATTAATTAGCATTTATTTCATTCATTCAAGGAATGTGGGCATCGCTGGCTCGGCCAGCATTTATTGCCCATCCCTAATTGCCCTTGAAAAGGTGATGATGAGGCGCCTTTTTGAACCGCTGCATTCCGTGTGGTGAAGGTTCTCCCACAGTCCTGTTAGGTTGGGAGTTCCCGGGTTTTGACCCAGCGACGATGAAGGAACGGTGATATATTTCAAAGTCTGGATGGTGTGTGACTTGGATGGGAACGTGCAGGTGGTGTTGTCCTCATGTGCCTGCTGCCCTTGTCCTGCTAGGTGGTAGAGGTTGAGGGTTTGGGAGGTGCTGTCGAAGATGCCTTGGCGAGTTGATGCATTGCATCCTATAGATGGTACACACTGCAGCCACGGTGCGCCATTGGTGATGGAAGTGAATGTAGCTTTGTCCTGGATGATGTCGAGCTTCTTGAGTGTTGTTGGAGCAGTTTTCATCCAGGCAAGTTGAGAGTATTCCATCACACTCATGACTTGTGCCTTGTCGATGGTGGAAAGGCTTTGGGGAGTCAGGAGTTGAACAATTCACTGCAGAATACCTAGCCTCTGACATGCCCTTATAGCAACAGTATTTATTTGGCTGGTCCAGTTAACTTTCTGGTCAATATTGCCCCCAGGATGTTGATCGTTGGGGATACGGCGATGGTAATGCCGTGAATATCATTGGGAGGTAGTTAGACTCTCTCTTGTTGGAGATGGTCATTTCGTGACACTTGTCTCGGGCGAATTGTTACCTGCCGCTTCTGTGCCCAAGCTTGGATGTTGTCCAGGTCTTGCTGCATGGGGGCACGGACTTCTTCATTATCTGAGGGTTGTGAATGGAACTGAACACTGTGCAATCATCAGCGAACATCCCCATTTCTGACCCGATGATGGAGAGAATGTGTTTGGTGAAGCAGCTTCAAGCCTATCTCGGCCTCGGACACTGCCCTGAGGAACTCCTGCAACAATGTTCTGGTGCTGAGATGATTGGCTTCCAACAACCACAATCATCTTCCTTTTGTTAGGTGCGACTCCAGCCTCGAGAGTGAATTACCCCTATTCCCATTGACTTCAATTTTACTCGGGCTCCTTGGTGCCACACTCGGTCAAATGCTGCCTTGATGGCAATGGCAGTCACTCTCACCTCACCTCTGCAATTCAGCATATTTGACCAGCTTTGGACCAAGGCTGCAATGAGGTCTGGAGCCGAGTGGTCATGGCGGAATCCAAACTGAACGTCGGTGAGCAGGTTATTGGTGAGTAAGTGCCGCTTGATTGCACTGTCGACGACACTTTCCATCACTTTGCTTATGATTGAGACGAGACTGAAGGGGCGTTAATTGGCCGGACTGGATTTGTCTCCTGTTGGGTGGAGGTGGCTGCAGACCGAGGAGTTATCAACTCGGAGCTGGAGCTGCGGGTGGACTCACTGTGGAGCATCCGCGATGCAGAGAAACTCGTGGATAGCACGTTTAGCGAGTTGGTCACACCGCAGGTAAAGGGTATACAGGCAGGAAGTGAATGGGTGACCACCAGGAAGAGTAAGAGATGCAGGCAGGTAGTGCAGGGGTCCCCTGTGTCCATCCCCCTCTCAAACAGATATGCCACTTTGGATGCTGTTGGGGGGGATGACTTATCAGGGGAAGGCAGCAGCAGCCAACTTCCTGGCACCACGGGTAGCTCTGCTGCACAGGCTGGGAGGAAAAAGAGTGGCAGAGCTATAGTGATAGGGGACTCAATTGTAAGGGGAATAGACAGGCGTTTCTGCGGCCGCAACCGAGACTCCAGGATGGTGTGTTGCCTCCCTGGTGCAAGGATCAAGGATGTCTCGGAGCGGCTACAGAACTTTTTGGAGGGGGAGGGCGAACAGCCAGCTGTCGTGGTGCACATAGGCACCAACGATATAGGTAAAAAAGGGGATGAGGTCCTAAAAGCAGAATATAGGGAGTTAGGAGGTAAATCAAAAAATAGGACCTCAAAGGTAGTAATCTCAGGATTGCTGCCAGTGCCACGCGCTAGTCAGAGTAGAAATAGGAGGATATTTCAAATGAATACGTGGCTAGAGGAATGGTGCAAGGGGGAGGGATTCAAATTCCTGGGACACTGGAAACGGTTCTGGGGGAGGTGGGACCAGTACAAACCGGACGGTCTGCACCTGGGCAGGGCCGGGACCGCTGTCCTAGGAGGAGTGTTTGCTAGTGCTGTTGGGGAGGGTTTAAACTAACGTGGCAGGGGGTTGGGAACCTGAGCAGGGAGAGAGAGGAAAGCGTAACAGGAAGGGACAGAAGGTATGGAGTAATAGGTAAAGTGTTAAAAAAGGAAAAAGCAGGAACTAAGCGTCACAAAACAGATTTGAAAGTTCTTTATCTGAATGCACGTAGCATTCGTAATAAAATGGACGAGTTAACGGCACAAATAACTACGTATGGGTATGATCTTGTGGCCATTACAGAAACATGGCTGCAGGGTGACAACGACTGGGAATTAAATATGCCAGGATATTTAACAATCAGGAAGGACAGGCAGGAAGGAAGGGGAGGTGGGGTGGCTATGTTAATAAAGGAAGGAATCACTGTAATACAGAGAAATGATATTGGGACAAAGCATCAAGATAATGAAACAGTTTGGGTGGAGATAAGGAATAATAAGGGAAAAAAAACATTAGTGGGCGTAGTATATAGGCCTCCTAATAGTTGCAACTCTGCTGGAAGAAGTATTAATCAGGAGATAGTCGGGGCATGTAATAAGGGAACAGCCATAATTATGGGGGATTTTAATTATCATATTAACTGGACAAATCAAATTGGGCAGAGCAGCCTTGAGGACGAGTTCATTGAGTGCATCAGGGATGGATTTATGAGCAGTATGTAACTGATCCTACAAGGGGGCAGGCAACCTTGGACCTGGTCCTGTGTAATGAGTCAGGATTAATTAATAATGTCCTAGTTAAGGATCCCCTTGGAACGAGCGACCACAACATGGTTAAATTCCATATCCAATTAGAGGGTGAGAAGGTTGATTCTCAAACAAGCGTACTGAGCTTGAATAAAGGAGACTATGATGGTATGAGAGCGGAATTGATTAAAGTGGACTGGGAAAATAGATTAAAGGGTAAGACGGTACATGAGCAGTGGTGTTCATTTAGGGAGTTATTTTACAACTTTCAAAATAAATATATTCCACTGAGGAAAAAAGGGTGTAAAAGAAATGACAGCCATCCGTGGCTAAGGAAAGAAATCAAGGATAGTATCCGACTAAAAACAAGGACATATAAGGTAGCCAAACTTAGTGGGAGGATAGAAGATTGGGAATTCTTCAAAAGACAGAAAAAAGTAACTAAAGGATTGATTAAGAAAGGGAAGTTAGATTATGAAAAGTAATTAGCAAAAAATATAAAAACAGATAGCAAGAGTTTCTATAGTTATATAAAAAGAAAAAGGGTGGCTAAGGCAAACATACGTCCCTTAGAGGATGAGACCGGGAAATTAATGGTGGGAAACATGGAGATGGCAAAAATGCTGAACAAATATTTTGTTTCAGTCTTTACAGTAGAGGACACTAAGAATATCCCAACACTGGACAAACAGGGGACTCTCGGGGGGGAGGAGCTAAATACGATTAAAATCACTCAGGAGATGGTACTCAGTAAAATAATGGGACTCAAGGCGGATAAATCCCCTGGACCTGATGGCTTCCATCCTAGGGTCTTGAGGGAAGTGGCAGTAGGGATTGTGGATGCTTTGGTGATAGTTTTCCAAAATTCCCTGGACTCAGGAGAGGTCCCAGCAGATTGGAAAACTGCTAATGTAACACCGTTGTTCAAAAAGGGTAGTAGGCAGAAGGCTGGAAATTATAGGCCAGTTAGCTTAACATCTGTGGTGGGTAAAATTTTGGAGTCTATTATTAAGGAGACAGTAACGGAACATTTAGATAAGCATAATTTAATAGGACAAAGTCAGCATGGCTTTATGAAGGGGAAGTCATGTCTGACAAATTTGCTTGAGTTCTTCGAGGATATAACGTATAGGGTGGATAAAGGGGAACCAGTGGACATAGTGTATTTAGACTTACAGAAGGCATTCGACAAGGTGCCACATAAAAGATTATTACTTAAGATAAAAAATCACGGGATTGGGGGTAATATTCTGGCATGGGTGGAGGATTGGTTATCGAACAGGAAGCAGAGAGTTGGGATAAATGGTTCATTTTCGGACTGGCAACCAGTAACCAGTGGTGTTCCACAGGGGTCGGTGCTGGGTCCCCAACTCTTTACAATCTATATTAACGATTTGGAGGAGGGGACCGAGTGCAACATATCAAAATTTGCAGATGATACAAAGATGGGAGGGAAAGTAGAGAGTGAGGAGGACATAATAAACCTACAAGGGGATATAGACAGGCTGGGTGAGTGGGCGGAGATTTGGCAGATGCAATACAATGTTGGAAAATGTGAGGTTATGCACTATGGCAGGAAAAATCGGAGAGCAAGTTATTATCTCAATGGCGAGAAATTGGAAACTACTGCAATGCAAAGGGATCTGGGGGCCCGAGTGCAAGAAAATCAAAAGGTTAGTGTGCAGTTGCAGCAAGTGATCAAGAAGGCCAACGGAATGTTGGCTTTTATTGCTCGGGGGATAGAATATATAAACGGGGAGGTATTGCTGCAGTTATATAAGGTATTAGTGAGACCACACCTGGAATACTGGTCCAGTTAAGTTTCTGGTCAATGGTGACCCCCAGGATGTTGATGTGGGGGATTCGGCGATGGTAATGCCGTTGAATGTCAAGGGGAGGTGGTTAGACTCTCTCTTGTTGGAAATGGTCATTGCCTGGCACTTATCTGGCGCGAATGTTACTTGCCACTTATCAGCCCAAGCCTGGATGTTGTCCAGGTCTTGCTGCATGCAGGCTCGGACTGCTTCATTTTCTGAGGGGTTGCGAATGGAACTGAACACTGTGCAGTCATCAGCGAACATCCCCATTTCTGACCTTATGATGGAGGGAAGGTCATTGATGAAGCAGCTGAAGATGGTTGGGCCTAGGACACTGCCCTGAGGAACTCCTGCAGCAATGTCCTGAGGCTGAGATGATTGGCCTCCAACAACCACCACCATCTTCCTTTGTGCTAGGTATGACTCCAGCCACTGGAGAGTTTTCCCCCTGATTCCCATTCACTTCAATTTTACGAGGGCTCCTTGGTGCCACACTCGGTCAAATGCTGCCTTGATGTTAAGGGCAGTCACTCTCACCTCACCTCTGGAATCTGCTCATCTGCAATCTGCTCACCGACTTCCTTGAAAACCCTGGGATGGAAACCATCTGGTCCTGGGGATTTTTTGAGTTCCTGTCCCCGATTCAATATTAGTTTTCAATGGATTTCCAGCATGCTATCCTCTTTTTCTACTGTAAATACTGACGCAAAGTAATTATTCAACATTTCCACCATTTCCCCATTGTCAACGACAATATCCCCGCTTTCAGTTTTTTAAGGGGCCAACACTGCTCCTGACCACCCTCTTTTTCCGAATATAACTATAAAACTTCTTTTTATTGGTTTTGATATCCCTTGCAAGTTTCTTTTCATACTTTCTTTTTGTAGCTCTTACTGTTTTGTGACCCTTTATTGATATTTGTGTCTTTCCCATTCGCCAGGATCTGTGCCATTTTTTGCCGTTTTGTGTGCCCTTTCCTTACGTCTTATACTGTCCCTTGTCTCTTTAGTTGTCCATGGCTGTTTTTCTTTGGCAAGTAGAGTTCGTGCCCCTCAGGGGTATAAACCGGTTCTGTATCTCATTAAAAGTTTCTTTAAACATTTCCCACTGATCATCAGTCGTTTTACCCAGATTTGCCTTATTTACTGTGGACAGTCTCTGTCTCATCCCATTGAAGTCGGCCTGACCCAAGTCCAGAATCTTAGCAGCTGACTCACCTTTTTCCCTTTCAAACACTACATTGAACTCGATCATGTTATGATCGCTATTGGATAGATGTTCACGCAGAGTTTAGCCGTTAACTAAATCTGGTTCATTACTCATTACTAAATCGAGTATGGCTTGCCCCCTTGTTGCCTCCAGGACATACTGCTGTAGAAAACTATCGCGGACACACTCAAAAAATTCACTACCTTTCTGACAGTTGCGAGTCTGCTTTCCCCAATCTGTGTGAAGGTTAAAGTCCCTCATTAAGACCACTATGCCTTTCTTACACGCTTGTCTAATCTCTGAATTATAATGTCTTGAATATAAAAACAAGGCGGTTATAATGAACTTTTATAAAATGCTGGTTCGGCCACAATTGCAGCATTGTGTCCAGTTCTCGGGACTGCACTTTGGGAAGAATATAAAGGTCTTAGAAAGAGTGCACAAGGGATTTACCAGAATGATTCCAGGGATGAGGGACTTTGGTTACTTGGATAGTCTGGAGAAGCTGGAGTTGTTCTCTTAAGAGCAGAGAAGGTTGAAAGGAGATTTAATAGAGGTTTGCAATTTCAAGAAGGGTCAAGACAGAGTCGATATAGAGAAATTGTTCCCGTTGGCGGAAGGGGAAAGAACCAAAGGACATCGATGTAAGTTGATTGCCAAAGGAACCAAAGGCGTCATGAGAAAAAGTTTTATTACACAGTGAATGGTTAAGATCTGGAAAAGTATATAAAGGGAAATAATTGCTGTGCGACAGGAATAGGGTGGTGGAGTGGGACTAGCTGGATTGCTCTTGCAGAGAGCCGGCACGGACTCGATGTGCCAAATGGCATCCTTCCGTGCTGTTAGCATTCTATGATCCTATGATTCGACTTGAATGAAACAAATACAGGGCTATGGGGAAAGAGCAGGGGGAAAGGGCTAATTGGGTAGCTCTTTCAAAGAGTCGACATGTGCGATGGGCAGAATGGCCTCCTCCTGTGCTGGACCTTACCATGATGCTGTGATACTATGTATCATTGACACAGTGTGGTTAGTAGATTCAGGTGTGTATTTTTACTATTCTACAGTCCAGTAACTGAAGTAAAAAGAAAGGTAAGGTCTGCAGGTCTTATAGCAAGTAAAGTGTTTTAGTGAATCAATGTCCCTAGAGCACTTAACATTCTCTCAATTAACATTATTTTAAAGGAGTAAACTCCTTAAAGTTAGCAACTAAAGAGCTTAATCTGAGGCAAGTCATGGCAGCAGAGCTCGCACCCGTGATATGCTCCTCCGACGCTATGTGGTAAGTTATGGACACAACCGGTGTCCCTGGCGACCATGTGTGCGGGAAGTGTGTCCAGCTGCAGCTGTTGGCTAACCGCATTTCGGAGCTGGAGCTGCGGATGGATTCACTGTGGAGCATGCGCGAAGCTGAGATAATTGTGGATAGCACGTTCAGTGAAGTGGTCACACCGCAGGTAAATATTACGCAGGCAGAAAGGAAATTGGTGACCGCCAGGCAGAGTAAAAGGAGGAGGCACATAGAGCAAGAGTCCCCTGGGGCTATCTCCCTCTCAAATCGACATTCCGCCTTGGATATTGTTTGGGTAGATGGCTTATCAGGGGAATGCAGCAAAAGCCACGATTGTGGCACCACGAGTGATTTAGCTTGATAGGAGGGGAGGAAAAAGAATGGGACAGCAATAGTGATAGTGGATTCCATCATAAGGGGAACAGATAGGCGTTTCTGCGGCCGCAGACGTTGGTGTGCTGCCTCCTTGGTGCTAGGGTCAAAGATGTGAAGGAGAGGCTGTTGAACATTCTGAAGGGGGATGGCAGATCGAATATGATGTGGGAAAATGTGACGTCATTCACTTTGGTAGGAAGAATAAACAAGCAAAATATTATATAAATGGAGAAAGACTTCAAAATGCTGCGATTCAGAGGGATTCACCTTCTGAGTGAATAACTTTCTCCTCATCTCAGTCCTAAATGACCAACACCTTATTCTGAGACTATGACCCCTGCTTCTGGACTCCCCAGCCAGGGAAAACATCCTCCTTGCAGCTACCCTGTCGAACCCTGTAAGAATTGTCTATATTTCAATGAAATGACCTCACATTCTTCAAAACTCCAGAGAATACAGGCCCAGTCTGCTCAGTCTCTCCTCATACGACAAGCCTTCCATCCCAGGAATCAGTCTGGTGTCCCATCGTTGCGCTCCCTCTATGGCAAGTGTACCCTTCCTTCGGGAAGGTATATACCAAGTGCGGCCTGTGGAAGGCATGTGGTGTGGTGTGTGTGAGAGAAATGCGCTGTACATCCAAGGTTAGAATCATAGAAAGTAGAAGTTTACAACATGGAAACAGGCCCTTCGGCCTAAAATGTCCATGTCGCCCATGTTTATAACACTAAGCTAGTCCCAATTGCCTGCACTTGGCCCATATCCCTCGATACCCATCTTACCCATGTAACTGTCCAAATGCTTTTTAAAAGACAAAATTGTACCCGCCTCTACTACTGCCTTTCGCAGCTCGTTCCAGACACTCACCACCCTTTGAGTGAAATAATTGCCCCTCTGGACCCTTTTGTATCTCTCCCCTCTCACCTTAAATCTATGCCCCCTCGTTATGGACTCCCCTACCTTTGGGAAAAGATTTTGACTATCTACGTTATCTGTGCCCCTCATTATTTTATAGACTTCTATAAGATCACCCCTAAACCTCCGACACTCCAGGGAAAAAAAGTTTCAGTCGATCCAACCTCTCCCTATAAGTCAAACTATCAAGTCCCAGTAGCATCCCAGTAAATCTTTTCTGCACTCTTTCTACTTTAATAATATCCTTTCTATAATAGGGTGACCAGAACTGTACACAGTATTCCAAGTGTGGACTAAATAATGTCCTGTGCAACTTCAACAAGGCATCACAACTCCTGTATTCAATGTTCTGACCAATGAAACCAAGCATGCTGAATGCCTTCTTCACCACGCTATCCACCTGTGACTCCACTTTCAAGGATCTATGAACCTGTACTCCGAGATCTCTTTGTTCAATAACTCTCGCCATCGCCCTACCATTAACGGAGTAGGTCCTGGCCCGATTCGATCCACCAAAATGCATCACCTCACATTTATCTAAATTAAACTCCATCTGTCATTCATCGGCCCACTGGCCCAATTTATCAAGATCCCGTTGCAATCCTAGATAACCTTCTTCACTGTCCACAATGCCACTAATCTTGGTTTCATCTGCAAACTTACTAACCATGCCTCCTAAATTCTCATCCAAATCATTAATATAAATAACAAATAACAGCGGACCCAGCACCGATCCCTGAGGCACACCGCTGGTCACAGGCCTCCAGTTTGAAAAACAACCCTCAACAACCACCCTCTGAATTCTGTCGTCAATCCAATTTTGTATCCAATTGGCGACCTCACCTTGGATCCCGTGAGATTTTACCTTATGTAACAATCTACCATGCGGTACCTTGTCAAAGGCTTTGCTAAAGTCCATGTAGACCACGTCTGTTGCACAGCCCTCATCTATCTTCTTGGTTACCCCTTCAAAAAACTCAATCAAATTCGTGAGACATGATTTTCCACTCTCAAAATCATGCTGACTGTTCCCAATCAGTCCCTGCCTCTCCAAATGCCTGTAGATCCTGTCTCTCTGAATACCCTCTTACAACTTACCGACTACAGATGTCAGGCTCACCGTTCTGTTGTTCACTGGCTTTTCCCTGCCGCCCTTCTTAAACAAAGGCACAACATTTGCTACTCTCCAATTTTCAGGCACCTCACCTGCAGCTGTCGATGATTCAAATATCTCTGCTAGGGGACCCGCAATTTCCTCCCTAACATCCCATAACGTCCTGGGATACATTTCATCAGGGCCCGGCGATTTATCTAACTTGATGCGCGTTAAGACTTCCAGCACCTCCCTCTCTGTAATATGTACACTCCTCAAGACATCACTATTTATTTCCCCAAGTTCCCTAACATCCATGCCTTTCTCAACCGTAAATACCGATGTGAAATATTAATTGAGGATCTCACCCATCTCTTGTGGTTCCGCACATCGATGACCTTGTTGATCCTTCAGAGGCCCTACTCTCTCCCTCGTTACTCTTTTGCCCTTTATGTATTTGTAGAAGCTCTTTGGATTCTCCTTTGCCTTATCTGCCAAAGCAATCTCATGTCCCCTTTTTGCCCTCCTGATTTCTCTCTTAACCCTACTCCGGCAATCTCTGTACTCTTCAAGGGATCCACTTGATCCCAGCTGCCTATGCATGTCATATGCCTCCTTCTTCTTTTTCACTAGGGCGACAATCTCCCGAGTCATCCAAGGTTCCCTACTTCT
This sequence comes from Heptranchias perlo, assembly GCF_035084215.1. Lineage (NCBI taxonomy): Eukaryota > Metazoa > Chordata > Chondrichthyes > Hexanchiformes > Hexanchidae > Heptranchias > Heptranchias perlo. The sequence continues at coordinate 1,426,358 of NW_027139548.1, forward strand.
GCCAGCCTTGCCCTTCACTTTATAAGGAATGTGCTTACCCTGAACCCTGGTTAACACACTTTTGATAGCCTCCCACTTACCAGACGTCCCTTTGCCTGCCAACAGGCTCTCCCAATCAACTTCTGAAAGTTCCTGTCTAATACCATCAAAATTGGCCTTTCCCCAATTTAGAATTTTAACTTTAGGGCCAGAACTATCATTCTGCATAGCTATCTTAAAACTAATGGAATTATGATCACTGGTCCCAAAGTGATCCCTCACTAACACTTCTGTCACCTGCCCTTCCTTATTTCCCAAGAGGAGGTCAAGTTTTTCCCCCTCTCTAGTCGGGCCATCCACATACTGAATGAGAAATTCCTATTGAATACACTCAACAGATGTCTTTCCATCCAAGCCCCTAATGCTATGGCTGTCCCAGTCAATTTGGGAAAGTTAAAGTCCCCTACTATTACCACCCTATTTTTCTTGCAGCTGCCTGTAATCTCCTTACATATTTGCTCCTCAATTTCCCGATGACGATTTGGGGGTCTGTCGTACAATCCTATCAAAGTGATCTCTCCCTTCTTATTTTTTCAGTTCTGCCCATATGGACTTAGTGGGCGAACGCTCGGATATATCCCCTCTCACTACTGCCGTGATGTTCTCCCTAATCAAGAATGTAACTCCCCTCCTCTCTTACCTCCTGCTCTATCTTTCCGATAGCATCTGTAACCTGGAACATTGAGCTGCCAGTCCTGCCCCTCCCTTAGCCATGTTTTAGTAATAGCTTTCACATCCCAGTCCCATGTACCCATCCATGCCCTGAGTTCATCTGCCTTGCCCATCAGACTTCTTGCATTGAAATAAATGCAGTTTAATCTAGACTTCCCTTGGTCTTTGCCCTGCTTTCTCAGACCATCTGTCCGGTCATGTTTTGTACGCTCTCCCTTGCTGCCTTTTGTTTCTGTCACCACTTTACTTCCCACTGACTTCCTGCATCGGTTCCCATCCACCTGCCACATTAGTTTAAACCCTCCCCAAAAGCACTAGCAAACACTCCCCCTAGGATATTGGTTCCAGTCCTGCCCAGATGCAGACCGTCCAATTTGTGCTGGTCCCACCTCCCCCAGAACCGGTTCCAATGACCCACGAATTTGAATCCCTCCCTCTTGCAGGTTGAAGATTACACTAAGCGAGGAGGAATAGTAAGTCGTCCAAATGGGAGCAGAAAGTTACAAAGGGACGTAAACAGATTAAGTGAGCGGGAAAAACTATGGCAAATGGAGTTCATTGTGGGCAGTGTGAGGTCATCCACTTTGGAAGCAAGAAAGATAAATCGGAGTATTTTCCAAGTGTTGAGAGCGTGGGTGCATTGGAACAGGAGGAGGTCTTCCAGCTCCTCGGGCCTGTTACATCGGAACAGGTCAAGGCCATACAGACCCTCGAGCCTGTTGCATAGGAACAGGGCGAGGCCATACAGCCCCTCGAACCATTCCGACATTCAATTAGACATTTGGTTCAATTGTATCTCAAATCCATCCACCTGCCTTGGTTCCGTAACCCTTAATAAACTTGCCGAACAAAAATCGATCAATGGCAGTTTTCAAATTTTCAATTGACCCAGAGCCACAACTGCTTTTTAATGGAGAGATTTCCGGCTTCCCATTAACCATTATTTACAGAAGTGCTTCCTAATATCAACCCTGAACAATCGAGCTTAACTTTAAGGTTATGTCCTCTTGTTCTGGACGACCAAACCAGAGGAAAAGGTTTTCCGTCCCTTTCAAATGCTGTCATCATCTTAAATGCCTCAACCAAATCTGCCATTAATTTTCTATTCTCAGGGTAATAAAAATCTAGTCCATGTAACGGATCCTCATAACTTAATCCTTTTCGCGCCGGTATCACACTGGTGAATCTCTGCTGCACCCCCTGCAAGGCCAATATATCCTTCTGGCGGTGCGGTGCCCAGAACAGAACACAGTCCACCCGATGGGACTGTACTGCTGATGTGATAAGCTCGGAATTGTAGAGGAGCAAAGAGATCCCTAGGTACCAGTCTCATGAGCACTGCATGTAATGGGTAGTATTAGTGTATTTCACATTATCATAATAGGTACAGCACAGGAGGAGGCCATTCGGCCCATCGTGCCTGGACCAGCTCTTTGAAAGAGCTATCGAATTTCTCACATTCCCCAACTCTTTCCCCATAACCCTGTAAATGTTTTTCTTTCTATTATTTATCCAATTCCCTTTTGAAAGCTACTATTGAATCTGCTTCCACCGCCCCTTCAGGCTGTGCATTCCAGATCATCACAATTCGCTGCAAAAGATATGTTTTCTCATGTCGCTCCTTGCTCTTTTGCACATCACCTTAAACCTGTGTCCTCTGTTTACCGACATTTATGCCACTGGCAACAGTTCCTTCTTATTTACTCTGTCAAAAAAGTTCATGAATTTGAATACCTCTATCAAATCTCCCCTGAACAACCCCAGCTTCTCCAGTCTCCCAACATAACTGAGTCTCCCAACACTGGCACCATTTGAGTGAGTTATTTGATGAATGAACCAAGAGGGTTGATGAGGGGAATGTGGTTGATGTTGTATGTATGGACACTGAAGAGGCGTTTGATAAAGTACCACATCATAGACTTGTTCGCAAAATTAAAGCGCATGGATAAAAGGAACAGTGGCAGTGAGGATACAAAATTAGTGAAGAGACAGAAAGCAGAGAGTAGTGTTGAACGGTTATTTTGCAGACTGGAGGGAAGGAAACACTCGTGTTCTCTGGAGGTCAGTATTAGTAACACTGCACCTTTTGCTATGTATTAATTACCTGGACTTTCGTATAGAGGGCATAATTTAAAATTTTGCAGATGACACGAAACTCAGTCACATAGTAAACAATGTGGAGGAGAGTAACAGACTTCAGGAGGACATAGAAAGACAGGTGAAATGAACAGGGATGAGGGGCTTCAGTTATGTGGAGAGACTGGAGAAGCTGGAGCTCTTCTCGTTAGAAAATTCAGGGAGATTTGACTGAGGTGTTCGAAACCATAAACGTTTTTAACAGGGTCCATATATATTGTTTCCAAATATATTGATCATTTTTTTCAGGCAGAATGAAAGATTATTTAGAAATGCTTCTATTATATGGTGTTGAATGGAGAGTGGGAATCGTGAATCTTAATTTAAAACACCACCCGAACAGGGACTTGAATCCTGAAACCTCGGATTGAAAGTATGATCATCTACCTACTGGGCTATTCAGGCTCTAACATTGATTCATAGAGCGACCTTCACTGGCTGACATGAAAGTTTAACGCCAGCACCACCCCGCCCGCCATAGTTTGCATTTCCCACTGCTGTAATCCTGCCTGTACAGGGCATTTCCCTCGCATACTCAGGATGACTACCTCCCACAGGCTTCACTTCACAAATACATACCCTCACACCAACTACCCGCTCTTTAACAGTGGCGGCAGATGTGACAAGTGATGTTCATCAGGGATCTGGACTGGAGTCTCAACTTTTCACCATAAGAATTCATGACTTCGTTGAAGTAATAGAGAGTTGTATGTCCAAGTTCTTGCCCACTCACTTCGCCTGTCTATTTCCCCTTGAAGCCTCTTTGCATCCTCCTCAGGACTCACATTCTCATCTATTTTATTATCATCATCAAACTTGGAAATATCACATTTGTTCCCCTCATCCAAATCATTGATATAGATTGTGAATAGCTGGGGCCCAAGCACCGATCCCTGTGGTACCCCACGAGTCACAGTCTGCCAACTTGAAGAAGACCCGTTTATTCCGACTCTCTGTTTCTGTCTGTTAATCAATTCTCAAACCACGCCAGTACATTACACCCAACTTCATGTGCTCCAACTTTGTTCACCAGCCAACTGTGTGGGACCTTATTGATAGCCTTTTGAAAATCCAAATACACCACACATCCACAGGTTCCACCTATATATTCTACCAGTTGCAACCTCAAAGAACTCCAATAGGTTTGTCGCAGGATTATCAAGTTCGACATTCATGCAGCACGGTAAAACACGACGATCTTTCCTGCCGAAATTGATGATTGTATTTTTATAAAATTACTTCATAACCATTTAAGTTTAATTTGTGCGGTGTTTTCATTGATAAAAGCAGCGTTCGAACACGGTCTTGAACCCTGGAGCCCCATATTAAAAGTCCGCTGTTTTATCGACAGAACTATCCGGGCTCTCCAACCGATTGCCTGTTGCAACCCTGATTGGCTGTGGTAGGGAATTGCATTCCCTTCACGACAGACTCTCACACCGACCGTCACAAACTCACTTCAGCTCAATACCTCTTCTCAGCCCATACCACCTCAAAAATATCACACTCCAAACACCATCAAGCTGTCCCAAGTGTCCTGCAACCTCTACCTGACCCCTTCTCCCCCATCTGACCCGTTCTTCACAAACTCTCCCTACTCCCTAATCTATGACATTCACCATGACCCCTTCTTTCCAATCTGACTTCCACTTCTCACTCACTGGTTTAAGCTGACAATGCCCTTAAATCTGATCCCCCCTTACTGAATCTCGTCTTTAGATTTGGATACAAAACTCTATTGCTTCATCCAAGTCATTAAAACGGAAAAAGAGTTTTTTAGAGAAATGTCGGGTTCTTAATTCAGAAGTGAACCATGGGCTTAAATGGACAGTGGTCGCATGCATATTAAATTGGTGAAGGGAGAGGAACCAAAGAGTAGTAGTGAACGGTTGGTTTTCAGACTGGAGGGAAGTATGCAGTGGGATCCCTCAGTGGTCGGTATTCGGAAAACTCTCTTTTTTTTACATATTAATGATATGGACATTGGTATATAGGGCATAGGAATATAGGGCATGATTTCAAACGTTAGGTTCACAAGAAGCTCGGAAATGTAGGAAACAGTGAGGAGGATAGTACCAGACTGCGGGAGAAAATAGACAGGCTGTTGAAATGGGCAGACACATGGTCGATGCAATTTAATGCAGAGAAGTGCGAGATGATACATTTTGGTAGGAAGAATGACGAAGGGCAAAATAAATAAATCGTACAATTGTAAAAAGGGTGCAGGAACAGAGAGACCTGGTTGTGTATGTGCACACATCTTTGAAGGTGGCAGGCAAAGTGAGAAGGCTCCACAATCTGACACCTTTTCCTCAAACTGACGCCTCCCCTGAACTCACCCTTCACCTCAACCTGAACCTTTCTCCTCAATCACATCCCTCTGACCAATCTGACCTTCTCCCGAATCTGATCCCTTTTCCTCAATCTACCCATTGGAGCTGGGACATCCAAGAACGAAATCTGTCGGAGAATTTTCACACAAATGCCCGTGGAAATCTGTAAACCTCTTCCCCCAAAAGGCTGTGGATGCTGGGGGTCAATTGTAATTTCAGGACTGAGATCGATGTATATCGAAGTAAAGGGAATTAGGGGTTACGGGGAGCGGGTAGGAAATTTGACAAGAATTTAGATTTGAGGTTAGGATCAGATCAGCCATGATCTTCTTGAATGGCGGAGCAGGCTCGAGGGGCCGATTGGGCGACTCCTGCTCCTATTTCTTATGTTCTTATGTTCTTATGTTGTTCTTATTTGTTGGGTAAAAGGACCAAGCGATATGGAACAACGGCGGGTGAATTGAGTTGATGTCTAATCAGCCTTGATCGAATTGAATGGCGGAACAGGATCGAGGATGTGAATGCCCTCCTCCTGTTCCCTTTATTCATCACCTGCCTTTTCTATTCAAATGTTGACTGTCCTTCGGCCAGTTTTAACATGCTCGGTTTCAATCTCCGTGAGAAATAATCATGAACCGCCGATAGGATAGGACATGAAGAGAAAGAAATATGATGGAACAGGGTTGATGGAAGAGGACACGGGCACAGATTTCCCAGCATTTTTCAAGTGGTTAAAGACGTTCTCTTTGCGTGAATGACGTTCAGCTCCCTCTTCACTGGGCAGTTCCTGTGCACTGAATTAATATACTGCTCAGTGATATTAATATTTTTTTTGCTGTAGATTTTAATTGCCTAACGTTTAATGGCGGAGCTTTAAGGTGTAAATTGAATGTAGTTTTCTCTGATAAAAGCAGCGCCTGAACAAGGACCTGAACACTGGACCCACAGGTTAAAAGTCCGATGCTGGACCAGGCTCCAAATCTCTAAGGAGACAGTGACCCTGACTGGCTGTGGTAGGTTCACTTCACGTTCGCAGCCGCCCTGTCCACACAGGGACCATCACAAGTTTGCTTCATCGCAACATTTCTTCACAGCCCATTCCACCTCAAACATACCGCACTCCAACCGTCATCAACCTGCGCCGAGTCTCCACCAACTTCCATCTCTCGCGACCCATCAATCTGACCTGTTCTCGACAATCTGACCCCTCCTCCTCAAACTGACCCCTCTCCCCGATCTGACGCTTCTCCGCAATCTGATCCCTTCTCCTCAATGTGGTCCCTTCTCCCCAATCTCACCCCCTCTTCCGAAACGAACCCCTTCTCCTTAATCTCTCTTTTATTCTCAATTCTACCCCTTCTCCTCAATCCGACCCAATCTCCTAAATTTTTGTCTTCTCCTCCATCTGTCCCCTTCTTCTCATTCAGGAGCTAAATCAGGAAGTACATTTGAACACAAATGTAGTGGAAATCTGTCAATCTCTTCCGTCAATTGGCTTAGAATGCTGGAGGACAATTGGGATTTCAGGACTAAGATCGATAGATACCTGTTACGAACTGATTCAGGAACTGTCCCTCTAGATTAGAAAATTACACATGTCACTCCGCTTTTTAAGAAAGGAGAGAGAGGGGAACCAGGGAATTATAGACCAGTTAGCCTAACATCTGTTGTGGGGAATAAGCTGGAGTCTGTAATTAAGGATAGGGTGACTGAACACCTCGAGAATTTTAAGTTAATCAGAGACAGCCAGCATGGATTAGTTAAAGGTAGGTCGTGCCTGACGAACCTGATTATTTTTTTTAAACAGGTGCCTAAAGCAGTGGACAGGGGAATGCTAATGGATGGTCTTTATTTGGAATTCCAGGAGGCAATAAATAAGGTCCCACATAAGAGAATGTTAGCTAAGATAGAAGCCCATGGAATCGCGGGAAAAGTACGGACTTGGTTAGGAAGTTGGCTGAGCGAAAGGCAACGGAAATTAGGGATAAAGGGTCGGTACTCACATTGGCACGATATGACGAGTGGAGTCCCGCAGGGATCTGTCTTGGGGCCTCAATTATTCACAATATTTATTAACGACTTAGATGAAGACATAGAAAGTCTCATATCTAAGTTTGCCGATGACACAAAGATTGGTGGCATTGTAAGCAGTGTAGATGAAAACTTAAAATTACAAAGTGATATTGATAGATTGGGTGAATGGGCAAAACTGTGGCAAATGAAATTCAATGGAGACAAAAGTGAGGTCATCCACTTTGGATCAAAAATGATAGAACGGGGTACTTTATAAATGGTAAAAAGTTAAAAACAGTGGATGTCCAAAGGGACTTGGAGGTACAGGTACAGAGATCATTGAAGTGTCATGAACAGGTGCTAAAAATAATCAAGAAGGCTAATAGAATGCTGGCCTTTATATCTAGAGGACTAGAGTACAAGGGGGCAGAAGTTATGCTGCAGCTCTCCAAAACCCTGGTTAGACCGCACCTGTGCACCGCACCTTCGGAAGGACATATTGGCCTTGGAAGGACTGCAGCGTAGGTTTACTAGAATGATACCCGGACATCAATGGTTAAGTTACGAGGAGAGATTACACAAATTGGTGTTGTATTCTCCATAGTTTCGAAGGTTAAGGGGTGATCTGATGGACATTTATAAGATATTAAGGGGAACAGATTGAGTGGATGGAGGGAAACTATTTCTGGTGGTTGGGGATTCGAGGAGTAAGGGACACAGTCTAAACATTAGAGCCAGACCTTTCAGGAGCCAGATTAGAAAACATTTCGACACACAAAGAGTGGTAGAAGTTTGGAACTCTCCTCCGCAAACTGCAATTGGTACTAAATTTAAATCTGAGATAGAAAGCTTTTTGGCAACCAAAGGTATTAAGGGATATGGGCCAAAGCGGGGTATATGGAGTGAAATCACAGATCCGCCATGACCTTATCAAATTGCGGTGCAGGCATGGGGGGCTGAATGGCCTACTCCTGTTCCAGTGTTCCTATGCTCCCATGTAGGTAAGGCTATCAAGTGTAATGGAATGAAAGCGTTTAAATGGAGTTAAGGTCTGTATCAGCCACGATCTGATTGATTGGCGGTTCAGGCTGAATGGCGTGCTCCTGATCCCCATGTTCACCACTTGCTTTCACTGTTGAAATGTTGTTTGCCTGGCCATTTTTAACATAATCTATTTAATCTCCAGGAGAAATAATCATGAATCGCTGATAGAATGAGAAATGCATAGAATGAAAGCCGAATGAACAGGGGTTAGGTTTATGGTTAGGGTAATATTTCCAGCATTTTGAAACTGGTAAAGAAGCTTTGTTTGGGCCAGTGTGGTTCTTTTGACTCATCCCTGACTTCCTTAAGCAGCTACTGTTCAATGAATGATTATACAGCTGAGCGATATTTATTTTTTTGGGCGGTAGACTTTAGCTGCCTAGTGTTTAATGATGGTTTGAGGCGGAAATTGAGTGGCAGTTTAATCATACAATCATAGAAAGTTACTGCACAGAAGGAAGCCATTCTGCCCATCTTGTTCGTGCCGGCCGAAAAAGAGCTCTCCATCTTTATCCCTCTCTCCAGCGCTTGCTCCGTCCCCTGTAGGTTCCAGCACTTCAATTGCACATCCAAGGACTTTTGTAATGTTTTGGAGGTTTCTGCCTCTACCGCTCGGTACCACTTCAGACCTGGATTTGAGAGCGTTCATCGATGCAAAGGCATCAGATGAAGACTTGAGACAATTACCTCAATACTTGTCCGCCCGCCAATTTCTCTGCTTCGGAAGAAACTGTTTTCCAAATTATCCTGCAGTGTATTGGTAACAGATTGGAAGATTTCGAGGAGAGGCTGCTCCTGGGACTGATCAAATCCACCGTTCACTCTGCAGGGTGTGTATGATCATCAGAGGAGATGTCTCTGACTGCTTTCACTGCTCTATTCAGTATAACCGGTTTCACATGGAATACAGCGAGCTCTGAGTCCGCTCGATCTTTAAACACTTTCTGTGATTGATGGGCACTACATGTATTGATTGCTGTGCTGGTTTAAATTTATTTTACATTTATTGCTTTCCATATGTTTTATTTTGGACAGCCGGTTTGTATTTTTATCGCGGTGTCTTCCATCTTCCGGATGTCTGTACTTCTCCTGATGTCGTTGTTTTCCGCCCAGTGCTCGAAATTCCCGACGAGAACACAAGGGGAGCAGGGCTGGTGATAGTTCAGGTTACAGTTCTTACATTGCCTGTCAATAATGGGTCAGGTTCCACGAGAAGAACAGTAATCGAGCTCAGAGTTCGCTAAAGAGTTCTTAACAGTTACACGATTCAAACTTGGATGTTATCTCGAATCTTCCGGTGTCCTGGTCAGTATTTATCCCTCAACAAACAGAATTATAACAGATTATTAGGGGTGAAATTGGACACCGGCAGGGAAGCAAAACAGGTGGAATCGCATTTGCCGACGGTTATTGGACACGTCGATATACTGTTTTACTGAAGTCAATTGAATTAATATCAGACCGAGCGAATAACAGGCGATCGATGTGATCCCGCCCGTTTTGTGACCCCGCCAATGTCTAATTTCAACCAACCTGGTCATTCATCACATTGCTGTTTTAGGGACCTTGCTGTGCGCAGATTGACTTCCACATTTCCAGACATTACAACGGTGAGAATATTTCAAAAGTCCTTTCTTGTCTGTGAGGCGCATCAGGGATTCCTGAGGCGGTGAAATGTGCTTTATCATTGGAGAGGGTAGAAATTCATCTCAGGCAGTAAAGTCCCAACGCCGTCTGTTGCAGGCATGACCCAATATTGAGTCATATCGCTGCCTGTTATAGGCCCGGCCAATGTTCAGTCCCATCGCTGCTTGTGAAAGGCAGGGTGCAATATTCAGTTCCATCGACGTCTGTTATAGAAAAAGACCAATATTCGGTCCAATTGCCACTTGTTTTAGGCACGGCCCAATGTTCCATTCCATTGCCGCCTGTTATAAGCACGACTCAATATTCAGTCCCATCGCCACTTGTTATAGGCATGGCTCAATATTCAGTTCCATCTTCGCCTGTTATAGGCGCGTCCCACTTTCAGTTCCATCGCCACCTGTTAAAGGCCCGGCCCAATATTCGGTTCCATCACCGCCTGTTATAGACAGAGCCCAATATTCGGTGCTATTAAAATAATACTGGAATAGAGATGAAGCATCCCCAGAACATCAGCAATTGTCTGTGAGAAATGTCTCCTTTACTTTTAACGCTAACCTTTCTTCTCTCTCTACAGCCGGGTCATTATATTCCGTCGCAATTTTGCAACCCAGATTCTCAGCAAAGTCGCAGACTCCCAGAATGCACCTGTTCAGTTTGAGTCTCACTCACGTGTGCAATACAACTCTTGCAATGCAACAGTGTCTCAGTACAATTCATTACGTTTGACTATCGATTCAGTAATGCAGCATAACCCCGCTCCTCACACCTGTTGAGTTCAGTAAAATAGTGGGCCGGGAAGGCGTGTCTGACAAACAGCAAACTGTGGCGCCCTCTGTGAATGCTAATGCTGTCAATCAGAAAAATATTAATTGTTTTAAAGGCATATTCCAATTTTCCGTGTGCACAAACAACAGACATTAATTTTAATACAAGGAAAATCTGCCGGGCACTCTCACCAGCGTCAGATGCACCCCGCTACTTTTTCCGGACTCTGCGCTCAGCCCAGGCGAGGCTTAATGGCCAGGTGATCAATGCAAATATATCTCCTCCATTTTTAAACGTTTAAATGTTGAGGGAGAGTAGATTGTCCAGCATATCTTCCTAACATTATAATCATGGTATCGTGGTATCATAGTCTGCTACTGCACAGGAGGAGGCCATTCGGCCCAACGTCTCCGTCCTGGCTCTTTGAAAGAGCGATCCAATTGGTCCCATTCCTCTGCTCTTTCCCCTTTACCTCTGCAAATGTTTCCACTCCAAGTATTTATACAATTCACTTCAGAAAGTTATAATTAAATCCGTTTCCACCGACCTTTCAGTCAGTGCATCTCAGATCATTGAAACTCTCTGCCTATTTTTTTTTTTCATGTCGCCTCTGGATCTTTTGCCGATCATATTAAATATGTGTCCTCTGGTTACCGAACCTTCTGCCACTGCAAACAGTTTCTCCTGATTTACTCTATCAAAATCGTTCATGATTTTTAGCACGTCAATCAAATCTCCTCTTATTCATCTCTATTTTACGGAGAGCACCCCCAGCTTCTCCAGTCTCTCCACAGAACGCTCATCCCTGGGAACATTCTAGTTAGTCTCTTCTGGACAGCCTCCAAGACCTTGACATCGTTCCTAAATTGCGGTTCCCAGAATTGGAAACAATACTCCAGCTGAGGCCTAACCAATCGTTTATAAGAACATAAGAAATAGGAGCAGGTGTAGGCCAATCGGCCCCTCGAGCGTGCTCCGCCATTCAATAAGATCATGGCTGATCTGATCCTAACCTCAAATCTAAATTCATGTCCAATTTCCTGCCCGCTCCCCGTAACCCCTAATTCCCTTTACTTCTAGGAAACTGTCGATTTCTGTTTCAAATTTATTTAATGATGTAGCTTCCACAGCTTCCTGGGGCAGCAAATTCTACAGACCTACTGCCCTTTGAGTGAAGAAGTTTCTCCTCATCTCAGTTTTGAAAGAGCAGCCCCTTATTCTAAGATTATGTCCCCTAGTTCTAGTTTCACCCATCCTTTGGAACAACCTTACCGCATCCACCCGATCAAGCCCCTTCACAATCTTATATGTTTCAATAAGATCGCCTCTCATTCATCTGAACTCCAATGAGTGGAGTCCCAATCTACTCAACCTCTCCTCATATTTCCGCCCCCCTCATCCCCGGGAATAACCGAGTGAACCTTCTTTGTACTGCCTCGAGAGCAAATATGTCTTTTCTTAAGTCTGGAGACCAAAAATTTTACAAAGGTTTTGCATTACTTCCTTGCTTTTGTACTTTATGTCCCCATGAAGAAAGCAAACTTTGAAATTATAATCTACATACCCAAATCCAGGTCATTAATAGATATCAAAAAAGAGCAGTGCTCCTAATATTGCCCAATTGGGGACACCACTCTAAACTTCCCTCCAGTCTGAAACCAACCGTTCACCACGACTCTCCGCTTTTTGCCACTGATCTAATTTTGTATTCACGCTGCCACTGTCCCTTTAATCCCCCGGACTTTAATTTTGATAAGAAGCCTATTATGTTATACTTTATCAAATGCCTTTTGAATATCCATATACACAACTTCAACCGCGCTACACTCATCAAAGCTCTCCGTTACTACATCAAATAACTCATTCAGGTTACTAAAACATCATTTTCCTTTACATATCCCTGCTGACATTCATTGATTATCCCTTATTTTTCCAAGTGCCAATTAATTTTGTCCCTGATTATTGTCTCTAAAAGTTTCCCCACCACTGACATTAGGCTGACTGGCCTGTAATTGCCAGCTTCAACCCCATACATTTATTGAACAGGGGTGTGACATTTGCAACCCTCCAGCCCTCTGGCACGTGTTCCATACCGAAGGCGAATTGAAGGATTGCGGCCAGACCCTATGCAATTTCCACCTTGATTTCCCTTAGTAATACAGGATGCATCCCATCTGGACCGGGTGATTTTCATACTTTGAGAATTGTCACTCTTTTAAGTACCTTCTATTTATCTATTTTGATCCTATCCAATATCGCGACTGCATCCTCCTTTAATGCTACAATGACTGCATCTCTTCTCTCGTCAAGACCAAGGTGAAATATTCATTTCGTACCTCAGCCATTCCCTCTGCCTTCACAAGAAAATCTCCTCTTTTGTCCCCAATTGGTCACACCCTTTCTTTGACTACCCCTTTATAAAAGAATTTTGCGTTCCATTTTTCGGTTAGCCGCCAATCTATTCTCATGCTCTCCCTTTGTCCATATTATACCCTTTTGATAAATCTCCTCTCAACTTTCTGTATTTTGCCTCGATTTCAACCGTATTATGTGCCTTAAATTTGTCATGAGGCTCCTTTTTCTGTTTCATTGTATTCTCTATATCCTTAGCCATCCAGGGAGCTCTAACTTTGGATGTCCTCCCTTTCCAATTTCTGGGAATGTGTCTAATCTGTACCCGAGCCATCTCCACCTTGAAAGCCTCCCATTGTTCAGTCGCTGTTTTGCTAACGATTTTTGATTCCAGTCCACGCGGAAAATACACATAGTATTCGTAAAAAACTTCATAAATAACAGTACGGAGCAATTATTATAAATACCTGAAATCATCTCACTTAGCAGAATATCTGTGGTGTAGCCATGTGCAATTATTATAACTCACTGAAATAATCTCTGTTACTAGAATATCTGTGGTGTAGCCAAGTGCAATTATTATAACTCCCTGTGGTGTAGCCATGTGCAATTATTATAACTCCCTGAAATCATCTCTCTTAGCAGAATATCTGTGGTGTCGCCATGAAGAATTATTATAACTCCCTAAAATCATCTCTCTTAGTGGAATATCTGTGGTGTAATTCTATGCTTGTGTTACCAAAGGAGTGTGGGTTGATTATGAGATGCTGGTACATGAACGGCTCCATGACTCGGATTAACCCAATCGGTTTATCTCGATACATTCAGCATGCTCCTGGCACATGTTGCTGGAGCTGAAACGGTCCGTGGAATTGCTGGTGAAACCGTTGCTACTTAACCTTGTCATGGAAGTCTGCCCGTAGTTATTTGCTATTCAATTGCTGCATGACTCTGGTTACGTGTTCATTTCCATTAAGCGTCCCTGTGCCCAAATTTTACTGTAAGTTGCGATTTGTAACCGTCAAACTGTATGTAGTTCATGACTTTGACTTGGCTTCTTCCTTGATTGTTTGGCAAGAAAGAGCTTTAGGATAACCTAATCGAGGGTTCGTGAATTACATTTGTTTTGATCCGAACTGGGTTAAATATAGGACAGTTCAGGAACCGAATCTGGCAACATTCATCCCTCCTGATAACTGGGAGGGAAAAGCCCAGACCAATCATTAGTGAGCTGTTAAAGGAGGAAACCAAAGATTCGCCTGGTTCTTCGGCATACATCTGTCAGGATATCAAAACCAGCTTTCCGAGAACAGGACCTCCATGACTTTGGAAAATACACGAATTCACAGCACAGGAGATTCTGTGTCTGTTGCTGTGCACGGGCCGCTTCAAAACAACACATGAATTTGGACATGAATTTAAATTGGAGGTTAGGATCAGATCAGCTATGATCTTATTGAATGGCAGAGCAGGCTCGAGGGGCGGTTTGGCCTACTCCTGCTCCTATTTCTTATGCTCTTATGTAATACAATGAGAAGCCCTCCGTTTGCATTCAGTCGTGTGCATCTAACTGGGTGGCCAGCTGTTAATTTGTTAAGATAGGGACAGGCACCACAGACTAAGCCATGAAAATAACTGCGAGGATAAATCATAGAATCATAGAAATTTACGGCACAGAAGGAGGCCATTTGTCCCATCATGTCTTTGCCGGCCGAAAAAAGCTATCATGCCGAATCCCACTTGCCAGCACTTGGTCTGTAGCCTTGCAGGTTATGTTACGTCATGTGCATACGTAAGTACTTTTTAAATGCGATGAGGGTTTCTGCCTCTACCACCCTTTCAGGCAGTGAGTTTCAGACCCCCATCACACTTTGGGTTGAAAAACATCTCCTCAGCTCCCCTCCAATCCTTCCTCCAATTCCTTTAAATCTCTACCCTCTGTTTATTGACCTATCTAATAAGGGAGATTGGTCCTTCCTATCCACTTTATGTTGTCCCGTCATCATTTTATACACATCAATTAAAATCTTCCCTCAGCCTCGCTTGTTCCGACGGAAACAATTCCAGCCTCTCCAATCTTTCCTCATTGCTAAAATTCTCCAGTCCTGGCAACATCATCGTAAACCTCCTTTGTACCCACTCAAGAATAATCACATCTTTCCTGCAATAAAAAAAAATAATTTAACAAAATAGCGCAAAACAATGAAGTTCTTATTTGTATCCCCTAAAATGTACTATAGGCAGTAACAGTAGTGCTACATTCAAAGGTGTATTTGTGTTGCACTTCTTGGGAGAGTGAATGGTTGGGAAACATCAATGGATTGGGAGAGTGAATGGAAGGATATCTTCAAAGGATTGCGAAAGTGAATGAACGGATACCATGAATGGATTGGGAAAATGAATGGATGGATACCATTAATGGATTGGGAAATTTAATGGACGGTTATCATTAATGGATTGGGAAAATGAATGGTTTCGAACCATGAATGGATTGGGGAAAGTAAATGGACGGATACCATTAATGGATTGGGAAAATGAATGGACAGATCCCATGAATGGATTGGGAAAGTGAATGGACAGATCCCATGAATGGA
This sequence comes from Heptranchias perlo, assembly GCF_035084215.1. NCBI lineage: Eukaryota > Metazoa > Chordata > Chondrichthyes > Hexanchiformes > Hexanchidae > Heptranchias > Heptranchias perlo. Next base: position 1,441,953 of record NW_027139548.1, read on the forward strand.
TTGGGGAAAGTGAATGGACAGATCCCATTAATGGATTGGGGAAAGTGAATGGACAGATCCCATTAATGGATTGGGGAAATTGAATTGACGGATACCATAAATGGATTGTGGAAAGTGAATGGACAGGAACCATTAATGGATTGGGGAAAGTGAATGGATGAGAACCATTAATGGATTTGGAAAGTGAATGGACGGATACCATTAATGGATTGGGAACGTGAATGGATGGAAACCATCAATGGATTGGGAGAGTGAATGGACGGGAAACATTCATGGTTTGGGAAAGTAAATGGACAGATACCATTAATGGAATGGGAAAATGAATGGACGGGAACCATCAATGGATTTGAAAAGTCAATGGGCGGATACCATTAATGGATTGGGAAAGTGAATGGACGGATATCATTAATGGATTGGGAAAGTGAATGGACGGGAGCCATTAATGGATTGGGAAAGTGAATGAACGGATACCATCAAGTGATTTGGAAAGTGAATGGACGGATATATGAGTGTAAGTTTAGGGTGCTATGGTTATCCAAGGAGCACGGTCTCCCATTGGGTAAGTACATGATACCACGAGTAGCGGAGCAGCAAGTCAGCTCTGATGTAAGTGTAGGGGCACCACTAGTACTGGAGGGGCACTGTCACTTCTAATTTAATGTACTAGGGCCACAGATACTGGAGGAGAACTGTCACCTCCAGTGTAACTGTAGGATAGATCTACTACAGGCGGAGAACGGTCACCTCTAGTGTAAGCCTAGGGGTACCGCTAGCACCTGAGAAGCGAGGTTACCTCCAGTGTAACTGCAGAGTACGATTAGTACCAGAGGATCACGGTTACCTTTAATGTAAGTGCAGGTCTACCACGAGTATAGAATGACCACGGCCACCTACAGTGTAAGTATAAGCTACAACTTGTATCGGAGGAGGTGGGATATCTCTCGTGTAAGTGTGGTGGTAGTACTGGTAATGGAGGAGGACTGTCATCTCAAGTGTAATATTTTTTTATTCGTTCATGGGATGTGGGCGTCGCTGGCGAGGCCGGCATTTATTGCCCATCTCTAATTGCCCTTGAGAAGGTGGTGGTGAGCCGCCTTCTTGAACCGTTGCAGTCCGTGTGGTGACGGTTCTCCCACAGTGCTGTTAGGTAGGGAGTTCCAGGATTTTGACTCAGCGACGATGAAGGAACGGCGATATATTTCCAAGTCGGGATTGTGTGTGACTTGGAGGGGAACGTGCAGGTGATGTAGTTCCCATGTGCCTGCTGCTCTTGTCCTTCCAGGTGGTAGAGGTCGCGGGTTCGGGAGGTGCTGTCGAAGAAGCCTTGGCGAGTTGCTGCAGTGCATCCTGTGGATGGGACACACTGCAGCCACAGTGCGCCGGGGGTGAAGGGAGTGAAAGTTTAGGGTGGTGGGTGGGGTGCCAATCAAGTGGGCTGCTTTAACTTGGATGGTGTCGAGCTTCTTGAGTCTTGTTGGAGCTGCACTCATCCAGGCAAGTGGACAGTATTCCATCACACTCCTGACTTGTGCCTTGTAGATGGTAAAATGCTTTGGGGAGTCAGGAGGTGAGTCACTCGCCGCAGAATACCCAGCCTCTGACCAGCTCTCGTAGCCACAGTATTTATATGGCTGGTCCAGTTCAGTTTCTGGTCAATGGTGACCCCCAGGATTTTGATCGTGGGGGTTCAGCGATGGTAATTCCGTTGAATGTCAAGGGGAGGTGGTTAGACTCTCTGTTGTTGGAGATGGTCATTGCCTGGCACTTATCTGTCGCGAATGTTCCTTGCCACTTATGAGCCCAAGCCTGGATGTTGTCCAGGTCTTGCTGCATGCGGGCTCGCACTGCTTCATTATCTGAGGGGTTTCGAATGGAACTGAACACTGTGCAGTCATCAGCGAACATCCCCATTTCTGACCTTCTGATGGAGGGAAGGTCATTGATGAAGCAGCTGAAGATGGTTGGGCCCAGGACACTGCCCTGAGGAACTCCTGCAGCAATGTACTGGGGCTGAGATGATTGGTCTCCACCAACCACTAACATCTTCCTTTGTGCTCTGTATGACTCCAGCCACTGGAGAGTTTTCCCCCTGATTCTCATTGACTTCAGTTTTACGAGGGCTCCTTGGTGCCACACTCGATCAAATGCCGCCTTGATATCAAGGGCAGTCACTCTCACCTCACCTCTGGAATTCAGCTATTTTGTCCATGTTTGGACCAAGGCTGTAATGAGGTCTGGAGCCGAGTGGTCCTGGCGGAACCCAAACTGAGCATCGGCGAGCAGGTTATTGGTGAGTAAGTGCCGCTTGATAGCACTGTCAACGACACCTTCCATCACTTTGCTGATGATTGAGAGTATACTGATGGGGCGGTAATTGGCCGGATTGGATTTGTCCTGCTTTTTGTGGACAGGACATACCTGGGCAATTTTCCACATTGTCGGGTAGATGCCAGTGTTGTAGCTGTACTGGAACAGCTTGGCTAGAGGCGCAGCTAGTTCTGGAGCACAAGTCTTCAGCACTACAGCCGGGATGTTGTCGGGGCCCATCGCCTTTGCTGTATCCAGTGCAGTCAGCCGTTTCTTGATATCACGTGGAGTGAATCGAATTGGCTGAAGACTGGCATCTGTGATGGTGGGGTTATCGGGAGGAGGCCGAGATGGATCATCCACTCGGCATTTCTGGCTGAAGATGGTTGCAAACGCTTCAGCCTTGTCTTTTGCACTCACGTTCTGGACTCCGCCATCATTGAGGATGGGGATGTTTGCAGAGCCTCCTCCTCCCTTTAGTTGTTTCATTGTCCACCACCATTCACGACTGGATGTGGCAGGACTGTAGAGCTTTGATCTGATCCGTTGGTTGTGGAATCGCTTAGCTCTGTCTCTAGCATGTTGCTTCCGCTGTTCAGCACGCATGTCGTCCTGAGTTGTAGCTTCACCAGGTTTGCACCTCATTTTTAGGTACGCCTGGTGCTGCTCCTGGCATGCTTTTTGCACTCCTCTTTGAACCATGGTTGATCCCCTGTCTTGTTGTTAATGGTAGAGTGAGGAATATGCTGGGCCATGAGGTTACGGATTGTGCTGGAATACAAATCTGCTGCTGCTGATGGCCCACAGCGCCTCATGGATGCCCAGTTTTGAGCTGCTAGATCTGTTCTGAATCTATCCCATTTAGCATGGTGATAGTGCCACACAACACGTTGGATGATGTCCTCAGTGCGAAGACGGGACTTCATCTCCACGAGGACTGTGCGTTGGTCACTCCTACCAATACTGTCATGGACAGATGCATTTGCGACAGGTAGATTGGTGAGGACGAGGTCAAGTAAGTTTTTCCCTCTTGTTGGTTCGCTCACCACCTCCCGCAGGCCCAGTCTAGCAGTTATGTCCTTCAGGACTCGGCCAGCTCGGTCAGTAGTGGTGCTACCGAGCCACACTTGGTGATGGACATTGAAGTCCCCCACCCAGAGTACATTCTGTGCCCTTGCTACCCTCAGTGCTTCCTGCAAGTGGTGCTCAACATGGAGGAGGACTGATTCATCAGCTGAGGGAGAGCGGTAGGTGGTAATCAGCAGGAGGTTTCCTTGCCCATGTTTGAATTGATGCCATGAGATTTCATGGGGTCCGGAGTCAATGTTGAGGACTCCCAGGGCCACTCCCTCCTGACTGTATATCACTGTACCGCCACCTCTGGTGGGTCTGTCCTGCCGGTGGGACAGGACATACCCAGAGATGGTGATGGAAGAGTCTGGGACGTTGGCTGAAAGTTACGATTCTGTGAGTATGGCTGTGTCAGGCTGTTGCTTGACTAGTCTGTGGGACAGCTCTCCCAATTTTGGCACAAGTCCCCAGATGTTAGTAAGGAGTACCTTGCAGGGTCGAGTGGGCTTGTTGTGACGTTGTTGTGTCCGGTGCCTCGTGGTCCGATGCCGGGTGGTCCGTCCGGTAAGTGCATCACCACTGCCAGGTGAACATGTTCACAACTAGTGCAAGTGTAGGGGTACCTTTAATACTGGAGGAGCACGATCAATTCTTATTTCAGCGAAGGGGTGCCAATAGTACTGCAGCTATAAGGTCACCGCTATATGTAAGTGTAGAGTTAACACTACTACCGGATGACCAGTGTCTACATTGGTGTAAGTGTAGTATATACCACTAATGGCAGAGGAACACGGTCACCCCTCGTGTAAGCGCAGTGTACCACAAGTACCGGAGCAGAATTGTTAGCTCTAATGTAAGTTTCGAGACATCACTAGCAGAGAAGGAGCACAGTCCCGATTAGTGTAAGAGCAGGGCTAACGAATGTACCTGAGAAGCACGGTCGTCTCTAGTTTACGTGTCGGTATGCCATTAGTACTGGAGGAATGTGATCACCTCCAGGAACCAAGGAACACTGTCACCTCTGGTGCAAGTTTACGGTACCACTAGTACCGGAGGAGAACCGTCACCTCCAGTGAAAGTGCAGGTTTACCCATAGTACCAGAAGAGCAGTCAACTGCAGTGTAACTGGAGGGTTCCTCTACTACCGGAGCAGCACAGTCACCTCTAGTATAATTCTGCGTGTACCATTAGTCCCAGAGGAGGATCGACACCTGCAGTGTAAGTGTAGTGTATCAATTGTACCTGAGGAGCAAAGTCACTTCTAGTGTATATGTAGGGTTTCCCTGCAGAAGGTAGACGGTCACATCTGGTGTAAGTGTCGGGTGCAACTTGTACCGGAGGAGGAATGTAACCTCTCGTGTAAGTGTAGGGGTAACACCAGTACCAGAGGAACAAGGTCTAAAATGGTTTAAATGTAGGGGCACCTCTAATATCGTACTGGAGGAGAACGGTCAGCTCTACTGGAAATGTAGGGTACCACAAGAACAGGAGGAGTGCGGTCACATCTAGTATAAGTGTAAGGTATCAATAACACCGAAATAACTCAGTCACCTCTCGTGTAAGTTCATGGTGCCACGAATATCGGACGAGCAAGTCACGGGTAATCTAAGTGTAGAAGTTCCACGAGTACCGGAGGAGTGCGGTCACATCTAGTATAAGTGTAAGGGTAGCAGCAGTGCCGGAGGAACAAGGTCACCACTAGTGTAGTAGCGGAGGAGACCGGTCACCTCTAGTTTCCGTGTAGAGGTAACACTAGAACCGGAGCAGCACGATCACCAATAGTTTAACTGTCGGGGCACCACTAGTAGAGAAGGAGCAAGGTCACCCGTAGTTTAAGTGTAGCGTTCCATTAGTACCGAAGGAGAACGGACACCTCCAGTCTAATTGTCGGGACACCAAAAGTAGAGAAGGAGCACGGTCAGAGTAGGTTCACCACCAGTAATTTTAGAATGGGGTCACCACAATAATGTTAGAATGGGGTCACCACAATAATGTTAGAATGGGGTCACCACCAGTAATGTTAGAGCAGTGTCACCACCAGTAATGTTAGAATGGGGTCACCACAATAATGTTAGAATGGGGTCACCACCAGTAATGTTAGAGCAGTGTCACCACCAGTAATGTTAGAATGGGGTCACCACAATAATGTTAGAATGGGGTCACCACCAGTAATGTTAGAGCAGTGTCACCACCAGTAATGTTAGAATGGGGTCACCACAATAATGTTAGAATGGGGTCACCACCAGTAATGTGAGAGCAGTGTCACCACCAGTAATGTTAGAGCAGTTGCACCACCAGTAATGTTAGAGCAGTTGCACCACCAGTAATGTTAGAGAAGTGTCACCACCAGTAATGTTAGAATGCGGTCACCACAATAATGTTAGAATGGGGTCACCACCAGTAATGTTAGAGCAGTGTCACCACCAGTAATGTTAGAATGCGGTAACCACCAGTAATATTAGGATGGCGTCACCACCAGTAATGTCAGAGCAGTGTCACCACCAGTAATGTTAGAGCAGTGTCACCACCAGTAATGTTAGAGCAGTGTCACCACCAGTAATGTTAGAGCAGTGTCACCACCAGTAATGTTAGAGCAGTGTCACCACCAGTAATGTTAGGATGGCGTCACCACCAGTAATGTTAGAGCAGTGTCACCACCAGTAATGTTAGAGCAGTGTCACCACCAGTAATGTTAGAGCAGTGTCACCACCAGTAATGTTAGAGCAGTGTCACCACCAGTAATGTTAGAGCAGTGTCACCACCAGTAATGTTAGAGCAGTGTCACCACCAGTAATGTTAGGATGGCGTCACCACCAGTAATGTTAGAGCAGTGTCACCACCAGTAATGTTAGAGCAGTGTCACCACCAGTAATGTTAGAGCAGTGTCACCACCAGTAATGTTAGAGCAGTGTCACCACCAGTAATGTTAGAGCAGTGTCACCACCAGTAATGTTAGAGCAGTGTCACCACCAGTAATTTTAGAGCAGTGTCACCACCAGTAATGTTAGAGCAGTGTCACCACAATAATGTTAGAGCAGTGTCACCACCAGTAATGTTAGAGCAGTGTCACCACCAGTAATGTTAGAGCAGTGTCACCACCAGTAATGTTATGATGGCGTCACCATCAGTAATGTTAGAGTAGGGTCACCATCAGTAATGTTACACTCGGGTCACTATCAATAATGTTAGATTATAGTCTCCACCCCCAGTAATGTTAGAGTAGGGTCACCTGATGTTTGAGCCAAGTCATCGCCAATGATCATCACAGCATAAAACACGTTTAATTATGTAATGGATGTGAAGATTTTAATGAATTCTTGAGGCATCAAGAAGCGAGTGCAGTTTCCAGGAGGGATGTTCCATCACGGTTCGCATTTCGTCAGGGATTACTTTCCGTTCATTGATGTTAATGGAATGAGTTTCATGGACTGAGGTGTACAATTTCCCCACTGACGTCCCGGGCGCCCAGGAGAGGAAAATCGCACCTTGTTTGTTAAGTGACTGTAACTAATACCAATTATTGTGCAACCTGATTTTCTCACCGGGGCACCGATTGTTCTATAAAGGGGGAGTATTTACGGATCTCACTTACACTCCAATCGGAAGAGTAAAGACGGACAGAATTCACACATTCTTCTAGAAAATGGAAAGGCCAACACTTCTTCAAATAAAGGAGATTTACTACCCGATTCTCGCATCCTTTTGTATTCCCGGTAAGTCAATATAACCTGTTGTTTCAAAGCTGTTCACTATTTCACTGTTAATGATGATGTAAAAAATTCCGAGAATGTCCTCACTTCAGAGTCACTTATCCACAGGGATAATTTAGTGAATATCAGTGGGAATCCGAGCAGTCCGCGACGCCGAAGAGGCGCTGCTCTGATCGGTAGATCGTGGGCACCGGGCGATCAACTTTCTTCCCTATGCGAGGGAGGACCAGGGTGATTCCCCTGCCCAACTAACAGTACAAAGATCATTAAAGAATGTGTTGCCTCGTGCCCCTGATAATCATTTTATTTGTACCGTGGTTCCTGTATACTTTAAGTTGTAAATTCCTCGGTCTGCAGCCACCTCCACCCAATGGAAACTTTGAAAAATAATTTGAGAACTAATTGCCGCTCCGGGAACTGTTCCCCTTCTCTCGGCTGCAAAGATCCTTCACGGTTCCACCAGCTCCTGCTTTGTAACCGAGCAGCTCCCTCGGGGCGAATATAAATAGAAACAGTCCAGAGTTTCGACAGAAATTGAAGCTTTTCTCTCTGCTGAATGTTTTACTTGAATTCATATCTTTCCAGTAATCGCTGTGAAATTATATTGAAAACTGTTGAAAACTGCTGGCATCTCCCGAGACCCCGCTCGCCAATGAAATGGAAGGAACTAAATGTAAATTTCGATCTATTGTCCCATGGAGCCGCAGCAGTAAATTATAAAATCGGGTCGGTACATCACTTGGGTATAAACCTCATGGCGGAATGCTTTTAGCGCTCAACACTGCATTGAATTATGTGTTTGGACGTATGTAAGGAAATCCGTTTACTTATTGGCTGCCGAAAATTCAGAACTTACAGAACCATCCAATGTTTCCCTTCTGGGCGCTTTTTTTACACCTGTCCCGTCCCTGCGAGGTGCTCCAGTTTAGCCTGGACCGCACAGTAAAAGTGTGAGTGGAACCTCAATCTAGTGTTAGTGGCGACAGCGATGGAAATAAAATTCGGGACAGATGTATGACGGACGGATGATCCGATGTCGCCTGTTTTACACTATCGCCCAAAGTCCAAATCCCCCCGTTGACTCTTCAGTGCCTGGGAGTCGGTAGTAGTGGGCACGCTCTCCGTTACCAATCCCCAGACTGATTCCGAGAGACACTCCCCCCGCTGCCTTGACAAAGTCTGACTGAAATAAGCTGGAAGGACGGCGGATTGTCAGTCCCTCGATATTGAGTGTTTCATATTTTCTTTCTTTTCAATAAAGTGTCGTCATCGCTCGCCTATATTTAAAAAAATCCACGTGCATTACCCTGAGTAGGAAAACAAAGGAACATTTCCCCCCAATATGCTGTGAGATTTATGAGTATCCCCGTCATTTACCTCTTGTCCCTCTTTCTTACAGCGAACCTAGTGACAATCGTGATTCTCTCCAGAGGAAATTGCGGTCTTTCCAAATGTATCTCTATCGATATGGTGGCCATGGCAACAGCAGATCTACTGGTCATCATCTTCAATGCAATGGAGCATCAAATTTTCACTATAATCTTTCCACTTCCATTCCTGTCCTACACTGTCATTCGTAAGTTCATGATCTACATTAATTGTACCAACCTGGATCTGTCGGTGTGGTTCACAGTCTCGTTCACATTTGACCGATTTGTATCCATATGTTGTCAAAAGTTTCAAACAAAATATTGCACAGTGAGAACTGCGGCTGCGGTTTTAACAACGCTCTCTTTCCTGATCTGTTTAGAGAACATCCCATATTGGTTTTCATATCAACAGGCACAAATAATTAACAATGTTCAGTGGGGTCTCCGCCCCAGTTTGGCCTTTTTTACATCTCCTGGAGGTGTGATGTACACATGGTAAGAAAGTATTTTAATTCCATGGATTCCTTTTGCTTTAATGTTTCTGTTTAATTGTTTGACAGTCAGACGTATTTTAGTGGCCAGCAGAGCCCGCAGGGGCCTCCGGAGTCACAGCATTGAGAATAAGAGCGATCCAGAGGTGGCGAACCGAAGGAAATCTATTATTTTACTGTTCACTGTATCTGGTAGTTTTCTACTGTTGTGGCTGACAGTTCCGACGCGATTATACAGCGCCTGCCTTTATCGCCACTGAAACCGGGTACATGCTCATGTATTTGAGTTCATGTACAAACACGTGCATTTATGCAGCTACCCAAACGAAATTCAGGGAAGAGCTGAAGAAGGTGGTGAAATCTCCTTGGACATTTATTCTGATTTTGGTAGAAGCAATGAAAAGTCAAACCAAAGCTTCCTGTCCTAACTCGAGCTCAATTACAGTCCGTGTTCCACTTTAGAAAGGCCGTCTTTCTTTGCTGTGAAAATGATCATGGATCAGGAAAAAAAATTCTATTTTATGCCCTGAGTTTGACATCTGTTGCTTCATTGGGGTGATCAGAATAGTTTCCTTATAATAAACCGCAGTTCCTGCTCAAGATTCAAAGAGAGCAGTCATGATTGGGCTTCAGCAGTTGGGTCGAGCATGTGGGCGGAAGCGTTAACTGTCTTACAGTCTTGGTACTGGAATAGGACGCGCCAGTTTAATTAATAGATAAAGTTTTTGTTAGTGTAGAAACAATGAAGGGTGTTAGAATCATGGTTAATTGTAATTAATCTGTAATCTTGGTGTGAATGTTGCAGGCGCTGGTCCCCCATCAGACACCGCTCCCCATTTTCTCCTGGCCCAATGGATTGTGACCCCTGTGTCCTGATAAGTGATTCAGGAAATTGACTCGTCAATGTGACGTTAGACATCTCTGTTAACAGATATTTATTAAAATATCAATTGATCATCAAAATATTGGTATGTTATAACAGACCATTTGGCCCAACCAGTCGTTGTCGGCGTTTTCCGTCCACTCGAGAAAATAGTTCCAATCACTTTATCCGCCCAGTCTCAAAATCCCTTCAACCTATTTTTTTTCACACATCTGTACAATTCAATCTTGAAAATGGACATGATTTCTGCTTCTATATTTTCTGCATCTTCGCATCTCTCCATGTAAAGAGGTTTCTCCCACCCTCAGTCCGAAATCTCTTATATTTATTTTGTAATCCATAGCCGTTATTTCTTGATCCCTCAACTGATGGAAGCTTTCTGCTTCTATATATCCTGTCCCGTCCATTCTTATCTTAAATCACCTGGAAACGTCTCGCCACAAGATATCAATCTGGTATCAATACACAATCTGGTGAAAATTCAGAACGTGTAGTTAAGGCAGTTAATTGACATATTTCTCTTGGAGATGGTGGTGTCCTTGCTTAAGCTGAACAATGAGAAGAATGGATTTGAGAGCTTCGCCACTGCCCGAAACATTGGGACCGTGCAGGGAGAGATTCCAATCAAACGCCTCCGGACGCCCTGAACTATTGAGAGAGAGCAAGAAAGGGCAGGAATGGCTTGTCTCGGATGCCTCCTGCTGCCTGATCTTCGGATATCGCTGCGTTTACAGAAGTGACGTGTTGGCCGTGAAGCAACCAGCATGCGATGCATGGAAGGGGAAGCTGGATAAACACATGAGGGGGAAAAGAATAGAAGGTTATGCTGAGAGGGTTAGATGAAGAGGGCTGAAGGCATAGGGATACTTGCCTTTATTAGCCGAGGCATAGAATATAAGAGCAAAGAGGTTATGATGGAGCTGTATAAAACACTGGTTAGGCCACAGCTGGAGTACTATGTGCAGTTCTGGTCGCCGCACTACAGGAAGGATGTGATCGCTTTGGAGAGGGTGCAGAGGAGATTCACCAGGATGTTACCAGGGCTGGAGCGCTTCAGCTATGAAGAGAGACTGCGAAGATTGGGTTTGTTTTCCTTGGAGCAGAGGAGGCTGAGGGGGGACATGATTGAGGTGTACAAAATTATGAGCGGCATAGATAGGATGGATACTAAGGAGCTTTTTCCCTTCGTTGAGGGTTCTATCACAAGGGGGCATAGATTCAAGGTAGAAGGCGGGAGGTTTAGAGGGGATTTGAGAAAGAACTTTTTCACACAGAGGGTGGTTGGAGTCTGTAACTCACTGCCTGAGAGGGTTGTGGAGGCAGGAACCCTCACAACATTCAAGAAGCATTTGGATGAGCACTTGAAATGCCATAGCATACAAGGCTACGGACCAAATGCTGGAATATGGGGTTAGATTAGACAGGGCTTGATGGCCGGCGTGGACACGATGGGCCGAAGGGCCTCGATCCGTGCTGTATAACTCTATGACTCTATGAGGATCGTGTAAGGCATAAAGACCGGTATCTGCCAGTTGAGCTGAATGGCCTGTTTCTGTGCTGTACTTTCGATATAATTCCATGTAATTCTGTGATGAAGCTGCACTGAAGAACGGGCCCAAGACATGGTCAGTCACGTTGACAACACCACGACATGAAATGGTTAATGTGGCACTGGACGGTATGTAAAACCAATGGGTAGAGATCTGTGCAATAGAATAGATCGAGACAGATAAATAATGCTGATGAGATATTGTTCAGTGTTGGCCTCAAATACGGTAACGCCAACAAAGGGGGCACTGCAAGGAAATGGTAATTCACACTGTCCTCAAGTGTACTAATGTCATACTGTATTGGTTTCTCCTTCTGTTGTAGTAATGTTAACTTTTAGCCTCTGCTTCTGAAGCAGGGAAGTATACGTCAATGTAAAGTCTCACTGGGCTGTTGGGCCAGGGCTGACCCTGCAGCAATGGACAGTTTCAGGATGAAATAATAAGAGACTTCATTAAAGAGTGATCATTACAGACTGATTCATAATTTCAGTGAATTTTAATCATTTGATAACAGTGTGGAAAAGCAGTTAGTTCTTCAACAAAAACATCTAGGCATACATAACCAATTGAATTGGTGTGAGTGATACAGAAACAAGAATGGACTGATTAATAGAGGCAGAATTACATGTTTATGGATGAAGGGAGAAACTATCGATGATATAACGAAGTAAGGGAATTAAACTTGTTAGCCGAAAAGAAAAAGAGCTCGGTTTGAAAATATAACTATCGTTATTGATAAAGGATAAGACAATTCCATTCTCATTATGTGGAGTTAGATTAGAAGAACATAAGAACATAAGAAAAAGGAGCAGGAGTCGGACAATCGGCCCCTCGAGCCTGCTCCGCCATTCAATAAGATCATGGCTGATCTGATCCGAACCTCAAATCTAAATTCATGTCCAATTTCCTGCCCACTCCCAGTAACCCCTAATTCCCTTTACTTCTAGGTAACTGTCTATTTCTGTTTTAAATTTGTTTAATGATGTAGCTTCCACAGCTTCCTGTGGCAGCAAATTCCACAGACCCGCTGTCCTCTGAGTGAAGAATTTTCTCCTCATCTCAGTTTTGAAAGAGCAGCCCCTTATTTGAAGATTATGCCCCCTAGTTCTAGTTTCACCCATCCTTGGGAAGATCCTTACCGCATCCACCCGATCAAGCCACTTTACAATCTTATATGTTTCAATAAGATCGCCTCTCATTCTTGTTTACTCCAATGAGTAGAGTCCCAATCTGCTCAACCTCTCCTCATATGTCCACCCCCTCATCACCGGGATTAACCGAGTGAACCTTCTTTGTACTGCCTCGAGAGCAATTTTGTCTTTTCTTAAATATGGGCACTAAAACTGTATGCAGTATTCCAGTTGCGGTCTCATCAATACCTTATATAACTGCAGCAATACCTCCCTGTTTTTATATTCTATCCCCCGAGCAAGAAAAGTCAACATTCATTTGGCCTTCTTGATCACCTGCTGCACCTGCACACTAACTTTTTTGATTTTCTTGCACTCGGACCCCCAGGTCCCTTTGTACTGCAGTACTTTCCAGTTTCTCGCCATTAAGATAAAAACTTGCTCTCTGCTTTTTCCCGACAAAGTGCATAACCTCACATTTTCCAATATTGTATTGCATCTGCCAAATCTCCGCCCACTCACCCAGCCTGTCTATCGCCCCTTGCAGGTTGTTTATGTCCTCCTCACTCTCTACTTTCCCTCCCATCTTTGTATCATCTGCAAACATAGATATGTTACACTTGGTCCCCTCCTCCAAATCGTTAATATAGATTGTAAAGAGTTGGGGAACCAGCACCGACCCCTGCGGAACACCACTGGCTATTGTTTGCCAGTCCGAGAATGAACCATTTATCCCAACTCTCTGCTTCCTGTTAGATAACCAATCCTCCACTCATGCCAGAATATTACCCCCAATCCAGTGATTCTTTATCTTGATCAATAATCTTTTACGTGGCACCTTTTCGAATGCCTTCTGGAAGTCGAAATACACTACGTCCACTGGTTCCACTTTACCCACCCTGTACGTTATGTCCTCAAAGAACTCAAGCAAATTTGTCAGACATGACTTCCACTTCATAATGCCATGCCGACTTTGTCCTATTAAATTATTTTTGTCCAAATGTTCCGATACTGTCTCCTTAATAATCGACTCCAAAATTTTACCCACCACAGATGTTAGGCTAACTGGTTTATAATTTCCAGCCTTCTGCCTACTACCCTTTTTAAATAAGGGTGTTACATTAGCAGTTTTCCAATCTGCCGGGACCTTTGCCGAGTCCAGAGAATTTTGGAAAATTATTACCAAAGCATCCACAATCCCTACTGCCACTTCCCTCAAGACACGAGGATGTAAGCCATCAGGTCCAGGGGATTTATCCGCCGGGAGTCCCATATAATTATGTGATCCGTAATTGTGTGTATTTCCAGTTGCAGGCAGTGAGAAAATGTATAAAAACTGTCTGTTTGTAATGAGTATTCGGATTGGTAAATTCTAAGATACTGAGCTCAGAACAGTAACACGGTTGAATCCCCAACTAACTATCATCAGGTGTGGATGTAAGTGCAACTTTTTAAGTGTATGTTTAAATGCCATCGCATGCACCGTGTGCTTAATAAACCAATAACAACTCCCTTCAATGTTCAAGAACCTTATTTTTAACATTTCCCTTACAATAGCCTTAGTACCTTCATTGTGAACGGACTTCATTTATTAATTATTAATCAGTGCCCCCTTTACACTTCAATTCTTAACGTTCCAGTTGATCCTGAGCTTGTCCAAAATCCAAACTCCACATGGTTGCAGGTCCCCTTGGATCCCAGTCTGTGCCTATCAGACTGGCATCGATCTCGTGGGGAAATGGCGGTGTCTTATGGGCAGTTTAGTGTAATAGGCACCTTTCCATTCAACCGGATACAGACGACCAACAGTAATTAAGGCACGAGTCCAGCAGCAGGCAGAGGTTTTAATTCCATCAGTCAGCGACGTATCTGCACTCAGTCACAATCAGAACAAGCCGATGTGCATTCAAACACATCATCCAAAATCAACAGGTAATATATAAGCAAAGTCATGATCAAGGAAACCATTGCATTACCGTGTCAAATTCAATCACATAAGGTGGTGATTCCCCGCCCCCTGTTCCGAATCAAACTGCTGTTCTTTTCGCTTGAGTTGCTCGATTTCGAATTGAACAGTTATTGTATTTCCCTGACATTCCTGTCTCTTCTATACAGAATTGAACAGTTAATATGTTCCCGGGTCGCCTCGTTCTAAAAAAATGGCTGTGTTCAGGTGGTCACCATTACTAATTTAAGATTTGCTGTATTCTCCCAATTTTCCCCGTTCTCAATCCTAAATTGAACATTTATTGTGTTTGCCCTATATTCCACTTTATTCTGTTTCTCTTTGAACAGTTGCTGCGTTCCTCCATATTCCTCTTTCCTCTATTTCAAAATCAAAATTTGTCATATTCATTTATATTCCGCTAACCTCTATTACCAATTAAATTATTGCTCTGTTCCCCTAATTTCACCTGTTGTCCATTTCTTATTAATCAGTTACTGTGTTCCGTTAAATTCCCCTGTTCTGTATTTCTTGCTAAACCTTTACTCAACCTCCTAAATTGCCATTCATTGTATTTCTAATTAAGCAGCTCGTTTTCCCCAAAATTACTCTGCGTCTATTTCTGATCATGCAGTTACTGTGTTCCTCTAAATCCCACTATCATCTATTGTTAATTATATCGATTGGGAAAAGAGCCTGTTCCATCGATCGGCCACTCGCTCACTGAAATAATGTTTCCGCAGATTAGTTGAGAATTTACCCGCTTCAAGCGCAGCCTGTGTCCTCTGAAACAGCTTGTCATTTTTTTACATTATTTAATGGAGTAACCGTAATGTCTCGATCAAACTCAGGTCCTGTGTGTTCCTGGGGCCTCTGTATGTTTGTCAGAAGATTATTAACATGAAAAGGGTAATTAAATTGCTGGTGCTAATGTCAGCTACAACTCAACAGTTTCAGTAGTTTAGATGATATTTTAATTCAGAATCTATCAGTTGCGATCTTAGCCCTGCATATAATTAAAAGCAGATTTGTCCTGTTAATGAAATCTCACCATGGAAATCTCAAATACTGACACACTCTACTTCTCGACAAATCGCTAAAAATAAACGCTGCGAGTGGCCTGTCGGAACACATTCGATTTAATGTGTGTTAAATAACTTGCTAGTGGTCCAGTCAAAAAGGCTAATGGAATGTTGACCTTTATCTCAAGCGGTCTGGAACACAATGGGGAACAATTCATGCTTCAGTTGTATAGAGCCTTGGTCAGACCCCATCAGGAGCACTTCATTCGGTTTGGGAACTGCACCTCAAGAAAAATATACATGGAAAGGGTGTAGCGTAAACATCGCTTCAAATATTCAAAGACGAACAGAGGCCCAAATCAGGGGTGAACACACGCTCTCAACTTTTCAGTGTTGAGGATGTACCGCTTGGACACTGCTCTGTCTCCACGTACTTTTGGTTACTCCAGACATGGCCTCAGATGTCAAACATTTTTCAATGTTAATATCTGAATTGACCTCCCCCGCACGGAGCCGGGGTCCTGACGGCTCGTCGGTACTTTCCGAGCGTCTCCTTAAATGCATCTATGCTATTTGCCTCAACTACTCCATGTGGTAGCAAGTTCTAAATTTGTACTTCCAAAGAAGTTTCTCCTAAATTCCATATTGGATTTATTAGTGACTATCTTAAGTTTACGGCCCCTAGTTTTGGATGCCCCGAAAAACGGAAACATTTTCTCGATGTCTACCCGCTCAAACTCATTCGCTTTCCCGAAGACCACTATTAGGTCACCCCTCAGCCTTCTCTTTTCTGGAGAAGAGAACCGCAGCCTCTTCAGTCCTTCCTGCTAGTTATAATCTCTCAGTCCTGGTATCATCCTCCTAAATATTTTTTTGCACCACAGCCAGTGTCTCTCTATCCTTTTTGCAATATGGAGACCACAACTGTGCACAATACACTAAGTGTGGTCTAACTAAGGTTCTATACAAATTTAACGTAACTTCTCTGGAGGAGTCGGTGGTCTCGTTAGTAATCCTACCAAAACACAACACCGCACAATATGTTGAAATTCATTGGCCATTTACGTTTCCCTTCTGCAAGTTTCTTAACCACTTCTTGTATTTTGTTGCAGTCTTCCTCAGTATTAACTATCTCCCAATCTATCGCCCAACGTGGTGTCAGCCGCACATTTAATTCTGTTCCAACGATTATCAAGTCCAAATAATTTGTGAAAATGGTGAACAACTGTGTTACCAGCACGGATCCTTGTGTAACACCACTTTCCACCTTCCACCAGTTTGAGCAACGACCTTTGATCCCTACACTCTGTTTTCTGTTTTGTAGCCAGTTTGCTATTCAATCTGCTGCTTGTCCCCTGACTCCAAATGCTCTGACCTTAGTCACGAATATTCTAAGTGGTAACTTATCAAAGTCCTTTTGAAAGTTCACTGCACTAGGAAAGTCATTGGACTGGGACATGTCAATGGATTGAGAAAGTCAATGGATTGGGATACATCAATAGATTGGGAAACTCAGTAGACTGGGATATATCAATGGATTTGGAAACAGAATGGACTGGGATATATCAATGCATTGGGAAAGTCAATGGACTGGGATATATCAACGGATTGGGAAACACAATGGGCTGGTATATATCAATGAATTGGGAAAGGCAATGGATTGGGATATATCAATGGATTGGGAAAGTTAATGGACTGAAATATATCAATGGATATGGGAATCACTGTGGACTGGGATATGTAAATGGATTTGGAAACATTGTAGACAGGGATATATCAATGGTTTGGGAAACAGAGGAGACTGGAATATATCAATGGATTGGGAAACACTTTAGACAGGGATGTATCAATGGATTGGGAAACAGCATTTGCTGGAATATATTAATGGATTGGGAAAGTTAATGGACTGGGATATATCAATGGAATGGGAAACAGAGGGGACTGGGATATATCAATGGATTGGGAAACACAATGGACTGGGATATATCAATGCTTTGTCAAAGTCAGTGGACTGGGATATATCAATGGAACGGGAAAGTCAATGGACTGGTATGTATCAATGGATTGGGAAACACAATGGACTGGGACATACCAATGGATTGGGAACCACTGTGGATTGGGATATATCAATGCAATGTGAACTTAAGGTGTTAGGAGATAAATTAAAAAGCAGGACCTCAAAAGTCGTGATCTCAGGATTACTACCAGTGCCACGTGCTAGTGAGTATAGAACAGGAGAATAGACCAGATGAATGCGTGGCTGCAGGGATGGTGTAGGAGGGAGGGATTTAAATTCCTGGGATATTGGGACCGGTTCTGGGGAAGGTGGGACCTGTATAAGCGGGACGGTTTACACCCGAGCAGGACCGCGACTGATGTTCTCGCGGGGTGTGTTTGCTCATGATGTTCGGGAAGGTTTAAACTCGAATGGCAGGGGGTTGGGAACTTGAGCAGGGAGACGGCGGATGGGGAACAATTGAAGGAAACAAAAGACAGAGTGGATAGAAGCAATAGTGGAAGACAGAGAAAACAAGGACGATAAACAAATAGGCCCATGGTGCAAAACAACACTAAGATGAATAGCAATCTTAAAATGACAAGTCTAAAGGCATTGTGTCTTAATGCGCAGAGCATTCACAATAAAGTAGATGAATTAAAAGCGCAGATAGATACTAATGGGTATGATCTCGTTTCGATTACGGATACATGGCTGCAGGGTGACCAAGGATGGTAACTGATCATCCAGGGGTATTCAATATTTATGAAGGACAGTCAAAAATGGAAAGGATGTGGGGTAGCGTTGCTCGTAAAGGAGGAAATCAATGCAACAGTGAGGAAGGATATTGGCTCGGAAAATCACAATGTGGAATCTGTATGGGTGGATCTAAGAAACACCAAGCGGAAGACAACGTTGGTGGGGGTTTTCAATAGGCCACCAAACAGAAGTGGAGATGTAGGGGAGGGCATTAAACTAGGAATTAGAGACGCATGCAAGAAGGGTACAATTATAATCATGGGTGACTTTAATTTTCATGTAGATTTGTCAAACCAAATGAGCAATAATTCTCTGGGGGAGGAATTCCTGGAGTGTGTACGTGATAGATTTCAAGACCAATATGTTGAGGAACCAATTCGAGAACAGGCGATCCGAGACTGGGTATTGTGCAATGAGAAAGAATTAATTAACAATCTTGTTGTGCGGGGTCCCTTACGGAAGAGCGCCCATGACATGATGTAATTGCTCATTATGATGGAGAGTGAAGTCGTTGAATCCGAAACTGGGGTCCTGATTCTAAATAAAGGAAATTACGAAAGTATGAGTTCTGAGTTGGTTCGGATAGATTGGGGAACTTTACTGAAAAGGATGACGGTGGATTGGCAATGGCTAATAGTTAAAGAACGTGTGCAGGAATAATAACAATTATTCATTCCTGTTTGGTGCAAAAATAAACAGGAAATGAGACTCAACCGTGGCTTACAAAAGAAATTAGAAATAGTATTAGATGCAAAGTGGAGACATATAAAATTGCCAGAAAAAGCAGCAAGCTTGAGGATTGGGAGCAGTTTAGATATAAGAAAAGGTGAACAAAGAGATTGATTGAGGGGAAAAATAGATTATGAGAGTAAAATGGAGGGAACATAAAAGCTGACTGTAAAAGCTTCTATAAATATGTCAAGAGAAATAGATTAGTGAAGAAAAAAGTCAGAAATGGGGAAACTTTTAATGGGGAACAAAGAAATGGCAGAACAATTGAACACTTACTTTGGTTTTGTCTTCACAAAGGAGGACAAATAACCTCCCGGACATATTAGGGAACCAAGTGTCCAGTGAGAAGCAGGAACTAAAGGAAATCAGTGTTAGTAAAAAAAATAGTGTTCGGGAAATTAATGTGGCTATAGGCTGACAAATCCCCAGAGCCTGATAATCTACATCCCAGAGCACAAAAGGAAGTACCCTGGAAATAATGGATGCATTGGTGGTCATCTTCCAAAATTCCATAGAATCTGGAACAGTTCCTAAAGACTGCCGGGTGGAAAATGTAACGCCACTATTTAAAAAAGGAGGGAGAGAAAAAACAGGAAATTGCAGACCAGTTAGCCTAACATCAATAGTGGGCATAATGTTAGAGTCTATTGTAAAGGATGAGATAACAGAGCACTTGGAAGGCATGAATTGGATTGGACAATGTCAGCATGGGTTTATGAAAGGGAAACCATGCTTAACAAATTCACTGGGTTTTTTTTAGGAGGTACCTGGTAGAGTAGATCGGGGAGAACCAGTGGATGTGGTTTCCTAACATGCAAGGAAGGAGTTCTAGGCCTTGGACAGCGTGCACAGGAGATGTACTGGAATGACACCACGAAGGGGGGGACTTCAGTTACGTGGAAAAACTAGAGAAGCTGGGGTTGGTTTCTTTAGAACAAATAAGGTTAAAATTATGAGGGGTTTTGACAGAGTAAATGATGAGAAACTGTTTCCACTGGCTATACAACGAGTTGTTATGATCCGGAATTCACTGCCTGAAACGGCGGTGGAAGCAGATTCAATTATAACTCTCAAAAGGGAATTGTAAAAAACAATTGAAAGGGAAAAATTGCAGGGTTTGGGGAAAGGGTAGGTGAGCGGGACTAATTGGATCGTTCTTTCAAAGAGCCGGCACAGGCACGATGGTCCGAATGGCCTGCGGTGCTGTATCATTCTGTGATTCTAAGATAAAGGTGTAAATGAGTACACAGATAGAGGGACAACAACAAAGGGCGATAGGTAAAGATGTGACTGAGTACAGTGATAGAGAGAGAGATTCTAAAAAAATTACACAGAATTATATAGAATTTACAGCATAGAACAGGCCATTCGACTCAACTGATCTACGCTGGTACTTATATTCCACTCGAGCCTCCTCCCAACTCACTTAATCTCACCCTTACGAAATAGCCCTCTATTCCTTTCTTCTTCATGTAGTTATCTGGCTTCTCATGAATGCATCTATTTCATTCATCTCAACTATTGCATGTGGTAGCAAGTTCCACATTTTCACCACTCTCTGGGTAAAGAAGTTGCTCCTAAATTCCTCATTGGATCTATCATTGATTTTATTTATGACCTCAAGTTTTGGATTCGTCAACAAGTTGAAACATCCTCTCTACGTTTACGCTATCATTTCTCTTCTCCAGAGGGAGATAGGTAAAGGTGTGAAAAAGTAAAGTGTGTGATACAGAGAGAAACCAACAGTGAGAGATAGATGAAAGTTTGGCTGAGTACAGTGAGACAGAGATACACCTGCAGAAGGAGACAGATAAACATGTGACTGAGTACAGTTTATACAGACAGACACAAACAAAGGGAGATAGAATAAGGTGAGACTGAGGATAGTGAGTGATACAGAGATTCAACAACAAAGGGAGACAGATGAAGGTGAGACTGAGTACAGTGGTAGAGAGAGACACCAACAGAGGGAGATGCTTAAATATGAAACTTGGTACAGTCCGTGACACAGAGAGACACCAACAGTGGGAGATAGATGAAAGTATGACTGTGTACTACGATACAGAATGAAAACAGCAGAGGGAGATGGATAAAGATGAGACTGAGTACAGTGACACAGAGAGACACCAATAGCGGCAGATAGATAAAGTTGTAACTGATTATTGGGAATAATACAGAATCTGTATTTACAGTAGAGGAAGAGGACAGCAAGACGGAAAAAAAATTGAATGACGGACGGGGAATCACCGTAATTAAAGTAAGCAAATTAACAGTAATGTAGAAAATAATGGCACTAAAGCATGACCATCCCCAGGACCAGATGATGTCCATCCCAGGGTTGTAAAGTCCGTTGGTGAGAACATTGCAGATGCCCTAACTATAATCTTTCAAACTTCTGTCAATTCAGCAAACGTTCCTTGAGCGTGGAAAATTGCCTCTGCTTGTTCTTCCTACCAAAATGTATTACTTCGCATTTTTCGGCGTTAAATTTCCCCTGCCACGAGTACGCCCAGTCCACCAGCCTGTATATCCTCTTGAAGTCGATCGCTCTCCTCACTGTTTGTTGCCCTTCCAAGTTTTGAGTCATCTGCAAATTTTGAAATTGTGCCCTGTACACTCAGGCCCAAGTCATTAGTATATATCAAGAAAAGCAGTGGTACCAAAACTGAGATAGAAGCATGGAAACATAGAAAGTACGTTGTGGAGTAGGCAATTCGGCCCTTCGAGCTGCTCCGCTATTCAATACGATCATGGCTGAAGCTTTATCTCAATACCATATTACCGTTCTCTCCTCATGCCCCTTGATGCCTTTTGTATCTAGAAATCCATCTTGCTCCTTCTAAAATACATTCAGTGAATTGCCATTCACAGCCTTCTGTGGAAAAGAATTTAACAGGTTCACCATCCTCTGAGTGAAGAAATTTCTCCTTATCTCAGTCCTAAATATCCTGCGCCGTGTCCAGAGACTGTGACCTCTCGTTCTGAACCTCTCAGCCAGTGAAAACACCCTCCCTGCATCCAGTCTGTCTAGCCCTGTCAGAATGTGATACATTTCAATGAGATCCCCTCTCATTCTTCTAAACTCGAGTGAATGCAGGCCAAGCCGACCCAATCTCTCCTCATACGACAGTCCTGCAATCTCAGGCATCAGTCTGGTGATTCTTCGCTCTACTCAATCTGCGGCAAATATATCCTTTCTTAGGTTAGGAGACCAAAATGGCACACAATACTGCAGGTGTGGTCTCACCAAGACCTTGTATGGAGTGTGATGGAATGCTCTCCACTTGCTTGGATGAGTGCCGCTCCAACAACACTCAAGAAGCTCGACACCATCCAAGATAAAGCAGCCCGCTTGATTGGCTCCCCATCCACCACAATAAACATTCACTCCCTTCACCACCGGTGCAGAGTGACTGCAGTGTGTACCATCCACAGGCTGCACTGCAGCAACTCGCCAAGGCTTCTTCGACAGCACCACTCAAACCCGCGACCTCGACCACCTAGAAGGACAAGAGCAGCAGGCACATGGGAACAACACCACCTGTAGGTTCCCCTCCAAGTCACACACCATCCCGACTTGGAAATATATCGCCGTTCCTTCATCGTCGCTGGGTCAAAATCCTGCGACTCCCTTCCTAACAGCACTGTGGGAGAACCGTCACCATACGGACTGCAGCGGTTCAAGAAGGCAGCTCACCACCACCTTCTCAAGGGCAATTAGGGATGGGCAATAAATGGCGTCCTCCCCAGTGACGCCCACATCCCATGAACACTGCAGTAAGACATCCTTGCTCCTGAACTCAAATCCTCTTGCAATGAAGGCAAACACGCCATTTGCCTTCCTGACTGCTTGCTGCACCTGCATGTTTGCTTTCAGTGACTGCTTTACAAGGACACCCAGTCCCTTTGTACATCAACATTTCCTAATCTATCACCATTTAAATAATACTCTGCCTTTCTGTTTTTCCTTCAGAAGTCGATAAATTCACATTTATCCACATTATACTGCATCTGCCATGTATTTGGCCACTCACTCAACTTATCTAAATCGCCTTGAAGCCACTTTGCATCCTCCTGAGATCTTACGATCCCACCTAGTTTTGTGTCGTCAGCAAACTTGGAAATATGACATTTGGTTCCCTCATCCAAATCATTGATATATATTGTGAAGAGCTGAGGCCCAAGCGCTGATTCCTGCGTTACGCCATTAGTCACTGCCTGCCACCCCGAAAAAGACTCATTTATTCCTACTCTCTGTTTCTTGCCTGTTAACTAATTTTAAATCCATGCCAGTATATTACCTCCAATCCCAAGTTCGTTAATTTTTACACTAACCTCTTTTGTGGGACTTTATCAAAGGCCTTCTGAAAATCCCAATAAACCATATCCACTGCTTCTCCCTTATCTATTCTACCAGATACATCCTCAAAAAACTCTAGTAGGTTCGTAAAAAATGATTTCCCGTTCATGAATCCATGTTGACTTTGTCTAATCCCGTTGATACTTTCTCAGTGTCCTGTTACCACGTCCTTTATAATAGATTCCAGCATTTTCCCTGCTACTGATGTCAGGCTAACCAGTCTGTCGTTCAATCTTTTCCCTCTCCCTCCATTTTTTAAATAGTGGGGTTTCATGGTGGCCTCTGGGGAACCGCACTGTACACCACCCTCCAGTCCGAAAAACAACCGTTCACCACTGCTATCTGTTTCCGGTCCCTTAGCCAATTCTGTATTCATGTTGCTGCTGCCACCTTTGTTCCACGGGCCGCAAATCTGATGATAAGCGTACCGCGCGGCACTTTATGAAATGCCTTTTGAAAGTCCATATACAACACATCAACTGTATTGCCCTCATCTAATCTCTCTATTACCTCATTGAAAAAACTCGATGAGGGAGTTCAATGTTGGGAAGTGTACATTCATTGACTTTGGATCCAAGAAAGATAGATCAGAGTATTTTCTATGTGACGAGAAGCTAGGAACTGTGGAGGAGCAGAGAGATTTAGGGAATAAAGTACAGAAATTACTAGAAGCTAGTGGACATGTACAAAAAGTAATTCAAAAAGGTTCATGGAATGACGACCTTTATCTGAAGCGGGCTGGAATATAAAAGGATGGAAGTTTTGTTGCAGCTGTACAGGGCTCTGGTTAGACCCCCATCTGGAGTAACTGTGTTCAGCTCTGAGCACCGGACCTCAGGAAGGACATATTGGCGTTGAAGGGGGCACAGAGCTGATTCACCAGAATGATACCGGGGGTAAAAGGGTTAAATTACAAGGACAGTTTGCACAGAGTAAGGCTTGTATTCTCTCGAGTATGGGAGATGAAGGGCTGATCCAATCCCGGTGTTTAAGATGATTAAAGGATTCTGTAGGGTGGATGGAGAGAAACTATTTCCTACGGTGGGGGAATCCAGAAGAAGGGAGCTGAACCTTACAATTAGAACAAGGCCATTCAGGGCTGATGTCACGAAACACTTCTTCACACAAAGGGTAGTGGAAATCTGGAAATCTCTCCCCAAAATGCGATTGAGGCTGGGGGTCAATTGAAAATTTCAAAACTGGCCTTGAGAGATTTTTGTTCAGCCAGGACATTAAACGTCACGGAAACAAGGCTGGTAAATGGAGTCATGCTGAAGATCAGCCGTGATCTAATTGAATGGCGGCACAGGGTTGAATGGTTGAATGGCCTCCTCCTGGAATAAGAGGCGGTGAGATTAAGGTGATGGTGTCAGAATGAGGATCAGGGGTCAGATTGTGGAGAAGGGAACTAAATTGGACAGCTCTTTCAAAGAGCCGGCACAGGCACAACGGGCCAAATGTTCTCCTTCTGTACAGTAAGATTCTAAGATTCTGTGATCCCATGCATCAAAAGGGTCAGATTATGAAGAATGGGTTCAGATTAAGAGAAGTGGTGAGCTTGAGGAGAATGGGTGAGATCGAGGATAAGGGATCAGATTGAGGAGAACGGGTCAGATTGAGGAGAACGGGTCAGGTTGAGGAGAACGTGTCAGAATGAGGTTGGAGTCGACCTGGGCGGATTGACGCCGGTTGCAGTGCGGTTTGAGCTTCACAGGAACATCTGAACAGTAGTCGATCATTTCTCCCCTCGAAACTGCTTCGTCATTCAATGAGATCATGGCTGATCTGAATTGAGAGGGGGTGTTGATCTGAAGCAATTTTCTGACAGGGCGTGTGTTCACAGGGCGGCTGTAAGTGTATGTTGAAGAATAGGGTCGCTGTCCTGCTCACGTTCCAGATCCCCGATTATTCAGTCCGTAGTGTGTTAGACTTTTAATCTGACCCTCCAGAGTTTAAGTCCCTTTTTAGGCGTTGCTTTTATCAATGAAAACACCAATCACTTTACACCTTAATGTGCCAGTATTAGAAAATAACTTCTATTTTAAAAAAAACATCAGGTTTTGTGGCAAATGTTTAAAATATATTGATGAATTTTATTGAGACGGCAGGCAAGATCAATGTAAATTGTTTGTGTTTCATGCGGCTGCAAGAATTCGTAAAAATTGAGAAACTTGACTTGAAAGCAGATCTCGGACAAGCATTTAAATTCTGGACCCTCAGATTAAAAGTATGAAGCTTTTCCGACTGAGCTCTCGTTCTGTTTCGGACAGCGACCTTCACTGGCTGACATGGAACATTCCCTTTCCCATTCTTCATTTCCTTTTGCAGTAATTCCGCCTGTGCAGTTCATTTCTCACCCACTCCCCACACTCCCTGCCTGCCACAGGCCTCACTTCAAAAATCCTCTTCCTCCCACCAACTTCAAGCACTTTAACAACGGCACAATCCAAAACACAGCGGACAATAAAGGCTCAAGGTTCCTTTGAGAAACAATTCAATCTGCTTCGGCAAAGTGTGATCTCGGGGAAGAAGAGAAATGTTGAACAAGGCCAAAGAACGAACCAGAAGTTATTTCTTATTATTCATAGTCATATAGAAAAATCTACAGCAACTGGGAAGCTACACAACATAATCGGCTTCAAAGGCATGTATTAGCCTTCATAGGAAATATTTATACAATGATAACTGTCATTACCAATAATTACACAACTATAATGATAACTATTATTAATACGATTCCGAAGTAGACAGAAAGTCACACGTACAATACAAGACCGGAGAATTCACAAGTTACAGTCCTCGAGGTTGAGGGGAACAGCTGCCGAAGCCTTGCCAAATCATAGAAACTTATGGCACGGAAGGAGGCCATTCGGTCCGTCTTGACAGTGCCAGCTCTTTGAAAGAGAATGGGGAGAACGTGTCAGGTTGAGGATGATGCGTCAGATTGAGGAGAAGTGGCCAGATTGGGGAGAAGTGGTTAGATTGAGAAGTGGACAGATTGTGGCGATGAGGGACACACTGGGGAGATGGATCAGATTGCGGGAAATGGGTCAGATTGCGGAGAACGGGTCAAAATGAGGAACAAATGAAATAGGAATTGGAGTAGGCCATTCAGTCCATGGAACCTGTTCCGTCATTGACTTAGATCGTGCCTGAGTGCACTTTAAATCTGTCTACCTGCATTGGTGCAATTCATGCATTCGTTTCTTAAATGTTAGTCATTGAATATCCACCGTCATGCCTTTTAATGAAGTTTCCCAATCGAACACAGCCAACTCACTCCTCCCACCTTCGTAGTTTCCTTTGTTTAGATTTAGGTCCCTAGTTTCGGATTGGACTACTTCACTTTCAGTCTGAATAAAGAATTCTATCATGTTATTGTCACTCTTCCGTAAAGGACCCCGCATAACAAGATTATTAATTAACACCTACTCATTGCACAATACCCAATCTAGGATAGCCTATTCCCGAGTTGGCTCCTCGTACTGGTCTAAAAAAATCTCGTACACACTTCAGGAATTCATGCTCCACAGTATTATAATTAATTTGGTTTGACCAGTCTATATGTAGATTAAAGTCACCCATGATTACTGTAGTACCCTTGTTACTTTCATCTTTAATTTCCTGTTTGATCCAATCCCCTATATTACCACTACTGTTTGGAGGCCTATAGACAACTCCCACCAGTGTTTTCTGACCCTTGGCGCTTCTTAACTTCACCCAGACTAATTCGACATCTCGATTTTCTGAGCCAATATCCTTTCTCACTATTGTTCTGATTTCATCCTCTAATTTTCATTCTCTAATTCGCCAAATGTTCTTTTTCCCCAATGTCTGATTCCTCAGTACCTGATTTTTATTCTCTAATTACCCAGTTGTTATCATTTCTCACTGTCTGATTCCTCATTAACTGACTTTCAATCTCTAATTACCCAACTTTTCTTATTCCCCACTCTCTGATTCCTCGTAACCTGATTTTCATTTCCATATTCTCCAGCTTTGCTTCATCTCCACTGTCTGAATCCTCCTTAACTGATTTTCATAATATAGAATCATAGAATCACATAAAATTAACGGCACAGAAGGAGGTCACTCGTCCCATTGTGTCTGTGCCGGCTGAGAATCGAGCCACCCAGCCTCATCCCACTTTCCCACATTTGGTCCTCAGCCCTGCAGGTCACGGCTCTGGCTCTTCAGGTGCACATCCAGGTATTTTAAATGAGTTGAGGGTTTCTGCATCTCACACCCTCTCAGGCAACGAGTTCCAAACCCCCACCACACTCTGGGTAAAAACAAAGTCCTCTTTTCCACTCTAATCCTTCTCCCGATCACTTTAAATCTATGCCTCCTGGTTACTAACCACTCCACAAAGGGAAATAGGTCCTTCCTATCCATCCTGTCTCGGCCCCTCATAATTTTGTGTCTGTTCCAAGGAAAACAATATCAGCCTATCCAATTTGTCATCATAGCTAAAATTCTCCAGTCCTGGTCACATCCTCATAAAACTTCCCCAATATTAACTGGGATACTCCGAGTGTAAAAGGCTTAGAGGGTACAAAATTCTTAACGTGCATCCAGGAGAGCTTTTTGAGCCAGCATGTGGAAAGTCCTACAAGAGAGGGGGCGGTACTGGACCTAATTCTAGGGAATGTGGCCGGCCAATGGAAGAAGTGCTAGTAGGTGAGCACTTTGGTGACAGTGACCATAATTCGGTGAGATTTAAGGTGGTCATGGAAAAGGACAGGGAGGGGCCGGAAATAAAGGTTCTAAATTGGGGGAAGGCCGATTTTAATAGGATATGGCAGGATCTGGCCAAAATGGACTGGGATCAGCTGCTTGTAGGAAAGTCCGCATCGGAGCAATGGGAGTCTTTCAGTAGGGAGATTGAGACCATACAATGGCAACATGTTCCCGTAAAGGTCAAGGGTGGTTCCAAGAACTCCAGGGAACCTTGGATGTCAGGGGATATACGAGAATGGATTAGGAAAAAAAGGAGGGCTTTTGGCAGATACAAAAGGCTAAAGACAGAGGAAGCCCCAGAGGAGTACAAAAAGTGAAGGGGGATAATTAAAAAAGAAATTAGGAGATCAAGGAGGGGCCATGAAATAACACTGGCGAGCAAAATAAAGGAAAATCCTAAGATGTTTTATAAGTATATTAAGGGTAAGAGGATGACTAGGGAAAAAATAGGGCCCATTAGGGACAAAAATGGCAATCTGTGTGTGGAGCCAGCAGATGTAGGAGGGGTTCTAAATGAATTTTTTGCATCTGTTTTCACTATGGATAAGGACGATGTAGACATAGAAATACGGCAGGGGGACTGTGATATACTCGAACATATTAACATCGAGCGGGAGGAGGTATTGGCGGTTTTCGCAGGCCTAAAAATGGATAAATCCCCAGGCCCGGACGAAATGTATCCCAGGCTACTGTGTGAGGCAAAGGAGGAGATTGCGGGGGCTCTGACACATATATTCAGAACCTCTCTGGCCACAGGGGATGTGCCAGAGGACTGGAGAACCGCTAATGTAGTGCCATTATTCAAGAAGGGGAGTCGGGAAAAACCGGGGAACTACAGGCCAGTGAGCCTAACATCAGTGGTAGGAAAATTATTGTTAAAAATTCTGAAGGACAAAATTAGTCTCCACTTGGAGAAGCAAGGATTAATCAGGGATAGTCAACATGGCGTTGTCAAGGGAAGATCATGTCTGACTAATTTGATTGAATTTTTTGAGGGGGTGACTAGGCGTGTGGATGAGGGTAACGCAGTGGATGTGGTATACATAGGTTTCAGTAAGGCTTTAGATAAAGTCCCCCACAGGAAACTGGTCAAGAAGGTACGAGCCCATGGAATCCAGGGTGCCTTGGCACTTTGGATACAAAACTGGCTTAGTGGCAGAAGGCAGAGGGTGATGGTCGAAGGTTGTTTTTGTGACTGGAAGCCTGTGGCCAGTGGGGTACCACAGGGATCGGTGCTGGGTCCCTTGCTGTTTGTGGTCTACATTAATGACTTGGATATGAATGAAAAAGGTATGATCAGTAAGTTCGCTGATGATACAAAAATTGGTAGGGTGTTAAATAGCGAGGAGGATAGCCTCAGTCTGCAGGACGATATCGATGGGTTGGTCAGATGGGCGGAACAGTGGCAAATGGAATTTAACCCGGAAAAGTGCGAGGTGGTGCACTTTGGAGGGACTAACAAGGCAAGGGAATACACAATGAATGGGAGGACCCTAGGCAAGACAGAGGGTCAGAGGGATCTTGGTGTGCAAGTTCATAGATCCCTGAAGGCGGCGGAACAGGTAGATAAGGTGGTAAAGAAGGCATATGGGATACTTGCCTTTATTAGCCGAGGCATAGAATATAAGAGCAAGGAGGTTATGATGGAGCTGTATAAAACACTGGTTAGGCCACAGCTGGAGTACTGTGTGCAGTTCTGCTCGCCACACTACAGGAAGGATGTGATCGCTTTGGAGAGGGTGCAGAGGAGATTCACCAGGATGTTACCAGGGCTGGAGCGCTTCAGCTATGAAGAGAGACTGGGAAGATTGGGTTTGTTTTCCTTGGAGCAGAGGAGGATGAGGGGGGACATGATTGAGGTGTACAAAATTATGAGGGGCACAGATAGGATGGATACTAAGGAGCTTTTTCCCTTCGTTGAGGGTTCTATAACAAGGGGACATAGATTCAAGGTTAAAGGCGGGAGGTTTAGAGGGGATTTGAGAAAGAACTTTTTCACCCAGAGGGTGGTTGGCGTCTGGAACTCACTGCCTGAAAGGGTTGTGGAGGCAGGAACCCTCACAACATTCAAGAAGCATTTCGATGAGCACTTGAAATGCCATAGCATACAAGGCTATGGACCAAATGCTGGAATATGGGATTAGAGTAGACAGGGCTTGATGGCCGGCGCGGACACGATGGGCCGAAGGGCCTCTATCCGTGCTGTATAACTCTATGACCTCTAGTGTAACTGCAGGGTACCATTAGTACCAGAGGGCCAGGGTTACCTGTGGTGTCCGTGCGGGTCTACCACTCGTACATAAGGAGCACGGTCACCTCTAGTGTAAGTGTAAGGTACAACTTGTATCGGAGGAGGTGGGGTATCTCCAGTTCAAGTGTGGCGGTATTACTGGTACTGGAGGAGGACTCGCACCTCGAGTGTAAGCAGGTGTATCACTACTACCAGAGGAACATGGTCACAACTCATGCAAGTGTCGGGGAACCTCTAATACTGGAGGATCACGATCAATTCTTGTGTAAGAATAGGGTTACGAAAATACCGGAGGAGCAAAGTGACCACTCTTTGTATGTGAAGAGCTATCACTACTATCGGATGACGAGGATCACCATTGGTGTCAGTGCACCGTGTACCACTAATAGCAGAGGAACACGGTCACCCCTAGTGTAAGTGCGCTGTCCCACAAGTACCGAATCAGAATTGTTAACCCTCCTGCAAGTTTAGAGGCTCCACAAGAGAAGGAGCAAAGTCACGCTTAATGTAAGTGTATGTATCACACATGTACCGAAGAAACACTGTCGTCTCTAGTTTCCGTGTAGTGGTTCCACTAGTATCACCTCTAGTGTTAGTTTAGGGTGCCAATAGTACCGAGAACACGGCCACCTGTGGTGTAAGTTTAGGGTACCACTAGTACCGGAGTCGAACCGTCACCTCCAGTGAAAGTGTAGGTTTCCCCCTAGTACCAGAAGAGCAGTAAACTGTCGTGTGACTGGAGGCTTCCTCGACTACCGGATGAGCACAGTCACCTCTAGTATAATTCCATGTGCACCATTCGTCCCAGAGGAGGATAGACACCTCTGGTGTAAGT
Source organism: Heptranchias perlo (assembly GCF_035084215.1). Classification (NCBI taxonomy): domain Eukaryota; kingdom Metazoa; phylum Chordata; class Chondrichthyes; order Hexanchiformes; family Hexanchidae; genus Heptranchias; species Heptranchias perlo. The sequence continues at coordinate 1,473,105 of NW_027139548.1, forward strand.
GTAGTGTACTAATTGTACCGGAGGAGTAATGTCACCTCTCGTGTATGTGTAGGGTTTCCCTACAGAAGGTAGACGGTCACATCTGGTGAAAGTGTAGGGTGCAACTTGTACCGAAGGAGGAATGTAACCTCTCGTTTAAGTGAAGGGGTACCACCAGTACCGGAGGAACAAGGTCTCCACTCGTGTAAATGGAGGGGCACCTCTAATCTGGCACCGGAGGAGAACGGTCGCCTCTCCTTTAACTGTAGGGTACCACTAGAACCGGGGGAGTGCAGTCACGTCTACTGTAAGTGTAGGATATCACAAATACCGAAGGAACACAGTCACTTCTCGTGTAATTTCTGGGTGTCACTAGTACCGGACGAGCAAGTCACCTCTTATCTAAGTGGAGATATCCCACTCGTACCAGAGGAGTGCAGTCACATCTAGTGTAATTGTAGTGGTAGCAGCAGTACGGGAGGAACAAGGTCATCACTAGTGTAGTAGCGGAGGAGAACGGTCACCTCTAGTTTAAGTGAAGAGGTACCACTGGCACTGGAGGAGCACGATCACCACTATTGTAACTGAAGGGGCACCACTAGTATAGAAGGAGCAAGTTCATCCAAGTGTAAGTGTACGGTACCATTAGTTCCGGAGGAGAACGGACACCTCAAGTCTAATTGGAGGGACACCACTGGTAGAGAAGGGGCACGGTCAGAATAAGTTCACCACCAGTAAAGTTAGCATGGGGTCACCACCAGCAATGTTAGAGTAGGGTCACCACCGGTAATGTTAGGATGGCGTCACCACCAGTAATGCTAGGATGGCGTCATCACCAGTAATTGTAGGATGGCGTCACCACCAGGTACGTTGGAGTATGGTCACCATCAGAAATGTTGCAGTCGGGTCATCAACTGTCATGTTAGATTAGGGTCACCACTAATAATGTCAGCATATCAACGACACCAAATATCTTAGAGTAACGTCACCAACACCAATTTTAATATATGGATACCTCCAATAATGTTTGATCAGGATTGCCACCAATAATGTGAAAGTAGGGTCAACATCACTAATGTTAGATTAGGGTCACCACCAGTAATGTTAGAGTACTGACTCCACCAGTAATGATAGAGAGGGGTCACAACAAGTAACGTTGGAGTCAGGTCACCACCTGGAAAGATTGAGGAGCGTCTCCACCAGTAATGTTAGATTAGGGTCTCCACCATTCAGGCTAGAGCATGTTCACCAATCGTAATGTTACCGGGTACGGTAGCATAGTGGTTATGTTACTGGACGAATAATCCGGAGGCCTGGACTAAAATCCAGAGTCATAAGTTCAAATCCCACCACAGCAGCTGGCGAATTTAAATTCAATTAATTAAAAAAAAATCTGAAATTAAAATACTAGTATCAGTGATAATGGCCATGAAACTACCGGATTGTCGTAAAAAAACATCTGGTTCACTCATGTCCTTCAGAAAAGGAAACCTGCCGTCCTTACCCGGTCTGGCCAATATGTGACTCCAGACCCACAGCAATGTGGTTGATTCTTAATTGCTCTCTGAAATGGCCGAGCAAGTCACTCAGTTGTAAAATCTCGCGACGAAAAGTCATAATAAGAATAAAAACGGACGGACCACTGGGCACCGGACACGACAACGGCAAAACACCAAGCCCAGTCGACCCTGCCAGGTCCTCCTTACTAACATTTGGGAACTTGTGCCAAAATTGGGAGAGCTGTCCCACAGACCAGTCAAGCAATCGCCTGACACAGCCATACGAACAGAATCATACCTTTCAGCCAACGTCCCAGACTCTTCCATCACCAACCCTGGGTCTGTCCTGTCCCACCGGCAGGACAGACCCACCAGAGGTGGCGGTGCAGCGAAAAACAGGGAGTGGCCCTGGGAGTCCTCAACATTGATTCTGGACCCCATGAAATCTCATGGCATCAGGTCAAACATGGGCAATGAAACCTCCTGCTGATTACCACCGACCGTCCTCCCTCAGCTGATGAAACAGTCCTCCTCCATGTTGAGCACCACTTGGAGGGAGCACTGAGGGTAGCAAGGGCACAAAATGCACTCTCTGGGTGGGGGACTTCAATGTCCATCACCAAGAGTGGCTGGGTAGCACCACGACTGGCCGAGTCCTGAGGGACATAGCTGCTAGACTGGGCCTGCGGCAGGTGGTGAGCGAACCAACACGAGGGAAAAACTGACTTGACTTCGTCCTCACCAATCTCCCTGTCGCAGATGCATCTGTCCATGACAGTATTGGTAGGAGTGACCACCGCACAGTCCTCGGGGAGATGAAGTCCCGTCTTCGCACTGAGGACACCATCCAACGTGTTGTGTGGCACTACCACCGTGCTAAATGGGATAGATTCAGAACGGATCCAGCAGCTCAAAATTGGGCATCCATGAGGCGCTGTGGGCCATCAGCAGCAGCAGAATGGTATTCCAGCACAATCTGTAACCTCATGGCCCGGCATATTCCTCACTCTACCATTAACCAACAAGCCAGGGGTCAATCCTGTTTCAATGAAGAGTGTGGAAGAGCATGACTGGAGCAGCACCAGGCGTACCTAAAAATGAGGTTCCAACCGGGTGAAGCTGCAACTCAGGACTACATGCATGCTAAACAGCGGAAGCAACATGCTACAGACAGAGATAAGCGATTCCACAACCAACGGATCAGATCAAAGCTCTGCAGTCCTGTCACATCCAGTCGTGAATGGTGGTGGACAATTAAACAACTAACGGGAGGAGGAGGCTCTGCAAACATCCCAAATTCTCAATGATGGCGAAGTCCAGCACGTGAGTGCAAAAGACAAGGCTGAAGCGTTTGCAACCATCTTCAGCCAGAAGTGCTGAGTGGATGATCCATCTCAGCCTCCTCCCGATATGCCCGCCATCACAGAAGCCAGTCTTCGGCCAATTCGATTCACTCCACGTGATATCAAGAAACGGCTGAGTGCACTGGATACAGCAAAGGCTATGGGCCCCGACAACATCCCAGCTGTAGTGCTGAAGACTTGTGCTCCAGGATTAGCTGCGCCACCAGCCAAGCTGTTCCAGTACAGCTACAACACTGGCATCTACCCGACAATGTGGAAAATTGCCCAGGTATGTCCTGTCCACAAAAAACAGGACAAATTCAATCCGGCTAATTACCGCCCCATCAGTCTACTCTCAATCATCAGCAAAGTGATGGAAGGTGTCGTCGACAGTGTTATCAAGCGGCACTTCCTTACCAATAACCTGCTCACCGATGCTCAGTTTGGGTTCCGCCAGGACCACTCTGCTCCAGACCTCATTACAGCCTTGGTCCAAACATGGACAAAAGAGCTCATTTCCAGAGGTGAGGTCCCTTGACATCAAGGCAGCATTTGAACGAGTGTGGCACCAAGGAGCCCGAGTTAAATTGAAGTCCATGGGAATCAGGGGGAAAACTCTCCAGTGGCTGGAGTCATACCTAGCACAAAGGAAGATGGTAATGGTTGTTGGAGGCCAATCATCTCAGCCCCAGGGCATTGCTGCAGGAGTTCCTCAGGGCAGTGTCCTAGGCCCAACCATCTTCAGCTGCTTCATCAATGACCTTCCCTCCATCATAAGGTCAGAAATGGGGATGTTCGCTGATGACTGCACATTCGCAACCCCTCAGATAATGAAGCAGTCCGAGCCCGCATGCAGCAAGACCTAGACAACATCCAGGCTTGGGCTCATAAGTGGCAAGTAACATTCGCGCAAGATAAGTGCCAGGCAATGACCATCTCCAACAAGAGAGAGTCTAACCACCTCCCCCTGACATTCAACGGCATTACCATCGCCGAATCCCCCACCATCAGCATCCTGGGGGTCACCATTGACCAGAAACTGAACTGGACCAGCCATATAAATACTGTGGCTACGAGAGCAGGTCAGAGGCTGGATATTCTGCGGCGAGTGACTCACCTCCTGACCCCCCAAAGCCTTCCCCCCATTTACATGGCACAAGTCAGGAGTGTGATGGAATACTCTGCACTTGCCTGGATGAGTGCAGCTCCAACAACACTCAAGAAGCTCGACACCATCCAAGATAAAGCAGCCCGCTTGATTGGCACCCCATCCACCACCCTAAACATTCACTCCCTTCACCACTGGCGCACTGTGGCTGCAGCGTGCACCATCCACAGGATGCACTGCAGCAACTCGCCATGGCTTCTTCGACAGCACCTCCCAAACCCGCGACCTCTACCACTTAGAAGGACAAGAGCAGCAGGCGTATGGGAACAACACCACCTGCACGTTCCCCTCCAAGTCACACACCATCCCGACTTGGAAATATATCGCCGTTCCTTCATCGTCGCTGGGTCAAATTCCTGGAACTCCCTTCCTAACAGCACTGTGGGAGAACCTTCACCACACGGACTGCAGCGGTTCAAGAAGGCGGCTCACCACCACCTTCTCGGGGGCAAATAGGGATGGGCAATAAATGCTGGCCTCGCCAGCGACGCCCACATCCCGTGAACGAATAAAATAAAAAGTTGGGTCACCATTAGTAATGTTGGAGTATGTTCACCAATATTAAGGTTAGAGTAGGATCACCAATAGTAATGTTAGAGGTGGGTCACCAATCGTAATGTTCGAATATGTTCACCAATAATAAGGTTAGAGTATGTTCACCAATAGTAATGTTAGAGTAGAGTCACCTCATGTTTGAGCCGAGTCACCATCACGGTATAAAACACATTTTAATTATGTCATGAGTATGTGATGATTTTACTGAATTCTTGAAGTATCGAGAACCCACTGCAGTTTCCAGGAGGGATGTTCCCTTCACGGTTCACATTCCCTCAGAGATTACTTTCCGTTCATTGATGTGAATGGAATGAGTTTCATGGACTGAGCTGTACAATTTCCCCATTGACGTCCCGGGTTCACTGAAGAGGAAAATCGCTTCTTGTTTGTGAAGTGACTGTAACTAACGCCCATTATTGTGCAACCTGATTTTCTCACCGGGGCAATATTTTCCTATAAAGGGGGAGTATTTACGGATCTCAGATAAACTCCATTCGGAAACGTAAAGCCGGACAGAATTCACACATGCTTCTAAAAAATGGAAAAGCCAACAATGCTTCAAATAAAGGAGATTTACTACCCGATTCTCGCATCCTTTGGTTTTCCCGGTAAGTCAATATAACATGTTGCTTCATAGCTGTTCACTATTTCACTGTTAATGATTAAGTAACACATTCCAAGAATGTCCTTATTTCAGAGTCACGTTTCCACCGCGATAAATTGGTGAATATTAGCAGGAATCCGAGCAGTCCGCGCCGCCAGTGAGGCGCTGATCTGCTCGGTAGATCGTGGGCACGGGGCGATTAACTTTCGTCCCGATACGAGGGAGGACGAAGCTGATTCCCCGGCCCCACTAACAGTACACAGGTGATTAAGGAATGTGTTGCCCAGTGCCCCTGATAATCATTTTATTTGTACCGTTGTTCCTGTATACTTTACGTTGTCAATTCCTCGGTCTGCAGCCACCTCCACCCAACAGGAGACATGGAAAGATAATTTGAGAACTAATTGCCGCTCAGGGAACTGCTCCGCTCCCCTCGGCTGCAAAGATCCTTCGCGGTTCCACCAAACCAGCTCGCGCTTTGTAACCGAGCAGCTTCCTCGGGGCGATTATAAATAGAAAAAGCCCAGAGTTTCGAACTAAAGTGAAGCGTTTGTCTCGTCTGAATGTTTTATTTGAATTCATATCTTTCAGTAATTGCTGTGAAATTATATTTAAAACTGCTGACATCTGATGCAGCTCCCGAGACCCCGCTCGACAATGAAACTGAAGGAACTAAATGTAAATTTCGATCTATTCTCCCATGGGGCCGCAGCAGTAAATTATAAAATCGGGTCGGTTCATCACATGGGTATAAGCCTCATGGCGGGATGGTTTTAGCGCTCAACACTGTTTTGAAATGTGTGTTTGGACGTATGTAAGGAAATCCGTTTACTTACAGACTGCAGAAAATTAACAACTTACAGAACCATCCAATGTTTCCCTTTAAGGCGCTTTTATTTGCACCTGTACCGTCCCTGCGAGCTGCTCCAGTTTCGCCTGGACCGCACAGTTACAGTGTGAGTGGAACCTCAATCTGGTGTTCGTGACGGCAAAGAATGAAATGAAATTCGGGACAGATGTATGACGGACGGATGATCCGATGTCGCCTGTTTTACACTATCGCGCAAAGTCCAAATCCCCCCGTTGACTCATCAGAGCCTGGGTGTCGGTAGTAGTGGGGATGCTCTCCATTACCATTCCCCAGACTGATTCCGAGTGACCCTCCCCCCTCTGCCTTGACAACGCCTGACTGAAGTAAGCTGGAAGGAGGACGGATTGTCAGTCCCTCGATATTGAGTGTTTAATGTTTTCTTACTTTCAAATAAAGTGTCGTCATCGCTCGCCGATATTAAAAAAAGAACCCGTATGAATTAAGCTGAGTAGGAAATCATCGGAACATTTCCCCACAATGTGCTGTGAGATTTATCTGAGTATCCCCGTTACTTACCTCTTGTCCCTCTTTCTTACAGCGAACTTAATGACAATCGTGATTCTCTCCAGAGGAAATTGCGGCCTTTCCAAATGTATCTCTATCTATATGGTGGCCATGGCAACAGCAGATCTACTGGTCATCATCGTCAATATAATAGAGTATCAAATTTTGACCATAATGTTTCCCCTTCCATTCCTGTCCTACACTCCCATTCGTAAGTTCATGTTCTATATTAATTGTACCAACCTGGATCTGTCGGTGTGGTTCACAGTGTCGTTCACATTCGACCGATTTGTATCTATATGTTGTCAGAAGTTTCAAACAAAATATTGCACAGTGAGAACTGCGGCTGCGGTTTTAACAACGCTCTCTGTCCTGATCTGTTTAGAAAACATTCCCTATTGGTTTGCATATGAACATACACAAATAATTAACAATGTTCAGTGGGGTTTCCGCCCCAGATTGGCCTTTTTTTCATCGCCTGCAGGTGTAGTGTACACATGGATAGAAAGTGCTTTGATTCTATGGATTCCTTTTGCTTTCATGTTTCTGTTCAATTGTTTGACAGTCAGACGCATTTTAGTGGCCAGCAGAGCCCGCAGGGGCCTCCGGGGTCACAGCAGTGAGAATAAGAGCGATCCAGAGCTGGCGAAGCGAAGGAAATCTATTATTTTACTGTTCACTGTATCTGGTAGTTTTATACTGTTGTGGCTGACAGCTGCCGTGAATTCTTTAGCGATCGGTCTGGTCAAGCAGTTCCGACCCGATAAAAGAGCTCCTGCTTATATCGCCACTGAAACCGGATATATGCTCATGTTTTTGAGTTCCTGCACAAACACCTGTATTTATGCAGCTACCCAAACGAAATTCAGGGAACAACTGAAGAATTTGGTGAAATCTCCTTGGATATTTATCCTGATTTTGGTTAATGACATGAAAAGTCAAACCCAAGCTTCCTGTCCTAACTAGAGCTCAATTGGACCGTGTTCCATTTTAGAATGGCCGTCTTTCTTTGTTGTGAAAATGAACAGGGATCAGAAAACATTTCTTCCAGTTTATGCCCTGACTTTGGTGTCTGCTGCTTTCATAGGGTGGACAGAATTTTCCCTGAAAAAACAGCGCACTTCCTGCTCAAGATTCAAAGAGAACAGTCATGATTGAGCTTCAGCAGTTGGGAAAAGCAAGTGGGCGGCAGCGTTAAATGTCTTACACTCTTGATACTAGAATAGGATGCGCCAGTTTCATTAGTAGTTCAAGTTTCTCTTAGTGTAGAAACAATGAAGGGTGTTACAATCATGGTTATTTGTAATTATTCTGTAATCTTGTGTGAATGTTGCAGGCGCTGGTCTCCCCATCAGAAACCGCTCCCCATTGTCTCCTGGCCCAATAGAACGGGACCCCTGTCTCCTGCAAAGTGACTAAGGAAATTGACTCGTCAGTGTGACGTTTGGCATCTCTGTTAACAGATAGTTATTAAAACATCAATTGGTCATCAAAATGTTGGAATGTTATAACCGACCATTTGGCCCAACTCAGTCATTGTCGGCGTTTTCCGTCCACTCGAGAGAATAGTTCCAATCACTTCATCCGCCCAATCTCAACATCCCTTCAACCTATTTTTGTTCACACATCTGTACAATTTAATCTTGAATATGGACATTATTTCAGCCTCAATAATTTCCGCATATTCGCATCTCTCCATGTAAATAAGTTTCTCCCACCCTCAGTCCGAAATCTCTCAAATAATTTTGTAAGCTACAGCGGTTGGTTCTTGATCCCTCAACTAATGGAAGCTTTCTGCTTCCATCTATCCTGTCCCGTCCATTCTTATCTCAAATCACGTGGACACGTCTCGCCACAAGATATCAATCAGGTGTCAATACACAATCCAATGAAAGTCAGGAACGTGTAGTTAAGATGGTTAATTGATATCTTTCTCTTGGAGGTGATGGTGTCCTTGTTATACTGAACAATGAGAAGAATGTATTTGATGCATTGGCCACTGCCCGAAACATCGGGACAGTGCAGGGAGAGATTCTAATCAAGCACCTCCAGATGCCCCGAACTATTGAGAGAGAGCCAGAAAGGGCAGGAATGGCTCCTATCGGACGTCTCGTGCTGCCTGATCTTGGGAAATCTCTGTGTTTATTGAAGTGACGTGTTGCTCGTGAAGCAACCAGGATGCGATATAGATGGATGCATGGAAGGGGAAGCTGGATAAACACATCAGCGAGAAAAGAATAGAAGGTTGTGCTGATAGCGTTCGATGAAGAGGGCTGGAAGGAGGGTTGTGTGAGGCATAAAGACTGGGATGTGCCAGTTGGGCTGAATGGCCTGTTTATGTGCTGTACATTCCATATAATTCTGTGTAATTCTCTGATGAAGCTGCACTGAAAAACGGATCTAAGACATGGTCAGTCACGCTGACATCACCACGACGTGAAATGGTTAATGTGGCACTGGACAGTATGTAAAACCAACGGGTAGAGATCTGTGCAATAGAATAGATCGAGACAGATACATAATGCTGATGATATATTGTTCACTGTTGGCCTTAAATACGGTAACGCCAACCAAGGGGGCACTGCAAAGAAACGGTAATTCACACAGTCCTGAAGTGTGCAAATGTGATACTGTATTGGTTTGTACTTATGTTATAGTAATGTTAACCTTTAGCTTTTGCCTGTGAAGCAGGGAAATATACGTCAATTTAAAGTCTCACTGGGCTGTTGGGCCAGGGCTGACCCTGCAGCAATGGATAGTTTCAGGATGAAATAATAAGAGACGTCATTAAAGAGGGATCATTACCTATTGAATCATAATTTCAGAGAACGTTAATCATTTGATAACAGTGTCGGAAACCGGTTAGTTCTTTAAACGATAACACCTGGGCATACATAACCAATTGAATTGCTGCGAGTGATACAGAAACGTGAATGGACTTATTAACAGAGGTAGAATTTCATGTGTATGGATCAAAGGAGAAACTATGGATGATATAACGAAGTACGGGAATTATACTTGTCAGCCCAATAGAAAAAGAGCTCGGTATGTAATGAAAAATATCGCTATTGATAAAGGATAAGTCAATTCCATTCTCATTATGTGGAGTTGTATTTTAACTTCCATATAATTATGTGATCCATAATTGTGTGTATTTCCCGTTACAGGGAGTGAGAAAATGTATAAAAACTGTCTGTTTGTAATGAGTATTCGGATTGTTAAAGGTCGAAGATACTGAGCTCAGAACTTTAAAACGGTTGAATCCCCAACTAACCATCATCAGGTGTGGTTGTCAGTACAACCTTTTAAGTGTTTGTTTAAGTACTATTGTATGCACTGTGTGCTTAATAAACAATGACATCTCACTTCAATGTTCAAGAACCTTATTATAAACCTTTCGCTAACAATAGACTTAGAACTTTAATTGTGAATGGCCTTCATTTATTAATTGTGATTCAGTGCCCCTTCACCGTTCCAGTTGACCCTGGGATTCTCCAAAATCCAACCTCCACATGGTTGCAGGTCCCCGTGGGTCACAGTCTGTGCCTATCCGACAGGCATCGATCTTCTACGGAAATGGTGGTGGGTTATGGGCAGGTCGGTATTATAGGCACCCTTCCATTTAACCGGATACAGACGACCAACAGTATTTAAGGCACGGATCCAGCAGCAGGCAAAGGTTTTAATTCCATCAGTCAGCGGCGTATCTGCACCCAGCCACAATAATGAGAAGCCGATGTGCAATCAATCACATCATCCAATATCAACAGGTAAAATAGAAGCAAAGTCATGAGCAAGTAGCCATAGCGTTACCATTTCAAATTCAATAACATAAGGTGGTGATTCCCGGCCCCCTGTTTCGAATCAAACTGTTGTTTTTTTTTTTTTCCCGTTAGTTCCTCTATTTCTAATTGAACAGTTGGTTTATTTCCCTGACATTCCTGCCTCCTCTATTTCTAATTAAATAGTTACTGTTTTCCCGTGTTGCCTACTTCTAAATAAATGGTTGTGGTGTACCGCTGGTCACCGTTACTTATTAAAGATTTGTTGTATTCTCCTAATTTTTCCTGTCTCAATCCTTAATTGAACAGTTACTGTGTTCACCATATTCCCCTTTCCTCTATTTCTAATTAAACAGTTCCCATCGTCACTTATATTCCTCTGACCTCTATTACCAATTAAATCGTTACCGTGTTCCGCCTAAATTCCCTTCTTGTCCATTTCTAATTAATCACTGACCGTGTTCCCCTAAATCCCCCTTTTATCTTTTTATAACTAAACCGTTACTCTATCCTCCTGAATTCCCATGTATTGTATTGCTAATTAAGCAGCTCGTGTTGCCCTAAATTACTCTGCCTCTATTTCTAATCAAGGTGTTACTGTGTTCCTCTAAATTCCCCGATCCTCTAATTTTAATTGTATCGATCGGGAAAGGAGCCTGTTCCAAAGATCGACCGCTCGCTCACTGAAATAATGTTTCTGCAGATTAGTTTAGAATTTAACCTCTTCAAGCGCAGCGTGTGTCCTCTGGTTCTCCTGTTCTTGGCAAGGTGAAACAGCTTGTCATTTTTACATTATCTAATGGAGTTACCGTAATGTCCAGCACAAACTCAGGTCCTGGATGTTCCTGGGGCCGCTGTATGTTGGTCAGAGGATTGTTAACACAAAAAGGGTGATTGAAATGCTGGTGCCAACGTCAGCTGCAATTCAACAGTTTCAGTGGTTTAGATGATATTTCAATTCAGAATCTGTCAGTTGCGATCTTAGACCTGTATATAATTAAAAGCAGACTTGTTCTGTTTGTGAAATCTCACCATGGAAACATCACTTACCAACACACTCTACTTCACTACAAGTCGTTAAAAATAAACGCCGTGAGTGGACTGCAGGATCCCATTCGATTTAATGTTTGTTGAGTAACTTGCAAGTTGTCGAGTCAAAAAGGCTAAGGGAATGTTAGCCTTTATCTCAATCGGTCTGGAACACAATGGGGAACACGTTATGCTTTAGTTGTATCGAGCCTTGGTCAGACCACATCAGAAGCATTGCATTCGGTTTGGGAATTGCACGTCAAGAAGGATATACCTTGGAAGGTGTGCAGCGTAAACATCACCTTAAATATTCAAAGCGAACAGAAGCACGATTAGGGGTCGAACCCACGCTTTTAATGTTTCAATGTTGAGAATGTACCGCTTGGCCACTGCGCTGTCGCCACGTACCTTTGGTGGCCCCGGACATGACCGCAGATGTCAAACATTTTTCAATGTTAATATCTGAATTGACGTCCCCCTCACGGATCAGGGGTCCGGACGGGTAATCGGTACTTATCTCGCGTCTCCGGAAATGTATCTATGTTATTCGCCTCAAGCATTCGATGTGGCGGCAAGTTCCACATTTTATCTTCTCAAGAAGTTTCTCCTCAATTCCATATTGGATTCATTCATGACTATCTTAAGTTTAGGACCCCTCGTTTTGGATGCCACAACAAACGGAAACATTTTCTCTTTGTCTACCCGCTCAAACTCATACATTATACAAAAGACCTCTACAAGGTCACCCCTCAGCCTTCTCTTTTCGAGTGGAAAGAGCCCCAGCCACTTCAGTCTTTCCTGCAAGTTATAACATTTCAGCCCTGGTATCATCATCCTAAATATTTGTTTGCAACATATCCAGTGTCTCGATATCATTTTTGCAATATGGAGACCAAAACTGTGCACAGTACTCTAAGTGTAGTCTAACTAAGGTTATATACAATTTTAACATAACTTCTCTGTAGGAGTAGGTGGTCTCCTTAGTCATCCTACCAAAACACAATATCGCACACTTATTTATGTTGAAATTCATTGGCCATTTACATTTCCATTCTGCAGGTTTGTTAACGTCCTCTTGCATTGTGTTGCAGTCTTCCTCATTAGTAACTATCCCCCAATCTATCGCCCAACGTGGTGTCAGCCGCAAATTTAACACTGTACTACCGATTATCGTGTCCAAATCCTTTGTGTAAATGGATAACAATTGTGTTCCCAGCAAGGATCCTTGTGTAACACCAATTTCCACCTTCTGCCAGTTTGAGTTAATACCTTTAATCCCCACACTCTGTTTTCTGTTTTGCAGCCAGTTTGCTATTCATTTTGCGACTTGTCCCCTGACTCCAAATGCTCTGGCCTGAGTCACGAGACTTCTATGTGGTACCTTATAAAATTCCGTTTGAAAGTTCTCTGAATTAGGAAAGTCATTGGATTGGGACATGTCAATGGATTGGGGAAGTCAATGAACTGGGATATATCAATGGATTGGGAAACACAGTGGACTGGGATATATCAATGGATTGGGAAACACAATGTGCTGGTATACATCAATGGAATGGGAAAGTCAATGGACTCGGATATATCAATGGAATGGGAAAGTTAATGGACTGCGATACATCAATGGATATGGGAAGCATTGTGGATTGGGGTATTTCAATGGATTGGGAAAACTGCAGACATGGATATATCAATGGATTGGGAAAGTCAATGGACTGGGATGAATCAATGGATCAGGAAAATCAATGGACTGGGATAAATCAATGGATTGGGAAACATATGGACTGGAATTTATCAGTGGATTGGGAAACAGTGTGGACTGGGATATATCAATGAATTTGGAAAGATTCTGGACTGGGATTTAACAATGGATTGGGAAACAGAGCGGAATGGGATATATCACTGGATTGGGAAACACTGTCGACTTGGATATATCAATAGATCGGGAAAGTCAATGGACTGGGATGAATCAATGGATCAGGAAAATAAATGGACTGGGATAAATCAATGGATTGGGAAACATATGGACTGGAATTTATCAGTGGATTGGGAAACAGAGTGGACTGGGATATATCAATGCATTTGGAAAGATTATTGACTGGAATTTATCAATGGATTGGGAAACATAGCGGAATGGGATATATCACTGGATTGGGAAACACTGTAGACTGTGATATATCAATGGATTGGGAAACACTGTAGACTGTGATATATCAATGGATTGGGAAACACTGTAGAGTGTGATGTATAAATAGATTGGGAAAGTTAATGGACTGGTATACATCAATTGTTTGGGAAACACAAAGGACTGGAATATATCAATGGATTGTGAAACACTGTAGACTGGGATATATCAATGGATTGGGAAACATTGTGGACTAGGATATATTCATGAATTGGGAAACAAAGCAGACTGGGATATACCAAATGATTGGGAAAAACAATGGTCTGGGATATATCAATGGATTGTGAAAAACTGTGCCCTGGGATGTAGCAATGGATTGGGAAAGTTAATGGACTGGGTTATATCAATGGTTTGGGAAACACAGGGGACTGGATTATATCAATGGATTGGGAAACACTGTAGACTGGGATATATCAATGGATTGGAAAACATAATAGACTGTGTTCTATCAATGGATTGGGAAACACAGTGGACTGGAATATATCAATGTATTGGGAAAGTCAATGGACTGTGATATATCAATGGATTGGGAAACAGTGCAACAGGACATAGTAATGGATGGGAATCACAGTGAACTGGGATATATCAATGGATGGGAATCACAGTGGACTGGGATATATCAATGGATGGGAATCACAGGAGACTGGGATATATCAATGGATGGGAATCACAGTGGACTGGGATATATCAATGGATGGGAATCACAGTAGACTGGGATATATAAATTGATTGGGAAAGTAAATGGACTGGGATATATAAATGGATTTGGAAAGTCAGCAATTGCAAATATCAATGGCGTCAGAAACAGCAACGGATTGGGAAAGTCAATTGATGGAGATATATAAAAGGACGGTGGCAAATTATCAGTTGTCCCGTAAACCGATCGCTGCTTTTATATCGGACTCTGCCTCTGTCAGTCTTCCCGTCACTATCTCTGCCGTCATCTATCTCCACCTGTCTCAGTCTCTTTGTCTGTTTTAATATCTGGGTTCCATTGTCCCCTTTTTATGTTGCTCTGATACAGGAGGTGAGACTATCGTTTGGGGGCCAAGAGACACGGGGTCCCGAGTGAGCTTTACACACTCTCTCCCTTTCTCTCCAATACCACTATCACATTTTGAGGATCACAGGGTCAGAGAAGGAATCGGATGGTATTCCCATGTGGCTATTTGCGCCTGCAGCTCTGCAACCTTATTTACCACGATTCGTGTGTTTACACACAAGCACTGTAAACCTATCTTAGACTTTCTTGTATTCTCCCTTTTTCTGATCCCATCTAATACCGTACTATTTCTTACTCTAGTGCTATCTGTCTCTCCCAATCCTTTGTGCACCTTGTTTATCCTTTCGTGGTGCCCATCCCCATGACAAATTAGTTTAAACCCCCCCTCCCCCCTTTGTATAAGCCTTTCGGCCTATCTGCGGAAAGAAGTTTCCTTTGAATTCCATATTTTACAACAAGAACAACTTCTTGAATATATAAAATAATGATATAATTATTTATAATCTGCAACGAATGCACAATACAGCAGAGGCCATTCTGCCCAACTGCAATTGATATTTTATAACAACAATTTCTTGAAAATATAATCTATCTTTCCATATATATTTGATAGAATACAGTGCGGCACTGCAAAATACCATTCGGCCCATCTAAATAAAGAAGTTTCCCCTGAATTCCTTACTTGATATCAACAATAACTTCTTGAATCGAAAATATAATAAAATATACCATATGATTGCATATATTTTATATCAAAAGTGCAGCACAGCACGGTAAATCACTGGGGCCGTTCGGCCCAACAGCTATTTCTATTTTACAGGAACAACTTCTTGTATCAATAATAATCTATCATTATATATATATATATATATATATATATATATATATATATATCAATTCCATAGAATACAGCACTGCACAGAAACAGGCCATTAGGCCCACCTGGGTAAAGATGTTTCTCCGGGATTTCCTGATTTACGACAACATAATGATATATATTTGGATATTACATAGAATTTAAAGGGGACAAACAGGAGCCGTTCGGCGTACCTGGCTCAAGTCTTATCTCACAGTGATCCCACAGTGCATCCAATTATCCCACAGTGATCCCACAGTGACCTAGAGTGTCCCACTGATCCACAATGCACTCAGTGATCCACAGCGTTCCAGTAATCCCACAGCAATCCCACAGTCTCCCATTGATCCCACAGTGCACCCAGTAATCCCACACTGCTCCCACAGTGTATTATTGATCCCATAGTTCAACAAAGTGATCCCACAGTGATCTCAGAGTGTCCCCGTGATCCCACAGTGATCCCACAGTATTTCAGTGATCCCGCAGTGATCCCAGTGACCACATGGTTACCCGAGAGTCTCCCAGTAAGCCGACGGTCAACCCAGAGTGTCCCAGTGATCGCACAGTTTTCCCAGTGTTCAAAGAGACCCAGAGTGTAACAGCAATCCCACTGTCCCAGTGATCCCACAGTGTACCAGTAATTCCACAGTCACACATTGATCCAGTGATGCCAGTGATCCCATAGTGACCCTGTTATCCCATCGCGACCAATTGATTCACAAGCGACTCAGTGAGCTCACAGCGAACCAGTGTGCCCACAGTGATCCAGACACAACTCACATGAGCCCCATTGGGTGCAGCCTGTGGTGAACGCCTCAGTCAGTCCCCTCTGGGGACAAGGCTTCTTATCCAAGCGTATCTCCTATTCCTAAATTTCCTTTTTCTACATCTTCATTTTGCAACAATTCCACAAAAGCCTTCCTCTGGAGAGAGAGAGAGAGACTGAGAGACAGAGAGCGAGAGAGAAAGAGAAGGAACTGATTAAAAGCAAAGCAAGGGATTAAAAAGGGACAGCAAGAGCCCAGAGCTCTCACACACTCACTCACTCATTCCGTTACACAGGCAATCTCTCAGCAAACACCATCGACAAACACAATCCTCAGTTACAAAGCAGGGAATCTAAAGAGAGGAGAGAAAAGTTGAGAGATTGAGAGAGTCAGAAAGATACTCAGGACTGACTGAAGAGCACATGTTGCTTCTCTCTCTCTCTCCAATACAAGTTTTCAGGGTTTTCTATACTGCTTTACACTCCCCCTAAAATCTGCCGTTCAGTCTGCCTGACTATCTATCCTGTTTAGTGTGTGCTGCAGGACACAAACTGCCCGTGTTTGTTTTCCCTTCTGTACCTGGAAGAAAGGACAAAACTCCTGAGCGATTACTTGCTGCTTCACCCCTGTTGGTTGCAGTTTGCAAAGGTGAGCGAACTTTACTTTTTATCTTTCCTCTTGTTTTATTTAGCAGTGGACAAAAAGCCTGTAGTTTGTGGTCAACTTATAGTTTGTGGCGTTTTCCAATTAGCCAAAGAGTTAAAACAAATTCATGATATTTAAAGGAGCCAAAGCAAAGAAGATTTTAAAAGCCTCATTCACAGCAAGATCCCTCACTCAGTTACAGGAACAACCTCTCAGCAACATTCATTTACACTGAAACAAAGCCCAGTTGATAAAGGAGAAGAATCTAAAGTGTAAACGATTAAGAGACAAACTTGATGACAACAATACCTTTTATTTATATATTAGAGCAACTACTACAACAACTTGTGTATATTTATATATTAACATATTACAACCACTACTACAAAGCCCCCTTAAGGGCTGTGGGGAAAGAGCACAGGGGAAGTGAGACTAATTGAATACCCCTTTCATGGTGCCAGCACAGGCACAGTGGGCTGAATGGCCTCCTCTTGCGCCGTACCAACTATGAAGCTCTGAACAACAACTTCAATGCCATGAACCTGAAACAAAATGGCTGCCACTAAGGCAACCAACTTAGTGAGGGGCACGATGGCCATCTTGCTGAGAGGCACGACTGTCATCTAACTGAGGGGCAGGGCGGCCATGAAGTTTAATCAAAATGGCCGTTCTGAATCTGAAACAAAATAGCCACCAGTTCGGCAGCCATCATACTGAGAGGCAAGTGGATGCTTTTAATGGTGAAAGACACGGAGAAACATTTGGAAATCTAATGTCTATCTTAGATTAACCAGATAACGAAAGTTATATCCTCCTCGTTGGTACAAGCTTGCCGGGAAGATTCCAGGTATTTTGATGGATACCGTTGTTGGAAAAAGTGGCTTTCGTTTGTAACCAGGTCATCTGCTTCACAGGCAATCTGTAAACCTGCACCGAGGCATCAAGCTTGAGGCGACGAACAGACATGAAGATTCCAGGTAAGGTGGTGCTGTCAGGAAGCGAAAGGTGAGGTTGGAGCAGTCGCGGTGGATCTGTGTCTGTCCCCACTCAACTTCTGCCCAGCTTTTAAAAACCATTTGAGCACAGAACCACTCCTCTGGGGCGTTGACCTGTCATAAATAGATTCCTCAAAATACAACCCACGATTGATTGACACTTCACTTGTTTTCTTCAAGTGTCCACAACATAAGGAATTTAAGTCAGCAGCTGTTCAAACCACTTCTAGCCCTCCTGGAATCGTTCTTGTTGCTGTGGTGAACTGTCCTCTGCTGTGTGATCTTTTCCAATGTTTCCTTCACAATCCTTCTCACAGTCTTTCCACCTTTTTCTCGTCCTTTTCCTTCAGACATGCTGAAGCCGTTTTTGTCTCAGGCTTCTGTTTATCTGATGAATTTTTACTCCACAGAACAGCTGGGAAACTCCTGCAGTAAGTAATGGTCAGGGTCAGGTACACAAGACTGAGTGACTTTATTGTGCAGCCTCCGGGCATCACCTATAGAAATGTCAAAATTAAACCCACAGGGGTGTTAACCATGAACTGTCCGGCCTGCTCCATCTTCTGCTGTTCTGCTCGTCAGCACTCTCACACTTTCCAGTCTGGTCACATAGTTTGCTTGGTTATTTAATTCTTTCTGTGTTCTATTCTCATTCATGTCTCTACCCTCCTCTCACTTTACATCTTTGTCCGTCTTTCATTGTATCTGTTCTCTATGTGTATCATTTAACTCTGTTTATTTTCTGTGTGTTTTTCTAACTTGATAGTTCCACTTCTACTTTAATTTCAGTCTCCCTGTCACTGTTGATGTCTCTATCTTGACCTATCTGTTCCTCTTGGACTTTTTCCTGTGCATCAATACCGCTCTTTCTCCCTCTCCCTCTCTGCCTGTATGTCGCTGCCTGTCTTCTCTCTCTGCCTTCTTTGTCTTCTTTTCCATCTGCCTCCCTGTCCCTCTCACTCGTTGTCGATCTCTCCTTTGCATCTGTGTCTGAACGTCATTCCATTTCTCTCAATCTCTCTTTTAATCTTGTATTACTCCCCCTCTCTCCCGTTTGCTGCTTTTCTCCTTGATTTCAATTCCTATGGAGCAACAACTTGCATTTATGTGTTACAACATCCACGATAACAGCAACTTGTACATATATATGATATACTTAGCGCCCCCTAGTTGTCCAGAAGTATACGGGGCAAGATGAAGCAGAAAAAGAAAGCTTACGAATATCACAGAAATCTAAATACTGCAGAAAGCCTAGAGGATTTTCAAAAGTACAGGGATGACGTAAAAGGGAAATAAAGAAAACGAAGGGAGGGCATGAAAAATATTAGCCAATAAGATTAAAGAAAGCCCAAAGATGTTTTATCAGTACATTAAGAACAAGGGGATAGTTAAAGAAAAGGTGGAACCTATCAGTGTTGATAAGGGTAAATTTTGTGTAGAAGCAGAGGATGTGGGTCGGGTTTTAAATGAGTATTTTGTCTCCGTATGATTCGGACGTAGTAGTTAAAGAGGAGAGGTATGAAATATTGGATAAGGTAAACATAACGAGAGAGGAAGTACAAGAGGGACTGGAATCCTTGAAAGTTGATAAGTCGCCATGGT
The DNA here is from genome assembly GCF_035084215.1 of Heptranchias perlo. Taxonomy (NCBI): domain Eukaryota; kingdom Metazoa; phylum Chordata; class Chondrichthyes; order Hexanchiformes; family Hexanchidae; genus Heptranchias; species Heptranchias perlo. The sequence goes on from NW_027139548.1 coordinate 1,492,486, forward strand.
CGGATGGATTGTTTCTTAGGCTATTGAAGGAAACCAGGGAGGAAATAACGGATGCTCTGAGGATCATTTTCTAATCCTCACTAGATACAAGGGAGGTACCAGAGGAATAGAAGACTGCAAAAGTAATACCATTGATTAAGAAAGGTACGAGGGAAAGGCTGAACAATTATTGGCCGGTCAGACTTAACTCGGTGGTGGTCAAATTATTAGAATCAATACTGAGAGATAGGATAAACTGTCACTTGGAAAGGCATGGTTTAATCAGGGATAAACAGCATGGATTTGTTCAGGGAAGGTCATGCCTTACAAATCTGATCGAATTATTTGACGAAGTAACGAGGAAGATTGATGAGGGTAGTGCAGTCGATGTTGTCTACATGGATTTTAGTAAGGCATTTGACAAGGTTCCAAATGCAGATTGGTCAGAAATGTAAAAGCCCATGGAATACAGGGAAATGCAGCGAATTGGATCCAAAATTGGCTCAGTAACAGCAAACAAAGGATAAAAGTCGATGGATGTCTTTGCCAATGGAAATCCGTTTCCAGTCGTGTGCCGCAGTGCTCAGTTTTGGGTCCCCTGCTGTTTGTGGTATATATTAATGATTTGGACTTGAATGTAGGGGGCATGATTGGCAAATTTGCAGACGACACAAAAATTGGCCGTGTAGCTGATGGTGAAGAGGACAGCTGTTGAATCCAAGAAGATATCGATGGGTTGGTAGAGTGGGCGGAAAAGTCGCAAATGGAGTTCAAACCGGAGAAGTGTGAGGTAATGCACTTAGGGAGGGCAAACAGTCAAAGGGAATACGCAGGAAACGGGAATATATTGAGAGGGGGAGAGGAAGTGAGGGACCTTGGAGTGTTTGTGCCCAGGTCCCTGAAGGTGGCAGTACAGGTAGATAAGGTTGCGAAGAAGGCATACGGAAAGCTCTCGATTTTTAGCCGAGGTATACAATACAAAAGCAGGGATATAATGATGGAATTGTATAAACCGCTGTTAAGGCCGCAGCTGGAGCATTGTACGCACTGCTGGTCACCACATTACAGGAAGGACGTTATTGCTCTGGAGAGAGTGCAGAGAAAATTTGCAAGAATGTTGCCAGGGCTTGAAAATTGCAGCTACGAGGAGAGATTGGAGTGCCTGGGGTTGTTTTCCTTGGAACCGAAGAGGCTGAGGAGAGACCTGATTGAGGTGTACAAAATTATGAGGTTTCCAGATAGAGTAGACAGGAAGTACTTGTTTCTCCTAGCGGAGAGTTCAACAACCAGTGGACATAGATTTAAGCTGATTGCGGAAGGATCAGAGGGGACATGATGAAAAAACATTTTTACTCAGAGGGTGGTGGGTGTATGGAATTCTCTGCCCGAATTGGTGATAGAGGCAGGTACACTCAACTCTTTTATAAAGTACCTGGACCTGCACTTAAAGTGCTGAAAGCTGCAGGGCTATGGACCGGGTGCTGGAAGGTGGGATTAGAATGGGCACCCAGTTGTTCTTCGAGCCGGCGCGGACACGATGGGCCGAATGGCTCCCTTCTGTTCTGTGTCTTTTCTTTGGTTCTATGGTTCTATTTATATATAATTACATAGAATATACAACAGAGAAACAATTCGTCCCATCTGGGAAGAAGTTTCTCCTGAATTCCCAATCCAATTTATCAGCGACTTTTTATGTTTGTATTACAATGACGACGGCGATGACGACGAAGACAGCGACAACAACTGCTACTACAACAAGCCCCATAAGGGCTGTCGGGAAATAGCAGAGGGGAAATGGGATTAATTGGATAGCTCTGTCCAATAGCTGGCAAAGGCACGATGGGCCGAATGACCTCCTCCTGTGCTGTAGCTGCTATGATACGAAAAGCAACATCTTCAACGTCATGAACCTGAAACAAAATGGCCACCAGTAAGGCAGCCACATAACTGAGGGGCAAGGCGAGCATCTAAAGCAAAATGGCCGCCAGTGAATTAGTGATATCACAGTGGTCTCAGTGATCCAGTGATCCTACAGTAACCCAGTGATCCTTCAGTGTCCCAGAGACCCCACAGTGTCTAAGTAATCCTGCAGTGTCCCAGTGATGCCACAGTGTCTCTTTGAGCCTACAGTGATCCAATGATGCCACGGTGACCCAGTGATCCCCAAGTGCTCACAGCGATCCTACAGGGTCCCAGTGATCCCACAGTGTCCCAGTGATCCTACAGGGTGCCAGTGATCGCTCAGCGACCCAGTGGTCCCGCAGTATGCCAGTGATCCAACAGTGATCCAATGAACCCACAGTGATTCAGTGAACCCACAGTAATCCAGACAAAGCTCACATGAGCCCAATTGGGTGCAGCGTATGGTCAAGGCCTCAGCCAGTCCCCTCTGGAGAGAAAGCTTCTTGTCCAAGGATTCCCTCCTCCCAACATCTTCGTGTTAGAGCACTTCCAAAAAAGAATTCCACTGGAAAGAAAGAGAAAAATAATTGACTAAGAACAAAGCAAGGTACCCGAAAGACACAGCAAGAGCCCAAAGTTCACTCACACCAACCCACTCACTCACTCGTTCCGTTGCACAGGCAATCTCTCAGCAAAAACCATTGAAAAATAAACTCTACTTTTAAAAAACAGAGAATCTGAAGAGAAGAGAGAAAAGTTGGGAGAGTGCGAAAGACTGAAAGACACTCAAGACAGACTGAAGAGCACATGTTGCTTCTCTCCCTCTCTAATAAAGGTTTGTAGCGTTTTCTCTCCTGCTTTGCCACTCACTCATTCCCTATAAAAGGTGCCGGTCTCTCTGTCTGACCTGGTCAGTGTTTGCTGCAGCGTTCAAGCTGTCCGTGTATTTGTTTTCCGTTCTGTTCCTGGAGCGGGGACAAAAAGCCTTGTAATTTCTTGTTACTTCCGCCATTTTTGTTGCAGTTTGCAAAGGTGAACGAACTTTACCTTTGCTCTTTTCTCTTGATTTAAATAGCAGTGGACAAAAAAGCCTGTAGTTTGTGCTCAACTTACAGTTTGACTTTCTCCAATTAGCCAGCAAGATCCCTCACTCAGCCACAGGGCCAATCTCTCAGCAACATTCATTGACACAAAAACAAAGTCCAGTTTATAAAGGAGAAGAAATTAAAGAGTAAAATATTGAGGGACAAAATTTATCGATAACAACAACTTGTATTTATATATTAAAGCAACTACTACAACAACAAGTTGAGGTAGAAGATCAGCCATGATCTGATTGAATGGCGGAGCAGGCTCGAGGGGCTGTATGACCTACTCCTGTCCTTATTTCCTGTGTTCTTAACAAGTTATATATAAATACATTTACATATTACAACTACCACAACAAAGTCACCATAATGGATGTGGGGAAAGAGCAGAGGGGGAAATGGGATTGATTGGATGTGCCCTACAAAGAGTCGACAAAGACACAGTGGCTTCCGTTTGTGCCGTATCAACTTTGAAACTACAAAATTATGAACAACCACTTCAATGCCATGATACTGAAACAAAATGGTCACCAGTCAGGCAGCCATTTTACTGAGGTGCAATGTCGCCATTTACTGAGGGGCAAGGCAGACATTCTGCTGAGGGGCAAGGCGGTCATGTTAAACCAAGTGGCCGCCATGAAGCTTATCCAAGATGTGCACCCTGAACCTGAAACAAAATGGCCACTGGAAGGCGGCCAACTTAACTGAGGGGCAGGGCAGCCAACCTAATGAGGGCCAAGGCCGCCATGACGGTAAACGTTGGTCCATTAGAGGCTGAGACAGGTGAAATCATCGTGGGGAACAAGGGAATGGCAGAGACGTTTAACAAATATTTTGTATCTGGCTTCATAGTACAAGTCAGAAAAAGCATACCAGAAATAAGGGGCAACCAAGGAGCTAATGAGAGTGAGGAACTTAAAATAATTAATATCAGTTGATCAAAAGTAGTGGAGAAACTAATGAGACTTAAAGCCAATAAATGCACTGGACCTGATGGCGACAACGGAGGGTTCCAAAACAGGTGGCTGCAGAGATAGTGGATGCAGTGGTTGTGATTTTCCAAAATTCTCCAGATTCTAGAACGGTCCCAGCGGATTGGAAGGTCGTAAATGTAACCGCACTATTCAAGAAAGGAGGGAGATAGAAAACAGGGAACTACGGTCCAGTTAGCCTGACATCAGTCGTCGGGAAATTGTTGGAATCCATTATAAAGGATGTCGTAACAAGACACTTAGAAAATCATAATATGATTAGGCAGATTCAACATGTTTTTCAGAATGGGAAATCGTGTTTGACAAATTTATTAGGGTTATTTGAGGATGTAACTAGTAGGGTGGATAAAGGGGAAGGGGTAGATGTAGTATATTTGGATTTCCAAAATGTTTTCGATAAAGTGCCACATAAATGATTGTTATGCAGGACGGGGTGGGTCGGTGCTCATTGGGTTGGGTGTGTTATATTAGCATGGATAGAGGATTGGTTAATGGACAGAACCGAGAGAGTAAGAATAAACAGGTTATTTTCAGATTGGCAGGCTTTAACTGGTGGGGTGCCTCAAAGATCAGTTCTTGGGCCTCAGCTGTCTACAATCTATATGACTGAGTTCGATGAAGGGACTGTGTGTAAAGTATCCAAGTTTGCTGATGATACAAAGCTAGGTGGGAAAGTAAGCTGTGAGGAGAACACAAATAGTTTGCAAAGGGATAGAGTCAGGTTAAGTGAGCGGGCAAAAAGTTGGCAGATGGAATATAATGTGGGGAAATATGAAGTTATTCAGTTTGCCAGGAAGAATAGAAAAGCAGAATATTTTTAAATGGTGAGTAACTATTAAAGGTTGGTGTTCAGAGAGATCTGTGTGTTGCATACAAGAAACACATAAATGTAACATGCAGGTACAGCAAACAATTCGGAAGGCAAATTACACGTTGGACTTTGCTGCAAGTGGGTTGGAGTACAAGAGTAAGGAAGTTTTGCTACAGTTATCCATGGCTTTGATGAGACCTCGCCTGGAGTACTGTGTACAGTTTTGGTCTCCCGATCGAAGGAAGGATATACTTGCCTTTGAGGTGTTGCGACGACGGTTCACTAAATTAATTCCAGGGGTGAAAGAGTTGTCCTCTGAAGAGAGATTGATGAGAATGGGCCTAAACTCTCTTGAGTTCAGAAGAAAGACAGGTGATCTCATTGAAACATAAGATTCTGAGGGTGCTGAACAGGGTAGATGCTGAGAGGTTGTTTCCCCTGGCAGGAGAGTCTCGAACTAGAAGGCATTGTCTCAGGATAAGGAGACAGCCATTTAAGATTGGAATGAGGAGGAATTTCTTCACTCACGGGTTTCTCAATCTTCGGAATTCTCTACCCGTGTGGATTGTGGATGCTGAGGCATTGAGTATATTGAAGGCTGTGATATATGGATTTTTAGACTTTGGGGGAATCAAGGGATATGGAGATCGGGCTATGGGGAGTTCGTCTCTTTGGATAACTCTTTCAAAGTGCTGGCGTAGACACGATGGACCGAATCACCTGCATGATGCGATGATACTATGTGTCCTCGGCTGGTGCCGGAAACGGGAGTATCGACATTTTTACCCCTCAACGCAGTGCCATTTATGTAAAGTTTTGTGAGATTACCCCACTGGGCTATAGTGTTACTTTTTTCAAGGAATTAATTAAAAGTTAGTAGTTCGGGAGTTATGAATACATAGAATCTGGAAAGGCAATTGGATTGAATGAGGGGCTTCGAAATGTTACATCCCATAATATCTTTCATACACCTCTTTTAATTTTCCCAATCATTTATCAGTCTTTACGTATAGAAACTTTTTAATTCCTCTTATTGTGTATAAAAACCTACAATGACATTATTCAATCAATGTTAATATCTGAGCTTTCGAATGTAGATCTATGATTCTTTTCATCTCACTTATAATATGTAACAATACGGACATAAATAGGTTTTGTACACAAGAGTTGGAATAACATGATTAATTTGATGCGGGGTATTATACAGTACGCAGGTCCCAGCTTGTAACTCCACTGTTTCTGTAAATAACATACCTTGTTGTGGCACCAGTCGGAGAGTAGCAGTGAACGGTTATTTTTCGGACTGGAGGGAAGAATACATTGGAGTTACGTACCGGCCGGTACGAGGACCACTGCTTTTCTTGACATATATTAATGACTTGAACTTGCATGTACAGGGCACAATTTCCAAATTTGCAGATGACAATAAACTCGGAAGTGTCGTAAACAATGGGGAGGATAGTGAAAGACTTCAAGACGATATGGACACGCTGGTGGAATGGGTGGACACGTGGCAGATGAAATATAACGCAGAAAATTACGAAGTGCGACATTTCGGTGGGAAGAAGGAGAAGAGGCAATCTGAACGAGAGGGCACATCTCTAAAAGGGGGAGAGGAGCAGAGAGATCTGAGGGGAAAATGAGCACAAATCGTTGAAGGTGTCAGGTCAGTTTGAGAAAACTGTTAAGAAAGCTTACGGCATCCTGGGCTTTATAAATAGAGGCACGGAATACAAAGCAAGGCGGTTATGATGAGCCTTTACAAAACGGTGGATTTTTGTGTCCAGTTCTGAGCACTGCACTTTTGGAAGGATGTGAAGGTGTTGGAGAGGGTGCACAAGAGATTTACGAGAATGATTCCAGCGATGAGAGACTTGAGTTACGTGGATAGATTGGAGAAGTTGGGATTGTAAACCTCAGAGCGGAGAAGGTTGAGAGGAGATTTGATAGAGGTGTTCAAAATCATGAAGGGCCCAGACAGAGTAGATAGGGAGAAACTGTTCCCATTCGCCGAAGGGGAAAGAACCAGAGGACATAGATATAAGTTGATTGCCAAAAGAACCAAAGGTGTCATGAGAAAATAACTTTTTTTACACGGCGAGTGGTTAGGATCTGGATAACAATTTAAAGGGAAAAAATGCTGTGCGACAGGAATAGGGCGGCGGAGTGGAACTGGCCGGATTGGTCTTGCAGATAGACAGCATGTACTCGATGGGCCAAAGGGCATCCATCCGTGCTGTAAGCATTCTATGATTCTATGATTCTATTTGAATGAAATAATTAAAGGGCTATGTTGAAAGAGCAGGGGAAAAGGACTAATTGGGTAGCTCTTTCAAAGAGCCGACATAGGTACGATGGGACAAATGGTCTCCTCCTGTGCTGTATCTTACTTTCATACTATGATACTATGTATCACTAACACAGTGTGGTTAGTAGGTTCAGGTATGCATTCCTACTATTCTACAGTGCAGTAACGAAAGTATACAGAAAGGCAAGATCTGCAGGTCGTATAGCAAGTAACGTTTTTAAATGAATCAAGTTCCCGAGTGTAGCTAACATTCTGTAAATTAAGAGTAATTTAAAGTAGTAAACTCCTTAAAGGGAGTAACTAACGAGCTTAATTTAAGGCAGGTCATGGCAGCAGAGCTCGCACCCGTGAGATGCTCCTCCTGCGCTATGTGGGAAGTCATGGACACTACCGGTGTCCCTGGCGACCATGTGTGCAGGAAGTGTGTCCAGATGCAACTACTGGCCACCGCGTTTCGGAGCTGGAGCTTAGAGTTGATTCACTCTGGAGCATCCGCGATGTTGAGATTATTGTGGGGGACAGCACGTTCAGTGACGTGGTCATACCGCAGGTAATGATTACACAGGCAGAAAGAAAATGGGTGAACGCCAAATAGAATAAAAGGATTAGGTAGGTAGAGCAGGGGTCTCCTGGGAACATCTCCCTCCCAAACAAATATTCCGCTTTGGATATTGACTCCTGGTGCAAGGGGCAAAGACGTCACGGAGAGGCTGCAGGACATTCTAAAGGGAGAGGGTGAACAGCCAGAGGTCGTGGTCCATTTTGGTACCAACGACATCGGTAAATAAAGGGATGAGGTCCTGCAAGCAGAATATAGGGAGTTAGGAAATAAATTAAAAAGCTGGACCTCTAAGGTAGTAATCTCAGGATTACTCCCAATGCCTCGTTGTAGGGAGAGCAGAAAAAGGAGAATAGACCAGATGAATGCGAGGCTTGAGAGATGGTGTAGGAGGGAGGGGTTTCAATTCCGAGGGCATTTGGACCGATTCTGGGAAAGGCGGGATCTGTACAAGTTGGACGGGTTGCACCCAAGCAGATCCGGGAACAATATCCTCGAGGGGCATTTGCTAGTTCTGTTGGGGAGGGTTTAGAGTGGTATGGCAGGGGGATGGAAACCAAAGTACAGGTACAGATAGGACAAATTCAGACCAGGAAACGGGAAGTAGAAAAGCAGTTCGTGATATAGTTAGCGACTCAGAAAGGCAAACGAAACGAAGGTTAAATAGTGTTCAGCACAGGAATCTGACGGGGATAAAGGTTACATGCATCAATGCAAGGAGTATTACAAACAAAGCAGATGAGCAAAGAGGCACAGCAAGACATATGGCAGCATGATATAATTGCTATAACGGAAACCTGGCTCAAAGAGGGGGATAATTGGAAGCTCAATATCCCTGGATATAGAGTTTTCAGGCAGGATAGAGTGGGTGATAAAAAAGAATAGTTGGTAGTATTCATGGTTAAAGAATCAATTACAGTTGTGAGAAGGGATGATAAGCTAAATGGATCATCAATCGAGGCCATATGGATTGAGCTGCTCTCAATCATCAGATTAGTGATGGAAGGTGTCGTCGACAGTGCTATCAAGCGGCACTTCCTCACCAATAACCTGCTCACCGATGCTCAGTTTGGGTTCCGCCAGGACCACTCGGCTCCAGACCTCAATACAGCCTTGGTCCAAACATGTACAAAAGAGCTGAATTGCAGAGGTGAGGTGAGAATGACTGCCCTTGACAACAAGGCAGCATTTGACCAAGTGTAGCACTAAGGAGCCCGAGTAAAATTGAAGTCAGTGGGAATCAGGGGGAAAACTCTCCAGTGTCTGGAGTCATACCTAGCACAAAAGAAGGCGGCAGTGGTTGTTGGAAGCCAATCATCTCAGACCCAGGACATGGCTGCAGGAATTCCTCAGGGCAGTGTCCTTGGCCCAACCATCTTCAGCTGCTTCATCAATGACATTCCCTCCATCATAAGGTCAGAAATGGGGATGTTCGCTGATGATTGCAGTGTTCAGTTCCATTAGCAACCCATAAGGTAATTAAGCAGTCCGAGCCCGCATGCAGCAAGACCTGGACAACATCCAGGCTTGGGCTCATAAGTGGCAAGTAACATTAGCGCCATACAAGTGTCAGGCAAATACCATCTCCAAAAAGACAGAGTCCAACCACATCCCCTTGACATTCAACGGCATTACCATCACCGAACCCATCAATATCAACATCCTGGGGGTCACCATTGACAAGAAATTTTACTGGGCCAGCGATATAAATACTGCGACGACAAGAGCAGGTCAGAGGCTGGGTATTCCCCGGCGAGTGGCTCAACTCCTGATTCTCCAACCGCTTTCCACCATCTACAAGGCACAAGCCAGGAGTGTGATGGAATGCTCTCCACTTGCCTGGATGAGTGCAGCACCAACAACACTCAAGAAGCTCGACACAATCCAGGACAAAGCAGCCCACTTGATTGGCACCCCATCCACCACCCGAAACGTTCACTCCCTTCACCACCGACGCACAGTGGCTGCAGTGTGTCCCATCCACAGGATGCACTGCAGCAACTCGCCAAGGCTTCTTCGACAGCACCTCCCAAACCTGCGACCTCTACTACCTAGAAGGACAAGAACAGCAGGTACATGGGAACAACACCACCTGCACGTTCCCCTCCAAGACCCGCACCATCCCGACTTGGAAATATATCGCCGTTCCTTCATCGTCGCTGGGTCAAAATCCTGGAACTCCCTTCCTAACGGCACTGTGGGAGAACCTTCACCACACGGACTGCAGCGGTTCAAGAAGGCGGCTCACCACCAACTTCTCGATGGCAATTAGGGATGGACAATAAATGCTGGCCTCGCCAGCGACGCCCACATCCCATGAACGAATAAAAAAAATCATCATTCAATACTGTAGGCTGTAATATTACACGTTTCAATATTCCAGGCTCTAATGTTAAACTATTTAATACTCCAGCCAGTAGTATTACACGATTCCACACTCCTGGGCTAATATTGCAGGGTTCTGAAGCCCAGGCTGCAATATGATATCATTCAATACACAGAGATCACGGAACCATAAAAAAATATTGCACAGATGTCGGCCATTCGTCCCATCGTGCTTGTGACGGCCGAAAAAGAGCCATCCAGCCTATTCGCACTTTCCAGCTCATGGTCTGTCGCCTTGCAGATTACAGCAGTTGAAGTGCACATTCAGGTACTTTGTTAAAGTGATGAGATTTTCTGCCTCTTCCACCCTTTCAGGCAGTGAGTTCCAGACCCCCTCCACCCTGTGGGTGGAAATATTTATCCTCAAGTCCACTCTAATCTTTCCACCAATTACTTTAAAGCTGTGAGCCCCAGTTCTTGAACTCTGTAAAGAAAACAGGTCCTGCCTGTTCACTCTATCTGGGCCCCTCGCTGTCCGAAACCTCAATTAAATCTTCAATCTCCCCTCAACACCCACTGCTCCAAAGAAAACAACGCAAGCCTATTCAACCTTCTCGAATAGCTAAAATTCTCCAGTCTTGGCAACATCTTTCTAAATTTCATCAGCACCCTCTCCAGTGCAATCACATATTTCCTGTAATGTAGGGACCAGGACCGTACGCAGTGCTCTCGCTGTGGTCTAACTAGTGTTTTATACAGTTCCAGCATAACTTCCCTGCTCTTATATTCCATGCCTCGGCTAATAAAGGAAAGCATCCCGTATGCCTTCTTAACCATCTTATCTACCTGTCCTGCTATCTTCAGGGATCAGTTGAGATTCACTCCAAGGTCCATCTGTTCCTCTGCACTTCTCAGTATCCCACAATTTACTGCGAATTCCCATGCCCTGTTTGCCCTCCCCAAATGCATTAGCTCACACTTATTCGTATTGAATTCCATTGACTACTTTTCTGCCAACCTGACAATTCGATTGACCTCTTCCTGCAGTCTGCAGCTTTCTTCCTCACTATCATCCGCACGACCAATTTTGTATAATCTGCAAACTTCTGAATCATGCCCCCTACATTTAAGTCTAAGTCATTGATATATTCCTGTGGAACGCACTGGAAACATGTTTCCAGTCACAAAAGCACCCGTTGACCATCACCCTTCGCTACCTGACACTGAACCAAATCTGAATCCAATAAGTAACTGAAGAATTGATTAAGAAATGGAAGATAGATTATGAAAATAAATTAGCAAAAAATATAAAAATAGATAGCAAGTGTTTCTATAGTTATATGAAAAGAAAAAGTGTGGCTAAGTAAAACGTAGGTCCCTGAGAGGATGAAACCGGGAAATTAATGGTGGGAAACATGGAGATGGCAAAAATGCTGAACAAATAGATGACACTAAGAATATCCCAACATTGGACAAACCGGGGGCTCTCAGGGGGTAGGAGCTAAATATGATTAAAACCACTAAGGAATTGGTACTCAGTAAATTAATGGGACTCAAGGCGGATAAATCCCCTGGACCTGATGGCTTACATCCTATGGCCTTGAGGGAAGTGGCAGTTGGGATTGTGGATGCTTTGGTCATAATTCTCCAAAATTCTCGTGACTCGGGAAAGGTCCCGGCAGATTGGAAAACTGCTAATGTAACACACTTATTTAAAAATGGTAGTAGGCAGAGGCAGGAAATTTTAGACCAGTTAGCCTAACATCTGTGGTGGGTAAGATTTTGGAGTCTTTTATTAAGGAGACAGTAGCGGAACATTTGGATAAACATAATTTAATAGGACAAAGTCAGCATGGCTTTAAGAAGGGGAAGTCATGTCTGACAAATTTGCTTGAGGTCTTTGAGGACATAACGTACAGGGTGGATAAAGGGGAAACAGTGGACGTAGTGTGTTTAGACTTCCAGAAGGCATTCGACAAGGTGCCACATAAAAGATTATTGCTCAAGATAATGAATCACTGGATTGGGGGTAATATTCTGGCATGGGTGGAGGATTGGTTATCGAACAGGAAGCAGAGAGTTGGGATAAATCGTTCATTCTCGGACTGGCAACCAGTAGCCAGTGATGTTCCGCAGGGGTCGGTACTGGGTCCCCAACTCTTTACAATCTATATTAACGATATGGAGGAGGGGACCGAGTGTAACATATCAAAGTTTGCAAATGATACAAAGATGGGAGGGAAAGTAGAGAGTGATGAGGACATAAAAAACCGACAAGGGGATATAGACAGGCTGGGTGAGTGGGCGAAGATTTGGCAGATGCAATACAATATTGGAAAATGTGATGTTATGCACTTTGGCGGGAAAAATCAGAGAGCAAGTTATTATCTTACTGGCGAGAAACTGGAAAGTACTGCAGTACAAAGGGATCTGTGGGTCCAAGTGCAAGAAAATCAAAAAGTTAGTATGCAGGTGCAGCAGATGATCAAGAAGGCCAACGGAATGTTGGCATTTATTGCTCGGGGAATAGAATATAAAAACAGGGAGGTATTGCTGCAGTTATATAAGGTATTGGTGAGGCCGCACCTGGAATACTGCATACAGTTTTGGTCTCCATACTTAAGAAAAGATACTTGCTCTCGAGGCAGTACAAAGAAGGTTCACTCGGTTAATCCCGGGGATGAGGGGTGGACATATGAGGAGAGGTTGAGTAGATTGGGACTCTACTCATTGGAGTTCAGAAGAATGAAAGGCGATCTTATTGAAACATATAAGATTGTGAAGGGTCTTGATCGGGTGGCTGCAGTAAGGATGTTCCCAAGGATGGGTGAAACTAGAACTCGGGGGCATAATCTTAGAATAAGTGGCTGCTCTTTCAAAACTGAGATGAGGAGAAACTTCTTCACTCAGAGGGTAGTCGGTCTGTGGAATTTTCTGCCCCAGGAAGCTGTTGAAGCTACATCATTAAATAAATTTAAAAGAGAAATCGACAGTTTCCGAGAAGTCAATGGAATTAGGGGTTACAGGGAGCGGGCAGGAAATTGGACATGAATTTATATTTGAGGTTAGGATCAGATCAGCCATCATCTTATTGAATGGCGGAGCAGGCTGGAGGGGCCGATTGGACCACTCCTGCTCCTATTTCTTATGTTCTTACGTTATGTTCTTATGTGCCACTTTCCCTTGGATCCCATGGGCTTTTACTTTCCTGACCAGTCTGCCATTTGGGACCTTTTCAAAAGCCTTGCTAAAATCCACGTCGGCTACATCGAATGCACTACACTGATCGTTCCTCCTTGCTACCGCCTCAAATTCAATTGAATTAGTCAGACACGACCTTCCCTTAACAAATCCACGCTGGCTCTCTTTGATAAATTCTAAATAACGATTAATACTCTTCCTCAGAATTGTTTTCAATAATTTGCCCATCACCGAGGTTGGGCTGACAGGCCTGTAATTACTCGGACTGTCACTTTCCCCCCTTTTAAACAACAGTACAAATTTAGCAGTCCTACAGTCCCCCAGCAACACATCTGCAGCCAGAGGGGATGGTTGGAGCCTCTGCTGCTTCCTGCGTTGCTGCTCTTGACAACATGGGATACATTTCACCTGGCCCTTTCGATTTAATTGCTTTTAAAGATGCGAAACCCCTTTATATTTTCTCTCTGGGATGATGGTGACCCTACTGTAATGGAGGTGATCCTACACTAACATTACTGGTTGTGATCCTACTGGTGGAGACCCTACTCAACCATTACAGGTGGTGTTCCTGCACTAACATTACTGGTTGTGTTCCCACACTAACATAAATGGTGGAGACCCTGCTCTAACATTCCTGTTGGAGACCCTACCCTAACATTACTGATGCTGACCCTACTCTCACATTACTGCTGGTGACCCGACTCTAACATTACTGCTGGTGACCCGACTCTCACATTACGGGTGGTGACCCTAATCTAACATTACTGGTGGTGGTCCGACTCTCACATTACTGGTGGTGACCCTACTCTCACATTACTGATGGTAAATCCTACTCTAACATTAGTGATGGTGATCTTACACTAACGTTAATGATGTTGTTTCTATTCGAACGTTACTGGTGGTGACCACACTCGAACATTACTATTTGTGGCTGTTACCTATTTCACTGCAAGTGGGTCATTCCCAACCGAACCTGACAGTGCAGAACACAGCTGGCCTGTGAGAGCAAAGTGAACATTCACTTTATCACCCGGAGAAGCAGCTCGCTTGTCTGCTCAGGAATTTACTGATGGGGAAATATTTATCAGTTTGAAATCGAAGTTCAACAATTGTTTCCTTAAAATAGAGTTTGCCGTGTCCTGGTGAATGTGATTAAAATACTTTAGACTACATTTCCACCGAGAGATGGAGAAAGGTACACACAATTAGTTCCTGCTTAGTTTTTTTTTTCCAATTCTGTTAGTTTCTTCTATTTTCTGTCTCTCTCTTTTTCTTTATCTTTCTATCTCTGGCTATCGGTCTCTCTAAGTCTCTTTTATGCCTCCTTCTCAGCCTATTTCTTTCTCTCTCTCTCTGCTATTCTTTCTCTTTATGGCTGTTTCTTAATCTGTATGTGTGTGTCCCTCTTCCCCTGCCTCTCTGTCTCTTTCCCACTCTCTGCAATAGAAAAAGAACAGTGGAATTGATACTGAGCCAATTTACCCCATGGGTCACTTCCAATGCAGATTTTCATAGACCTGAATCAACGACTGGTTAAGGCGTTGGGTTAAAATCCAATACACGTGGGTTCCAATCTCATTCGAGGTAACTTTGATCAACAATGAGTTTCATAATTACTTTCACATCTACTGGTCGAATACGTACTGAATCTGCATCAAAATAATCAGAGATTTAAAATCGATGGAACAGAAGGTGTCACATTTATATCTGTCTGTTTCAGTCTCAATTCAACATTCCCTTGTTTACATTTATTACAGATGGTCAGGAGACTTTCCCAATCAATAAACTTAAAATTATAATTACCCGGAACACGAGCCATTTCCAGTCCCAGTTTCCGATGTGGATGCAAGCACAAATCAGGCCGAGCCCGTCTTTTTCAGATATTCACTCCTGTATTACAGCGAGGCCGGTAGTACAGACACTGAATGCAGACGCAGAACCCAACGCCTGAATCACTCCGGCATTGAGCTAAATGCACCGAAATATCCAACCGCTCATCAAGTGACCGTGAGCAGCCCCAGGCACAGGGGCTGCAGTAAAACCAATGGACACGGGCTCGGGATCTCTCACTTTAAATGAAACATCAACGAACAGAAAACAACAAAGGATTGGGATCAGCGAAAGGATTGGGAATGGTTAATAAATCGATAAACATCAATCGATTACAAACTCTCAATTGTGTTGCAAAGATAATGGTTTGGGGAATTATCAATGGATTGGGAGTCATCGATGGATTCGGAAACATCAATTGTTTGGAGACCACGATGAGGTCGGACAAGTTTGAGAAAAATACTTATTTTCATAACATCGAAGATATCGATCACATCACTTTCTCTATCAGACTCTTTCTGTGCAGAAGAAAAAAGGAAAAGGAAAAGTGTAATGAACACCGAGCCCAAGAATCGCCACTCTCGAGTAAACGGCTCGAGCAGAATTGTTAATTTTTTTAAGTTCACAGGGAGTTTGATATTACAGCTTCGATGGCGAGAGACAATGGCCTCATGATGTGCTGTTTCATTCGATGAATCTATGATTCTATTATTTCGTTAATGAATGGCCTTGTAATTTATAAGATTACTTCTCCAGTTCTTGATTCCCTCACCAGTGTTTCTCAGTATCTGCCCCATCAAATCATTTTTACATTTTAAACACCTCGATCAGGTCACTCCTCAATCGTCTATACTCACGGGAATACTCGCATGGTTTTTGTAAACAGTCCTCATAATTTAACCCGCTAAGCCCCGGAATCATTCTGGTGAATCTGCGCGGCACCCCCATCAAGGCCAGTATATCCTTACTGAGATCTGGTGCCCAGAACTGAACGCAGTACTCCCGATGGGTCTGACCAAGGCTCAATACGACTGAAGCATAAATTCCGCCCCTTTGTATTCCAATCCCCTTGAGATAAAGGGCGATATTCCATTGGACTGTTTGATGGCTATTTGTTCCTATCTATTAGATTTTGATGATTTGTGAACTTGGACTCTTCAATCTCTTTGCTCCTCTACAGTTCCAAACTTCTCACAATTTAGAAAATACTCGGATTCATCTGTCTTGGTTCACATTTATCCACAAGATAAGAACGTCAGAATTAAGTGTAGAAGTAGGCCTTCCGGCCCCTCGAGCCTGTTCTGCTATTCAACAAGATCATGGCTGATCTTCTAACTCAACGCCATTTTCCTTCACTATCCCCATATCCCTTGATCCCTTTAATATCTAGAAATCTATCGATATCTGTCCTGAATGTACTCAATGACGGAACATCCACAGTCCTTTGGGGTAGAGAATTCCAAAGATTCACCACCCTCTGAATTAAGAAATTTCTCTTCATCTCAGTTCTAATTATCCTACCCCTTATTCTGAGACTGTAACCCCTTTTTCTAGATTCCCCAACCAGGGGATACATCGTCCCTGCATCTACCCTGTCGAGTCCTGTAAGATTTTGATATGTTTCAAACAGATCACCTCTCATCCTTCTTAACTCAAGAGAATACTGGCCTAGTCTACTCATTCTCTCCTCATACCACAATCCCGCCTTCCCAGGAATCATTCTGGTGAACCTGCTTTGCACTCCCTCTCTGGCAAGTATATCCTTTCTGAGGTAAGGAGAGCAAAATTGTACACAATACTCCAGCTGCAGTCTCACCAAGGCCCAATGTAATTGCAGTAAGACATCTTTACTCTGCACTCAAATCCCCTATTGTAATAAAGCTCAACGTATCATTTGCCTTCCTAATTGCTTGCTGCATCTGCATGTTAGCTTTCAGTGACTCATGCACAAGGACATCTAGGTCCCTTTGAACTTCAACATTTCCCAATTTCTCAGCATTTAAAAAAAAACTTTTCTTATCTGTTTTTCCTACCAAAGTGGATAACTTCACATTTATCCACATTATATTTAATCTACCATGTTCTTGCCCACTCCATTAGCCTGTCTATATGGGCACTGCACGTTCGTAAGGACATATTGGCCTTGGAGGGAGTGCAGCGTAGGTTTACTAGAATGATATCCGGATTCAAGGGTTAAGTTCCGAGGAGAGATTACACAAATTGGGGTTGTATTGTCCAGAGTTTCGAAGGTTAAGGGGTGATCTGAGCGAGGTTTATAAGATATTAAGGGGAACTGATCGGGTGGATAGAGAGAAACTATTTCCGCTGGTTGGGGATTCTAGGAGTCGGGGGCACAGTCTAAAAATTAGAGCCAGACTTTTCAGGAGCGAGATTAGAAAACATTTCTACACACAAAGAGTGGTAGAAGTTTGGAACTCTCTTCCGCAAATGGCAATTGATACTAGCTCAATTGCTAAATTTAAATCTGAGATAGATAGCTTTTTAAGGGATTAAGGGATATGGGCCAAAGGCTGGAATATGGAATTAGATCACAGATCAGCCATGATCTTATCAAATGGTGGAGCAGGCAAGAGGGGCTGAATAGCCGACTCCTGTTCCTCTGTTCCTATGTCCCCTTGAAGCCTCCTTGCGTCCACCGCATAACGAACGCTATTTGCCATTGTTTTGCCCACTCTTTAATCTACCTATGTGCCTATGTAGCTTCACACTCCCATTTGCACTAAACACTGCCCGTCCGACCTTAGCGTCATCTTCAAACTTGCATATACACTATCTGTTGCTTCATCCAAATCAATATTAAATATGGTGAAAAGTTGAAGCCCTATTACAGATCCGTGGTGAATATCACTTGTCACATTTGAATCCATTGTTAAAGAGCGTCTAGATAGTGAGAGGGAGAGTATCTGTGAAGTGAAGCCTGTGGGAGTCAGTCAGTCTGGATGTGCGAGAGAAATGCTCTGTCCTTGTGGGATGAATGCAGAATCAAATGCAAAATGTGGAGGTTGTAATGTTCTATGCCAGCCAGTGAAGGTCGCTGTGTGAACAAAATTAGCAAGACACCTGATCGTTCAGTTGGTCAAGCCTCAGCCTTCCAATTTGAGAGTCGAGGGCTCAAGTCCCTTTTTCGGGAGTTGATTTTCATTCAAGGTTCTCAATTCCCAATCTTCATTAACAGCATAAAATTGAAGCGTTTTTCACTGATCTTTCCTTCTGCCTCACAAAAATTGATGAATGCATTCAGCAACTTTGCAAAAATATTATTCCGCTTTGTATCACAAACACCTTGAGATAACGTGCAATATGCACTTACCCGTTTTGATTGTTTTTTTTTTACTATCTACCAACCTTTACTGATTGTGAACTTGGACTCTCAATTCTTTTTGCTCCTCTACAGCTCCGAGCTTCGTACCATTTAGAATATGTTCCGATTTATCTTTCTTCGTTCCGAAGTGGATGAATTCGCACTTGCCCACAATAGCCTCCACTTGACATCGTTTTGAGCCCTGACTTAATCTATCTATGGCCCTTTGTAACTTTCTGCTCCCATTTGCACTACTTACTATGCCTCTTAGTGTCTTCTTCAAAGTTCGATATACAACTCTCTATTTCTCCATTCATAAATATGGTGAAAAGTGAAGGCTCCGCCACAGATCCCTGGGGAACATCACTTGTCACATCTGACACCAGTGTTAAAAGATTGTGTAATTAATGGCAGGGAGATTATTTATGAAGTGAAGCGAGTGGGTGGCAGTCAGTCGAGGTGTGCGAGAGAAATGCGCTGCACGGGCGGAATTGCTGCAGGAGGAAATGCAAAATGTGGCAGGGGAATGTTCCAAGTCAGCCAGTGAAGGGCGCTTTGTGAACAACCAATTTAAGAGCCCGGATAGTTCATTTGGTAAACGAATGGCTCTGTTGTTAAAACATTGTACTTTTAACCTGAAGAGCCGAGGGTTCAAGTTCCTGATCAGGCGTTACTATGAAATCAAGGTACTCAATTCCCATTCTCCATTCGGCAACATAAATGGGAACATTTCTCACTGATCATTCATTTTGCATCAAAAAAATGGATCAATACGTTTCGAAACTTTGCAAGGACTCCTGATTTATTTTTCTCATTCTTGAAAGCTCCAATTGTCCCCCAGCATTCAAAGTCTCTTGAGGGATCGGGTTCCAGATTTCGACTGCCCCTTGTGTGAAAATGTGCTTTCCGAGATCGATACTGAACGGCCGAGAAGTAATTTGTAGCTCATTGCCCCTTGTTCTTGATTCACCCATCAAAGGAAACATTCTTTCCCGATCTGCCCTCTAAAATCATTTCAATATTTTAAACACATCGATCAGTTCACCTCTCAATATTTTATACTGAAGGGAATACAAGCCATGTTTGTACAACCTTTCGTCATAATTTAACCTGCTAAATCCAAGTATCATTCTGGTGAATCTGTGCTGCACCCCCTCCAAAGCCACTAAATACATCCTGAGATTCATTGCCCAGAACGGAACGCAGTACTCCCGATGTGTTTGACCAAGCCTCTATAAAAGTGAAGCACAACTTCCGCCTCTTTGTATTCCAACTCCCTTGAGATAACGAGCAACATTTCAATAGAAATTTTAATTGTTATTTGCACCGATCTATTGGTTTTAATGATTGTGAACTTGGATTCCCACATCTCTGTGCTCCACTACATCTCTTGGCTTCTCACCATTTAGAAAATGCTCCGAATTATCTTTCTTGATTCCTAAGTGGATGACGTCACACTTGCCCACAGTGACCTCGATTTGCCATAGTTTTGTGCCCTCACTCAAACTGTCTATGTCTCTTTGTAATTTTCCGCTCCTATTTCCAATACTCACTGTCCCTCTTCACTTAGTGTCTTCTTCAAACTTTGATATTCAACTCTCCATTGCTTCATCCAAGTTATCAATAAACACAGCGCCATCGCTGGCGAGAGAGTGTAATTACAGCGTGATAGGTTGACAAAGGCAATCTCAGACATCAATTTGGGCAAGTAATTTAAAATGGGAGTAATAAT
The DNA here is from genome assembly GCF_035084215.1 of Heptranchias perlo. Taxonomy (NCBI): domain Eukaryota; kingdom Metazoa; phylum Chordata; class Chondrichthyes; order Hexanchiformes; family Hexanchidae; genus Heptranchias; species Heptranchias perlo. The sequence goes on from NW_027139548.1 coordinate 1,512,535, forward strand.
CGTCACAAATTTGTGAAAGAATCTTGAAAGCGGGAATTGAGGTTTTGTACACAGTAAGTGCACGCACCTATAAGATTTTCAATGTATTAATTGACAGATATTATTATTGGAAAGGAATCTTTCAATTTGAATAAGTATCAGGTCGTACGGATAAGGTGAGGCAACTGGTAAGATGTGTGTACAATATAAGGAGAAGGCCGATTAGGAACTCCTTCAGCGTCTGCACTTCAGCCCAGCACCTTCTCCCAACCCATCCACAAGCAAATAGTGTACATGTGGAAAAGGGATCAGACTGGCGGAAAGGGGCAGATTGGGGAGAAAGAGAATCGTGTTTGACTAACTTGATTCAGTTCATTAATGAAGTGATGGAAAGGGTTGATGAGGATACTGCAGTTGCTGTTCTGTATTTTGACTGTCTGAAGGTATTTTAGTAAAGTATCACATAATAGACTTGTGAATAAAATTGAAACCCATTCAAATAAGGGGTCAGTGGCGGCATGGATTCAAAATTGGCGAAGGGACGGAAAGCAGAGCGAAAGGTGAACGGTTGTTTTTCAGAATGGAGTGTCGTACACAGTGATGTTTCCCAGGGGTCAGTATTAGGGCCCCTGCTCTTTTTGATATATTTTAATGACCTTCGGTCTGGGAGTTACAATTTTTAAGTTTGCTGATGACACGATACTCGAAATGTAGTAAACAATGTGGAGAATAGTAAAATACTTCAGGAGGGCACAGACAGACTGGTGAAATGGGCAGACTTACAGCAGATGAAATTTAATGCAGAGAAATATGAAGTGATTCATTTTGTTAGGAAGAATGAGAAGAGGCAATCTGAAATAAATCGTACAATTTGAAGTTGAGATGCCGGTGATGGACTGGGGTGGACAAATGTCATGAGTCGCACAACACCAGGTGATAGTCCAACAGCTTTATTTTAAATCACAAGCTTTCGGAGCTTTGCTCCTTCGCCAGGTGAGTGAAGGGTTGGTAAAGGCACTGCATATATAGTCAGTGAACAATGCCTGGTGATTAAAGATAATCTTTCCAACTGCCCTTTATCACACCTCGGCAGAGAGAGAATCACATCAATCAAAGGAGTGGATGGTGTTCAGACAGGTTAGTCAGGGAAACATTACATCCAAGAATACTGAATACACAAGGGGTCAGATCACAAAGAGAGAGAGAGAGAGAGAGAGAAAGAGAGAGAGACCCGAAAGGCATGGAGAGAGAGAGAATGACCAGTTGTATTAAAAACAGATAACTTTTTTTCGCTGGTGGGGTTGCATGTACCGTGACATGAGCCCTTGATCCTGGTTGAGGCCGTCCTCATGGGCGCGGAAAAAAGTTACCTGTTTTTGATACAACTGGTCATTCTCTCTCTCTCTCTCTCTCTTTCACTCTCTCTCTCCCTCTGTCTTTGTGATCTGACCCCTTGTGTATTCAGTATTCTTGGATGAAATGTTTCCCTGGCTAAGCTGTCTGAACACCATTCACTCCTTTGATTGCTGTGATTCTATCTCTGCCGAGGTGTGAGAAAGGGCAGTTGGAATGATTATCTGGAATCACCATGCATTGTTCTCTGAATATATGTGCAGTGCCTTCACCAAACCTTCACTTACCTGACGAAGGAGCAAAGCTCCGAAACCGTGTGATTTCAAATAAAGCTGTTGGACTATAACCTGGTGTTGTGCGACTCCTTACTTTAGTACAATTTGAAAGGGTTGCAGGAATATCGGGGACCTGGGGGTACATATTCACATCTTTTAAGGTGGCAGGACAAGTTGAGAATGCTGTTAAAAAGCAGGTGGAATCCTGGGCTTTATCAATCGTGGCATAGAGTGCAAAAGCAAGGAAGTTATGTTAAACATTTAAGAAACAATGGTTCGTTCTCAGCTGGAGTATTGCGTTTAATTCTGGGCACCATACGTCAGGAAGGATGTGAAGGCCTTATTGAGGGTGCAGAAGAGATTCACTAGAATAGAACCAGGGATGAGGGACTTCAGTTACGTGTGAAGATTGGAGAAGTTGTGATTGTTGTCTTTAGAACAGAGAAGTTTATGGGGAGATTTGATAGAGGTGTTCAAAATCATGAACAGTTTTGATAGAGTAAATAAGGAGAAACTGTTTCCAGTGGCAGAAGTGTCAGTAACCAAAGATCATGAATTTAAAGTGATCGGAAAAAGAGCCAGACGCGACATGAAGAAATATTTTTTTATTCAGCGAGTTGTGATGGTCAGGAATGCACTGTTTGAAAGGATAGTGGAAGCAGATTCAATAGTAATTTTCAAAAGGGTATCAGATAGATACGTGAAGGGAAAAAATACAGGGCTATGAGAAAGATCAGAAGAATGGGACTAATTGGATAACTCTTTCAAAGATGCAGGCACGATAGGCTTAATGGCCTCTTCCTGTGCTGTACATTCTATGATACTATGATACTATGATTGAGCAGAAGAGGTCAGATTGGGAGAAGGGATAAGATTGGGAGAAGGGTCAGATTGAGGAGAAGGGTCTGATTTAGGAAACGAGATAAGATTGGGGAGAAGGGTTAAGATTGGGGAGAATGGTGAGATTCGAGAGAAGGCATGAGATTGGGATGAAGGGGGCAGATTGGGGAGAAGGGATAAGATCAGGGGAAGGTGTCAGATTGAGGAGGTGGGGTCAGATTGAGGAGAAGAGATAAGATAGGGGAGAACGGTCAGATTGTGGAGAAGTGGTCAAATTGAGACGAAGGGGCAGATTGAGGAGAAGTGGTCAGCTTGAGAAGAAGGGTCACATTTAAGAGAATGAATCACATTGAGGAGAAGGGATCAAATTGTGCAGAAGAGGTCAGGTTGAGAAGAATGAGTCAGATTCACCAAAATGGTTCAGATTGGAGAGGACGGGTCAGATGGAAACATAGAATGATACTGCACAGAACGAGACCACTCAGTCTATCGTGCCCGTGCCAGCTCTTTGAAAGAGCTGTCCAATTAGTGCCACCCTCCAGCACGCCACCTCCCACCCCGCCACGCGCTATTCTCCATACCCCTGGAAAAGTATGGGATAATAAATGAAAGTCAGCATTTACTTGTTAAAGGAAACACACGTTTGACTAACTTGATTGAGTTCTTTAATGAAGTACTGGAGAAGGTTGGTGATGGTAGTGTGGTTGATATTATGTATCTCGACTCTCAAATTGGCTTGGATAAATTACCACATAATTGATTGGTTAGCAAAATTAAACCACATGGGATTAAAGTGGCAGTGGCAGCAAAGATACAAAATTGGCTAAGGGACAGAAAGTAGAGAGTTGTGGTGAACGGTTGTTTATTAGACTGGAGGGAAGTATACACTGGTGTTCCCAAAGGGTCAGTAGTAGGACGAATGCTATCAGTGTTAGATGTTAATAACGTGGACTTGGGAATAGAGGTTATAATTTCAAAGTTTGCCTGTGACACGAAACTCAGAAATGAAGTAAACAATGTGAAGGATAGTAACAGACTTCAGGTTGACATGGAGAGACTCGTGAAATGGGTGTACACAAGTCAGATAAAATTAACGCAGATAAGTGTGAAGTGATACATTATGGTAGGAAGAATGACGAGAGGTAATATCAATTAAATGGTTCAATTTTAAAGGGGGTGCATGAGCAGGGAGACCTCGGGGTACACATAAGCACATTTTTGAAGGTGGCAGATCAAGTTGAGAAGGATCCTTGGCTTTATAAATAGAGGCATAGAGTACGAAAGCAAGAAATTTCTGCTGTTAGGATACTATACAATCCATTAATTCAACCCTTGTCATGCAGTGCTCATGAGATTGGTACCAATGAATCTCTTTGCTCGCCCACAATTCTTAGCTTCTCGTATCTGCAGTACTGCTTTCAGTTCTGGTCTCCTCACCTCACAAAAGATATATTGGCCTTGGAGGAGGTGCAGAACAGATTCATCAGAATGATACCAGGGTTAAATTATGAGGTTATGTTGCATGGACAAGGCTTGGATTTCTCCGGGAATAGAAGATTAAGGACAGATTTCGTTGAGGTGTTTAAGATGATTACATCATTTGATAGGGACGAAAAAAACCTCTTTCCTCTGATGAGATCCTCCAGAACAAGCGGGCATCACCTTGAATTTAAGCTAGACTGTTCAGGGGTGATGTCAGGAAGCACTTCTGCACATAAAGGATAGCGGAAATCTGGAACTCTGTCCCCTAACAGGATGTTCAGGTTCGGGGTCAATTGAAAATTTGAGAACTGCAATTGATAGATTTTTGTTCGGTAATTATATTCAGGGTTTCTTAAAGCTCATATATGGATGTGAGATACAGGTCAGCCAATGATCTAATTGAATGGCAGAGCAGGCTCGTGTGGCAGGAAGGCCTCCTCCTGTTCCAATGCTCCCACTTTCACAACATTTGGAAAATACGCCGATTTACCTGCCTTGGTTCCAAAGTGGATGGCTTCGCACTGCCCACAATTCACTCCATTTGTCATAGTTTTGCCCATTCACTTAATCTGCTTACGCCCCCTTGTAACTTTCTGCTCCTATTTGCACTACTTACTGTCCTTCCTAATGTGTGTCACATTGAAACTTGGATATACAACTCTTCATTGCTTCATCCAAATTATTAATTGTTACAGTGAAAAGTTAAGGCTCCAGTGCAGATCAATGGGAATCATCACTTATCACATCTGACGCCACTGTAAAAGAGCGTGTCGTTGGTGGGAGGGTGAGTATTTGTGAAGTGCACCCTGTGGGAGGCAGTCAGTCTGGGTATGCGAGAGAAATGCGCTGCACAGGCGGGATCCCTGCAGACGGAAATGCAAAATATGGCGGGAGGGGCATGTAACCTTGCATGTCAGCCAGTGAAGTTCGCTGTGTCCACAGCCAACGTCAGAGCCAGAATAGCTCAGTCGCTAAATCAACAGATTTTTTTAAACCTGAGAATCCAAGGAGCCCTCGTGGACGTATTCAAAATAATGAGGGGTTTTGGGAGAGCAAATGGGGAGAAACTTTCCTCTGACAAGTGGGTCGGTAAACAAAGGTCATAGATTTAAAATAATTGGCCACAGAACCAGAGCGGAAGTGAGTGGACATTTTTTCAGACGGAGTGTTGTTGAGATCTGGAACACACTCCCTGAAAGAGTGGTGGAAGCAGGTTCCACATGAACCTTCAAGAGGGAATTGGACATGTACTTGAAGACGGATAATTTGCAGAGTTCTGGGAAAAGCTGGGCCGAGGGATAGAATTGGACAGCTCTTTCTAAGAGCCAGCACAGGCACGCCTTGCCGAACGGCGTCCTTCTGTGCTGTAAGCTTCTTTGATTCTATGATCACTGCCCTGATGGGTATGAGACTGTCAGCATTTGTCAACAGCTCTATCCCTTCCGGTTCCCACAATCTTTGATTCACATGAAGTGTCAAATGAGATCTTTCTCTTCCGACAGCCTAACCCCTTCTCCTTATTGGAAAACCTTATCGTCCAGCTCATACTCTGGTGTAGCTGGTCCGCAATCTCTCGCTGGGAAATCTGCAGCTCTGAGGTCTCTTCCTAAACTCTGTCTCACCTTCCACATCAGCATGTCTGTTATTAGCTCTCTGTCCACCTTAATGTTCTCACACAGGCTGTGCCCACTTCAAGGCAATAAACGGACACGCTTGCCTCCTGCTTTCATCTCTCCTCTTGGATGAGAAACATAGAAACATAGAAAATTGGAGCAGGGCCAGGCCATTCGGCCAGTCGAGCCTGTTCCGCCATTCAATATGATCATGGGTGACTCTCTATCTCAATGCCATACTCCAGCTCTCTCCCCATACCCCTTGATGCCTTTTGTTTCTAGAAATCTATCTAGCTCCTTCGTTAATATATTCAGTGACTTGGCCTCCACAGCCTTCTATGGTAGAGAATTCCACAGGTTCACTGCCCTGTGAGTGAAGGCATTTCTCCTAATCTCAGTCCTAAATGATTTAACCCGTATCCTGAGACTGTGATCAATGGTTCTGGACCCCCACACCCAGCCAGGGGAAATATCCTCTCTGAATCAAGTCGGTCTAGACCTATCAGAATTGAATATGTTTCAATGAGATCCCCTCCCATTCTTCTAAACTCGAGTGAATACAGGCCGAATCGACCCAATCTTTCCTCGTACGACACTCCTGCCATCCCATGAAACAGTCGGGTGAACCTTCGCTGCACTCCCTCTATGGCAAGTGTCTACTTTCCTCGGTAAGGAGACCAAAACTTCACACAATACACCAGATGCGGTCTCACCAAGGCCCTGTGTAACTGCAGTAAGACATCCTTGCTCCTGCACTCAAACCCTCTTGCAAACAAGGCCAACATACCAATTGTCTTCCGAACTGCTTGCTACACCTGCATGTTTGCTTTCAGTGATTGGTGTACAAGGATAGCTAAGCCCCTTTGTAAATCAACGTTCCCCAATCTATCATCATTTAAATAATGCTCTCCCTTTCCGTTTTTCCTTCCGAAGTGGATAACTTCACATTTATCCACATTATAATGCATCTGCCATGAATTTGTCCACTCACTCAACTTGTCTAAATCGCCTTGAAGCATCTTTGCATCCTTCTCACAATTCACGATCCCACCTAGTTTTGTGTCGTCAGCAAACTTGGAAATAATACATTTGTTTCCCTCATCCAAATTATTGATATATATTGTGAATAGCTGGGGCCCAAGCACTAATCCCTGTGTTATCCCACTCGTCACTGCCTGCCACACAGAAAATACCCATTTATTCCGACTCTCTGTTTCCTGTCTGTTAACCAATTTTCACTCCATGTCAGGACATTACCACCAATCCCATGTGCTTCAATTTTGCACACTAACCTCTTATGTGGGAATTTATCAAAGGCATTCTGAAAATCCTAATAAACCACATCCACTGGTTCTTCCTTCTCTATTCTACCAGTTACAACCTCACAAAACTCCAGTAGGTTTGCAAACACGATTTCCCATTCATAAATACACGTTGACTTTGTCTAATCCCGTTGATATTTTCTAAGTGTCCTGTTATCATATCCTTTATAATAGACTTTAGCATTTTCCCTACGACTGATGTTGGACTAACCTTTCTGTAGTTCCCTGTTTTCTCTCTCCCTCCCTTTTCAATAGTGGTTTTACATTTGCCACCCTCCAATCTGCAGAAACCGTTGCATAATCTATAGTATTTTGGAAGATGACAACTAATGAATCCACTATTTCCATGGCGACCTCTTTTAGTACTCTCGGATGCAGATTTTCAGTACCTGGGGATTTATCGGCTTTCATTCCCATCAATTTCTCGAGCACTATCTTTTTTAAGAATACTAATTTCCTTTAACTGCTCCTTCTCACTAGTCCTTTGGTTGCCGAGCATTTCTGGGAAGTTATTTGTGTCCTCTTCCGTGAAGACAGAACCAAAGTATTTGTTTAATTGCTCTGCCATTTCCTTGTTCCCCATTATAAATTCTCCCGTTTATGACAGTAAGGGACCTTCACTAATCGTTTCCTTTTTACGTACTTGTAGAAGCTTTTACAGTCCACTTGTGTGTTCCTTGCAAGTTTAATTTCATATTTTATTTTTCCCCTCTTAATCAATCTCTTGGTGCCGTTTTGCTGAATTCAAAACTGCTGCCAATCCTCAGGCTTGCTACTTTTTCTGGCAACTTTATATGACTCCTCTTTGGATCTAATACCATCCTGAATTTCTTTACTTATCCATGGTTGGGCCGCTTTCCCTTTAGTGTTTTTGCGCCATAAACGAATGGATAATTGTTGCAATTCATGCATTCGTTCCTTAAATGTTAGCCATTGTCTATCCACCGTCATGCCTTTTATTGAAGCTTCCCAATCTGTCATAGCCAACTCACTCCTCATACCTTCGTCGTCTCCTTTGTTTGGATTAAGGACCCTAGTTTCGGATTGGACTACTTCACTTTCAATCTTAATGAAGAATTTTTCAATGTTATCGTCACTATTCCCTAAAGTACCCTGTACAACAAGATAATTAATAAACACCTTCTCATTGCACAATACCCAATCTAGGATAGCGTGTTGCATGTTTGGCTCCTCAACGTACTGCTCTAAGAAACCATCTCTTATACATTCCAGGAATTCGTCCTCCACAGCATTGTTGCCAATTTGCTTTGGTCAGTCAAAATGTAGATTAAAGTCACCCATGATTACTGCAGCACCATTTTTATTTGCATCTCTAATTTCCCCATTGATTCCATCCTCTATATTAACACTACTGTTTGGAGGCCTACAGACAACTCCCAACTACTGTGTTTTCCGCCCCTTGGTGGTTCTTAACTCCACCCAGACTGATTCCACATCTTGATTTTCTGAGCAAATGTCCTTTCTCACTATTGCTCTGATTTCACCCTTACCATACCACCATACCACCCAACGCCATACCACCTCCTTTTCATTTTTGGCTATCCTTCCGAAATATCGAATATCGTTCGATATTCAGCTCCCAGCCTTGGTCACGCTGCAGCCATGGCTCTGTGATTGCAATTATATCATATCTGTTGAAATCAATTTTCGCTGTTAATTCATCTACCTTATTACGAATGCTTCGTGCATTCAGATACAGTGCATTTAGAATTGTCTTTTTAACATTTTAAGACATCTTAACATGTTTTTGATACTCTGGCCCTTTTTGTCTTATTGTCATTTTCTCTTACCCGGACCCTATTTGTCACTGCACTCTTTTGTTTGTGCGCTCTGTCTTTCCCTTTCCCTGACATAATCTGGTTATCCTAACTCCAATCACTTTCCTGCTCCGCTTCCTTGTCTTTTCTATTTTGCATTCTAGATTTCTCTAGCACTATCTACCTCCCTAGTTATTCGTTTCGCTAGAACTCTGGTCCCAACATGGTTCAGGTGTCGTCTGTCCCAACAGAACAGCTCTCTCTTTCCCCAGTACTGGTGCCAGTCCCGCTCGAATCGAAACCCCTTTCTCCCACACCAATCTTTGAGACACACATTCATCTCCCTGATCCTATTGACCCTCTGCCAATTTGCTCGTCGCTCAGGTACTCGGCCAGAGATTATTACCTTTGTTGTTCTGTTTTTAATTGAGTCCCGAGCTGCTCAAACACTCTCAGCAGAACCCTTTTCTTCGTCCTGCCGATGTTGTTTGTACCTACGTGGACCACGACAACTGGATCCTCCCCCTCCCACTCCAATTTCTTCCTCAGCCCTGAGGAGATGTCCTTAACCCTGGCACCGGGTAGGTAACATAGCCTTCGGGACTCATGCTCCTGGCTGCTGAGAACAGTGTCAGTTCCCCTAACTATAATGTCGCCTACTACAACCACCTTCCTTTTTACTCCCCACAGTTGAACGGTTTTCCGTACCACCGTGTCGTTGTCAGTTTGCTCTTCCTCCACACAGTCCCCGCACTTGTCCACAAGAGTTTCAAGAACCTCAAATCTATTGGACAAGCGCACTGATTGAAGCTCCTGCTATACTACCTCCTGGATCCATGTGCCTGCCTCACTCGCAGTCACACTCTTCTGTCCATGACCTCGTGTCAATTCTGAACTATTTAATCTAAGTGGTGTGGCTGCCTCCTGGAGAATAAGTTCCAGGTAGATTTCTCCCTCCCTGATATCTCGCAATGCCCGCAGCTCGGACTCGAGCTCCTCAATTCGCAGCCGAAGTTCCTTGAGCCGCAGACACTTGCTGCAGATGTCGTCGCCCTGGACAAAAATATCCACAAGCTCCCACATATTGCTGCAGCAACACATCTCCAGCTCTCCCATTGTTTTACGGATATAATTAATTAATTTCGTGTTAATCAAATTATTGACCTCGTTTAATGTATTAGATTAATTAAATTAATTTTCGTTTTCAACATTTAGTTATATGCGAAATGTTAACTTAAAATTTAGCCCACATTCACGACCAATCACTCACCTGCCTCACCAGTGACGTCACATTGCAGTTTTCTCTTGTTGCAGGTCTGCTGCTTTTATCCCCGCTCTCGGGCCTCGGTCTGCTGCTGCTTTTATCCCCGCTCTCGGGTCTCGGTCTGCTGCTGCTTTTATCCCCGCTCTCGGGCCTCCGTCTGCTGCTGCTTTTATCCCCGTTCTTGGGCCTCGGTTTGCTGCTGCTTTTATCCCCGCTCTCGGGCCTCGGTCTGCTGCTGCTTTTATCCCCGCTCTCGGGCCTCGATCTGCTGCTGCTTTTATCCCCGCTCTCGGGCCTCGGTCTGTTGCTGCTTTTATCCACGCTCTCGGGCCTCGGTCTGCTGCTGCTTTTATCCCCGCTCTCGGGCCTCGGTCTGCTGCTGCTTTTATCCCCGCTCTCGGGCCTCGGTCTGTTGCTGCTTTTATCCCCGCTCTCGGGCCTCGGTCTGCTGCTGCTTTTATCCCCGCTCTCGGGCCTCGGTCTGCTGCTGCTTTTATCCCCGCTCTCGGGCCTCGGTCTGCTGCTGCTTTTATCCCCGCTCTCGGGTCTCGGTCTGCTGCTGCTTTTATCCCCGCTCTCGGGTCTCGGTCTGCTGCTGCTTTTATCCCCGCTCTCGGGCCTCGGTCTACTGCTGCTTTTATCCCCGCTCTCGGGTCTCGGTCTGCTGCTGCTTTTATCCCCGCTCTCGGGCCTCGGTCTGCTGCTGCTTTTATCCCCGCTCTCGGGCCTCTGTCTGCTGCTGCTTTTATCCCCGTTCTTGGGCCTCGGTTTGCTGCTGCTTTTATCCCCGCTCTCGGGCCTCGATCTGCTGTTGCTTTTATCCCCACTCTCGGCTCTCGGTCTGCTGCTGCTTTTATCCACGCTCTCGGGCCTCGATCTGCTCCTGCTTTTAGCCCAGCTCTCGGACCTTGGTCTGCGGCTGCTTTTATCCGCAATCTCGGTCCAATGCTGCTGCTCAGTTTCGCTGCCGTTCTGCGGAAAAAAATTCGGAAAACAAGGCAAAGCAGCATCTCCTTCCCCCACTGCAACGAACTTCGACAATTACCAAACTCTCAAATTGCTCACTCCGTGCCCGCGACTTGACACGAATGTTCCCCTTCCACACTCAATTGCAATAATGGCTCTTTGTTCTCGTGCGCTTCCATCAGGATGTTACACGTCATGGTAACAGACAGGAGCTGAGAATGAGCATTACTTCACTCTCGCAGATAATTGTTAATGAACTTTCAGGAACCTGCTCTAATTCCGCAACAGGATCCCTGCTGATGCTGCTGTTGCCCCGGTGAACCCCACAAGTAATACTGCAGTTACCTTCAACAGGTTTTATTTTCCTTCATTTTATTTTATTTCATATCATTGCCCAACATCTCCCATTTTTCAGATTACCAGAAAGGAGGACATTAAAAATACAGAGAATGATTTGAAATTTCGCTTTAGTTATGAGAAAAATCTTTGGTTTGATTTAATTTTATCTAATTTTTAACTAATCTGGGAATCAGTGAACAGGGAGATTTCAGTAGAGTTTTCAATTCTTCTCTGAATTTCCTCTGGGTTGCTGCATAAATACACGAATTTGTGCAGCAACTCAAATACTCGAGCAGTTTTCCGGTTTCAGTGGCGATATATCCAGGGTTTGAATAATCACCTTGGTAATAAACGGTGCCCGAAATCTTGGTGGTAATAAAACTCACGGGAGCTGTTATCCCCAACAGTATAAAACTGCCCGATATAGTGAAGAGTAAAATGATGGATCTCCTTCGGTTCTCCATCTCTGGGTCACTCTGATTGTTAGTGCTGTGACCCCGGAGTTCCCTGCGGGCCCTATTGGCCACTAAAATTCTTCTCACGGTCAAAGAATTAAACAGGGCTATGCAAGTAAAGGGAAGCCATGGTACTGACAGAGTCTGGATCCAGCTGTACACTTCCCATGCAGGTAATGTAAAACGTCCACCTTTGGCCAGCATCCCCACTGCACATTGTTAATTATTCGTTCAGGTTCATATGCAAACAACATAGGAACTCCCTTCAAATAAGCCAGCACAGTGACCGTTCCGATAACCACGATTGCCGTTCTCTTTGTCCAATACTTCCCTTTAAACTCTTGAAAGCAAATCGACACAAATCGGTCAAATGAAAACGAGACTGTAAACCATACCGACATATCAATTATGACAAAATAAACGTACAGAAGGAATTTACAAACGTCAGTGTAGGACAGTAATGAATATGGAAAGTGATAATTGAATATCTGATGGACTATTACGTTGAAGATGATGAACAGTAGATCTGCTGTTGCCATGGCCACCATGTAGACAGAGACACATTTGGAAAGGCCGCAATTTCCTCGGGAGAGAATCACAATTGTCACTACATTTGCTGTAAGAAAGAGGGAGAAGAGGAAAGTTACTGGGGACACTCAGGTTGAATCTCACTGTCTATATTTTAAATGTTCAGCTGTGTTGCTCCTTACGGTGATGTACACGGGCTCCGTTTTAACGGAGAGCATTAGCGAGAATGTTAAAACGAATGAAAACATTCCACAGAAAAAATAGAGGGATAAACATCGCTGGTCCGAGATTTCCAAGAAGTGTCTGGAAACGGGGAGCACCTGGAGAATGAGGATTGGGGGAGGGAAGCTAGTGACCTTGTTGATTTTTGAAAGTCAATAAGTAACCAGATTCTCTGTCATCCATCCAGATATATATTTCGGTGCAGCGTTGAGCGCTGAGCTCACACCGCCATGAAGGTTTCACCACGGATTCCACCCACTCAAATTTCTCAGTTATCCCCTGAATTGGTGCAACTAATTTCTCCACGCACTCCGCCCAGGCGATGGTTAACCTCAGATGGTAAAATCCAAAATCTACCCCGGAATATCCCAGAGGACGCTGCAGGAGAGCAGAGTGTCACCTGGAGAAACCCGCAAAGGTTCTTTCCAGCAGGAGGCATCAGATGTGGTTCAATCAAATGTTTCACAAAGTATCTTTTAAAGTCACCTGTTGGATGGAGATGTCTTTAATCCAAGTAATTACCCACATTAAGCAGAGTGATCATAGAATCATAGACCCACACAATAGAAGCAGGACATTCAGCCCCTCGTGTTGCTAGTAATTAAATCGGTGCAATGCAATCAGGCAACACAATCTTTAGTGAGCTGCCTGCTGTGCAATAGAAGGGCGTCACCCGCCCTCCTGAAGTCAAGCTTGAAAATACGAGCACCCATTGTCGACTATTCATCGACTAGAAAAGCGTCTTGCCTGCAGCCCGCACTCGTTGGTTCAGAACTGATATTTATTACTTTTTCCCAGCGACTCTGTGATTTTCCAATGAGGTCATTATCGGGAATCTGTAACATGATCAAACAGGCACCAAAGCGGTCACATCGTCAACAGCTATTAAACATTAGGATACAATGTCTTACCCGGAACACCAAAGGTTGCGAGAATAGGGTAGTAAATATCTTTTATCAGTAAAATTGCTGCCCGTGACATTTTTGGAAGAGCAGGTGAATTCCGTCCAGCTTTAAGTTTCAGACTGACGAATATCCGAGATCCATAACTGCTCCCCCTTTATAGATCAATCAGTGCCCCGGTGAGAAAAACATGTTACATAAACGTGACATTAGTTACAGGCACTTAACAAATAAGGGGAGATCTTAAGTTTCGGCGCACCCGGGCGTGCCAATCGGGAAATAATGTGCTTCCATCATTGAAATTCGCTCCAAAAAATTAATTAACGGATAGTAACCCCAAAGGGAATATGCTAGTTCTGAGATCCTTTTGGGTCCTTACAATAATTCTTTGAACTCTTCCACCTTCGATTAAAAACATAAAATTGTTTTTTAATGTGATTTTCACCGGTGATGATACGTCTCCACCATGACTGGTGGTGACCCTACTCTAACATTAATTATGGTGATCCTGGTCCAACATCACTGGTGGTGATCCGACTCTAACATTAATTATGATGATCCTGGTCTAACATCACTGGTGGTGATCCGACTCTAACATTAATTATGATGATCCTGGTCTAACATCACTGGTGGTGATCCGACTCTAACATTCTCCGGCATCGGACCACGAGACACCGGACACGACAAAGGCAAACCAAGCCCAGTCGACCCTGCAAAGTCCTGCTCACGAACCTCAGGTGACTTTTGCCAAAATTGGTAGAGGTGTCCCACAGACTAGTCAAGCAACAGCCTGACAGAGCCATACTCACAGAATCATACCTTTCAGCCAACGTCCCAGACCCTTCCATCATCATCACTGGGTATGTCCTGTCCCACCGGCAGGACAGACCCAACAGAGGTGGCGGTACAGTGATATACAGTCAGGAGGGAGTGGCCCTGGGAGTCCTCAACATTGACTCTGGACCCCATGAAATCTCAAGGCATCAGGTCAAACATGGGCAAGGAAACCTCCTGCTGATTACCACCTTCCGCTCTCCCTCAGCTGATTAATCAATCCTCCTCCACTTTGAGCACGACTTGGAGGAAGCACTGAATGTAGAAAAGGCACAGAATGTACTCTGGGTGGGGGACTTCAAAGTCCATCACCAAGAGTGGCTCGGTAGCACCGCTACTGATAGAGCTGGCCGAGTCCTGAAGGAAATATCTGCCAGACTGGGCCTGCGGCAGGTGGTGAGCGAACCAACACGTGGGTAAAACCTATTTAAGCTCGTCCTTACCAATCTATCTGAGGCAAATGCATCTGTCCATGACAGTATTGGTAGGAGTGATCACCGCACAGTACTCGTGGAGACGAAGTCCCGTCTTCGCACTGAGGACACCATCCAACGTGTTGTGTGGCACTACCACCGTGCTAAATGGGATAGATTCAGAACAGATCTCGCAGCTCAAAACTCGGCATCCATGAGGCGCTCTGGGACATCAGCAGCAGCAGAATTGTATTCCAGCACAATCTGTAACCTCATGGCCCGGCATATTCCTCACTCTATCAGAACCAACAAGCCAGGCGATCAACCCTGGTTCAATGAGAAGTGTAGAAGAGCAAGGCAGGAGCAGCACCAGGCGCACCTAAAAACCAGGTGCCAACCTGGTGAAGCTACAACTCAGGACTACGTGCATGCTAAAGAGTGGAAACAACATGCTACAGACAGAGCAAAGCGATTCCACAAACAACGGATCAGACCAAAGCTCTGCAGTCCTGCCACATCCAGTCGTGAATGGTGATGGACAATTAAACAACTAACGGGAGGAGGAGGCTCTGTAAACATCCCCATCCTCAATGATTGCGGAGTCCAGCACATGAATGGAAAAGACAAGGCTGAAGCGATTACAACCATCTTCAGACAGAAGTGCACAGTGGATGGCCCATCTCGGCCTCTTCCCGATATCCCGACCTTCACAGAAGCCGGACTTCAGCCAATTCGATTCACTCCACGTGATATCAAGAAAAGGCTGAGTGCACGGGATGCAGCAAAGGCTAAGGGCCCCGACAACATCCCAGCTGTGGTGCTGAAGTCTTGTGCTCCAGAACTAGCTGCCCCTCTAGCCAAGCTGTTCCAGTACAGCTACAACACGGGCATCTACCCGACAATGTGGAAAATTGACCAGGTATGTACAGTCAACAAAAAGCAGGACAAATCCAATCCGGCCAATTAACGCCCTATCAGTCTACTCTCAATCATCAGCAAAGTGATGGAAGGTGTCGTCGACAGTGCTATCAAGCGGCACTTAATCAGCAATAACCTTCTCACCGATCCTCCGTTTGGGTTCCGCCAGGACATCTCTGCTAGAGACTTCATTACTGCCTTGGTCCAAACATGGACAAAAGAGATGAATTCTAGTGGTGAGGTGAGAGTGACTGCCCTTGACATCAAGGCAGCATTTGACCGAGTGTGGCACCAAGGAGCCCTAGTAAAATTGAAGTCAATGGGAGTCAGGGGGAAAACTCTCCAGTGGCTGGAGTCGTACCTCGCACAAAGGATGATGGTAGTGGTTGTTGGAGTCCAATCATCTCAGCCCCAGGGCATTGCTGCAGGAGTTCCTCAGGGCAGTGTCCTCGGCCCAATCATCTTCAGCTGCTTCATCCATGACCTTGCCTCCATCATTAGGTCAGAAATGGGGAGTTTCGCTGATAATTGCACAGTGTTCTATTCCATTCGCAACAACTCAAATAATGAAGCCATCCGAGCCCGCGTGCAGCAAGACCTGGACAACATCCTGGTTTTGGCTCATAAGTGGCAAGTAACATTCGCGCCAGATAAGTGCCAGGCAATGACCATCTCCAACAAGAGAGAGTCTAATCACCTCCCCTTGACATTCAACGGCATTACCATCGCCGAATCCCCCACCATCAACATCCTGGGGGTCACCATTGAACAGAAACTTAACTGGACCAGCCATATAAATACTGTGGCTACGAGAGCAGGTCAGAGGCTGGGTATTCTGCGGCGAGTGTCTCACCTCCTGACTCCCCAAAGCCTTTACACCATCGACAAGGCACAAGTCTGAAGTGTGATGGAATATTCTCCACTTGCCTGGATGACTGCAGCTCCAACAACACTCAAGAAGCTCAACACCATCCAAGATAAAGCAGCCCGCTTGATTGGCATCCCATCCACCACCCTAAACATTCACTCCCTTCACCAGCGGCGCACAGTGGCTGCAGTGTGTACCATCCACAGGATGCACTGCAGCAACTCGCCGAGGCTTCTTCGACAGCACCTCCCAAACCCACGACCTCTACCACCAAGAAGGACAAGAGCAGCAGGCACATGGGAAAAACACCACCTGCACGTTCCCCTACAAGTCACGCACCATTCTGACTTGGAAAATTATCGCCGTTCCTTCATCGTCGCTGGGTCAAAATCCTGGAACTCCCTTCCTAACAGCACTGTGGGAGAGCCGTCACCACAAGGACAGCGATTCAAGAAGGCGGCTCACCACCACCATCTCAAGGGCAATTAGGGATGGGCAATAAACGCCGGCCTCGCCAGCGACGCCCACATGCCATGAACGAATAAAAATAAAAATTGTATAGTTTCCCCCCTGATTCCCATTGACTTCAAATTTACTAGGGCTCCTTCGTGCCACACTCGGTCAAATGCTGCCTTGATGTCAAGGGCAGTCACTCTGACCTCATCTCTCGAATTTCGCTCTTTTTTTCCATATTTGGACCAAGTCTGTAATGAGGTCTGGAGCCGAGTGTTCCTGCCGGAACCCAAACTGAACATCGGTGAGCAGGTTATTGGTGAGTTAGTGCCGCTTGAAAGAACTGTCGACGACACCTTCCATCAATTTGCTGATAATTGATGGAAGGTGCTAATTGGCCGGATTGCATTTGTCCTGCTTTTTGTGGACTGTACATACCTGGGCAATTTTCCACATTGTCGGTTCGATGCCAGTTTTGCAGCTGCACTGGAACAGCTTGGCTCGAGGCGCAGCTAGTTCTGCAGCACAAGTCTTCAGCACGACAGATGGAATGTTGTTGTGGCCCATAGCCTTCGCTGTATCCGGTGCATGCAGCCCTTTCTTGATATCACGTGGAGTGAATCGAATTGGCTGAAGACTGGCTTCTGTGATGGTGGGGATATCGGGAGGAGGCCGAGATGGATCATCCACTCAACACTTCTGGCTGAAGATGGTTCAAAACGCTTCAGCCTTGTCTTTTGCACTCACGCGCTGGACTCCACCATCATTGAGCATGGGGATGTTTACAGAGCCTCCTCCTCCTCCTAGTTGTTTCATTGTCCACCACCATTCACGACTGGATGTGGCAGGATTGCAGGGATTTTATCTAATCCGTTGTTTGTGGAATCGCTTAGCTCTGTCGATATCATGTTGCTTCCGCTGTTCAGCATGCATGTAGTCCTGAGTTGTCGCTTCACCAGGCTGCTCCTGGCATGATCTTCTACACTCATTGAACCAGGGTGGATCCCCTGGCTTGTTGGTAATGATAGAGTGAGGAATATGCCCGGCCATGAGGTTACAGATTGTGCTGGAATACAATTCTGCTGCTGCTGATGGCCCACAGCGCCTCATGGATGCCCACTTTTGAGCTGCTGGATCTGTTCTGAATCTATCCAATTTAACACAGTGGTAGTGCCACACAACACGTTGGATGGTATCCTCAGTGCGAAGATGGGACTTCGTCGCCACGAGGACTGTGCGGTGGTCACTCCTACCAATACTGTAATGGGCAGAGGCATTTGCGACTGGTAGACAAGTATAACAGCGAACGGAGACAGAGGTTATAATTTGGTGTGATTAGTTTAAGAGTACTTCTTAAGATAGGTAGAAGTTAACAAACTTGGAATAACCCGTCTGCTACAAAGCTCAAGACCACGCGTGAATAATTACATTCAATGATGACAGAACCTCCTCTTTGCCAATTGTGTCATTGATTGAACCTCCTTCCTTCCCTGGGAGACAGGTGTTAACTTATGGAGCGATGATTCGATGAGCCCTTTCAGCAGAGTGGTTACCTGTTTACACTTGAATCTCTACTCCTTGCGGACTCATACCTTTCAATTTCCCATTAAAGCCGCTGGTTGGCCTTTTCGAGCAACTTTCAGCTCGAGCAACGTGTGCCAGGAGCATGTTGAATGTATTGAGTGAAACCGATTGGGTAAATCCGAGTCTTGGAGCCCTTCACAAACCAACATCTCATAATCAACCCACACTCTTTTGGTAACACAAACATAGAGTTACACCACAGATATTCCAGTAAGAGTGATGATTTCAGGGAGTTATAATAATTGCACATGGCTACACCATAGATATTCCACGAAGAGAGGTGATTTCAGGGAGTCATAATAATTGCTCCTTACTGTTATCTGGGAAGGAGAGGGGAGTTTTTTTATTATTACTAAGTGTATTTTCCGGGTGGTCTGGAATCAAAAATCGGTAGCAAAACAATAACTGAACAAATGGAGGCCTTCAATGAGGAGATGGCTTGGGTACATAGTAGACACATTCTCACGAGGGGGAAAGGAAGGACATCCAAAATTAGAGCTCCCTGAACAACTAAAGATATAGAGATTACAATGAAACAGAAAAAAGAGCCTTATGACAAATATAAGATGCATAATACACGAGAAAACGAGGCAAAATACAGAAAGTTCAAAGGAGATTTATCAAAAGGGTGTAATCGGGGCAAAGGGAGAGCATGAGAATAGATTGGTGGATAACATAAAAGGAAACGCAAAAGTCTTTTATAAAGGGGTCGTCAAAGGAAGGGTGTGACCAATTGGAGACAAATAAAGAGATCTTCTTGTGACGTCATAGGCAATGGCTGAGGTACGAAATGAATATTTCACGTTGGTCTTGCTGGAGAAGAGGATGCTGCCATTGTAGCGTTAAAGGAGGATGTAGCAACGATATTGGATGGGATAAAATAGGTAAATAGGAGGTAGTTAACAGAGTGGCACTTCTCAAAGTATAAAAGTCACCCGGTCCAAAAGGGATGCATCCTGGGTTACAGGGAGAAGTACGGGTGGAAATTGCAGAGCCTCTGGCCACATCCTCCAATTCTCCTTAGATATGGGAATTGTGCCAGAGGACTGGAGGGTTGCAAATATCACAGCTCTGTTCAAAAATGGTGTGTGCAATGAAGTCTGCAATTACAGGCCAGTCGGAATAATATCAGTGGTGGGGAAACTTTTAGAGGCAATAATCAGGGACAAAATTAATTGGCACTTGGAAAAATAATGAATAATAAATGAAAGTCAGCACGGATATGTTGAAGGGAAATCGTATTTGCCTAACCTGATTGAGTTCTTTGATGAGGTAACGGAGACGGTTCGTGCGGGTACTGCGGTTGATATTGTTTACATGGACTTTCAAAAGGCATTTGATAAAGTATAAGATAATAGACTTCTTACCAAAATTAAAGCCCAGGGGATTAAATGGACAGTCGCAGCGGGGATACAAAATTAGCTCAGGGACAAATCGCGGAGAGCAGTGGTGAACGGTTGTTTTTCAGACTGGAGGGAAGTAAACAGTGGTGTTCCCAAGTGGACAATATTGGGACCGCTGCTCTTTTTGATTATATGTTAATGACCTGGATTTGGGTATGCAGAGTACAATTTCAAAGTTTGATTTATTAATAGGGACATAAAGTACAAAAGCAAGGAAGGAATGAAAAACCTTTATAAACGATTGGTTAGGCCTCAGCTGGAGTATTGTGTCCAATTCTGGCCAACGCAATTTAGGAACGATGTCAAGGTCTTAGAGGCTGCCCAGAAGAGATTAAACAGAATGTTCCCAGGGATAGGTGTTATGTGGAGAGACTGGAGAAGCTGGGGTTGCTCTCTGTAGAACAGAGATTAATAAGAGGAGACTTGATGGATGTGTTCGAAATCATGAACGGTTTTGATAGAGTAAATAAGGAGAAACTGTTTCCAGTGGCAGAAGGGTCGGTAACCAGAGGACACAGATTTAAGGTGATCAGCAAAAGATCCAGACGTGACACGAGAAAAAAAGATTTAGGCAGAGAATTGTAACGATCTGGAATGCACTGCATGAAATGCGGTAGAAATAGATTCAATAATAACTTTCTAAAGTGAATTGTCTAAATACGTGCAGGGGGAAATGTAGGGTTAAAGGGGAAAGAGCAGAGGAATGGAACCAATGGGATGTCTCTTTCAAAGACCCAGGGCAGACACGATGGGCCATATGACCTCCTCCTGTGCTGTAGCATGCTCTGATACTACGATACTATGATTTTAATGATCGGAAGATATGATGAAAAATCTACTCTCCCCCAACATTAAAAAGTTTAAAAATGGAGGAGATTTATTTTACATTTATCACCTGGCTATTAAACCTCGCCTGGGCTGAGTGCAGACCGGAAAATTTAGCGGGGTGCATCTTACGCTGATGAGAGAGCCCCGCAGTTTTTCCTTCTATTAAAATTAATATTTGTTGTTTGTGCACTCGGGAAATTGGTATATGCCTTTAATACAATTAATATTTTTCTGATTGACAACATGGCCATTCACAGAGGGCGGCACAGTTTGCTGTTTGTTGGACATGTCTTCCCTGCTCAATACTTTACTGGACGCAACAGGAGTGTGGAGAGAGTGTTATGCTGCATTACTGAATCGATAGTTAAACGTAATAAATTGTACTGAGACACTGCTGCATTCCAGGAGTTGCATTGCACCCCTGCGGGTGACACAAACTGAACTGGTGCATTCTGGGAGTCTGCTACTTTGCTGAGAAACTTGATGGCAAAATTGCTACGGATTAAAAGGAGCCGGCTGCAGAGAGAGGCAAGGCTAACGTTAAAAGTACCGGAGACATTTCTCCCAGGCAATTGCTGATGTACTGGGGATGATTCATCTCTATTCCAGTATTATTTTAATAGCACCGAATATGGGGGCCTGTCCATAACAGGCAGTGATGGAACCGAAGATTGGGCCGGCCGTTTAACCGGTGGCGTTGGAACGTTCTTTCACAGGCGTCGATGGGACTGAACATTGGCCGAGCCTATATCAGGCGGCGATGGGAATGAATATTGAGTCATGCTTGTAACAGGGGGCGATGGGGCTGAATATTGAGCTATGCCAATAACAGGAGGCGATGGGACTGAATGTTGTGACATGCCCATAATAGGCAGCGATGTGAATTTACTGCCTGAGATGAATTTCTACACACTCCAATGATAAAGCACCTTTCACCGCCTCATGACTCCCTGAAGCTCCTCACAGAAAAGGAAGGACGTTTCAAGTGTTCTCACCGTTATAATGTCTGGAAATGTGGAAGTCAATCTGTGCACAGCAAGGTCCCTAAAACAGCAATGTGATAAATGACAAGGCAGGTTTAAATTGGGCATTGGCGGGTCACAAAACGGGCGGGATTCCATCGATCACCTGTTATACGCTCGGTCTGATATTCATTCCATTGACTTCATTGGAACAGAATATCGGCGTGTCCTATAACCATCGGCAAATGCGATTCCATCTGTTTTGCTTCCCTGCCGGTGTCCAATTTAACCCCCAATAATCTGTTATAATTCTGTTTGTTGAGGGATAAATACTGACCAGGAAACCGGAAGATTCAAGATACCATCCAAGGACGAATCGTGTAACTGTTAGGAACTCTTCACCAAACTCTGAGCTCGATTACTGTTCTTCTCGTGGACCCTGACCCATTATAGACAGTCAATGTAAGAGCTGTAACCTGAACTATCACCAGCCCTGCTCCCCTTGTGTTCTGGTCGGGAAATTCCAGCACTAGGCGGAAAACAACGTCATCATGAGAACTACAGACATCCTTTAGATGGAAGGCACCGAGTTAAAAATACGAAGCGGCAGTCCAAAATTAAACACATGCAAAGCAATAAATTTAAACTAAATTTAAACCAACACAGCAATCAATATATGTGGTGCCATCAATCACAGAACGTGCGTAAAGATCGAGCGGACACAGCGCTCGCTGTATTCCATGTGTAACGGGTATACTGAATAGAACAGTGGAAGCAGTCAGAGACATCTCCTCTGATGATCTTACACACGCTGCAGAGTGAACGGTGGATTTGACCATTCCCAGGGGCAGCCTCTCCTCGACATCTTCCAATCTGTAACCCATACACTGCAGAATAATTTGGGAAACAGTCTCATCTGAGACACAGAACCTGGCGGGCGGACTAATTGTTAGTTAATTGTCTCAAGTCTTCATCTGATGCCTTTGTATCGAGCAACGCTTTCAAACCAAAACCTGAATCGGTACCGAGCGGAGTTCCGGATACACAGTCTTGCACTGGAGATGCCCGTACAACACCAGTTAATAAAAGGGCAGCGATATTCCATGTTACTGTCGATGGACGAAAATACACAGCAGATTATTCCATCTCAATATCTGAGAGCATTGATTGCAGATCCTGGCCTGAATTGTCCCGATTATCAAAGTTATTATGAATTGTTAATTCTTACACTATTTCACCAGTTTTACCGGGTTGCTGATTCAAGTTAATAGCAGTCATAAATTACATTTAGTAACAACAAATAACGACTTTATCTTAATGTTGCTGGGAGCCTGCAGCTATTTCACATTAACCGAGATGTCAGAAAAAACAGGTAAGACCACGGAACAACAATTAACACTGAAAAATGGTGAAACCCCGCAAGACTGCGACCGAGACAGCGACTCTGCTTCTTATTCCCTGGAGAAGGTGTGATTCGGCCGTTGCAGCTGACATTGTTCCAAGAAACATTTTCATCAAACCTCCGAGAAAAAGTAAATTCACCAGGAGTTCTAAAGAACCGAATCTTTATCTAAAACTGGTGGATTTCCCGTCGATTGCACGATAGAATTGAATTACCGTCCTTGCTCTGTGATATTAAACTCGTTGATCAAACATTCTATTCCTCTATTAAATTTCACTTCATCGGTTTTCACAGTTAAATGGAATGTTGTTATTTAGCAGCAGCCACTCATCCAACGAACTGTGGAAACCCACGGTCAATGTTACATTAAATGCTACAAAGAGGAACAAATATAGTCGTGTAGTTGTGAGTTTTTACAAGAAGCATCTTGCATAGCTGTAAGCAGAGCGATCCCCAGTCTAATATCGATTTGGTGCTTGAACTGAATTCTGATGTTCGTATTTCTTTCATTTTTATCCAATCTTAGAATCATTGTCCAGGGAGATTTCAGCACTTTCTTCAGCTCTTCTCTGAGTTTCCTTTGTGTCGCTGCATAAATGTGTTTGGGCAGGAACTCAAAAACTTCAGCATAGCTCCTGTTTCAGTCGCGATATTTGCTGGGTTTGTGCGGTCACCTCGGATTTCATTCATGTTTTCAGTCTGTTACTTACAAAACTCACGTCATCTGTCAGCCGTAAAAGTATAACATTGTTCGAGATAGTGAAGAGTAAAATGATGGTTTTCCTTCGTATCTCCATCTCTGGATCAGTCTGATTCTCACTTCTGTTATCCCGGAGTTCACTGCGGGCTCTACTGGCCACTAAAATCCGTCTGACCGTCAAAATATTTAAAAAGGCATTTAAAGTAAAAGGTAGCCAAACGCGCAAGATGCCGTGAAACCAGCCGTACGCTGTAACTCGAGGTGAGGAGAGAATAGCCGCACTTACCCGGCAGCCCCACTGCACTTTTTAAATTATTCGTTCAGGTTCAAATACAAACAAAAGGGGGATGTTCTTTAAAAATGTAAGAAGAGAGAACTTTGTTGTAACCGCGGCCGCAGTTCTCTCGGTGCAATACGTGGTTTGAAACTTCTGGCAGCAGAGAGCGACAAAACGGTCAAATGTGAAGGAGACGGTGAACCAAACAGACAAATCGAGAGTGACAGCAATCATGTATAGAATGAACCTACACACGGGAGTGTGGGAGAGGAATGAAAGTGGGAAGTGACAACTGAAAATATAATATATTATTATATTGATGATCCTGAGCAGTAGATGCGCTGTTGCCATGGCCACCATGTAGACAGAGATACACTTGGAAAGGCCGCAGTTTCCTCGTGAGAGAATGATGTGGAGATGCCGGTGATGGACTTGGGTGGACAAATGTAAGGAATCTTACAACACCAGGTTATGGTCCAACAGTTTTATTTGAAAATCACAAGCTTTCGGAGGCTTTCTCCTTCGTCAGGTGATTGCGGGTTTCCATGAAAGAGTACCACATTTATAGTCAGAGAACAATGCCTGGTGCTTACAGATAATCTTTCCAACTTCACATTGTCAAGACAATCAAAGGAGTCGAATAGTGTTCAAACAGAAATACATTACATACAGGACTACTGAATATATAAACGGTCAGAACCAAAGACAGAGACAGAGAGACATCCGAATGGAAGAAAAAGAGAGAGAATGTCTCTCTGTGTGAACACTATTCGACTCATTTGATTACCTTGACAACGGGCAGTTAGAAAGATTATCTGTAATCATCAGGCATTGTTCTCTGACTATATATGCGGTACCTTTTATGGAATCCCACACTCACCTGACGAAGGAGAAAGCCTCCGAAAGCTTGTGATTTTCAAATGAAACTGTTGGACTATAACCTGGTGTAAGATTCCTTACATTCGTGAGAGAATCGCAATTGTCACCAAGTTCGCTGTAAGAAAGAGAGAGGAGAGAAATAATATTCCAGTGTCTGATTGAAATACTTTATACAGTAGATGGAGATACCCGTTGAAAGCATTTTACTCCATTCAGTGTGATTATCAACATGGAGCAGAGTGAGAACATGATTAATATTGGAGCCATTAAGGGCGACCTACCCACATATGATAATGAGCCGTTACAGCGCTCAATCTGCACGGGGTGAGAAGACGGCCTGGAAATCCAATAAAATCCCCGTGTCATAGCTGCAAAGAACATTGTAACTTCAGTAAAATGATCGGAATACGGGGAACGCAGGAAGTGCGGACCAACTGTTCACTGGTTGGTCCTGGTCAATGCCGACTGTATAATGCTGACATCCGGGAAACAAGTTCCCTTATCCAACAAGGGGAAGCGACAGTCACCGGACTGTCAACGTGTGTAGGAGAGGGAAGCAGAAACACCAAACATGCAGTAACAAAGAGCAGAACACAGCTTTCAGGCAGTCAACCGTCAGCGGGCGAGCGGGGCTTTCCCCGCACGACGTCATTAACTCATCAATGACACAGCCCTTCACTCCCGAATACATCCACCATCTCTTCACCCCGCTGGCAGCACTCAGACTTCTGAGGCATGAGGTGGATTCACGCCCCACTCTCGGAATCCAGGCCGACACTTTAGTGACAATTGGGAGCTCAAATTTGCCGGTGAAAAGGTTCAAATGTAAGGAGTTGTGGGGAATTATCCCAGGAGTAAAGACACACAACTGCCAGCGGTGGAGCTTCGCACACAGCGAGAGGCTCCTGGGTAAACGGGGGGCCGTGAACCAGGGGTTATCACATAATCTGCCCCCTGTGTGTTAGGTCCCGTTCGGGGAGAAAACTTCCGAAAATTCCCCAAAATCTGTTGGCCCAGTTACACCTGAAATAAATGTACAGCCAGTTTAACGGGGAATAAATTGAGAGAACCCCTCCGCTATAAACTATGAGTTCAGGGACACTTAACCTGAAATAAATGTAGAGCCAGTTTAATGGGGAATAAATTGAGAGACTCCCCTCCCCTCTGAACTAGGAGTGCAGGGAGATTTCAAACTTGTAACGGGAAAGAATAAACTGCTGCTTCCTAATGTCAGGAGGACATAGACAGACTGGTCAAATGGGCAGAAACATGGCAGATGAAACTTAACGCAGAGAAGTGTCAAGTGATGCATTTTGGTAGGAAAGATGAGGAGAGTCAATATAAACCAAATGGTACAATTTTAAAGGGGGTGCAGGAACAGAGAGAATTGGGGGTGCACATGCACAAATGTTTGACGGTGGCAGGAAAAGTTGAGAAGGCTGTTAAAAAGTAGATGGGATCCTGGGCTTTATTAATAGAGACACAGAGTACAAAAGCAAGGAAGTTATGCTGAACCTTTATAAAACACTGGTTAGGCCTTAGCTGCAGTATTGTGTTCAATTCCAGGCACCACACTTTAGGACTCAGAGAGGGTGCAGAAGAATTTTTCCAGGATGGTGCCGGAGATGAGGGACTTCAGTTATGTGCAGAGACTGGAGGAGATGAGGTTGTTCTCCTTAGAGCAGAGAACGAATTCACAGAGGTGTTCAAAATCAAGAAGGGTTTTGATAGATTAAATGAGGAAAAACTGTTTCCAGTGACAGATATGTCGGTAACCAAAGGACACAGGTTTAAGGTGATCAGCAAAAGAACCAGAGGCGAGATGAGAAAACATTTTTTTACACAACGATTTTTATGATCTGGAATGCGCTGCCTGTAAAAGCGTTGGAAGCAGATTCAATTTTAACTTTCAAAAGGGAATTGGATCAACACATTAAGGGAAATACAAATTACAGGACGACGGGGAAAGAACGGGAATGCGGACTAATTTGACAGCTCTTTCAAAGAGCTGGACCAGGCACGATTCTGCGGCTCTGAGGATCCCGGACAGTAAAGTACAGAAACTGGCGGAAGTACCAGACTGTGTGAGTTTGTGTTTATAATGGGATGTCGAACACCATACATTAATATTGTTATCAGTAATAGTGATAATAAACACTGTACATTATTATTAGTAACAACAATAGTGTCATTAATTAACACCAGGGATTTGCCCTGATTCCTGTTATTTTTCTCTCTCTGATCCACAGTCTGAACGATGTCAGTCTCACAGATTCTTGTACCGAGGATCTCGCCTCCACTCTCAGTACAAACCAGTCACTGACGGGTCTGACCCTGAAATCAAACTCCTTCACAGACCGATCTGTCCCCGCTCTCTGCCCCCTCACATTGACCTGCAGGAGTCTGGAGCACAACTGGTGAGTGTTTATGTTAAAGTTTAATGTAATAAATACAATACGATTGGATTCAGTTCATTTAATGAGTAATATTTGTCTGTAATTATTATTGAAATCCAGTCTCCCTGTTATTTCCACAGTTGTGCAATCTGTTTATTTCCTGTTTAATCTTTAATCTGCTGCGGGGGAATCAGTTCAGTTCAACCGGAAAGGGGCTCCTGGAGTCACGGCGGGAATCCAGACCCAGACTGAGTGTGGCAGTGTTAACGTTTCAATTTATGAACGCTATTGGTCTCATTGTTTGAACATTTTTGGCCGATTTTCTGTCCCTCCCCTTTAAACGGCCACACTCCATGTTTCAATCCGAACGGCTCTTGAACAGTTTTCAACTCGTGCCGAGCGAGCGTCATCTCCGGTTGTGACGTCAGAGGCCCAGCAACAGGGTCACGAGACTCAGCCGCCCGGTCCCACGGCGCAGATTCTGCAGGATATCCGG
The DNA here is from genome assembly GCF_035084215.1 of Heptranchias perlo. NCBI lineage: Eukaryota > Metazoa > Chordata > Chondrichthyes > Hexanchiformes > Hexanchidae > Heptranchias > Heptranchias perlo. Next base: position 1,540,266 of record NW_027139548.1, read on the forward strand.
GTCTGGATGTTCCCCAATGGGGCACTGGGGAAATGTACAGACAGGAAGGGCCCAGGGTGGGGCTCAGTCTGGGCCTCAGTGGGACTCACTGGGTAAATGCACAGACAGGAACATCCCAGGGTGGGCGCATTCTATGCTTCAGTGGGACTCACTGGGGAAATGCACAGACAGGAAGGGCCCAGGATGGTGCTCAGTCTGGGCTTCAGTGGGACTCACTGGGTAAATGCACAGACAGGAACATCCCAGGGTGGGGCGCATTCTGTGCTTCAGTGGGACTCACTGGGTAAATGCACAGAAAGGAAGAGCCCAGGATGGTGCTCAGTCTGGGCTTCAGTGGGACTCACTGGGTAAATGTAAAGACAGGAAGGGCCCAGGATGGTGCTCAGTCTGGGCTTCAGTGGGACTCACTGGGTAAATATAAAGACAGGAAGGGCCCAGGATGGTGCTCAGTCTGCGTTTCAGTGGGACTCACTGGATAAATGTAAAGACAGGAAGGGCCCAGCGTGGGGCGCAGTCTGTTCTTCAGTGGGACTCAATGGTTTTCTGCACAGACAGGAAGGGCCCAGGGTGGGGCTCAGTCTGGGCTTCAGTGGGGCTCACTGGTTAAATGCACAGACAGGAAGCGCCCAGGGTGCGGCTCAGTCTGTGCGGGTGATCGTGAGCATCAGTAATGTTTCAGGACCCTGAACATTCCGTTTCTCTGGCACCAATACGCGGGCAGATACTGTAGTCACCACGGGAATGAAACCCCATGTACTTACAGCGGACTGAATTTTCGAAACGGAATCAACTGAGAATGCAACCTGCGACACTGAGATTGTGAGAAGACCGAATTGCCCCGCAAAATGTCCTGAGGAAACTGAGGGGCAGATGAATGGGCTTGTTGTCACCCGCACTCACCTGGCTTTGTATGATAACTTACGTGTTGAAATGATTCCGACTTTGTTAAACTTCACCTCGGTATCGCTGCATTATGGATTATATAATTGTACTTCTGAGAATTGCTTCATGTGATGTTGAATTAAATGCTGCATTATCTTAACATTCGCAAATCGGGGCTTCTTACCTGTTGAAAATTTGACAATAGTTTCAGATGATTTGGGGCCGAAGGCCTCCGATCATTCCCTTTCCCAGGTAAAGCTGAGTGTGGATCAAAAGCAGGTATCCTGAGGCAAACTCCAGAGAAAGGTGGTTCGATAAGTCTTTCGCGCCTATATCCGGGCTGAATCATAGAATGAGAGAATGATACTGCTCAGAAGGAGGCCTTTCGGCCCATCGTGCCTTTACCTGCTCTTTGAGCGAGCTGCGCATTTAGTGCCATTCCCCCGCCCTTTCCCCATAACCCTGCATTTTGCTCCCCTTCACATATTTATCAAATTCCCTTTTGAAAGTTATTATTAAATCTGCTTCTACCATCATTATCAGCAGTGCTTTGCAAATCATAACAATTCACTGCTTAAAGATAGTTCTCCTCATCTCCTCCTCGGTTTCTTTTGCCAATTACCTTCAATCTGTTTCCTCTGGATTCCTAACCTTCTGCCACTGGAATCAGTTTCTCCTTATTCCATCTATCAAATCCCTTCATGATTTTGAACACTTCTATCAAATCTCCGCTTAACCTTCTCTGCTCTAAGTAGGTCAACTCATCTGCAAGTCAGGATGAGATCACCATCTTTATAGAATCATAGAATCTTACAGCACAGAATGAGGTCATTCGGCCCGTCGCGCCTGTGCCGGCTCTTTGAAAGAGCTGTCCAATGTAGTCCCACATCCCGCTTTTCCGCCATTATCCTGCAAATTCGCCCTTTTCAAGTGCATGGCCAATTGTCTTTTGAAATTTCCCATGGAATCTGATTCCACCATCCTTTCAGGAAGTATGTTCCAGATCTTAACAACATACGTGCAGGGTTATGGTGAAAGGGCAGGTCTGTCAAACAGCAGGCATAGGCCAGATGGGCCGAACGGCCTCCTTCTCTGTGGTATAATTCTGTGTGAAAATATCCTTCCTCATTTCGCTACTGACCCACTTGCCAAAGGAAGCTGTTTCTCCCTACTTGCTCCAACAGAACTCCTCATACGTCTCCCCTTATCCCTCTCTGCGCTAAGAAGAACAAACCTGACTTCTACAATCTCTCCACATAACTGAAGCCCCTCATCCCTGGTATCATCGTGGTAAACTTCCTCTGTACCCTCTCAAGGCCTTGACATTCTTCCTAAAGTGTCGTGCCCAGAATGTTCCACAATACTTCAGCCGAGGCCTAACCAGTGATTTTAAAGGTTTGTGTATTCAGTGCCCCTATTTACAAAGCCAAGCATCCCACAGCCTTTCTTAACCGCCTTATCCACTTGCCCTGCCACCTTCAAAGATTGGTGAATATGCACCCCTAGACCCCTCTGCTCTTGCACCCCACTGAAAATAGTACCGTTTAGATTAAACTGTCTTTCCATGTTAATCCTCCCAAAGTGCATCACTTCACAATTATTCGCATTAAATTGCATCTGCCATGTATTTGCCCATTTCACCAGTCTGTCTAGAGCCTCCTGAAGTCTGCTACTATCCTGGTCACTATTTACTACGTTGCCAAGTTTTGTATCATCCGCAAACGGAGAAATTGTACTCCCTATACTCAAGTCCAGGTCATTTGGTCCGAATATCGATGCGTGGGCGACACGACGGCAAACTTCTCTCACGTCAGAAAAGCATCCATTCACCATTGCTCTCTGTCTCCTGTCCCTTTGTCAATTATATACTCAACTTACCACCGTCCCTTTAATACCATGTACTCTAATTTCCGAATAATTCCGTTATGTGGCACTTTATCAAGCCCCTTTTGAATGTCCATATATACAACGTCTATTACCTTCATTAACCCTCTCTGTTACTTCATCAAATAACTTAATCAGGTTAGTCAGACACGATTTGCCTTTAACAAATCCGTTCTGCCTATCCTATATTAACCCATGCTTCTCCAAGTGAGAATTAATTGTGTCCTTGACAATGGTCTATAGAAGTTTCACATCTTTGACGTTAGACTGATTCGCCTGTAGTTAACAGGTTTATGCCTCCCCACTTTTGAGCAGGGTGTAACATTTGGAATCCTCCAGTCCTCTGCCACCACTCCCATATCCAAGGAGAATGAAAGATTGTGGTCAGGGATTCTGCTCTCTTCAGCCTCAGCAAACCTCGATTGCATCCCATCTGGACCGGGTGATTTGTTAACTTTGAGTTATACCAACTTATTTAGCGCGTCATTTCTATCTATTTTTATCCAACCAATAACTCTACTGCCCCCTCCTCTACTGCGACATTAACTTCATTCTCTTCACTTGTGAAGACAGATTCAAAGTCGTCATTCCGTACCTCAGTCACGCCCTCTGCCTCCATGGTAAGATGACCTTTTTTGTCTCGACCGATACACTGAATTTTTAAATTTGATATAACTCTCTTCTTCACATGGAGGTAGGAAAGTAAGTTGTGAAGAGGACATAATGAGTCTGCAAGGGGATATAGAAAGGTTAAGTGAGAGGGCAAAAAATTGGCAGATGGAGTATAATGTGGGAAAAATGTGAACTTGGCCACTTTGACAGAAGGATTAGAAAAGCAGTATATTATTTAAATGGAGAGAGATTGTAGAACACTAAGGTACAGAGGGATCTAGGTGTCCTGGTACATGAATCAAAAAAAAAGTTAGTATGCAGATAAAGCAATTGATTAGGAAGGCAAATGGAGTGTTTTCATTTATTGCAAGGGGAATGAAATATAAATGCAGATATGTGTTGCTACATTTGTAGAGGGCTTTGGTGAGACTATATCTCGATTACTGTGTGTAGTTTAGATCTGCTTATTTAATAAAGGGCATTATTGATTGGGAGGCGTTTCACAGAACGTTCACTCGACTGATGCCTGGGATGAGGCGATTATATTATGAGGAAAAGTTGGACAAGTTGGGCGTGTTTAAAGTGGAATTTAGAAGAATGAGAGGTGATCTTATTGAAACATAGAAGATCCTGAGGGCACTGGAAGGAGTAGATGCTGAGAGGATGTTTCCCCCTGTTGGGGAGACTAGACGTCGGGGACACAGTTCAAAAATAAGGGGTGACCAATTGAAGACGGAGAAGAGGAGAAATGATTTTCTCTCAGAACGTCGTGAGACCGTGGACCTCCCTTCCCCAGAGAGCGGTGGAGCCAGCGTCATTAAATATTTTTTAGGCTGATTAGATAGATTTCTGATAAACAAGGGAGTCAAACGTTATACTAGGTAGACGGGAAAGTAGCTTTCAGGTCACGATCAGATCAGACATGATCTTATCAAATGGCAGAGCAGGCTCGAGGAACCGAATGGCCGAATCCTGCCCTTAATTCGTATATTCGTATGTATGTATTCGTACAACTCTCGGCAGATTTGTTCAGACTCTCTTATATTCTACCAGATTCTCTTTGCCTTCATGTTTAGTAATCTTTACCTCGCAGATGTAGACGGGTACATTAACGATTGCTAGAGTACATCCAGGACAGAGAGTACGGGGTTATGTCAGATTGTACGACTATACCAGCGAGTTACATTTGTCACTTAAATAAAGGGCAAAAATGAATTGATAACAATGCATTTGGTGCTTAATGTGTTGCTTTATGATATCAGGATCCCTGAGAGCTGGAGGGAACTTAATAAATCGTCGGTGAATAAATGTATTATGGGCACGAAGGTGAGAGTGAATAATGGCCAACAATAACTCAAATCTGAAGGAATGAGACTCCACACCTGCAGAAGTTAATTTTCAGTGCCAGAGACGTTGTTTCGCAATAATTAAAACTTGACACGCCGTCAAAGTGTTACTCAGCCTTGAAATGACTTGACTTACCTTTTTTGGCCAGTTTTTTCAATATCTGCGACGGCAGTGCAGAAAATTCACACCGTTCGAAAAATATGAATGGGGAGCAAACCGGCGAGATGCAGTTTTCCCGCCGCTTTTGGAGGAGCATCTCATCTCATTGAGTAACTTTTGGATTTCCACGTTTAAGGCAAATGCGCGGTCAGCGGAAGTTGCTTCCAATTTCACGGAAATAATGGTGAGCGCTGTTTGTCTCACTCTTATTTTTAAAGCAAAATCCGGCCCAATGGGTTCTGTTTGATTCTAAAAACACTAAACGGAGGCAGCTCCAGAGTGTCTGAGAATAGAGCAGGCCGCTCCTTTACACAAGAACCAGAGGCGACAAAAGGAAACATTTTTTACGCAGCGAGTTATAATGATCTGGAACGCACTGCCTGAAAGGGCGGGGGAAACAGATTCAGTACAAACTTTCAAAAGCTAATTGAATAAATACTTGAAGGGAAAAAAAACAGGGCTATTGAGAAAGAGAGCGGAGTGGGACTCATTGGATAGCGATTTGAATGAGCCGGCACAGGCACGATGGGCCAAATGGCCTCCTTCTGTGCTGAATCATGCTCTGATACGATGGCACATTGTGGAAACACATTCTCTTTGCTGAAGTTTAATTAACATCATTGTCGTTTGTTTAATAGAAAGATGTTGGTCTGAAAGATTAGAACATTTTATATTCCCAACTGTCAATGTTGTATTATTGGAGAAGAGAAAATTGGAAGAATGATTAAAAATGTTCTTTGATAAAGAGTTTGGATCTTTGTAACAGGCCGTTCTGTACCAATGGAAGAGGAAGATGATCCGAGCCAGGACAGATCGAGATTTAATTTCACAACAGGACTTCAGACAGGTTCTCGGAGCACCGCCCCCTCCCAGTCTCCAAGGCACTGTTTCCTCACACCTGGACCCGATTATTGTTCCTTGTCGCTGTTCATATTCTTCATTCCCCCGCAGCTCGACCCGTCTCTCGCCACTTGGTAGGTTGCTGTTTGCGAGGAGATTGAACCCGGAGGTTTTGCAGAATATCTGGCCATTTTCTGGACGCCTCTTTGTCCGCAAGACACTGGGGAGATATCCACGCGCTGGAGGCCGTGCAGAGAAGAGGCAGAGGCTGATCCTGGTATTAAAAGGCTGAGTTATGAGGAAAGGCTGGAGTAACCTGGCCTTCTCCGACTGAAAAGGAGGCGTCTGAGAGCAGATCTAAAAAATATGGCACTGGGTGTGGAAAAGGGGGGATTCTGAAGATCACTTTAAGTTAAATTGTGAGAGAAGGACAAGAACACACTGGTTCACACTTAGGACTGACATCAGGAGGTTCTCCATCACATGAAGAGTGACCAACACCTGGAGCGGAATCGCAGATAAAGCCGTGGAGGCGAAAACCCTGGAATCAGTTGAGAAACAATTGAACGCTAAAATTGAGGGATTGAAGGATATTTCTGGGAGATTGAATTTAGGCTGCCGAATGACTTCTTTCGCCTGTTATGATCTGGTGGGTCTCAGCACAATGTGGGAGAAGGCCCGTTAAAAAGGACCGAGCTCTGTGCTCCGCCAATGAAATGGTGGTTGAGGGACAGCCCCAGTGAATTACCTTCGCCCTGACCACCAGTCAGGTTTGAAGGAAAACAGTAGGATTCCCTGCGAGGTGCAGGATTGCGCCTGAATTTTTTGCATGCGTGTAGCTCCATTTGTCAGAGATAATCTGCCTGCAGTTTGGATTCAATTATTCAATTTAAGATTCGCCCTTGTCGGTCTGTCCATTCTCCTAACGCGTATCTGAAAGTTTCCGTTTTCATCCGTGTATCTCCAACACCTTTCCCCTCTGTACAGTGTATTTCTCTTTCTCATTGCACTTCTGACTGTTTCGTTAACCTCTTTTGGACCGTGCTCTTAATGCAAAGATACAGACAATAAGTATATATTTACTCTACACTTTCAACATCCTTTTAATGAATCTCATTTATTTCCACATTGAATTTTAATTACACAATCTTGCAACAAATACATCTACGATTTAATCTGATATCCTTTCAGTTGATTTATTTTTAAATTGTAACCCGTGCTATTTGACTGTGATGTTCTTCAAATCAAGATCATGTCGAATTTCCCCATCCTCTGATCGCTAGAATCCACGTGCATTATCGCCCATTCTCCTCGCCCTTTCGCGGTGCCACTCATCATTACGAAGACACGTTAAGTTTTCTTCTTGCCACACGCATAATGATCAGAGAGGAACCTTTCGTTAAGTTAACCTGCTTTAACTCTTGATATTCCTCATTTATATTTGGTTCATTCAAATCTTGCACTGAAGTAATTTTCTTATTTTCTCTCAACCTCCTGAACTCCCAATAAAGTAAACTGTCACACTTCATGGAACAATCCGAGTAACCTCTTTGACCTAACATTCTTTTTCCCATTCTGGGGAGTGCAGAAAGTAAGAGATGGACATGGCGGGGTGGGGGGCGGTGGGCGAGGGGGGGGCATCGAATAGTGGGACCTCACATTTGGAGGATGGGTAGCACGAGAATCACAGAATCAGAGAATCGTTACAGCAGAGAAAGAGTCCATTCGGCGCATCGAGGCTGTGATGGCTCTTTGTGAGAGTAATCCAGTGTGTCGCATTCACCCGCTCTTTCCCTGCAGACCTGATCTTTTCCCCTTCAAATATTCATCCCATTCCTTTTTTAAAGCAACGATTGAATCTGCATCCACCTCCCATTCAGACCATGCATTCCAGATCATCTCTACTCGCTGCATAAAAAAAGTTCCTCCTCATGTCGCCTTTGATTCTTTTTCCAATTACTGTAAATCTGTGTCCGCTGGTTCTCGACGCTTCCGCCAATGGGAACAATTTCTCTTTGTTTACTTTATCTAAACCCGTCATGCTTTTGAACATTTCTATCAAATCTCCTCTCACCCTCCTCTGCTCTGAGGAAAACAACCCCAGGTTTTCCAGTCTATCCAGGAAACTGAAGTCCCTCATCTCTGGAAACGTTTTAGTAAATCTCTTCTGCACCCTTTCTAAGACCTTCCCTTCTTTCCAAAAATGCGGTGCCCAGAATTGGACACAATGCTCCAGTTGTTGCGGAACCAGAGTTTTATAAAGGTTCAATATAACTTCCTTGCTTTTGTGCTCTATGCCTCTATTTATCAAGCGCATGATCCCGTATGGTTTTTTTTAACCGCTTTCTCAATCTGTCCTTCCAACTTCAAACATTCATGCACATATACCCCCAGGTCTCGATGTCCCTGCACCCCCTTTAGAATTGTACACTTTCGCTTGCATTGCCGATCCTCGTTCTCCCTGATAAAATGTATCGCTTCGCATTTCTCTGCATCAAATTTCATCTGCCACGTGTTCGCCCATTCCAACAGCCTGTCTATCTCCTCCTAAAATATATTGGTATCCTCCTCACTGTTCACTACACTTCCAAATTTTGTGCCATCTGCAAATTTTGAAATTGGACCATGTGTACCCAAGTCCGTGTAATTACTATGTATCAAAAAAACAGTGGTCCTGGCACAGACCCCTGGGGAAGACCACTGTACACCTTCCTCCAGCCTGAAAAAAAACAACTTTTCATTACTACTCTCTGTTTCCTGTCACTTAGCCAATGTCTTATCCATGCTGCCACTAACGCTTTCATTCCACGGGCTTCAATTTTGCTGACAAGCCTGCTGTGTGGCATTTTATCAAACGCCTTTTGAAAGTCCCGATCGACAACATCAACCGCATTGCCCTCATCATCCCTCTCTGTTACCTCATAAAAAAAAACTCAATCAAGTTAGTTAAACACGATTTGCCTTTAACAAATCAGTGCTGGATTTCCTTTGTTAATCCACACTTGTCCAAGTGACTATTAATTTTGTCCTGAATTATTGTTTCTTAAAGCTTCGCCACCACCAAATTTAAACCGACTGGCCGACAGTTGCCTGTTTTTTTCCTTACACCCTTTCCTGAACAATGGTGTAACATTTGCAATTCTCCAGTCCTCTGGCACCACTCCCGTATCTAAGGATGATTGGAAGATTATGGCCAGCACCTCTACAATTTCCACCCTTACTTCCCTCATCAACCCAGGTTGCATCCCATCCGGACCGGGTGACTTATCTCCTTTAAGTACAGCTAGCCTTCCTCGTACCTCCTCCTTATCAATTTCACCCCATCAATATCTCAACTACCTGTCTTTTTACTCTGATTTGGCAGCATCTTCTTCCTTGATAAAGACAGATGCAAAGTATCAATTTAGTACCTCAGCACTGCCCTCTGCCTCCATGCGTAGATCTCATTTTTAATCCTTTATCGGCATCACTCCTCCTCTTCCGAACCGTTTACTATTTATATGCCTGTCGAAGACTTTTAGATTCACTTTTATGTTAGCCGCCATTCTATTCTCACAATCTCACTTTGCCCCTGTCATTTCCTTTTTCACTTCTCTGTACTACCCTGATGATGACGCACTCGTGCTTTATCCGGATTTATACAGGGTCAGGACACAGTCTGCCACAGTTGCTGATTAGGATTACAGTCTATCTAACCGGATTTATTTTGGGTAAGAACACAGTATGTCACAGTTCCTGATTAGGATTCCCGGATATTTAACAGGATTTATACCAGATTAAGATCGATGGCGTCATTGTTACATCATCATAAAATATTGCATTGATTTTGGAATAGTGACATCAAAGTGATTTTCAGTTTAAAGGTCGATCCCTCAGACTAATGGGGAAGGGCCATTAACGGTGAGATATTTCGTCAATCGCCAGAAGTATAACTTCCATGGAGGGCTGTTTGAGCCGGAGGAAGCTGGTCCCTTTGAAGAGATTGCTGGTTTTATCTCGGCCACTGTTAGGCTGAGAGTTTAGCGCATTGCTTCTTGTGAAAAGTGATCAGATGAATATTCGGCTTTCATGCTCTTTTTAATGCAGCAGACTCTGAACTGGGATGATCACATCCCAACTTTCACGCCCTCATACCTGGGGCGAAAAATTCCGCTGGTCGGTTGCAAAATCAGGAAAACGTGACACCCCAGGCCATAATTCTCTGTGTATTAATATTAGTGGAAGTAAAATGACGGGCCAGCGATGCACTGTTTGGGAGAGGCACGGCTGGTGTGCGGAAGGAGCGCGGAGCCGGAATCCATCCCGACATTCCTCAGCGCTCTCTTTTATCCAAGCATTTAAACTGATTGCTATCGATGGGTTAACACCTGCATTAAATCCCGCACACAGGAGTGTAGGACGGACAAGTTAATTGTTTAATTAGATGTGAGGACCAGAGAAACACATGAACTGTTGATTCAGAAACCGGGGAATCAGATCCGCATCTGATTGGATTTGACACGGTCATGCAATGGTTAACTTGATCATTCCTTTGTTTTCCATTTTCCCTGTTGATTTTGGATGATGTTGTTGATAACACAGCGCCTTCTCACGATTGTAGTTGGGTGCAGCTGCATCGCCGACCGATGGAATAAAAACCCTGTGCCAACGGCCGAACTAGTGCATTAAATTTTATTGGTCGTCTGAATGCTGTTGAATGCGCCTATTACACAGAACTGTCCGCAAATCATAACCATTTCCGCCTGACGCTGGATGCCAGCCGGATTGGCAGAGCCTGGGCTCCCCGGGGGCCTGAAACCAAGTGGAGTTTGGCTTTCGGAGAACCTCAGGATGAAGTGGAACGTGAAAGAGTGACGGATAAAGGGCGCACTTAATCACAATTAATAAATTAAGGTCATTCACAATTACATTTGCCTGAGGAAGGAGAAAATCTCCGAAAGCTTGTGAATTTAAAATAAAATTGCTGGACTATAACTTGGTGTTGTAAAATTGTTTACAATTGTCAACCCCAGTCCATCACCGGCATCTCCACATCACAATTACAGGACGAAGGCGATTGTTAGCGGAAAGTTTTCAGTCAGGTTCTTGAATATTGAAATGAGGCGTCATAAGTTTATTGAACACACGTTACATACAATAGTACTTAAACATACACTTAAAAGGTTGCACTTATACCCACACCTGATGATGGTTGGTCGGGGATTTAAAGGTATTTCAGTTCTGAGCTCACGATCTGAGACCTTCACCAATCCCAATACTCATTACCAACTGTCAGTTTTTAAACATTTGCTCAGTTTCTCTGGTCCTCATTTCTAATTAAACAATTAACGGGCCCGTCCTACACTCCTGTGTGCGGGATTTAATGCAGGTGTTAACCTTTCGAAAGCAATCAGTTTAAATGTTTGGATAAAAAAGAGCGCTTTGGAATGTCGGGGTGGATTCCGGCTCCGCGCTCTTTCTGCACACCAGCCGTGCCTGTCCCAACAGTGCATCGCTGGCCCGTCATTTTACTTCCACTATTATTAATACACAGAGAATTATGGCCTGGGGTGTCTCACTTTCCTGATTTTGCAACCGAGCAGCGGAATTATTAGCCCCAGGTATGAGGATGTGAACAGTTGGCATGTGATCTTCCCGGTTCAGAGTCTGCTGCACGACAGATTCCGTTAAAGCCGAATATTCATCTGATCACTTTTCGCAAGAAGCAATGCGCTAATTTCTCAGCCCAACAGTGGCCGGGATAAAAACAGCAATCTCTTGTGTTAATCCACACAATTTTTCATTACATAATTACAGAAAAGTTCAATTACACCCCCATATATTTATTCCGTTGGGCTAAGAAGCATAATTTCTTATTTCGTTAACATTTCGATAATTTCATTCCTGATCCTTATAATTACAATGGTACAAAGTAAAACCTTTAATTATAAATCTGTCTTTGTTTCATTATCATTTGTAACAATTACAAATGATGATGTATGTCCAGATATTTCCCTTTGCAGAACTAACAGCTTTCCACACTTTTATCATATGATTAAATTTCTCTGAAATTTATGAATTAGTAAATAATGGTCCGTCTTTAATGAAGTTTCTTATTATTTCATCCTGAAACTGACCATTGCTGCAGGGTCAGCCCTGGTTCAACAGCCCAATGGGATTTTAAATTGCCTTTCACTTCCCCGTTTAAAAGGCAACCCTTAAAGGTAAATATTACTGCAATGTTAGGAGAAACCAATGCAGATTAGCAGTTTCAGGACAGTCTGATTAGTGCTTTCCTTACAATCCCTCCATTGTTGGCATTCGAGTGTTTAAGGTCAACAATGAAGAGTATCTCAATAGAACCATAAATCTTTCTCGATCTATTTATTGGGCAAATCTCTCCCCATTGCTTTTCCATATGTTCCCACTCTCTGGACCCACATTAACCATTTCATGTAGTGGTGTTGTCACCGTGACTGACCATGTCTGGACCGGTTCTTCAGTCCATCTTCATCATTCATCTCGCTTGCTGGTTTCTTCATGCTCAACGCATCATTTCTGTGAACACAGCGATATCCCAAGATCATGCAACACGAGACAATCGATAAAAGCCATTTCTGCCCTTTCTGGCTCTCTCTCAATAGATCGGGGTGTCCAGAGTGTTCGATTAGAATCTCTACCTGCGCGGTCGCGATGTTTCGAGCAGCGGCCAAGCTATCAAATACATTCTTCTCATTGTTCAATATAAGCAAGGACACAACCATCTCCAAGAGAATGATGTCAATTAACTAACTTAACTACACATTCCTAACATTCGCTGGATTGTGTATTGATACCAGATTGATATATTTTGGCGAGTGCTGCCCATGTGATTTAAGATGCGATATGACTGGACAGGATAGATACAAGCAGAAAGCTTCCATTCGTTGAGGGATCAAGAAGTAATGGCCATAGATAAAAGATAAATGCAAAAGATTTAGAACTGAGGGATGGAGAAACATCTTTGCGAGGAGAATTATGTAGCTGTGTAATTAAAGGATCGGAAATCATATGAGTGGGCAAATATATGGCAGATGCAAAGCAGTATGGATAAATGTGAAGTTATCCACTTCGGAAGGAAAAACAGAAAGGCAGAGCATTACTTAAATGGTGATAGATTTGGAAATGTTGATGTACAATGGGACCTGGGTGTCCTTGAACACAAGTCAGTGAAAGCAAACATGCAGGTGCAACAAGCAGCTCGGGAGGCAAATGGCATGTTGACCTTCATTGCAAGAGGATTTGAGTACAGGAGCAAGGAGCAAGGATGTCTTACTACAGTTATACACGGCATTGGTGAGACCACACCTGGAGTATTGTGTGCAGCTTTGGTCTCCTTACCTAAGAAAGGAAACACTTGCCATAGAGGGACTGCAGCGATTGTTCACCAGACTGGTTCCTGGGATGGAAGGACTGTCGGATGAGGAGAGATTGGGTCGACTAAGCTTGTATTCCCTAGAGTTTAGAAGAATGAAATGTGATCTAATTGAAACATATAAAGTTCTGACAGGGCTAGACAGACTGCAGGGAGTATGTTTCCCCTGGCTGGGGGTTCCAGAACGAGGGGGTCACAGTCTCAGGATACGGAGTACGACATTGAGGACTGAGATGAGGAGAAATTTCTTCACTCAGAGGCTGGTGAACCTATGGAATTCTCTACCACAAAATGCTGTGGAGCCCAAGTCATTGAATGTTCTTTAAGAAGGAGCTAAATAGAATTCTAGACACAAAAGTTATCAAGGGGTAAGGGGAGAGAGCGGGAATATGGTTTTGAGATAAAGGATCAACCATGATTATAATGAATGGCGGAGCAGGCTCAACGGGCCGAAAGGCCTACTTCTGCTCTATTTTCGATGTTTCTATATCAATATTCAACATTAAGTTCGATAGAAGGATGATTAAAATAGGTTGAAGGGATATTGAGACCGAGAGCAGATAAAGTAATTGGAATTAGTTATTTGTTATGCATTTATTTGTTCATGGGAAGCGGGCGTCTCTGGCAAGGCCAACAATTATTGCCTATCCCAAATTGCCCTTGAGAATATGGTGGTGAGCCGCCTTTTTGAACCGCTGCAGTCCGTGTGGTGAAGGTTCTCCCACGGTGGAGTTCGGTAGGGAGTTCCAGGATTTTGAAAGAAGCGACGATGAAGAAAAGGTGATATAAGTCGGGATGGTGTTTGACTTGGAGGGAAACGTGCAGGTGGTGTTGTTCCCATGTGTCTGATGCCCTTGACATTCGAGGTGGTAGAGGTCGCTGGTTTCGGAGGTGCTGTCGATGAATCCTTGGCGAGTTGCTGCAGTGCATCCTGTAGATGGTACACACTGCAGCCACGGTGCGCCGGTGGTGAAGACAATGAATATTTAGGGTGGTGGATGGGGTGCAAATCAAGCGGGCTGCTATGTTCTGGATTGTGTCGAGCTTCTTGAGTGTTGTTGAAGCTGCACTCATCATGGTATGTGGAGAGTATTCCATCATACTCCTGACTTGTGACTTGTATATGGTGGAAAGTCTTTGGGGAGTCACGAGGTGAGTCACTGCCCGCAGCCTCTGACCTGCTCTTGTTGCCACAATATTTATGCGGCTGGTGCAGTTAAATTTCCGGTCAATGGTGACACCCAGGATGTTGATGGTGGGGGATTCGGCGTGAATCTTAAGGGGAGGTGGTTCGAGTTTCTCTTGTTGGAGATGTTCATTTTCTGTTACTTAACTGGCGCGAATGTTACTTGCCACTTATCGGCATAAGCCTGGATGTTGTCCAGGTCTTGCTGCATGCGGGCAGGCAATTATTCATTACCTGAGCGGTTGCGAATGGAACTGAACACCGTGCAATTATCAGCGAACATCCCCATTTCTGACCTTATGATCAAGGGAAGATCATTGATGAAGCAGCTGAAGAGGTTTGGGGTCAGGACACTGCCCTGAGGAACTCCTGCAGTAATTCCCTGGGGCGGAGATGACTGTTCTCCAACAAGCACTCCCATCTTCCTTTGTGCTTGGTATGACTCCAGCCACTGGAGAGTGTTCCCACTAATTCCCATTGACTTCAATGTTGCTGGGGCTCCTTGTTGCCACACTCGGTCAAATGCTGCCTTGATGTCAAGGGCAGTCACTTTCACCTCAGCTCTGGAATTCAGCTCTTTTGTCCATGTTTGGACCAAGTCTGTAATGAGGTCTGGACCCGAGTGGCCCTGGCAGAACCCAATCTGAGCATCGGTGAGCAGGTTATTGGTAAGTAATTGCCGCTTGATAGCACTGTCGACGAAATCTTCCAACACATTGCTGATCATTGAGAGTGAACTGATTGGCTGGTAATTGGCCGGATTGGATTTGTCCTGCTTTTTTTGTGGACAGGACATACCTGGGCAATTTTCCACATTGTCGGTAGATGTCGGTGTTGTAGCTGTACTGGAGCTGTTTGGCTCGAGGCGTGGATAATTCTGGAGCTCATGTCCTCAGCACGACAGCCGGGATGTTGTCGGAGCCCACAGCCTTCGTTGTATCCAGTGCACTCTACCGTTTCTTGAAATCACGTGGAGTGAATTGAATTGGCTGAAGACTGACTTCTGTGATGGTGGGGATATCGGGTGGAGGCCGAGGTGGATCATCCACTCGGTACTTCTGGATGAAGATGGTTGCAAACACTTCAGTCTTGTCTTTTGCACTCACGAGCGAGACTCTGCCATCATTGTGGATGGGGATGTTAACAGAGCCTCCTCCTCCCGTTGGTTGTTTGATTGCTCGGGTGGAGGGCAAACGCCTACAAGGACTGGTTGAAAATAAAAGAAAGAGGCGTTTGCATTTATCTAGCGCCTTTCACGGCCTCAAGACGTGCCAAGGCGCTTTACATCCAATAAAATACATTTGAAGTGAAGTTACTGTTGTCATTTTGGCTGCATATTCACTCGAAGATTACAGAAGAATTACAAATAACCACGATTGCAACACCCGTCATTGGTTCGACACTAAAGGAAACTTTATCTATTAATTAAACTGGGCGTCTCATTCCAGTACCTGCGGTGTGAAACAGTTAACGCTGAAGACCTCGTGTTCTACTCCACGACTGAACCTCAGTCATGAATGTTTTCTTTGAATCTTGATCGGGAAGCGCGCTGTACTCACAGGGAACGGTTCTGTTCGCCCTGGGAAAGCAGCCGACATAAAACGCAGGGCAAAAATGGAGGACATGTTTTCTGACACTTGTTAGTTTTCACAAGGACAATCAATTTTCGTCCTGACAGGAAGACGGCCATTCCATGATGGTACCTGGAAGCACTTGAGTTCTAATTAAGACAGGAAGCTTTGGTATAGTCTTTCATTTTTTTTACAAATATCAGCATAACTGTCCATGGAGATTTCATCATCTGCTTCAGCTCTTCCCTGAATTTCGTTTGGGTTGCTGCATAAATGCACGTGTTTGTACAGGAACTCAAATACATGAGCATAAATCCGGTTTCAGTGGCGATATAGGCAGGAGCTGCATAATCGGCTTGATAATGCACGGTGTGTGTCAGTCTGGTCGTTAAAAAACTAACGATAGCTGTCAGCCACAACGGTATCAAACTGTCCGACACAGTGAACAGTAAAATGATGGATTTCCTTCGGTTCTTCATCTCTGGATCGCTCTGATTCTCACTGCTCCGACCCCGGAGTCCCCTGCGGGCTCGACTGGCCTCTAAAATACATCTGACTGTCAAACAATTAAACAGTAATATCAAAGCAAAAGGAAGCCACGCAACACTTTCGAACCAGGAGTAAGCTGCACCCGCAGGTGATGAAAAAAAGTCGAGTTTGTTGCGGCAACCCCAGTGAACACCGTTAATTATTCGGTCAGGTTCATATGCAAACAAAAAGGGGATGTTCTCTAAACAGATCAGGACAGAGATCGTTGTGATAACCGCAGCCGCAGTTCTCACTGTACAATACTTTGTTTTAAACTTCTGACAACATATAGATACAAATCGGTCAAATGTGAACGAGACTGTGAACCACACCGACAGATCCAGGGTAGCAGGATTCATGCACAGAATGAACTTACAAACGGCAGTGTAGGACAGGAATGGATATGGAAAGTGATAACTGAAAATGTTATACACGGTTACATTGAAGATAATGACCAGGAGATCTGCTGTTGCCATGGTCACCATGTAGACAGAGATACATTTGGAAAGGCCACAATTTCCTCTGGAGAGAATCACTATTGTCACTAGGTTCGCTGTAAGAAAGAGGGACAAGAGGTAAGTCACGGGGTCAGTCAGAGAAATCTCACAGCACATTGTGGGAAATATTTCGATGTGATCTTACTTAGGTTTATACACACGGATTCTTTTATTTATACACGAGAGCGCTGACGACATTTTGTTTAAATGAAATAAATCATTGAAACTCAATGTAGAGAGAGTGAAAATCTGCCGTTCTTCCAGCACCCTTCAGTCAGCCGTCGTCAAGAAGTAAATATAATTTCACAGTAATTACTGGAAAGATATGAATTCAAATAAAATATTCAACTGCGACAATAACGTTCAGTTTTGGTCGAAACTCTGGCCTTTTTCTATGAATAACCGCCCCAGGAAACTGCTCGGTAACAGAGCGGCAGCTGGTGGAACCGCGAAGGTTCTTTGCAGCCGAGGAAAGGGGAGCAGGTCCCTGAGCGGCAATCAGTTCTCAAATTATCTTTCAACGGCCCCTGTTGGTGGAGGTGACTGCAGTCTGGGGAATTATCAACTTGAAGTGCACAGGTCACAGCGGTACAAATGAAATGGTTAACAAAGACACCAAGCAACACATTCTATAGTGATCTATGCACTGTTGGCGGGGCCGGGGAATCAGCCTCGTCCTCCCTCGTATTGGGAACAACATTGATCGCCCGTTGCCCACGATCTCCCGATCAGAGCAACGCCTCACCGGCGCCGCGGATTGCTAGAATTCCCGCTGATATTCACTAATTTATCCCGGTGGATCAATGACTCCGAAATTAGGACATTGTCGGAATTTGACACATAATCATTTAAAGTGAGATAGTGAACAGTTATGAAACAACAGGTTATATTGACTTACCGGGAAAACGAAAGGCTGCGAGAATCGGGTAGTAAATCTCCTTAATATGAGGAATTGTTGGCATTTCCATTTTTCGGAGAATGAGTGAATTCTGTCCGGCTTTACGGTTCCGATTTGAGTGTATCTGAGATCCGAAAATACTCCCCCTTTATAGAACAATCGGTGCCCCGGTGAGAAAATCAGGTTACACAATAATTGGCGTTAGTTACAGTCACTTAACAAACAAGGTGGAATTATCCAACCCAGTGCTCCCCGGACGCCAAAGGGGAAATTACACAGGACAGTTCGTGAAATTATTTCTATTAAAATTCAAGAATGGAAAAAAATCCCAGACGTAATGGAGTGTGCGCAGGACCGGTGAACCCAGAGGGAAACATCATCCCGGGCACTCTGTTAGGTTTTTGTGATCTCATATTAATTCATTGAAGTCTTGACTCACTCATTACCGAGATGAAACAAATTTTGTGCTCTGATGATGAATGTTGATGACTCGGCTAGAACATTACAGGTGGCGTCTCGACTGTAGCATTACTGGTGGTGATCCTGCGCTAACATTACTGGTGGTGATCCTACTCTAACATTACTGGTCGTGATCCTACTCTAACATTAATGGTGGTGATCCTACTCTAACATTACTGGTGGTGATCATACTCTAACATTAGTGGCGGTGATACTGCTCTAACATTACTGGTGGTGATCCTGCTCTAACATTACTGGCGGTGATCCTACTCTAACATTACTGGTGGTGATCCTACTCTAACATTAATGGTGGTGATCCTACTCTAACATTACTGGTGGTGATCATACTCTAACATTACTGGTGGTGATCCTACTCTAACATTAATGGTGGTGATCCTACTCTAACATTACTGGTGGTGATCATACTCTAACATTACTGGTGGTGATCCTACACTAACACTACTGGTGATGATCCTACTCTAACATTACTGGTGGTGATCCTACTCTAACATTACTGGTGGTGATCCCACTCTAACACTACTGGTGATGATCCTACTCTAACATTACAGATGGTGACCAGACTCTAACATTACTGGTGGTGATCCTACTCTAACATTATTGGTGGTGATCCTACTCGAACATTGCAGGTAGTGACTCTATTCTAAGATCACTGGTGGTGATCCTACTCGAACATTTCTGATGGTGATTCTCCTCGAACATTACGAGTGGAAGCTGTTACCAGTTTCACTGCTACTCGGTCGTTCGAAACCGAAACTGCCGGTGCCGAACACAGCTGGCCTGTCAGAGCAAAGTGTCTCTTCACTTTATCACCCGGAGCAGCTGCTCGCGGGTCTGCTCAGGAATTCATTGGTGGGGAAATATGTATTCGTTTGAAATCGATCTTTTCCAATTATTTCCTTCAAGTAGAGTTTGCTGTGTCCTGGTGAATGTGTTTAAAATGTTTTTAAATACATTTCAAGCGAGAGATGGAGAAATGCACAGAAAAAGTGGACACACACAATTGGTTCTCGCTTAGTGTTTTTCCAATTCTGTTACTTTCTTTTATTTTCTGTCTCTCACTTTTTCTTTATCTTTCTATCTCTGTCTATCTGTCTCCCTCGGTCTCTTTTATGTCGACCTCTCAGTCTATTTATTTTTCTCTATCTTTCTCCCTCTCTTTGCAACTCTTTCTCTGTATGGCTGTTTCTTAATCTCGATGTGTGTGCCCTCTTTCCCTCTCTGTCTGTTTATTTCCCACTCTCTGCAATAGA
The DNA here is from genome assembly GCF_035084215.1 of Heptranchias perlo. Lineage (NCBI taxonomy): Eukaryota > Metazoa > Chordata > Chondrichthyes > Hexanchiformes > Hexanchidae > Heptranchias > Heptranchias perlo. The sequence goes on from NW_027139548.1 coordinate 1,559,793, forward strand.
AAACAGAACAGTGGAATTGATACTGAGCCAACTTACCCCATGGGTCACTTCCCATGCCGACGTTCCTAGACCTGAATGGACGAGTGGTTAACGCGTTGGGTTAAAATCCAATGCACATGGGTTTTAACCTCACTTGTGGTAGCTTTGATTAACGATGAGTTTCATGCTTACTTTCACGTCTACTTGTCGAAATCTGCATCAAAATAATCAGAGATTTAAACTCCATAGAAGAGACGGTTCCACATTTATATCTGACTGTTTCAGTCTCAATCCAACATTCCTTTATTTACTTTTGTAACTGATGGTCAGGAGACTTTCCCAATCAATAAATTTAAAATTATAATTAACCGGAACCCCAAACATTTCCGGTCCCAGTTTCTGGTGTGGATACACGCACAAGTCAGGCAGAGCCCGTCCCTCTCAGATATTCACTCCTTTGGTACAGCGAGGCCGGCCGTGCAGACACTGACAACAGACGCTGATCCCAACGCCTGAATCACTCCGGCATTCCGGGAAATGCACCGAAATATTCAGCCGCTCATCAAGTGACCGTGAGCAGCCCCAGGCACAGGAGCTGCAGTAAAACCATTGGACATGGGCTCGGGATTTCTCCCGTTAATTGAAACATCAGTGATTGGGAAACATCAAAGGATTCGGACCAGCGAAATAATTGAGAATGGTTAATAGATCGAGAAACATCAATCGATTACAAACTGTCAATTTTGTTGGAAGGATAACGGTTTGGGGAATTATCAATAGATTGGGATTCATCGATAGATTCGGAAACATCAATTGTATGGAAACCACGATGAGTTAGGACAAGTTTGAGAAAAATACTTATTTCCATAACATCGAAGATATCGAACACATCACTTTCTCAATCAGTCTCTTTCTGTGCAAAAGTGAAAGGAAAAGTGTAATGAAAACTGAGCCCAAGAATCGCGACTCCTGGGGAAACGGCAATAGCAGAATTGCTAAATGTTCAAAGTTTACACGGGGAGTTTGATATTACAGCTAAGATGGCGAGAGACAATGGCCTCCTGAGTGCTGTTTCATTCTATGAATCTATGATTCTATTCTTTCGTTAATGAATGGTTTTGTAATTTATAGGATTACTTCCCCAGTTCTTGATTCCCTCACCAGAGGAAAGTGTTTCGCAGTATCTGCGCTACCAAATCATTTTTACAATTTAAACACCTCAATCAGGTCACTCCTCAATCGTCTCATCTCTCGGGAATATCACTTGGTTTATTCAAACAGTCCTCATAATTCAACCCGCTAAGCCCCGGTATCATTCTGGTGAATCTGCGCAGCACCCCTTTCAAGGCCAATGCATCCTTCCTGAGATGTGGTGCCCAGAACTGAACGCAGTACTCCCGATGGGTCCTGTCAAGGCTCAATACGACTGAAGCATAACTTCCACCCTTTTGTATTCCGTTCCCCTTCAGATAAAGGGCAACATTCCATTCGACTGTGTAATGGCTATTTTTACCTGTCGATTAAATTTTAATGATTTGTGAACTTGGACAGGTCAAAATTCTCACAATTTAAAAAATACTCTGATTCATCTGTCTTGGTTCACACTTACCCACAACATAAGAACATAAGAAATAGGAGCAGGGGTTGGCTATCCGGCCCCTCGAGCCTGCTCCGCTATTCAACAAGATCATGGCTGATCTTCTAACTCAACGCCATTTTCCTTCACCATTCTCATATCCCTTGATCCCTTTAATATCTGGGAATCTATGCAACTTTGCAAAAATGTTATTCCACTTTGTATCACAAACCTGAGATGACGTGCAATAACCCCTTACCCTTGCTTTTTGTACTATCTACCAACTTTTAATGATTGTGAACTTGGACTCTCAAATCTCTTTGCTCCTCTGCAGCTCAGAGCTTCTTACCATTTACAATATGTTGCGATTTATCTTTCTTGGTTCCTGAATGGATGACTTCGCACTTGCCCACAATGGCCTCCCCTTGACATCGATTTGCGCCCTTACTTAATCTGTTGATGGCCCTTTGTAACTTTCTGCTACCATTTGTACTACTTACTGTCCTTCCTAACTGTGTGTCAACTTCAAACTTGGATATACAACTCCCTATTGCTTCATCCAAGTCATTAATTATTATGGTGAAAACTTGAGGCTCCAGTACAGATCAATGGGGATCATCACTTGTCATATCTGACGCCACTATGAAAGAGCGTGTAGTTGGTGGGATGGTGAGTATTTGTGAAGTGAAACCCGTGCGAGGCAGTCAGCCCGGGTATGCGAGAGAACTGCTCTGTGCAGGCGGCATTACTGCAGTAGGAAATGCAAAATATGGCGGCCGAGGTGTGTAATCTTTCATGTCAGCCGGTGAAGGACGCTGTTTGCACATCCAATGTAAGAATCCAGGTTGCTCTGTAGGTCAAGCATCAGATTTGTTTTTAACCTGACAATTCAAGGTTCAAGTTCTTGTCCAAGCAACAGTTTTAAATCAAGATTCTCGATTCCCACTCTCCATTCAGTATTACAAAATAGAATCATTTCTCAAAAATCTTTCCTTCTTCCTCAAAAATTGGTCAATATATTTGGGAACAATTTATCTCTAATTACTCTGCCAAAAATTATTTCAAATCTCCGTAAACCTTCTCTGTTCCAAGGCGAAGCACTCCAGCTTCTTCAGTCTCTCCACATAACTTAAGCCCCTCATCCGTGGCACAATTCCAGTGAATCCCTTCTTCACCCTCTCTGAGGCCTTGACATCCTTCCGAAAGTGTGGTGCCCAGAATTAACCACAAAACTGCTGCTGAGACCTAATCAATGTTTTATTAAGTTTTAGCATAACTTCTTACTTTTGTACTCTATGCCTTTATTAATGAAGCCCAGGATCCCATCTGTTTTTAACAGCCTTCTCAACTTGTCCTGCCACCTTGACAGATTTGTGTATGTGTACCCAGAGGTCTGTCTGTTCCTGTGCACCCTCTAAAATTGTACAATTTAGTTGACATTGGTCTCCTCATTCTTCCTGCCAAATTGAATCGCTTCACGTTTTCTGCATTAAATCCCATCTGTTACGCGCCTGTCCAATGCAGTAGCCTTTCTCTGTCCTCCTGAAGTCTGTTACTATCCTGCACATTGTTTAATACGGTTCCGAGTTTCGTGTCATCTGCAAACTTTGAAATTATGCCGTCCATAACCAAGTCCAGTTCATTCATAACACCGACCCTTGGGGAACAAAAAACATAAGAAATAACAGCAGGAGTAGGTCATCCGGCCGCTCGAGCCTGTTCCGCCATTAAATAAGATCATGGCTGATTTTCTACCTCAACGCCATTTTCCTGCACCATCCACATATCCCTTGATGACTTTAATATCCGGAAATCTATCGATCTCTGTTTTGAAAGGACTGACTGACTGAGCCCTCACACCCACTGGGGTCGAGAATTCCAAAGATTCACCACCTTCTGAGGGAAGAAATTTCTCCTCGTCTGAGCTCTAAATGTCCTAACCCTCATTCTGAGATTGTGACCCCTGGTTCTAGACTCTCCAGTCAGGGGAAACATCCTCCTTGCATTTCTCCTGTCAAGCCATGTAAGAATTTTTTATGTTTCAATGAGATCACGTCTCATTGTTCTAAACTCTGGACAATACAGTCTGAGGATATATTTTATCTTTATATATTCAGGCAGAATATAGAAAGATCAGAGGGGAAGTGAAAAAGGAAATCAGAGGGGCAAAGAGAGATTATGAGAATCAACTAGCGACCAACGTTAAAGGGAATCCAAAAGTCATCTGGAGACATGTTAACAATAAATGGGTAGTAAGAGGAGGGGTGGGGCTAATTATGGACCATAAAGGAGATCTTCTCATGGAGGCAGTGGGCATGGCTGAGGTATTAAATGAATACTTTGTATTGGTCTTTACCAAGGAAGAAGTTGCTGCCAAAGTCTCGATAAAGGAAGATATAGTTGAGATACTGGATGTGCTAAAAATGGAGAAAGAGGAGGTACTAGAAAGGATGGCTGCACTTAAAGTAGATAAGTCACCCGGTCTGCATGGGATCCACTCTTGGATGGTGAGGGACGTAAGGAAGGAAATTGCAGAGGTACTGGTCATAATCTTCCAGACATCCATAGATACGGGGGTGGTGCGAGAGGAGTGGGGAATTGGAAATGTTACACCCTTGTTCAAAAAAGGGTATAAAGATAAACCCAGCAACTATAGGCCAGTCAGTTTAATGTCGGTGGTTGGGAAACTTTTGGAAACGATAATCCGGGACAGAATTAACAGTCACTTGGACGAGTGTGGATTGATTCGGGAAAGCCAGGATGGATTTGTTAAAGGCAAATCGTGTTCAACCAATTTGATACAGTTTTTTGATGAGGTAACAGAGAGGGTAGATGAGGGCAATGCAGTTGATGTGGTGTATGTGGACTTTCAAAAATCTTTTGATAAAGTGCCACTACGTAGGCTCGCTATTACGATTGCGCCCATGGAATAAAGGGGGCAATAGGAATATGGATGGAGAATTGGCTATATTACAGGAAACAGAGTGTAGTAGTGAGCAGTTGTTTTTCGGACTGGAGGGAGGTGAGCAGTGGTCTTCCCCAGGGGTCAGTGCTGGGACCATTGCTTCTCTTAATATTTATCCATGACTTGGACTTGGTGGCACAGGGCACAATTTCAAAATTTTAGGATGAGACAAAACTTGGAAGGTTAGTGAACCGTGAGGAAGATAGCGGTCGACTTCAAGAGGAAATAAACACTCTGGTGGCATGGGCGGACACGTGGCAGATGAAGTTTAACGCGGAAAAATGCGAGGTGATGCATTTCGGTAGGAAAAATGCGGAGAGGCAATAAAAACGAGAGGGCACAATTCTAAAAGCGGTGGAGGAACAGAGGGTTCTGTGGGTGTATGTGCATGAATCGTTGAACGTGACAGGGAAGGTGGAGAAAGCAGTTAAAAATGGTAAGGGGTCCTGGGCTTTATCAATAGAGGCATAGAGTGAGAATCCCTACGTGGTCAGTTTTCGGTAAAATATTAAAATGTCTACGTGGCAAAGAAGCAGAATGCAAAATGGTTAGAAAGGGTTAATTAGTTAGTAACTGAGATTGATACAAGTGGCCTGGCCCTCCTGCTGGGCCATATGTTTGCTTAGTCAGCAGGCCTGCATTGTCTTATCAATGATAGGTCTTTGATGAGAGTCAAGGACTGGTCTGAATGTCTCCATGTTTATGGCAGATCAATATAGGGAACGAGCTTAGCCAAAGTTGAAAGACATTCCAGGTTGGGAGATAAGGAACAGAAGGAACAGGGAAGAACATTCCAAGTTGGAAAGTGAGGAAGTTATCCCCTTTGATGTATAACAGCAGCATGATCAGCACATGGACGATTTATGATTGGCCGGAAATAATGTAACCACGCATGGCAACCTATGCCCGGCTTATGATTGGTGTTGACCCTCGTTAAGTATGTTCCAACCCTATTCATCTGTTCTTCAATGTATCTTCTTCATGTATCTCCGCATACTAGCAGCATCTCATAGGAATGAGCTTAGTGTTCTTGGATATTAACTTTCTGCTGGCCAGTCTCTTCTTCCTCATGGTATTTCCGAACATTTTCCATGGCACACATCATATGTCCTGTAGGATTGAGTCCTGTAAAAGCAACTGGTTTGTTTAAAGAGTGGTTGCAATAGCTCACCAGGCCATAGGCCTTTGTAATCATGTTCTTCATCCTGATCTCCGTTTCAGATGATGGCAACATACATTTGTATCTTTTATGTCCACTGTAGCCATTCTTAGGTTTTCAGGTTATCTTATCAAAAAGATCAGGGGTGTCTAGAGTGCTTATCTCCCCCTGAATGGTCCCGATGTCAGGGTAGTGGCCAGGCTATTGAGTGTAGTTTTCTCATTATTCATTATAGGCAAGGACACAAATATCTCCACGAGAAAGCTATCAATTTACTATTCTCAACTACACTTTCCTGACTTCCACTAGATTGTATATTTATGCCAGATTGATTTTTTTATCATGCCCAATTCAATGACTTTAGAGAAATTCCCATATCTCCCCACCTCGAGCATTCTGTCTCGGAAGACAACAAATAGGTTAAAACAAAACAAATCAAAATGTTTTCAAAAGAAGAGAATCCGGTTGATATCACCACGCTGTGACATTTGGTATCCGCTGATGTCTGCAGCTAAAGTCTTAAATCTTTAACACCACTGGATTGTTTCCTGCACCAAATTTCTCCAGCAAAGGTTGCACCGTAACTTTGTAACTACTCTGGGTAATCCTGCACCATCAACACTCACGTGGTCCCAAAAAAAACCAGGGTCACCTGTTTTAAAAGAAACACAGAAAATCCATTGCGGCTCTTCTTGAGAGCCCAAGTGATTAATTTGTCAAATCTTCATTTATTATTTATTTATCCAAAGGAATAATCCCTATACCCGAAACAAATTTAGAAAACAAAACAGGAGAGAGAATTTGCCGAGTTCCACTCTCTCCCTCTCTCTGAAGCACGCAGCCTGTCTGAAATAAACACTGTCTCTTCCACATGCAGATGTACGCAGGGCTGCAGACTGGAATTTCTAACTCCAAGTCCTAATCTCTGTGTTTTCAAGATGTAACCACATTAAGCAGATATCATTAGCAGCCGCCTGCTAAGATACGTTATATTCCTCTTTTATTAATTTATTAATGGTTTGGGCATGTGTTTCTAGAACTGTAGCTATCCTTTGCAAATATATGGTCAGCATTTGATCCTCAGACAATTCCTTATCTGTATTTTCATTTATCTTTTAATATATCTTTAATGTGAGACCCTAAATCTCTGACCTTTTGATCTAATGTTGTCAAATCAATGGTGTTAACAACTGAGGCAAAGGCAGTTGCTATATCACTTATCACAGATCTTTACGTCTCCATATTTGCCTATCTCTTTTTACGATGTCCACCTCCATTCCATGTGGCTCTTTGTTTTAACACTTGAGTTAGGAGGTGTTGATCTAATTGTTGAGTTTTCTTAGCAGTCTCAATGCGAGTTATATAATTTGTCAGGGAAGGTCTCCCCTCTTTGGTCAGATCTTGTATTCTACTATGAATTTCAAATAAAATTGAATAGCCCCAGAACTTGTCAAAACGTCCTTATCATACTGTGGCAGGGTAAAACTGATAGGTGTTTAGTACCCTGTGTCAGTACATAGCTCAAGTAATGGACTTCCAATTGTCTAACCTATGCTTCCTTTTCATATGATTTGTTTTACATTCCTTTCTTATCAATTTTTCACTGTAGCGTGAAAACTTATATCTCAGTCAATTGTAGCCTTTGGCATTTCCGAGTAATTGGGACAATTTTACTAATACAACTTATACCAATTATTACCTCATGTTCACCTGTGTTCTGGGCAAGCCTCAGACAGTTCTCAACCGACTGGGTCATTTCTATCTGTTTGAACTGGTCTTGGCATGACAGTCTGGCTTCTTGGGATGGAAGGGGTTAATATTAACTTGCTCTTGTGGCAGGAGTAACTTGATCCTTCTCCCTTTTGAGATTAAGTTCCCACCTTCAAAATTTCTCTTCACACAGGTTTGACTGATTTTTTTACTTCTCTCATTTGTGGATGGCTTTATACTATATTTTTGCACACTATTTTCTCACATACTTTTAGTGGATGTGATTATAATCAACGCTCCGAGCTGTTCCAGCTTTCCGACTTTTCCTATCACAATGATCCTGATAGTTTTTTAATCTATCCCGTTAATTTTTAACCTCTTTTTAAACCACAGCCAATCACAAAATAAACATTCAAAATGCCAATTTTTTTAAGATCCCATGTCTGGAATTTAACATGCCCACACTTTATAAGAACCAGAATTTAATAGGTCACTTAACCTCAATAACTCCAATTTTAATTCGGCAGTATCAGAATTAAACACACGACAAGACAGATACATTACACAAAGGAAGAAAACACACAAGACACAGTAAGAAGGGGGCGTGGCCCACAACACCGACAAAAAAACACTGATCAAGACAGGCCTTTTAAAGGGACAGTACACTTAAACAACAAAACCTTTCTTTTTCGGGTCTCTGTCTTTTAAACGTTTGTCTAGTCACTTAATTCTATCCATATTTTTTTACAGTACTGTCTCCATAAAGCAATTAGTTCTTTGGCTGAGGTACCTCTGTTATTTTCCAAATTAATTCCTGAGCCTTTTTTGGCGGCATCTAAGTTTTATCACTAGTTCCTGTTTATATCCAATCACCAGGAACTTAAACCCTGACTACCCTCAGTGATATTAACCACTGACCTACCGCTTACAAGTTATTCCCTCAGTGATATTCGACCACTGACCTCTTCCTGCTATTTCTGTGTATTCGCCAGACTGACCTGAATCTTGTAAGGACGCCACGCGAGTGTTAGCGATTGGACGATTCATCGTCAGACTGACGGATTGGAGGAAAACCGACGTAGTAAATTAAGACTACTTACATCGGGGCGCCATTTCCTTCCTCCGTGTCTGAGACAATCCGCCTCTTACTCCGCGAACTCTCGGTGAACGACCGTTAAGATCCCACTTCTGACACCAAATGACGATTCGGATTCTTTCCCCTCAGTCTGGTTCAGTAATAACTGAAGTCGAATACATTTTAAAGTTCAGCACAACTTTAATAGCAGGGTTCTTAGTCTGCAGCATTGATTTGGACTCCTGATAGAGTCCCTCGATGCTGGCAGAGCAAGAACAAAAACATACAGAAATCCACACGTTTTTATACAGATGAATAGGGTTGGAACATACTTAACGAGGGTCAACACCAATCATAAGCCGGGCATAGGTTGCCATGCGAGGTAACATTATTTCCGGCCAATCATAAATCGTCCATGTGCTGATCATGCTGCTGTTAGACATCAAAGGGGATAACTTCCTCACTTTCCAACTTGGAATGTTCTTCCCTGTTCCTTCTGTTCCTTATCTCCCAACCTGGAATGTCTTTCAACTTTGGCTAAGCTCGTTCCCTATATTGATCTGCCATAAACATGGAGACATTCAGACCAGTCCTTGACTCACATCAAAGACCTATCATTGATAAGACAATGCAGGCCTGCTGACTAAGCAAACATATGGCCCAGCAGGAGGGCCAGGCCACTTGTATCAATCTCAGTTACTAACTAATTAACCCTTTCTAACCATTTTGCATTCTGCTTCTTTGCCACGTAGACATTTTAATATTTTACCGAAAACTGACCACGTAGGGATTCTCAAGAGTACAAAAGCAAGGAAGTCATAATGAACCTTAAAAAGGCGCTGGTTCGGCCATAACTAGAATATAGTGCCCAGTTGTGGGCACCGCACTTTACAAGAATGCGGGACTTAAATTACGTGCATAGACTGGAAAGGATGGGATTGTTCTCCTTGGAACAGAGAAGGTTGAGAGGATATTTGATAGACGTGTGCAAAATCATGAAGGGTCCAGACAGAGTGGATGGAGAAAAACTGCTCCCATTGGTTGATGGGTCAAGAAGCAGAGTGCATATATTTAAGGTGATTGGCAAAAGAATCAAAGGTGATATGAGGAAAAACTTTTTTACACAGCGTGCGGTTAGTGTGTGGAATACATTGCCCGAGGAAGTGGTGGAAACAGATTCAATAATCGTCTTCAAAAGGGAACTGGATTAGTTCTTGAAACGATAAAATGTGCATGGCTGCGGGGATAAGGCGGTGCAGTGGGACCAGCTGGATTTCTCATGCATAGAGCTGGCGCAGACTCGATGGGGCGAATGGCCTCCTTCCATGTTCTAATCTTCTATGAACCTATGATTCTAATCTACTCAATCTCTCTTCATTCGACAATCCCGCCATCCCAGGGATCAGTCTGGTGAACCTTCTATGGTAAGTATATCCTTTCTTAGGTAAGGAGACCAAAATTTGTGCGCAATGTTCCAGATGCGACCTCACCAAGGCCACTAGTCACAGTCTGCCAACCTGAAACGGACGGTTTATTCCTGCTCTCTGTTTTCGGTCTGTCAACCAATTTTCTATCCATGCCAGTACATCACCCAAAATTCCAAGCGCTCTAACTCTGTTCACCAACCTCCTGTGTGGGACCTTATCGAAAGCCTTCTGCAAATTCAAATACACCACATCCAATGGTTCCCCTTTATCTATTCTAATCGTTCCATCCTCAAAAACCCCAATAGGTTTGTCAATCATGATTTCCTTTTCACAATTCCATGTTAACTCTGCCAAATCCTATTATTATTATTATCTAAGTTTCCTGTTATCACATCCTTTATAATAGATGCTAGCATTTCCATGCCACTGATGTCAGGCTGACAGGTCTGAAGGTCCTTGTTTTCTCTCTCCCTCCATTCTTAAATGTAAACAATTTTACAACACCAAGTTATAGTCCAGCAATTTTATTTTAAATTCACAAGCTTTCGGAGATTTTCTCCTTCCTCAGGCAAATGTTTCCTGAGGAAGGAGAAAATCTCCGAAAGCTTGTGAATTTAAAATAAAATTGCTGGACTATAACTTGGTGTTGTAAAATTGTTTACCATTCTTAAATAGTGGGGTTACAATTGGAGAACATCACTGTGTACTTCCCTCCAGTCTGAAAAACAGCAGTTCACCACTACTCTCTGCTTTTTGCCTTTAAGCAATTTTGTTTCATCGGTGCCACTGTTCCTTTTATCCCACGGGCTTCAATTTTTCCAACTATTATGTGGTACGTTATCAAATGCCGTTTCAGAGTCCAAATGCCCGACATCAACCACACTACCCTCATCAACCCTCTCGGTTCCTTCATCAAATAACTCACTCAAGTGGATAAGTGACTTTAGTTTTGCTGAGAGACTGGAGAATCTAAATTGTTGTCCTTCGAACAGAAAGGTTAAGGGAGATTTGATAAATGATTTCAAAATCATGAACGCTTTTGACAGAGTAAATGAGAGGAAACTCATCCCAGTGGCAGACGGCACATATTTCAGGTGATCGGCAAAAGAGCCAGGTGCGACATTAGTAACCATATCTTTATGCAGCCAATTGTTAAGATCTCGAATGCACTGCCTGAAAGGGCGGTGGAAGCAGGTTCAATAGTAACTTTCAAAAAGGAATTGGATAAATCTTTCATTGGAAAAAATTTACAGGGCTTTGGGAAAGAGCAGGGGAATGGGACTAATTCGACAGCTCTTTCAAAGAACCGGTCCAAGCACGATGGGCCGAATGGCCTCCTCCTGTGCTGTACCTATTATGATAATATGAAATACACTAATACAACCCATAACATGCAGTGCTCATGAGACTGGTGCCAAGTAATCTCTGTGCTCCTCAACAGCTCTTGGCTTCTCACCATTTCGAAAATGCTCCCCTTTATCTTTCTTGGTTCCTAAGTGAATGACCTCACACTTGCCCATCATGAACTCCATTTGCTGTAGTTTTGTGCACTCATTTCATCTTTTTACGTCCCTTTGTAACTTTCTGCTTCCATTTGCACTACTTACTGTCCCTCCTCACTTCTTATCATCTTCAAACTTGAATGCACAACACTCTACTGCTCGATACGAGTCATTCATAAATATGGTGACAAGTAGATACTCGAGTACAGATCCCTGAGGATCATCACTCTTCATATCAGACGCCGCTATTAAAGCGAGTTTAGTTGGTGGGAGGAAGCGTATTTGTGAAATGAAGCCTGTGGGAGGCAGTCAATTGGGTGTGCGAGAGAAATGCGCTGTACAGGCGGGATGCATTAGGGTTAGGGTTATGGTTATGAAATTCAAAATGTGGAGTGCATAATGTTCCATGTCAGCCGGTGATTGAAAGTAATTCACTATTACAGTCAGTTAGGGTCGCTGTGTGGTATCCGTTTCAGGGTCGGGATATTTCTGTCGGTCGAGCAGCAGACTTTTATTATGAGGGTCCCGGATTCAAGACCCTGTTCTGGCGCTGCTTTTATCAATTAAAACACCACTCAATTTACACATTAAATGATTTTGATGTAACGTTTTAAAGAAAAAGTTAACTAATTATTTCAGGCAGCAGGAAAGATCGGCGTTAATTATTCGAGTTTCGCAGTGCTGCATGAATGTAAGAATTTATAATCTTGTGTTAAAAGCAGGGCCTGAACAGGGACTTGTATCCTCCAACCTCACAATAAAAGTCTGACGCTCCACAGACTGATGGATCCGGGTTCACTTTTTTAGTTTAACACAGCGACATTCGCTGGCGGACATGGAACATTACATCTTTCACATTCTGCATTTCCGTCTGCAGTGATCCCTCCTGCACAGCGCATTTCTCACACACACACCACACCTAATGCCTGCCACAGGCCGCACTTCAGATATACTCTCCCTCCCATCAACTACACACTCTTTTATGCTTTGTGTTTCCTGGGGTTGCGTGAATGAAAGAATTGATCATCTTCAGTTAAGTTTGAGGTGAGTGCAAAGCTGTGCAGAATGTGTAAGGGTCTTAAATTAGGTTCTGACATTTAAAGAAAGCCAATTGGGTGGGTAAGAGGGGCAAGTTGGCTAAGGTAGATTTAAAAGATATGGCGGCAGATAAGCAATGGCGAATATTAAAGAATTATTTTTTTTAATTATCAACGAATATATATTCCCTTGAGGAATAAAAACTCCAGAGGAAAATTTATCCAACCGTCGCTAACTAGAGAAGTTAAGGATAGTATTAGATTAAAAGAAGATGCTTAGAATTTTGCCAGAAGACTAGTAAGCCTAAGGATTGGGAGGGTTTTAGAAATCAGCAAAGGATGACCAAGAAATTGATAAGGAGGGAGAAAAATGGATATGAGAGTAAACTTGCAAGAAATATAAAAACAGATTATGAGAGCTTCTACAAGTATATAAAAAAAGGAAGAGATTGGTGAAAGTAAACGTGGGTCCATTAGAGGCAAAGACAGGTGAAATCATCATGGTGAATAAGGAAATGGCAGAGACGCAAAACAAATATTTTGCATCTGTCTTCTCATTGGAAGACACAAAAACATACCAAAATGATGGGGTACCAAGGGTACAATGAGAATGAGGAACTGAAAGGAATTACGATTAGTGAAGAAAAAGTACTGGAGAAATTAATGGGACTAAAAGCCGAGAAATCCCGAGACCAGATAGCCGACACCCAAGGATATAAAAAGAGTTGGCTGCAAAGATAGTGAATGTATTTGTTATCATCTTCCAGAATTATCGAAATTCTAGATTGGTTCCCGCGGATTGGAAGGTAGCAAATGTAACCCCGGTATTCAAGAAAGGAGGGAGAAAACAGGGAAAGATAGGCCAGTCAACCTGACTTCAGTCCTGGGAAAATGCTGCACGTTGTAACAGGGTACTTAGAAAATTATAATATTATTCGGCAGAGTCAACATGGTTTTATGACACGGAAATCGTGTTTGACCAATCTATTAGAGACTTTTGAGGGTGTAACAAGCGAGGTATGTAATGGGGAATCAGTGGATATAGTATATTTGGCTATTTAAAAGGCATTTTATAAGGTGCCACACTGGAGGTTGTTGCACATCAGGGCTCATGGGATTGGACGTAATATATTAGCATGGATTGAGGGTTATTTAACGGACAGAAAACAGAGAGAAGGAATATAGGGGTCATTTTCGGATTTGCAGGTTGTAACTAGAGGGGTGCCGCAAGGATCAGTGCTTGGGCATCAGCTATTTACAATATTGTATCCTTGCTGTGATCGGCATTCCAGGTAAATAATGTCAGAAATGTTAATACCTGTTTAATGCTATATATTGGTTAACATGTTAAAACCGTGGCCATCTTTTTTATATGGTTACTTGTATGCCAGGAATATTTACACCCTCGGCATGCAGCGCTTATTATGGTTACATACTAGATAACCATAGAATCGAAAACAATACCAGAGGCAACGGAGTGTGCGCATGCTCCGTGGACCCCGAGGGAAACATCTTCCCGGGCATTCTGTTAGGTTCATTGGGTCTCATATTAATTCAGTGAAGTCTTGACTCAATCATTACAAAGATTGAACAAATTTTGTACTCTGATGATGAATGTTAATGACTCGGCTAGAACATTACAGGTGGTGAGTCTATTATAACATTGCTGGTGGCGACTCTATTCTAACATTGATGGCGGTGAGTCTATTATAACATTGCTGGTGGTGAGTCTATTATAACATTGCTGGTGGTGAGTCTATAATAACATTGCTGGTGGCGACTCTATTCTAACATTGCTGGTGTCGACTCGATTCTAACATTGATGTCGGTGACACTGTTATAATATTGCCGGTGGCCACTCGACTACAAAACTACTGGTGGCGACTCGACAATTACATTACCAGTGGTGACTCCACTCGAACATTACTGGTGGCGACACTGCTGTAACATTAATGGTGGCGTCTCTACTATAACATTATTGGTGGTGACCCTACTCTAACATTACTGGTGGTGATCCTACTCTAACATTATTGGTGGTGACCCTACTCTAACATTACTGGTGGTGATCCTACTCTAACATTATTGGTGGTGACTATAATCGAACATACTTGTGGTGAACACAATATAAAATAACTGGTGATGAACCTGCTCTAACATTACTGGTGGTGAAAGTAATCTAACATTTCTGGTGGTGAAACAATTCCAACATTACTGCTGGTGAACATACGCTATCATTACTGGTAGTGATCCTGCTCTAACATTACCGGTGGTGAACGTACGCTATCAATATTGGTGGTGATCCTACTCTAACATTACTGGTGGTAATCCTGTATAACATTGCTGCTGGTTCATAGGAACATAGGAACAGGAGTAGGCCATTCAGCCCATCGTGCCTGCTCCGCCATTTGATAAGATAAGAACAGAAGAACATAAGAAATAGGAGCAGGATTAGGCCAATCGGCCCCTCGAGCCTGCTCCGCCATTCAATAAGATAATGGCTGATCTGATCTAAACCTCAAATCTAAAGAACACAAGAAGTAGGAGTAGGACCCGGCCACTCAGCCACTGGGCCTGCTCCGCCACCCACAGGGCCTTGACCGATCCGAACTGAGCTTCATGTCCAATTTTCTGCCCGCTCCTCGTAACCCCTAATTCCCTTTACTTTTAGGAAACTTGGCTGACCTGTGATCTAACTCCACACACCTGCCTTTGGCCCATATCCCTTAATTCCTTTTTGTTGCCATAAAGCTATCTATCTCAGAATTAAATTTAGCAATTGAGCTGGTACCAATTGCCGTTTGCGGAAGAGAGTTCCAAACTTCGACAACCCTTTGTGTGTCGAAATGTTTTCCATTCTAGCTCCTGAAAGGTCTGGCTCCAATTTTTCGACTGTGCCCCCTAATCCTAAAATCCCCAAACAGTGGAAATAGTTTCTCTCTATCCACCCTATCTGTTCCCTTAATATCACATAAACTTCGATCAGATCACCCCTTAACCTTCGAAACTCCAGAGAATACAAGCACAATTTGTGCAATCTCTCCTCGTAACTGAAACCTTGAAGTCCGGGTATCATTCTAGTAACCCTGCGCTGCACTCCCTCCAAGGCCAATATGTCCTTCCGAAGGTGCGGTGCCCAGAACTGCTCACAGTACTCAAGGTGCGGTCCAACCAGGGTTTTGTATAGCTGCAGCATAACTTCTGCCCCCTTGCACTCTATTCCTCTGGATATAAAGGCCAAAATTCCATTTGCCTTCTTGATTATTTTCTGCACCTATTCACGACACTTCAATGATTTCTGTACCAGAACGCGTAAGTCCCTTTGGACATCCACTGTTTTTAACTTTTTAGCATTGAGAAAATAAACTGTTCTGTACTTTTTTGGTCCAAAGTGGATGACCTCACATTTGTCCACATTGAATTCCATTTGCCACAGTTTTGCCCATTCACCTAATCTATCAATATCGCTTTGTAATCTTATGTTTTCATCTACACTGCTTACAATGCCACCAATCTTTGTGTCATCGGCAAACTTAGATATGAGACTTTCTATGCCTTCATCTAAGTCGTTAATAAATATTGTGAATAATTGAGGCCCCAAGACAGATCCCTGCGGGACTCCACTAGTCATATCCTGCCGATGTGAGTACCTTCCCATTATCCCTAATCTCTGTCGCCTTTCTCTCAGACAATTTCCGAACCAAGTCCGTACTTTTCCCTCGATTCTATGGGCTTCTATCTTAGCCAACAGTCTCTTATGTGGGACCTTATCAAATGCCTTCTGGAAGTCCATATAAATAACATCCATTGACATTCCCCTGTCCACTACTTTAGTCACCTCTTCAAAAAATTCAATCAGGTTTGTCAGGCACGACCTACGTTTCAGAAATCCATGCTGGCTCTCTCTGATTAACTGAAAATTTTCGAGGTGTTCAGTCACCCTATCCTTAATTATAGACTCCAGCATTTCCCCACAACAGATGTTAGGCTAACTGATCTCTAATTCCCCGGTTTCCCTCTCTCTCCTTTCTTAAAAAGCGGAGTGACATGTGCAATTTTCTAATCTAGAGGTGCAGTTCCTGAATCTAGAGAACTTTGAAAGATTATAGTGAGGGCATCCGCAATGTGCTCACGTACTTCCTTTAAAACCCTGGGATGGAAACCATCTGGTCCTGGGGATTTGTCACTCTTTAGTGCTATTATTTTGTTCATTACTGTTGCTTTACCTATGTTAATTTTATCGAGTCCCTGTCCCCGATGCAATATATTATTTTCTTGTGATTTCCAGCATGCTATCCTCTTTTTCGACTGTAAATACTGATGCAAAGTAATTGTTCAACATGTCCGCCATTTCCCCATTGTCAATGACAATATCACCACTTTCAGTTTTTAAGGGGCCAACACTGCTCCTCTTTTTCCTAATATAACTATAAAAAGTTCTTCGTATCGGTTTTGATATCCCTTGCGAGTTTCTTTTCATACTTTCTTTTTGTAGCCCTTGCTATCTGTTTTGTGACCCTTTGTTGATCTTTGTATCTTTCCCATTCGCCAAGATCTGTGCCATTTTTTGCCTTTTTTTATGCCCCTTCCTTATGTCTTATACTGTCCCTTCCCTCTTTAGTGTTCCATGGCTGTTTTTTTTTGGCAGGTAGAGTTCTTGCCCCTCAGGGGTATGAACCGATTCTGAATCACGTTAAATGTTTCTTTAAACATTTCCCACTGATCATCAGTCGTTTTGCCCATTAACAGATATGCCCAGTTTACTGTGGACAGTCTCTGTATCATCCCATTGAAGTCGGCCTTGCCCAAGTCTCGAATCTTAGCAGCTGATTCACTTTTTTTCCCTTTCAAACACTACATTGGTGACCCTACTCTAACAGTACTGGTAATGACCCGACTCTAATATTACTGGTGGTGATCCTATTCTAACATTGCTGGTGGTGATCTTAATCAAACATTATTGGTGGTGATCCTACATTAACATTATTGGTGGTGACCCTACTCTAATCTTACTTCTGCTGCCCCTACTCTAACAATACTGGTGGTTAAACTACCCGAACATTACTTCCGGTTATCCTATTCCAAAATTACGGGTGGTCACCCTACTCGAACATTACTGTTGTGTATCCTACCCTAACATTACTTCTGATTATCCGACTCTAATATTACTGGTGTTGATCCTTATCTAACGTTACTTTTGGTGACCATATTCTAATATTAATTGTGGTGACCCAATTGTAACATTTCTGTTGGTGTCCCATTGCAATATTAGTGTTGGTGACCCTACTCTACCATTAATGTTTGTGATCCCACTCTAATATTACTGGCGGTGACTCCACTTTAACATTACTGGAGGTGACTCTACCCCAACATTACCGGTGTTGACCGAGCTATGACATTAATTTTGGTGACCATTCTATAGTATTACTGGTGGTGACCCCACTGTAACATTACTGGTGGTGGCCCTACTGTAACATTAATGGTGGTGACGTTATTAAAACATTACTGGTGTTGACACTACTCTAACATTAACGGGGAAGACACTTCCCAAACATTACTTGTGCTGACCCCATTCCAACATCACTGGTGGTGATCTTATTCTAACATTTCTGGTGGTGATACTTCTCTAACATTACTGGTGATGATTTTACTCTAACATAACTTGTGGAAATCCTGCCCTAGCAATGATGGTGGTAATCTTAATGAAACATTACTGGTGGTGATCCTGCACTAACTTTATTGCTGGTGATCCTACTCAAACAGCACTGGTGGTGACCCTACCCTCACAATACTTCCAGTTATCCAATTCTAAAAGTACTGGTGGTCACCCTACTCTAACATTACTGTTATTTATCCTACCCTAACATTTCTTCTGGTTATCCGACTCTAACATTACTGGTGGTGATCCTTTTCTAACATTACTTTTGGTGACCATATTCTAATATCAATTGTGTTGACCCAATTGTAACATTTCTGTTGGTGTCCCATTGTAATATTACTGTTGGAGATCCGACTCTACCATTACTGGTTGTGATCCCACTCTAATATAACTGGTGGTGACTCCACTTTAACATTGCTGGAGGTGATCCTACTTCAGCACTTACGGTGATGACCCAACATTACTGGCGGTGACCCTTCTACATCATTTCTGGTGGTGATCTTAATCTAAAGTTACTGGTGTTGACCCTGCTATAACATTACTGGTGGTGAACCTACGATATAATTACTGGTGGTGAACCTATTCTAAGATTACTGGTGATTAACCCGACTCTAACATTACTGGTGGTGACCCTACTCTAACATTAATGATGGTGATCCTACTCTAACATTACTGATGGTGATCCTACTCTAACATTAATGATGGTGATTCTACTCTAACATTAATGATGGTGATCCTACTCTAACATTACTGATGGTGATCCTACTCTAACATTACTGATGGTGACCGTTCTTTAACATTAATTATGATGATGCCACTATAACATTACGAGTGGTGATCCTACTCTAACATTACTGGTGGCGAGTTTACTCGAACATTACTTCTGGTTATCCTATTCTAAAAGTACTGGTGGTCACTCTACTCCAACGTTACTGTTGTGTATCCTATTATAACATTATTAGAGGTGACTCTACTCTAACATTTCTTCTGCTGATCCTACTGTAATATTACTGGTGTTGATCTAACATTACTTTTGATGACCATATGCTCATATTAATTGTTTTAACCCAATTGTAACATTTCTGTTGGTGTCCCATTGCAATATTACTGTTGGAGACCCTACTCTACCATTAGTGGTTGTGACCCCACTCTAATTTTACTGGTGGTGACTCCACTTTAACATTACTGGTGGTGAACCAACTCTATCATTACTGGTATTGAACCTACTCTCAGATTACTAGTGGTGACCCGACTCTAACATTACTGTTGGTGACCCTACTCTAAGATTACTAGTGGTGACCCGACTCTAACATTACTGGTGGTGACCCTACTCTAACATTAATTATCGTGACCATACAATAACATTGATTCTGGGTGACCCTATTGGAACATTATTGGTGGTGACACTCCATTAACATTACTGGTTGAGATACTACTCTCACATGACTGAGGGTGATTTTACTCCAACATTAATGATGGTGATTCTATTCAAACATTAGTTATGGTGATTCAATTCAAACATTATTGATGGTGATCCAACTGGAGCACTACTGGTGGTGACCCTACTATATGATTACTAATGGTGACCCTGCTCTAACATTAATAATGGTGATCCTACTCTAACATAACTGGTGGTGTGTCGACTCTAACATTACTGGTGGTGATCCTATTCTCACATTAATGATGGTGATCCTGCTCTAACATTACTGGAGGTGACCCTACCATAACATTACTGGTGTTGACCCTACTCTAACATTGCTGGTGGTGTGTCTACTGTAACATTACTGCTGGTAATCCTACGCTAACATTACTGGTGTTGACCCTACTCTAACGTTACTGGTGGCGAGTTTACTCCAACATTATTGGTGGTGACCCTACTCTACCATTACTGGTGTTGACCCGAGTCGAACATTATTGGTGGTGACCCGACTCTAACATTACTGGTGGTGATCCTACTCTAATATTACTGGTCGCGAATCGACACTAATATTACTGGTGGTGATCCTACTCTAATATTACCATGTTTATCCCATCCAATATTGTTCTCTCCTCCTTAACTACAATCTCTGCATCGTTCCCCTCTTTTCTGAAGACAGACTCAAAGTATTCATTCTTCGGCCTTCACACACTTGCTACCTCTTTGGTCTCTAATTGGCCCTACTCTTTCCTTAGTCTTGCACTTTATGTATTTATAAATCATCTCTGATTTTACTTGCCAATATTTTTTCATACCCTCACTTTGCTTTCCTAATTTTCCTAGTTTCCTTTTTAATTTCACTCCTGCACTTTCTATACTCCTCTCGGCTTTCCGCAGTTTTGAGCTTTTGGTATTTGACATAAGCTTACTTTTTTTTCCCTTATCCTACTCTGCATGCTCCTTGATATCCAGGAGGCTATCGATTTTGGAGTCTCACGCTTTTTCTTTGTTTGAACATATTTGCTCTGAACCCCCACTATCTCCTCCTTGAATGCTTCCCACTGCTCTGACACTGATTTACTTTCAAGTAGCTGTTTCCAGTCCACTTTTGTTATATTATATCTCAGCTTAGTAAAATTGGCCTTTTCTCACTTGAGAACTTTTATTCCTGGTCTATCTTTCTCGTGTTCCATAACTACGCTAATTCTAACTGAATTATGATCACTACTACCAAAATGCTCTCCCATTGATAATCCTTCCAATTATTTTGCAATTCATTCACGTGCAAATTAGGTAGATTTCTTCCTGAAAATATCATTATGGGTTACAGTATATTAGTAATTTGAGACAAGATATGTGGCAAGAGTCACATGCTTGGGAGGAACAGGTGATTTTAGTCCTATGTTTCTTAAAGCTCTCCACCACTGGAGATTTCCTTACCACACGTTGTCGGCTCTGCTGTAGACTAATTGATAGAGACTAATTGCTCGGATTAGTAAATCACAAAGAATTAAAACAAATGTACAGGACATAAACAGACCATTCTGCCCAACTGGTCCATGCCAGCGTTTATGCTCCACCTGAGCCTCCTTCCGCCCTTATTCATCCAATCCAATCACCATATCCTTTTATTATCTTCTCCCTCACGTGTTTCTGTAGTTTCCCTTCATGCTAGTCAGCTCAACTACTCCTTGTAGGAGCGAGTTTCACATTCTAACCAGTCTCTGGGTGCAGAAGGTTCTCCGGAATTCCCTATTGGATTTATTCGTCTCTAGCTTATATTTGTGACCCCTCCTTCTGGTCTCCCCCGCAAGTGGAAAATCTTCTCCACATCTACCCTTTCGTACCCTCTCATTATCTTAAAGACCTCGATCAGGTCATCCCTCAGTCTTCTATATTCTGGAGAAAAGCGCCCCAGCCGATTCAATCTTTCCTCAAAGCAGATCTTTATTGCACCTTCTCTTCAAGGATGACATAAGGACAGTCGTGAGAAAGGATCTTTGCTCAGATAATCAGAAAATAGAATCAGGGAAGAAATCAAGAAATAAGACGAGCTTGTAACAAAGCAGTAATCGTAGGAGACTTTAATATGAACATAAGGACATAAGAAATAGGAGCAGGAGTAGGCCAATCGGCCCCTCGAGCCTACTCCGCCATTCAATAAGATCATGGCTGATCTGGTCCTAACCTCAAATCTAAAATCATGTCCAATTTCCTGCCCGCTCCCCGTAACCCTAATTCCCTTTACTTGTAGGAAACTGTCTATTTCTCTTTTAAATGTATTTAATGATGTAGCTTCCACAGCTTCCTGGGGCAGCAAATTGCACAGACCTACCACCCTCTGAGTGAAGAAGATTCTCCTCATCTCAGTTTTGAAAGAGCAGCCAATTATCCTAAGATTATGCCCCCTTGTTCTAGTTTCAACCATCCTTGGGAACATCCTTACCGCATACACCTGATCAAGCCCCTTCACAATCTTATATGTTTCAATAAGATCGCCTCTCATTCTTCTGAACTCCAATGAGTAGAGTCCCAATCTACTCAACCTCTCCTCATATGTCCGCCCCCTCATCCCCGGGATTAACCGAGTGAACCTTCTTTGTACTGCCTCGATAGCAAGTATGTATTTTCTTAAGTATGGACACCAAAACTGTATACAGTATTCCAGGTGCGGTCTCACTAATACCTTATATAACTGCAGCAATACCTCCCTGTTTTTAGATTCTATCCCTCCAGCAATAAAAGCCAACATTACGTTGGCCTTCTTGATCACCTGCTGCAACTGCATACTAACCTTTAGATTTTCTTGCACGAGGATCCCCAGATCACTTTGTACTGCAGTACTTTCCAGTTTCTCGCCATTGAGATAATAACTTGCTCTCCGATTTTTCCTGCCAAAGTGCATAACCTCACATTTTCCAACATTGTATTGCATCTGCCAAATCTCCGCCCACTCACCCAGCCTGTCTATATCCCCTTGTAGGTTTTTTATGTCCTCCTCACTCTCTACTTTCCCTCCCATCTTTGTATCATCTGCCAACTTGAATATGTTACACTCGGACCCCTCCTCCAAATCGTTAATATAGATTGTAAAGAGTTGATGACCCAGCACCGACCCCAGCGGAACACCACTGGCTCCTAGTTGCCAGTCCGAGAATGTACCATTTATCCCAACTCTCTGCTTCCTGTTCGATAACCAATCCTCCACTCATGCCAGAATATTACCCCCAAACCAGTGATTCTTTATCTTGAGCAATAATCTTTTATGTGGCACCTTGTCGAATGCCTTATGGAAGTCTAAATACAATACATCCACTGGTTCCCCTTAATCCACTCTGTACGTTATATCCTCAAAGAACTCAAGCAAATTTGTCAGACATGACTTCCCCTTCGTAAAGCCATGCTGACTTTGTCCTATTAAATTATGTTTATCCAAATGTTCCGTTACTGTCTCCTTAATAATAGACTCCTAAATTTTACCCACCACAGATGTTTGGCTAACTGGTCTATAATTTGCAGCCTTCTGCCTACGACCCTTTTTAAATAACGGTGTTACATTAGCAGTTTTCCAATCTGCCGGGACCTTTGCCGAGTCCAGAGAATTTTGGAAAATTATTACCAAAGCATCCACAATCCCTACTGCCACTTCCCTCAATACCCTGGGATGTAAGCCATCAGGTCCAGGGGATTTATCAGTCTTGAGTCCCATTAATTTACTGAGTACCAATTCCTTAGTGATTTTAATCGTAATTAGCTCCACCCCCCCTCGAGCCCCCCGTTTGTCCACTGTTGGGATATTCTTCGTGTCCTCTACCGTAAAGACTGAAACAAAGTTCAGCATTTTTGCCATCTCCATTTTTCCCATCATTAATTTCCCGGTCTCATCCTCTAAGGGACCTTCGTTTGCCTTAGCCACCCTTTTTCTTTTTATATAACTGTCGAAACTCTTGCTATATGTTTTTATATTTTTTGCGAATTTATTTTCATAATCTATCTTCCCTTTCTTAATCAATCCTTTCGTTACTTTTTGCTGTCTTTTGAAGACTTCCCAAACTTCTATCCTCCCACTAAGTTTGGCCACCTTATATGTCCTTGTTTTTAGTCGGATACGATCCTTAATTTCTTTACTTAGCCACGGATGGCTGTCATTTCTTTTACACCCTTTTTTCCTCAGTGGAATATATTTTTTTTAAAAGTTGTAGAATAACTCATTAAATGAAGACCACTGTTCATGTACCGCCTTACCCTTTAAACTATTTTCCCAGTCCACTTTAATCAATTACGCTCTCATACCATCATAGTCTCCTTTATTCAAGCTCAGTACGCTTTTTTGAGAACCAACCTTCTCACCCTTTAATTGGCTATGGAATGTAACCATGTTATGGTCACTCATTCCAAGGGGATCCTTGACTAGGACATTATTAATGAATCCTGGCTCATTGCACAGGACCAGGTACAAGGTTGCTTGCCCCCTTGTAGGATCAGTTACATACTGCTCACAAAATTCATTCCTAATACACTCAATAAACTCTTCCTCAAGGCTGCCCTGCCCAATTTGATTTGTCCAGTTGATATGATAGTTAAAATCCCCCATAATTATAGCTCTTCCCTTATTACACGCCCCGACTATATCCTGATTAATACTTCTTCCAGCAGAGTTGCAACTATTAGGAGGCCTATATACTACGCCCACGAGTGTTTTTTCCCCTTATTATTCCTTATCTCTACCCAAACTGTTTCATTATCCTGATCCTTTGTCCCAATATATTTTCTCTGTATTACAGTGATTCCTTCCCTTATTAACATAGCCACCCCACGTCCCCTTCAATCCTGCCTGTCCTTCCTGATTGTTAAATACCCTGGCATATTTAATTCCCAGTCGTTTTCACCCTGCAGCCATGTTTCTGTAATGGCCACAAGATCATACCCATACATCGTTATTTGTGCCGTTAACTCGTCCATTTTGTTACGAATGCTACGTGCATTCAGATAAAGAACTTTCAAATATGTTTTGTGACACTTAGTTACTGCGTTTTCCTTTTTTAACACTTTACCTTTTTCTCCATAACTTCTGTCCCTTCCTAACACGCTTTCCTCTGGTCTCCCTGCTCAGGTTCCCAACCCCCTGCCACAGCTTTGATGCTTGGTTAATCGCCTTGCACCTTGTAGTTTTTATTGTATCTCTCGTGCCTAAAGTACACTTTCTTTCCGCTGCTCTACGCTTTTCACTTTCACTTGTTCTTGAACAACTGTTTGTACTATTTGTATTGTAGATTTCCCATGGGTCTTCCCCTCTCTTGCTGCTCTCAACTTTATTCCCTTCTGACTCCCCGCTCAGGTTCCCATCCCCCTGCCACTCCAGTTTAAACCTTCCCCAACAGCATTAGCAAACACCCCCGCGAGGACATTGGTCCCGGTCCTGCTCGGGTGTAACCCGTCCCGCTTCTACAGGTCCCACCTTCCCCAGAACCGGTCCCAATGCCCCAGGAATCTAAATCTCTTCCTCCTACACCATCCCTGCAGCGACGCATTCATCCTGTCTTTTCTCCTGTTCCTATACTCACCAGCACGTGGCACCGGCAGTAATCCTGAGATCACTAACTTTGAAGTCCTGCTTTTTAATTTATCTCCTAACTCCTTAAATTCACCTTGCAGGACCTCATCCCTTTTTGTTACCTATGTCGTTGGTGCCAATATGGACCACGACTACTGGCTGTTCACCCTCCCCCTCCAGAATGCCCTGCAGCCGCTCCGTGACATCCTTGACCCGAGCACCAGGGAGGCAACGTACCATCGTGGAGTCACGTTTGCGGCCGCAGAAACGCCTATCTATCCCCCTTACAATCGAATCCCCTATCACTATAGCCCTGCCACTCTTCTTCCTCCCATCCTGTGCAGCAGAGCCACCCGTGGTGCCCCGAACCTGGCTCTTCATATATACTGGGCAAATCAAAATTGGCAAAAGTATTTTTGGGGACAAATTCATGGAATGCATTTGAAGCAGTTTCCTAGAACAATCCATCTTGGAACCTACGATTGAACAGGCTGCTTTAGATCTTCTCTTGTGTGATGAGACAAGGTTAATTAGTAATGGATCCTTGGGGAAGAGTGACCATAATATGATAGAATTTCAAATTGAGTTCGAGAGTGACATACTTAAGTCCCAAACTCAAGCCTTAAACTTAAACAAAGACAATAACATATGTATGAGGGACGAGTTGGCTAAACTTGATTGGAAATTTAGATTAAAGGATATGACAGTAGATAAGCAATGGTGAACTTTTAAAGAAATATTTCATAATTCTCAATGAATATACATTTCAATGAGGCATAACAACTCCACAGGAAAAGTGATCCATCCGTGACGAACTAAAGAATTCATAGAATCATAGAATCATAGAATGTTACGGCACAGAAGGAGGCCATTGGGCCCTTCCGTGCCAGCCGAAAAAGAGCTATCCAGCTTAATCTCACTTTCCTGCACCTGGCCCACGGCCCTGTAGGTTATGGCACTTCAAGTGCTCATCCAAGTACTTTGTAAATGATTTGAAGGTTTCTGCCTCTCGCACCTTTTCAGGCAGTGAGTTTCAGACCCCCATCACCCTCTGGGTGAAAAAACTCTCCTCAGCTCCCCTCTAATCCATCCACCCATTACTTTGGATCTATTTCCCCTGGTCACTGACCCCTCTGCTAAGGGAAGGACGTTCTCCCTATCCACTCTATCTGTTCCCGTCATAATTTTACATACCTCAATTAAATCTCCCCTCAGCCTCCTTTGTTCCAACGAAAACAATGTTTTATACAGTTCTAGCACAAACTCCCTGCGCTTATATTCTATGCCTCAGCTAATAAAGGAAACTATTCCGTATGCCTTTTTAACCACCGTATCTACCTGTCCTGCTACATTCAGGGATCTGTGGACATGCACTCTAAGGTCCCTTGGTTCCTCTACACCTCTCAGTGTCCTCCCATTAATTGTGTGCTCCCTTGCCTTGTTTGCCCTTCAAAAATACATTACCTCACACTTCTCTGCATTTATTTCTGTTTGGCACTTATCTGCCAACTTATCAGCCCATTGATATAGAATCATAGAATCAAAGGAGTTTACAACATGGAAACAGGCCCTTCGGCCAAACATGCCCATGTCGCCCAGTTTATACCACTAAGCTAGTCCCAATTGCCTGCACTTGGCCCATATCCCTCTATACCCATCTTACCTGTCGTCTACAGCTTTCCTCCTCACTATCAACCACACGGCCAATTTTTGTATCATTTGCAAATTTCTTGATCAAGCCCCCCACATTCAAGTCCAAACCATTAATATTGACACAAAAAGCAAGGGTCCGAGTAATGAGCCTTGCGGGACCCCACTGGAAACAGCCTTCCACTCGCAATAAGTTAAGCATAGTATTAGATTAAAAGAAGAGACTTATAATTTGCCAAAAAGAGTTGTAAAGCTGAGGATCGGGAGAAATTTCGGAACCAGCAAAGGATGACCAAAAAATGATAAAGAGGGAGAATATGAGAGTTAACTGGCAAAAATATAACAACAGATTGTTAGATCTTCTTCAACTTTGTAAAAAGAAAGAGAATAGCAAAAGTAAACGTCTGTCCCTTAGAGACTGACACAGGAGAAATTATAATGGGGAATAAGGAAATGGCAGAGAATTTAATCAACTATTTTGTATCTGTCGTCACATTAGAAGTCACAAAAATCACACCAGAAATAGATGGGAACCAAGGGTCTAATGAGAGTGAGGAACTCAAAGTGATTAATATTCGGAAAGGAAAATTACTGGAGAAATGAATGGGGCTAAAAGCCGACAAATCGCCTGTGCCTGATTTCGCAGAGATAGTGAATGCGATGGTTGTGATCTTCCAACATGCTCTCGATTCTAGAACGTTCCGAGTGGATTGAAGGGGAGCAAATGTATCCTTGCTGTTCAAGAAAGGAGGGAGAGAGCAAACAAGGAACGACAGGCCAGTTAGCCTGACATCAATCGTCGGAAAAATATTGGAATCTATTATTAAGGAAGTGGTAAGAGGGCACTTCGAAAATCATAATTTGATTAGGCAGAGTCAACATGGTTTTATGAAAGGGAAATCGTGTTTGAAAAACGTATCAGACTTTTTAGAGGATGTATCAAGGTAAATAAAGGGGAACCAGTCGATGTAGTTTATTTGGATTTTCAAATGGCATGCGATAAGGTGCCACATAAAAGGTTGTTACAGGAGATAAGGGCTCATGGGGTTGGTGGTGATATATTAGCATGGATTGGTTAATGGACAGAAAACAGTCAGTAGGAATAAAAGGGTCATTTTCAGGATGGCAGGATGTAGCGAGTGAGGTGCTGCAAGGATCAGTGCTTGGGCCTCAGATATTTACCATCTACATTAATGATTTAGATGAAGGAGCCGAGAGTATTGTTTCCGCATTTGCTGGTGATACAAAGCTCGGTGGGAAAGTAAGCTGTGAAGATGAACAAAGAGTCTGCAAAGTGAATGGGCAAGAAAGTGGCAGATGGAGTATAATGTGTTTAATATGAGGTTATTCACTTTACTTTGGTAGGAAGAATAGAAAAAGAGAATATTTTTTAAATGGTGAGAAAATATCAAACGTTAGTGTTCAGAGGGATTTGTTTGTCCTTGTACACAAAACAGAGAAAATTAACATGCAGATGCAGCAAGCAGTTAGGAAGGTAAATTGTATATTGGCATTTATTGCAAGGGGGTGGAGCACAAGAGTAAGGAAACCTTGCTGCAATTGTACAGGGCTTTGGTGAGACCACACCTGGAGTACTGTGTACAGTTTTGACCTCCGTCCCGAAGGAAGGATTTACTTTCCTTCGAGACAGTGCAACGAATGTTCACTAGATTGATTCCTGGGATGAGAGGGTTGTCCGATGAGGAGTGATTGAGTAGAATGGACCGACGCACTCTGGACATTAGAAGAATGACACGTGATTTCATTGAAACATATTGGGCCCGAAATTGGGCCGTGGAGTGCGACAAGACCTCTCCAACATCCAAGATGGCGTCATGTTTGCGCACACACGTTTCCAGCGTGAAGTGCGCCATCTTGGTATAGGAGTTAGCGCAGGCGCAGATAGCGAATACTGGAATCATGTAAAGTGGGGAGAAAACGGCTTCAATCAGTGTGCAACGCTGATTTAAAGTGATAGACACCATTTTGGGACTTAACGCTCAACTCAACGCACAGTCTGAACCCCGACCATCTGAACGTGTCTCAGCGTGCCTGGGGGAGCCCCCACCATCGCTATTTAAAGGGGCCATCCAGGATTTAAGGGTTAGTGGCTGGATTATTTCTTCTGGCTGCCGAGACGTTTGTAACTGTTTTTGGAGGTCTCTTAGACGTCAATACTCGGACGCGGTGACATAGCATAACATTTAGAGCCAGGACGTGCAGGAGTGAAGTGTGAAAATGTTTTTACGCACAAAGGGTTGGAGACGTTTGGAACGCTCTTCAGGAGATGGCACTCGGTGCTAGCTCACTTGTGAATGTTAAATCTGAGATTGATAGATTTATGTGAACCAAGAGTAATAAGGCAAATGGGGCTAAGGCGGGTATATGGAGTTAGGTCATATATTCACCATGATCTCATTGAATGATGGAACAGGCTCGAGGGGCTACATGCCACTCCCACTTGCTGCCTCTTGATATGCGCCACCTTCTCCTGCAAAAAAGCGGGACGTGTTTCTGGGTGATGTGCCTGTCATGGTTGAATCGTGTGTGCCCTGTGAGTTGTGGGTGAGCGGGTTGGAGCAGTGGTAATGTATAAGCGTGAGAGGAAGCATCTTGTTGGAAGAGTTGATTACTGATGGAATTAGTTTGTTGGTATGTGGGTGATGGGAGGTGGAGTGTGTGGTGCAATTTGTAGGAGAGGCCACTTGACCGTTGACCTCACTCACCTTGCCCACTCATGTCAAAGCATTGATCTTCTTCCTGCACTGCATCCATGTTCATGATGCTGTGCGCCTGACATTGACTTTGTCCCCCACTGCCTCCTGCTGTCTCATGGATATATAACTGGAGGGCCTCTTGCACCCTCCCCACCGCCCAACCCCCTGTCCCTCCTTCTGTCCACCTCATGCACTAAGGTCTCTAGTGCATCAGAAGAACTTTGGTGCATGCACTCTCGCAGGCTTGTACCAAAACAGTTCGGCAGATTGGTGCGGTCTGGCATGGGATGTGGGATTTAGTCGTGTGCAAACTTTATTCAATGTTTTAACATAACTCATCAGTGTGTCAACATAAGGATGGGATCTGCATCTATGTTTTACATGTGCGCTGTCTGATCTCCGTTCAGACTCCGTGCAGACAGTAGACTGTTATTTTCAGCAAATTACGTTCCCAGCTGCCTTTAAGAGATTTCGAAGCAACAACCTCCCTTTAAGAGATTGGGCTCCACCTGATGGTGGACTGTGCGAATTGCATTGATTCCACGTGAAATGGAACGCTGATTGCAGGTTCGTGCTCGGCCGGCCGAAACTTGCGTCGTGCCTGCACAGGGGTCATTGGGCGCGGGGTAAGAGTACATCACGCTATCTGTCGCCAAAAACGGCCCGCATCCAATTTTTCCTGCATTGCCTCCAATTCCCCCGTTTTATTTCAGAACCTGTGTCCATTGCTGTAAAGGCAGTTTAAATCGTTTTTAGTAGCTGTTACTTTTACTTTTACACAATTTTAACTTATTCTTTTTCCTATTTATCACTCCCGGTATGTTTTTTTCAGTTATTTTGCTGTTTCCCAGACCTGGAATATTTATGGTTTCTATAACTCTGGTCCCTTTTTCTTACTCTTGTTTTATCTTTTGCACTAATATTTTCGCCTGAACCCCACCCCCCTTATCGGCTTATTAAACACCTTATTTATCCTTTCCACTCGGACTTTGGTCCCAGCCTGGTTCAGATGCCGCCTGTCCCAACGATACAGTTCCTTCCTGCCGCACCCCCATCATTCAGCCATGTGTTTACTTTACTGATCTGTTCGTCACTGTGCCGATTTGCGCCTGGCTCAGGTAATAATCCTGAGATGACTACACTGGAGGTCCTGCTTTTAAATTTAGTTCCGAACTCCTGATATTCCCATAGCAGGACCTCCTCCTTATGCCATTGGTTCTGACGTGGATCACAACAGCTGGACCCTCCCCCTGCATTTCCAGATTTTTTTCCAGTCGCTTCCAGATTTCCCTTACCCTGGAACCAAATAGGCAACAAACACTTCGGGACTCTCGATCCTGAATGCAAAGAATCGAATCTATCCCTCTAATTATCAAATCTCCCATAACTACCACCTTTCTACTCTGCACCTCCTCCCCTTGGACAGCTTTTTGCTCCAGGGTGCCTTGGTCAGCATTCTGGCTGTCCTTCCCACAGTCTTCTTCCTTATCCTCATAGGTATCAAGTGATTTGTACCTGTTGGACAGGACTAGTGTCTGTGGGACCTCCTCGTCTATATCCCCTCCTATCAGACTGCCCACTGACTACCAGCCACACTATCCCCCTCCTCTATCCTCTGAGTTGTGACTGAATTCTGGAGAATGTTGTCCAGATTTTCCATCCCCTTCCTTATGTGTCAGAGTGTCTGTAACTCGCAATCCAGCTCAAGGACTCTAAGCCGACATGTGCACAGATCCCTGAAGGTCGCAGGACAGGTAGTTAAGGTGGTTACGAAGGCATACGGCATACTTTCCTTTATTAGCAGAGGCATAGAATATAAGAGCAGGGAGGTAATGGTAGAACTTTATAAAACACTAGTTCGGCCATAGCTGGAGTAATGTGTACAGTTCTGGTCACCACATTACAGGAAGGATGTAATTGCACTAGAGAGCGCACCGAGGAGATTTACAAGGATGTTGCATGACTGTAGAATTTTACCTATTAGGAAATATTGGATAGGTTGGGGTTGTTTTCTTTGGATCAGAGGAGGCTGATCGGGGATTTAATTGAAGTGTACAAAATTATGAGGTGCCAAAATAGAGTGGATAGGGAGGATACATTTCCCATTGCAGAGAGGTCAATAACCTGAGGGCATAGATTAAAAGTGATTCGTGGAAGGATTGGAGGGGAACTGAGGAAAACATTTTTCACCCAGAGGGTGATGGGGGTCTGGAACTCACTGCCTGAAAGGGTGGAAGAGGCAGAAAGCCTCAACTCATTTAAAAAGTACTTGGATGTGCACTGGAAGTGCCGTAACCTGCAGGGCTACTGACCAAGTGCTGGAACGTGGGATTAGGCTGGGTGGCTCATTTTCGGTAGGCGCGGACACGATGGGCCGAATGGCCTCCTTCTGTGCGGTAAATTTTCTATGATTCTATGATAATGCAGATAAGCAATCTGCTGCACTCTTGAGGACCACAAACAGCCGCAGCGCCTTTTTTACCCACAGTTCTCGTTGTGCTCTCGCCAACAACTCCATTCTCATCGTATTATGTGTCTCCTGGAAAGGTAGAAGGCGAACTAGATGGAACTTGGTCTTCTTTGCGTCTAGCAAATCCTGTGTTCGTATAATTATGGTTTTGGGGCCGTGCTCAGTGAGCGGAGAACAATGGGTCTGGACAATACGTCTTCCCATTTCCGAGAGTGCACAAGATCCAAACCATTGCCAGGAGGGTTACTGGTCTCACTTTATTAAACTGTTAAACTTGACATCTAACAACAGACAGATCTCGGACTCTCTGTCTCCCATCTCAATGTGAAGATACTCGAGGGGCCTCGGGGCTGGTGGGAATGTACCAGGCCTGAGTCAGCACCGACAAGAGAACTGGAAACTAATTAATAACAGATTGCAACCCTGAATTAAGCAATCGTAATTTCACATTGGGAAATGATCTTAGTGTGAGTGACTGTTTATCTGAGAGGTCAGGCAGTGTGTTACATGGGCGAGAAGAGTTTCGGATGGAATATAAGGTCCAATCATGATGGTTTTTAGAATTTTCATTATTTAAATAATTTAGCAATTAACCACAGTGGATATTTCACTCCATTCTTTAACTCGTCTCTGAATTTACTCTGGTTCCCTGCATAAATAAATGGGTTGATGCAGGAACACCAAAACTGAAGCATGAATCCACTTTCCTCCAGAATAAAGTTTGATTCATCGAAATTAGAACCTGAGAAATAACTAACGTTAGCAATTAGGACATAGAGGAAAGTTATGAGAAACAACAACCATAACAGGATGAGACTGCCCGAAATACAGATGAGCAAAACAAAGGATTTTCTCCGGCTCTCCATCTCTGGGTCACTCTGATTCTCAACTTTGCTGCGGACCTGGAGTCTTCTGCGGATTCTAATGGCCGCTAAAATGTGCCTCACGGTCAGAGCATTGAGCAATAAAATCAGAATGAATGGGAGAGAAGGGGTTAAAATGCGGTGAATCCAGTCAAATGTGGCCCATGCGGGTGAGGTATAAAATATTAACTTTATCTTGCAGAACCAGGGTATATTGTTAATTGTATACAAAGGTTCATATATAAAATACCAGAATGTATTTTTTAAACAGCTCAGGACACAGACCGTTCCTATACCAACAGCCGCCGTTTTCTCGGTACAATATGTTGTTTTCAGCTCCTGACAACAAATGGCTACAAATCGATCAAAGGTGAACACGACCGTTACCCAGACAGAACCGACTCTAATTGCATAAATTAAGACAAAACTGAGACTCCAGACCGGGGTGATGGACAGGAAACTGAATGGGAAATAAATCCCCACAATCCGGTTTAATATCACAGCCGTGATAATGACCAGGAGATCCGTCACCGCCATGGACACCAGGTAGCAAGTAATACATCTGGAGAGACCGCACCTTCCTCGGGACAGGATCACAATCACTGCCAAGTTAACTGGAAGAGAAAAAAGGGGAGGAAATGTCTGTGTGCGAGCGAAAACAGGAAGATTAGTGATCCGACTCCCAGCAAAATCATACGTTTGACAGAATTAGGTGTGAAATTTACAACGTTGACACTTGATCCTGAGATGAAATCGATCCCATACCCTTTGGATTCCCATTTCTCTGTTTAAAATAATCATCCGGATTATAAATGAGACAGGCCAAAGACATCGGCATGTGAATTAATATAAAAACACAATGGGAACAAGAAACCCATTGAAACCAACGTGGGAACGTCAAATAGACAAGAAAAGGAACAGGTCTTAAAGAATCAGTAAAATAGTTCATAATAAATGCGAAGATTAGGTGACGGGAAAGCGCATGTATTGCAGAAGATATTTCAGAGAATAAATCATAAAACACTCGACAATAAAACTGGAAACATGCAAGAAAGAACAAAAAACTTGCATTTAAAACCGATGTTGTCCCATTGGCGACCCAATCACTCTCATCGATGAATTACTGTCAAATCATTCACTGTTGGAAAATTCAACAGTCAGCTTGTCCAAAGAGATTCCCAAACAGCGGGAGGGGTGAACAGACAATTGATAATCTCTGAATTTGCGGAGGGAATGTTGGCGAGTAGACAGTGATAACTCCAAGTTCTTCTGCTAATAGTCACCTGGGATCTTCAATGACCAGCTGACCCATTGGGACTGGCAGATGATGAGGTATCATTCGGAGAAAGCCCTTCCGACACGCTCCCTCGTTACAACTCTGCGCTGTTATGAAAAATTATCGGCTTTGTCCTGTAATGGATAGTGAACTACAACTTTGTGACTCAGAGATGAGAGATGGCACCAGTTATACAATGTGGAGAAAAGAACGAAAACGGGAACAGTCCGGGACATTGGCAGGTGAAAAGAGCAGGACGGACACCCGGAATCAGCAGCGGTCACTGGAAAACCGTCAGCAGCAGCTAATGTGGAAGAGCAGTGCCAGGCTGAACCAATGAATGGAGTTCATAGAATCATAGAATCCTAGAAGAGTAACAGCGCGGAAGGAGGCCATTCGGACCATCATGTTTCTGCCGGCTCCATGCCAGACCAATCCAGCTAGACCCACCTCCCCGCCCAATTCGCATAGCCCTGTATTTTTTTTCCTTTTAAGTACTTATCCAACCCCCTTTTGAATGCCATGATTGAATCTTCCTCTACCACCCCCTCGGGCAGTGCATTCCAGATCCTAAACATTCATCATGCAAAAAAGTTTTTCCTCACGTCACCTTTGGTTCTTTTGCCAATCATCTTAAATCGATGTCCTCTGGTCCTTGACCCTTCCGCCAATGGGAACAGTTTCTCTCTGTCTCCTCTGTCTGGACCCTTCATGATTTTCAACCTTCTCTGTTCCAAGGAGAACAACCCCAGCCTCTCCAGTCTATCCACGATTCGAAAGTCCCTCATCCCCGGAATCATTCTAGTAAATCTTTTCTGCACCGTCTCCAAGGCCTTCACATCTTTCCTAAAGTGTGGTGCCCCGAACTGACACAATACTCCAGTTGTGATCTAACCAGCGTTTTATAAAGGTTCATCATAGCTTCCGTGCTTTTGTACTATATGCCTCTATTTATAAAGCCCAGAATCCCGTACGTTTTTTTAACCGCTTTCTCAACCTGCCCTGCCACCTTCAACGATTTGTCTACAAATACGCCCAAATCTCTCTGTTCTGGTATCCATTTTGGAATTGTGCCCTTTAGTTTATATTACCTCTCCTCGTTCTTCCTACCGAAATAGATCACTTCACATTTTTCTGCGTTAAATTTCACCTGACACGTGCCCGCCCATTCCACCATCCTGTCTGTATCCTCTTGAAGTCTATCACTATCCTCCTCACTGTTTACTACACTTCCAAGTTATGGGTCATCTGCAAATTGTGAAATTGTGCCCTGTACACCCAAGTCCAAGTCATTAATATATATTAAGAAAAGCAGTGGTCCTAGTTGCGACCTCTGGGGAACACCACTGTGTACCTCCTTCCAGTACGAAATACTACCGTTCATCACTACTCTCTGTCTCCTGTTACTTCGCCAATTCTCAATTCATATATTGCCCTTTATTCCATGGCCTTCAATCTCCAGGACAAGCCTATCGTGCGGCATTTTATCAAACGCCTTTTGAAGTCCATATACACATCAACCGTATTGCCCACGTCGACCCTCTCTGTTAACACATCAAAAAACTCTATCAAGTTAGACCGATTTGCCTTGAACAAGTTAGAGACTGAGAGCAGAAAACCAGCGCTGTGCGAGTATGGGGCAAATGAAGATTCTTTAATAAAAGAGCAACTTGTTACATTCCTTATATTTTTGTTAACAACTCGCTCCGTAACAATATCCTTTAAATCAAATCAATCATTGAATTCAGTCGGGAATATTTAATCTCATCGATGAATCGTTTTTTGAGATTTGCCTGTTTTGTAAATAGTATTCAAAACGAAGACAAGTAAACTAATCATTTAATAAAGCCAGTCAGTAATGAATATATCCAGTGATTAAATTCAACCAGCTGCTTCACGATTATTCAGTTCCATCATTGATTGGTTGAATTATTTATAAATCCAGTCAATATCACAAACATTTAGTAAAACTAACACAGAGATTTGATTTAATTAATGCAGCGATAACTGACAGTGAACGCAACCAGTCTTACTGCCGTGTCGAATGCTGGGATCGGAAGCAGAGAATGTTTACCCTAATGCTGCTGTGTAACGGATCGCCAGCGGTTCCACTTCGTACTCATATGTGCAGCCCCCGATGTATCTTCCAGGTTAATTTCACAATTACAGTGAAATTGCCCTCAGTATCAAGAACGGTCACGGGAGCCGAGGGCTGAGGGCGCCCTTAGAACTGAACCCACCACCGGTCAGTTTGCAGCAGGTTATAAAGTAATTTCGATGCATAGCTTATAATAACGTGATAATGCCACTCACAATGCAATAGCTGTAATACAATATATACTCTGATATAAAAGTGTTACATTTCACTGTGCAGGACGAAGACCACAACATAAATTCAGATACGCCGTGATAACAGTGTGATAATTCAACCACCTAATAGTGTCAATAGCACAGTGGAACTACATGCACACTATGCTAACAGTTGAATATTGGGAAAATACTGGCTATCCTCTCCATTACCAAGACCACCTACTTACACCTCCATAACTTCGCCCATCTCCACACCTGCCTCAGCTCATCTGCTGCTGAAAGCCTCATCCGATAGCCTTTGTTAGCTCTGGACTCCAATATTCCAATGCTCTCCTGGCCTACCTCCCAGCTTCCACCCTCTGTCAGCATGAGCTCATCCAAAACTCTGCTGCCCGTATCCCAACTCGCACAAAGCCCCATTCACACATCCACCGCTGTGCTCATTGATTTACATTGGCTCCCGGTCATGGAACGCCTCGATCTTAAAATTCTCATCCTTGCTTTCAAATTCCATCATGGCTTCGCCCTTCCCTATTTCTACAACCTTCTCCAACCCTACAATCAAGATCTCAGCATTCCTCCAATTCTGGCCTCTTCCACATCCCTGATTCTCATCCCTCCACCATTGGCGACCTTAAGCAGCCCAGGCCGTAAACTCTGGAATTCCCTCCGTAAACCTCTCCACCTCGCTCTCCTCCTTTAAATCGCTCCTTAATACCAACCTCTTTGACCAAGCTCTTGGCCATCTGTTTTGGCATATCCTTGAGTGGTTCAGTGTCAAACTTTCTTTGATAACACCCCTGTGAAGCAACTTGGGACATTTTACTATGTTATAGGTGCTATATAAATGTAAGTTGTTACTGTTGAAGTTGCTAATTCACTGACGGTAATGCGTACCAATACCGATATAAGCGAATAATGATACCGTTAAAGGGGAGAAATTATACCGTTAAAGGGTAGAAATGATCCATTAACCGGGAGAATGATAACCACAAAGGGGAGAAATTATACAATTAAAGAGAAGAGATGATACAGTTAAAGAAGAGAAATTATACCGTTAAAAGGGAGAAATGATAACCGGGAAATAAGAGCAGTGGTACAGTTAAACAACGATTTACGTAACTAATAGCTAATTGCAATACTTTACCTGGAACACCGATAACTGCAAGGACGGGATAGTAAAGGACAACCACCAGACCTTTTGGTGATCCGTGCATTTCTATGAGAAGCTCTGAGGTGCGCTGCACGACATTCAAGTGTTGTCTTATTTATACCTGAAACAGCCTCCAGGGAGACAATTAGATATTTGATCTTCTATATTTATTACAGTAATTGAAAACAACAGATTAGTGCAGCCGCTGCCAGGCTCGTGTTTTTGTTTTGATGGATTATCTTCTATTGGATCTGACACGACTCTAAAATGGGAAACAACAGAGGTCCCGAACACATTTGGTATCATTTCCATGGTGTAATGGTGAGCACACTGGACACTGAATCCAGCGATCCAGAATTCAAATCTCCGTGGAACCTATTTTGGGGGAGGTTCTCTGGTGCTGTGGGGGAGGGTTTAAACTATTTTGGCATGGGGTGGGCACCAGAATGTAGCATTAGTAAAGGTGAAGCAAAGTGCGCAAAGGATTGGGAGAGAGGGATAGCACTAGATTAAGAAATTGTACAGCATTAGATGGGATGAAACAAAGAGCGGATCCGAGAAGGTCTAGGATAGGTGTGTGTAAAAGCACGAAGCGTGGAAAATAAGGCTGGTGAGCCGCCGGGTCAAATCGCCACATGGGAATATGATGTAGTAGCGATCACGGAGACCAGGTTCAAAAAAGGGAAAAATTGGGTATTGAATATTGCTTGATACAAGGTGTTCAGGAAAGATGGGAAAGGAGGAAAAAGGAGGTAGAGGGGGTGGCAGTGTTGATGAAGGAGAATATTGCAGTGCTGGAGACAAAGCTGGTACTCGAGTTCGGAGAATTTCAAACACTTCTCTCAGTAACTGCACCGGGCAAAACGATATCTCACTCCCATCATTAGTAAATCTCACTCCCCTCAGTTACTGCATCCTACTCCACTCAATCACTATATCCCACACACATCAGTCACTACATCGCAGTGCTCAATGCCCATGCATCCGACTCCCTTAATTCACAACAACCTACAGCACTCAATCACGGCATACTACTCCCCTCAGTCACTGCATCCCACCACTGACAGGCAAGACAACACATTCCCTTCCGTCACAGCACCTCCCTCCCCTCAGTCATCACGTCCAACTCCCCTCCATCACGGCATCCCAGCACCCTCAGTATCCACATGACACTCTCCTCAATAATTACAGCCCACTCTTCACAGTCATTGCAATCTACTTCGCACAGTCACTGCATCCCACGCCCTTCAGTCACTGCATCCTACTCCCCTCAGTCACTGCTACCTCCTCCCCTCAGTCACTGCATCCCACTCCCCTCAGTATCCACGTCCCACTCCCCTCAGTCACTGCATCCTACTCCCCTCAGTCACTGCATCCCACTCCCCTCAGTATCCACATCCCACTCCCCTCAGTCACAGCATCCCACTCCCCTCAGTCACTAAATCCCACTCCTCCAGTCACTACATCCCACTCCCCTCAGACACTTCAGCTCACTCCCCACAGTAACTACCTCCAGGTCCTTTCAGT
The DNA here is from genome assembly GCF_035084215.1 of Heptranchias perlo. NCBI lineage: Eukaryota > Metazoa > Chordata > Chondrichthyes > Hexanchiformes > Hexanchidae > Heptranchias > Heptranchias perlo. The sequence continues at coordinate 1,598,816 of NW_027139548.1, forward strand.
CTTTACATCCCACTCTCCTCAATCAGTACATCCCAATCCACTCATTCACTACACCCCACTCCTCTCAGTCACTACATCCAACTACGATCAGTCACGACTTTCTTCTCCCTTCAATCTCTACCTCCCACTCCCCTCAGTAACTGCATCCCACGCCCCTCAGTCACCACATCCCACTCCACTCAATCTCTACCTCCCGCTCCCCTCAGTCACTAACTCCTAGTTCTCTAAGTCAATACATCCCACTCCCCCCAGTTACAATATCCCACTCCCCTCATCACTACCTCCCACTCCCCCCAGGCAATACATCCCTCTCTCCTCAGCCAGTGCATCCCACTCTCCTCAGCCACTACATCCCACTCCCCTCAGTCACTTCATCCAACTCACCTCAGTCACTTCAACCCACTGCCATCAGTCACTACATCCCACTCCCCTCAGTCACAACATCCTACTCCCCTCCGTCACTACATCCCACTCCCCTCAGTCACTACATCCCACACCCATCAGTCACTACTTCCCACTCCCCTCAGTCACTACATCCCACTCCACTCAGTCACAACATCCTACTCCACTCAGTCACTACATTCCTCTCCCCTCAGTCACGGAATCCCTCTCCCCTCAGTCTCCATTTCCCACTACCCTCAGTCACTACATCACAATCACTTCCGTCCCGGCATTCCAAACGCCTCACTCAATTCAGCTCACTCCCCTCAGTCACTACCTCTAGGTCCTCTCAGACACCACATCCCACTCCCCGCAGTCACATCATCCCGTTTCCCTCAGTCACTAAATTCCTCTTGTCTCAGTCAGTACCTCCCACTCACGTCTTTCAATATCCCACTACCTTCAGTCACTGCATCCAAATCTCTTCCGTCACGACATCCCACTCTCCTCCGTCACGGCATCCCATTCCCCTTAGTCTCTTCTACCCACTCTCCTCAGTTACTACATCCCATTCCAGTCAGACAGTGCATCCCACTCGCAACAGTCACTCAGCCCACTGCACTCAGTCACTTCAGCTCACTCCCCTCAGTCACTGCATCCCACTGCCCTCAGTCTCTTCAGCCCACTCCCCTCAGTCACTGCATCCCACTGCCCTCAGTCACTTCAGCTCACTCCCCTCAGTCACTTCAGCTCACTCCCCTCAGTCACTGCATCCCACTGCCCTCAGCCTCTTCAGCCCACTCCCCTCAGTTACTACATCCCATTCCAGTTAGACACTGCATCCCACTCGCAACAGTCACTCCGCCCACTGCCCTCAGTCACTTCAGCCCACTCCCCACAGTCACTGCATCCCACTGCCCTCAGTCTCATCAGCCCACTCCCCTCAGTCACTGCATCCCACTGCCCTCAGTCTCATCAGTCCACTCCCCTCAGTCACTGCATCCCACTGCCCTCAGTCACTTCCGCTCACTCCCCTCAGTCACTGCATCCCACTGCCCTCAGTCACTTTAGCCCACTCCCGTCAGTCACTGCATCCCACTGCCCTTAGTCACTTCAGCTCACTCCCCTCAGTCACTGCATCCCACTGCCCTCAGTCACTTTAGCCCACTCCCGTCAGTCACTGCATCCCACTGTCCTCAGTCTCTTCAGCCCACTCCCCTCAGTTACTACATCCCATTCCAGTCAGACATTGTATCCCACTCCCCTCAGTCACTGCATCCTACTGCCCTCAGTCACTTCAGCTCACTCCCCTCAGTCACTACCTCCAGTTCCTCTCAGTAACTACATTCCACTCCAATCAGTCTCCACATTCCACTCCACTCAGTCACAAATCCCATTCACCTCGGTCACTATATCTCACACCAAGTCACTGAATCCTGCAGCCCTCAGTTACTAAATCACAATCTCCTCAGGCGCTGCATCAGATTCTCCTCTGTCACAGAAATCACGCTCCCCTCAATCACTGCATCCCATTCATCTTAGTCACTGCATCCCACTCATCTGAGACACTGCAACACACTCTCCTCTATCACTGCAACCCACTCAACTCAGTCACTGCCTCCCACTCCCCTCAGTCACTGAAACTCAATCCACTCAATCACTGCAACCCACTCACCTCAGACACTGCATCCCACTCACCTCAGTCAATGCAACTCACTCACCTCAGTCACTGCATCCCACTCACCTCAGGCACTGCATCCCACTCACCTCAGTCACTGCATCCCACTCCCCTCTATCACTGAAACCCACTCACCTCAGTCACTGCATCCCATTCACCTCAGTCACTGCAACCCACTCACTTCAGTCACTGCATCCCACTCACCTCAGTCACTGCAACTCACTCACCTCAGTCACTGCATTCCACTGTCCTCAGTTACTGCAACTCACTCACCTCAGACACTGCATCCCACTCACCTCAGTCACTGCTACTCACTCACCTCAGTCACTGCATCCCACTCACCGCAGTCACTGCTACTCACTCACCTCGGTCACTGCAACCCAGTCACCTCAGTCACTGCATCCCACTCCCCTCAGTCACTGCATCCCACTCACCTCAGTCACTGCTTCCCACTCCCTTCAGACACGGCAACTCACTCACCTCAGTCACTGCAACCCAGTCACCTCCGTCACTGCAACCCACTCCACTCAGTAACTATCCCACTACCCTCAGGAACTACATCCGAATCTCTTCCATTACGGCATCCCACTCTCCTCCGTCACAACAATCCCACTTCTCTCTGTCACTTCTGGTCACTCCACTCAGTCACTACATCCCACTCCCCTCAATCCCTACATCCCGCTCTACTCAGTCACAATCCCACTCCCCTCAGATCCTACATCCCACTCTCCTCAGTCACTGTCCCACTCCCCACAGTCTTAAGGTTTTAACTTCAAATCCAGTAAATTTTCGTGGTTCCTTTCGCTTTTTGATGTTTTTCATCAAATGCATTTATTTCAATGAGAGAAAACTTTTTTTCTTAAACGGCTTAAGATTCTGCCTTAATAAACAAAAACTGTCCTTGTTCTTGTTACTTTTTGCTTATCAACAAACGTATTCATTTCAGTGAGATAAAGCTTTTTTCTTAAATGGCTTAACTTTTCATCTTCGAATCCAGTAAACTTTTGTGCTTCTTGTCACTTTTTGATGGTTTTCATCAAATTAACTTAATTCAGTGTGAAAAAAGTTTTTTCTTCAATGGCTTAAGATTTTATTTTCAAATCCAGTAAATTGTCATGGTTCCTGCCACATGTTGCTTGTTTTCAACAAATGTACCTATTTTAGTGCGATAAAGCTTTTTTTTCTTGAATGACTTAAGATATTTGCTACAAACTGGTAAATCTTCGTGCTTCTTGTCACTATTTACTTGTTTTCATCAAATGGACTTAGTTCAGTGAGATAAAGCTTTTTTCTTTAATGGCTTAAGATTTTATTTTCAAATCCAGTAAATTTTCATGGTTCTTCTCACTCTTTGTTTTCATGAAATGAATTTATTTGAGTGCGATGGAGCTTTTTTGCTTGATGGCTTAAGAATTTACCTTCAAATACAAAGAAAGTTCGTGCTTCTTGTCACTTTTTGCTTTGTTTCATATAATTTTCTTATTTCAGTGAGATAAAGCTTTTTATCCTTTAATGGCTTAACTTTATATCTTCAAATCCAGTAATTTTTCGTAGTTCTTGACACTTTTTATTTGTTTTCATCAAATTAACTTATTTCCGTGTGATAAAGCCTTTGGGGAAAAAAATTGGATAAGGATCCGTTCTGGGCGATGGTGGCACATCCCCTCGACGAACGAACGCTCCGCAGGCAGCACGTGAACTTCGTGCTGTCTGCTACTTACGCTGAAATCTCCCATGTAGCAAGCGCAGTCCTCGCTGCTGGGAGGCTGCACGGAGAATGAGGAAGTTGGAAATGGGGCGTGGACAGCGCACTTCATCAGCTGCCTGCACTACTTAAAGATGCAGGCACGTTACTAATGGCAGATTCACAGCCAAGGAGGAGAAGGGAGAATGGCATCATTAGCAGCTGCACCAGCAAGAGAGCGGGCACCAAGATTCTTCGTTGATGCTCTGGTGGAAGGTGTGGACGAGAGGAAGGCAGTTAAGTACCCGCAGGGTGAACGGAGACCGTCTAGACTAAAGCTGCGTAGGGATTGGCAGGCCGTGGCACAGGAGGTGAATGCGAGGAGCATTGCACCCTGCAGGTGGGTGCAGTGCCGCCAGAAATGTAATGATTTGACACGAGTGGACAAGGTGAGTGAATGCAAGTGTCAAGTGGCACATCCGACCAACTGCACCAATACTCCATGCACGACACGTCCCATCACCCACCCAACCACCCACCAACAAGCACTGCCATTCATACGCAATGCTGCATCTCAATCGCACAAAATACCACACTTGCAGGCCACACAACCACCACTCAAGTCACACAAAGTGGCAGCTATTCTACCATGACAGACACTCACTAACACACTCCTATGTCTTGCAGTGAAGGTGGCGTATAACACCCGCCAGCAGGAGGGACCTGAGGCTGGACGGGCACGTCTACACGTCCGCACCCCTCTAGAGGAGACAGTGTTTCGGATCATTGGGCAGGCCCACCTACTCTGTGCCCTGCGACTACTCGGCCTCCGTCTCCTCGCAGCTTGACCTGCTAGGCGTGGCCTTCCTGCATTCTCCTAGTCATGTTCAATGTCCAACGGGAGCCCGAGCAGACCGCATATGGTTGGCAGGAATGTTGTTCCACCAGGGTTGTAATTATCCGACCTGTAAAGCAATACCTGCCAAAGCACTCTGAAAAGTAATGTAGCAACTCTCAATAAGAATAGGGAGCTTCAAAAAACACTTCCTACTCCTCCCCCAGCCAGAAGCAAAAGCCAGCAACTAAACTGCAACAACCGCAAGGCCCTTTGAATAGCGCTACTGGGGTGTCCTTCAGGCACTGGAAGAAACGTTAAGATGGTTGGGGATAAGACTGTGCGTTGAGATGAGCGTTAAGGTGCAAAATTGTGTGTACCACTTTAAATCAGCGTTGCACACTGATTGTAGATATTTTCTCCCCACTTTGCATGCTTCCGGCGTTCGGGGTGAGCGCATGCGCTAACTCATATACCAAGATTACTGGAGGAGTATATGAAGTACAGGGATGATGTATTGGACATGAAGAATTGGACACAATACTCTAAGCTGCTGCCTAACCATTGTTTTATAAAGGTTTAGCATAACTTCCTTGCTTCTCTCCTCCATGCCTCTATTAATAAAACCAAGATCCTGTATGCTACATGAACAGCCTTCTCAACTTGCCCTGCCATCTTCAAAGATTTTACTACGTACACCCCAAGTCTCTCTGTACCTGCAATCCCTTTGAAATTGTACCATTTGGCTTATATTCCCTCTCCTCTTTCTTCCGGCCAAGATGTATCACTTCACACTTCTTTCGTGAAATTTCATCTGCCATGTGTCAGCCCATTTCACCAGTCTGCCTATGTCCTTCTGAAGTCTCATACTATCCTCCACATTATTTACTACATTTCCGAGATTCGGCTCATCTCAACTTTGAAATTATTACCATCCGTACCCATATCCAGGTCATTAATTTATATCATGAAAGCGCAGTGGTCCGAATACTGAGCCCTGGGGAACACCTCTGCATATTTCCTTCAAGTCTGAAAAACAACCATTCACCCTACTATTTGCTTTCTGCCCCAGCAAATTTTGTATCCACGCTGCCACTGACCCTTTAATCCCTTGGACTTAAATTTTGCCAACATGCCTATTATGTGGCACTTAATCAAATGCCTTTTGCAAGTCCATATTCACAACATCAACCGTACTACACGTATCAACACTCTTCATGCAGACACCAAGAGGAGAGAGTTACAGATTTCCACTACCCTTTGTTTGAAAACGAGCTTCCTGATTTAAATCCAAAATGTTCATAAAGAATTGGTCAGATCTCGGAGAAGTGTTCGGATTGGGGAGGAGAAGTGAGGTTGATGAGAAGGGAGCAGATTGAGGAGAAAAGATCAGCTTGAGGAGAAGGGGACCGGATTGATGAGAAGGGGACCAGATTGAGGAGAAGGGGGCCGGATTGAGGAGAAGGGGTCAGATTGAGGAGAAGGGGTCAGATTGAGAAGGGATCGGATTGAGGAGAAGGGTTCAGAATGGGGAGAAGGCGTCAGATTGGGAGAATGGGTCAGATTGGGGAGAAGTCACAGATCTCGGAGAATTGGTCAGATTTGGAAGAAGGGATCAGATTGAGGAGAGGTCGTCAGATTGAAGAGAAGTCGTCAGATTGAGAAGAAGTCGTCAGATTGAGGAGAATTCGTCAGATTGAGGAGAAGGCACAGATTGAGGAGAAGGCACAGATTGAGGAGAAGGGGTCAGATTTAGGAGAAGTCGTCAGATTGAGGAAAAGGCACAGATTGAGGAGAAGGGGTCAGATTGAGGAGAAGGAGGCAGAGTTGGTGGAAGGGATCATTTGAGGAGAAGGGGTCTGATTGTGGTGAAGACGTCAGATTGAGGAGGAGGGTGCAGTTGAGGAGAATGGTTCAGATTGGCGATAAGGGATAAGATTCAAGAGAATGGGTTCAGAATTGGGAGAAAGGTTCAGATTGAGGAGAAGGGGCCAGATTGAGGATAAAGTTCAGATTGCGATGAAGGGGTGAGTTTGAGTTTGGAGGAGACTCAGAGAGTTAGATGGCGGTTGTTGAGCGGTACGTTTGCGATGCAATGGCCTGAGAAGAGGTGTTTGATCTGAAGCAATTTTGTGACGTTACCTGTGACGTAGAGGAATAGAGTGCAAAAGAAAGGACGTTATGCAAAACCTTTGTAAAACGCTGATCAGGCCTCAGCTGGAGTATGGTGTTCAATTCTGGGCACCACACTTTAGGAAGGATGTCAAGGCTTCATCGAGGGTGAAGAAGCGATTCACTGGAATGAAGCCAGGGATGAGGGTCTTCAGTTATGTGGAGAGACTGGAGAAGTTGGAATGATTCGCCTTGGAACAGAGAAGGTTCAAGGAGATTTGATAGAGGTTTTGACAGAGTAATTAAAGAGAAACTGTTCCCGCTTATATTGATCATTTTTTTGAGGCAGAAGTCAAGATTTTTGAGAAATGCTTCTATTTTATGGTAATGAATGTGGGAATTGAGAAACTTGATTTAAAACTGTTGCTTAGACAGGAACTTGATTTCTGGATTCTCAGGTTAAAAAGTTGATGTTTTACCTACTGAGCTATCCGTGCTCTTACGTTGGTTGAACACACAGCGACCTTCACTGGCTGATATGAAAGATGACAAAGAAACATAGAAAATAGAAACAGGATTAGGACATTCGGCCCTTCGAGCTTGCTTCGTCCATTCAATATGATCATGGCAGACCCTCTATCTCAATACCATAGTCCCGCTCTCTCCCCATACCCCTTGATGCCATTTGTGTCTAGAAATCTATCCAGCTCCTTCTTAAATATATTTAGTGACTTGGCCTCCACAGCCTTCTGTGGTAGAGAACTCAAGAGGTTCATCACCCTGTGAGTGAAGACATTTCTTCTCATCCCTGTCCTGAATGTCCTACCCCGTATCCTGGGACTGTGACCACTCGTTTGGGACACCCCAGCCAGGGGCAACATCCTCCCTGCATCAGGTCTGTCCAGCCCTGTCAGAATTTTATACGTTTCAACGAGATCCCCCCTCATTCTTCTAAACTCGAGTGAATACAGGCCGAGTCGACCCAATCTCTCCTCATAAAACAGTCCTGCCATCCAAGGAATCGGTCTGGTGAACCTTCGCTGCACTCCCCCTATGGCAATTATATCCTTTCTTAGGTAAGGCCAAAACTGCACAAAATACCCCAGGCGTGGTCTCACCAAGCCCTGTATAACTGCAGTAAGACATCCCTGCTCCTGTACTCAAATCCTCTTGCAATGAAGGCCAACATACCATTTGCCTTCCTAACTGTTTGCTGCACCTGCATGTTTGCTTTCAGTGACTGGTGTACAAGGACATCCAGGTCCCTTTGTGCAACAATATTTCCCAATCTATCACGATTTAATGAATACTCTGCCTTTCTGTTTTTCCTTCCGAAATGGATAACTTCACATTTATCCACATTATACTGCATCTGCCATGTATTTGTGTACTCACTCAACCTGTCTAATTCGCCCTGAAGCATCTTTGCATCCTTCTCACAACTCATGATCCCACCTAGTTTTGCATCATTAGCAAACTTGGAAATCTTACATTTGGTTCCCTCATCCAAATCATTGATATGTATTGTGAATAGCTGGGGCCCAAGCACTGATCCCTGCGGTACCCCACTAGTTACTGCCTGCCACCCAGAAAAATGCATAATTATGCCTATTCCCTGTTTCCTGTCTGTTACCCAATTTTGAATCCATGCTGTATAATACCCCCAATCTCATGTGCTTTAATTTTGCACAACAACCTCTTATGTGGGACGTTATCTAAAAATCCAAATAAACCACGTCTACTGGTTCTCCCTTATCTATTCTTCCTGTTACCTCCTCAGAAAAATCCAAGTTTGTCGAACATGATTGCCCTTTCGTAAATCCATGTTTACTTTGTCTAATCCAGCTGATATTTTCGAAATGTCCTTCAATCACATCCTTTATAATAGACTTTAACATTTTCCCTACTACTGATGTTCGGGTAACCGGTCTGTAGTTCCCTGTTTTCTCCCTCCCTCCTTTTTTAAACAGTGGGGTTACATTTCCCACCCTCCAATCTGCAGGAACTGTTCCATAATATATAGAATTTTGGAAGATGACAACTAATGCATCCACTATTTCCATGGCTACCACTTTTAGTACGCAAGGATGCAGATTTTCAGGCCCCGGGGATTTATTGTCGTTCAGTCCCATTAAGTTCTGAAGCACTATTTTATTACTAATTCTAATTTCCTTTAATTCCTCCTTCTTACTAGACCCTCGGCTCGACCAGTCCATTTGGAACAGTATCTATACAGGGGACAACCAGTGCCATAGTGTCTGTACCTAAACAGTTTTCGACCAGTCACATACTGTATCTGTACTGGGGTCAAACAGTCCCATAGCGAATGGAAATACTGGGGTCGACCAATCACATATTAACTGTACCTATACTGGGGTCCAGCAGTCCCATAGGAACTGGAACTACACCGGGGTCGCCAGTCCAATCGGAACTGTACCTATACTGGTGTCGACCAGTCCCACAGGAACAGAAACTCTACTGCGACCGACCAGTCCGAACGGATCTGGAGCTATGTTGGGGTCAACCATTCCCAAATCAAATGGAGAAAACTAGGGTTAACCAATCTCATAGCAACTGGCTTTGTAATGGGGCCGACCACTCGAATTGGAACTGCACCTATACTTGGATCGACCAGTCAAATAGGAACTGGAACTCAGTGGGGTCGACTCTTCCAATATGAACTGGACCTGTATTGAGAACGACCAGTCGCATCGGAAATGGACCTATACTGGGCCCTCACCCTCCCACCCACAACACGCTCTTTAACCGTGGCGTCAGATGTGACAAGTGATGATCCCCGTTGATCTGTATTGGAGCATCAACTTTTCACCATATTAATTAATGACTTGGATGAAGCAATAGAGAGTTGTATATCCAAGTTTGAAGGTGACACATAGTTAGGAAGGACAGTAAGTAGTGCAAATAAGAACATAAAGTTACAATGGGACGTAAACACATTAAGTGAGTGGGCAAAACTTTAGCAAATGAAGTTAATTGTGGGCAGTTTGAAGCCATCCACTTTGGAACCAAGAAAGATAAATCGGAGTATTTTCTAAATGTTGAGAACGTGGGAGCATTGGAACAGGAGGAGGCCTTCCTGCCACACTAGCCTGCTCTGCCATTCAATTAGATCATTGGCTGACCTGTATCCCACATCCATCTACGAGCTTTAAGTAACCCTTAATATAATTACCGAACAAAAATCTATTAATTGTAAGTTTTGAAATTTTCAATTGACCCTGAACCTTAACAGCTTTTTAGGGGACAGAGTTCCAGATTTCCGCTATCCATTATCTGTAGAAGTGCTTCCTGACATCACCCCTGAACAGTTTAGCTTAAACTGAAGGTTATGCCCCCTTGTTCTGGACTACCCAACCAGAGGAAAGAGTTTTTTTCGTCCCTATCAAATTCTCCAATCATATTCAACACATCAACCAAACCTGTCCTTAATCGTCTATTCTCACGTAAATACAAGCCTAGTCTATGCAACATATCCTCATAATTGAAACCTTTTAGCCCAGATATCATTCTGATGAAGTTGTGATGCACCCCCTCCAAGGCCAATATATCCTTTTTGAGGTGCGGAGACCAGAACTGAATGCAGTACTATCGATACGAGAAGCTAAGTATTGTAGGGCAGCAAAGAGATTCATCGGTACCAATCTCATGAGCACTGCATGTCAAGGGTTGTATTAATGGATTTCATAGCATCATAATAGGATAACTTTCTTGCTTTCGTACTCTATGCCTCTATTTATAAAGCGAAGGATCCCATTTCCTTTTTAACAGCCATCTCAGCTTGTCCTGCCACCTTTAGAAATGTGCTTATGAGCACCCAGAGGTCACTCTGTTCATGCACCCCCCTTTAAAATTGTACCATTTAATTTATATTGCCTCTCCTCATTATTCCTACCTTAGTGGTTGTAAATCCAGCCTTTACACTCCTGAAGACTTGTATCGATATTCCGACTCATCTTGTCTCTCACAATCGACTCAAAGTGCTTCGAAGTGCAATAACTTTTTGGACGTGCATGCTCCCTTGTTATATATCCCAATCGGCATCCATTTTGTGAACAGCAATATCCCACAAACAGCAATGAAGTGAATAGCCAGTTAATCAGTAGTTAATCTTCATTCAGTGACACGGTAATTGATTGACTTGTAACTTATCTCATTGTCCTTTGTGGCATCTTGTGTGCAATTGGCTGTCGAGTTTGTCTACAAAAGAATAGTGGCTGCACTTCATTGGCTCTGAAGCAAAGGCACGACAGAAATGCAAGTTTCTTTCTCCTACTCTCTCTTCCTTTCTTTAAACTAGTGTCAGTTGTGGGATAAATGTTGGTGAAGACCCCGGCAGAACTCCTTGTTCTTGTTCCAATAAAGCCGTGGGATCTTCAATGTCCACATGAAAAGATTCAGTGGGTAATTTTAGTCTTTGCGATGGTGTAAAATAGGCGATATCGAATTATCCATCCGTTATATGCCTCAACCGATTTTCACTTCCATCAGAATAGGAAAATTGTGCGTGGTGTATCATGGGCGGCTAATTCAAGTTGGAGTAGGTGACAATATGAAGAATTCAGATTTCCAGACAATGAAATGGCAATGAGCAGAACCAAGTGCATGTTGGGGGATTCAGAGTTTAGGTGGAAGAGCAGAGGAATGGTTGAACACGATGGATTAATTTCTATAATAGCACGATGAACAAAGGTGGTGCAATTAATGGGAGGCCTGTCCATTCATCTGAGGGCAGAAATCAGCCAGGAGTCTCTCACTCCCTCTCTCTTCATTTGTACGTGTCTATTTCTGTTTCTCAAACATAAACATACATATACACACATGCACACATACACACAGAACCACACACACTCAGAGAAACACACACAGAGATACAAATACACATACACACATACATATAGATTTGTATATACATGCACACATAGACACACACATATGTACAGAAAAACACATGCACATAGACATGCACACATAAATATCGATAGATACACTCCCACATACAGACACACCTGCACACATGCACACAGAACCACACACAGAAACACATACACATATATAAACACATGCATATACATACAAACATAGACACACACATACGTAAACATAAACACATGAACCCACATACATATAGATACACTCACAACCACATACATACACACACACACACATACAACCATAAATTGAACATTGCTGCGAGTGAATCCCAGAGTCCTTCATTGAAATGCCGAACATTTGGTTGAGAAATTGTGGACGGTAATACAATGAATTACACCGGGGAAACAAGAATTGTTTTCTGAGGTGTGAGAGCTTTCAACATTGCTGCTTACCGAATGGGCGCCACCTACGGTCATGGAGCTGCTATTTTAACATTAATCTGTTTATTTCAAAAAGATGAGGGCCTCCATTAGGATCATAGGAATTATTGGAGGAAAAATGTGCAAGGCCCATCTAGTTCTCCTTCTACCATCGCGGTAGTCGCACAACCCAACGACAATGAAGTTGTTGAATAATCCTGGCAATCAATCTCTATCAATTCGTCGACAACAAACCCAGACATGAGGGGAGGAAAACCTCGAGTCGTGGAGAAATTTGGGAACCATTGGCCCAAAGTTCCTAACAAGCCTGTTACACTTACCACATATCATAAGAACATCAGAATATGAGAAATAGGAGCAGGAGTAGGCCATACTGCCCCTCGATCCTGCTCCACCATTCAAACAGATCATGGCTGATCTTCAAACTGAACTCCACTTTCCCTCTCGATCCACATGTCCCTTGATTCCTCTAGAGTCCAAAAATCTAGCGATCCCAGCCTTGAATATACTCAACGACTGAGCATCCACAGCCCTCTGGGGTAGAGAATTCCAAAGATTCACAATCCTCTGAGTGAAGAAATTCCGCCTCATCTCACTCGTAAATGGTCGACCACGTATCTTGAGACGATGCCTCGAGTTCGAGACAGTGGAAACAGCCTCTCAGCATCTACCCAGTCAAGTCCACTCAGATTCTTATATGTTTCAATAAGATCACCTCTCATTCTTCTTAACTCCAGATTGTATAGGCCCATTCCACTCAATCTCTTCTGATGGGACAAACCTCTCAAACCAGGAATCATTCTAGTGAACTTTCTTTGCACCACGTCCAAGGCAAGTATATCCTTCGTTAGATAAGGAGACCGAACCTTTATTCCATACTCCAGGTGTGGTCTCACCAAAGCCCTGTACAATTGCAACAAGACTTCCTTACTTTTGTACTCCAACCCCCTTGCAATAAAGACCAACATGCCAATTGCCGTCCGAATTGCTTGCTGTACCTGCATATTAACTTTCTGTGTTTGTCTCAAATTGCTTATATACTGTATCCCGAAAGTGTCATTTTCTGATGTCAGACAGAGGAATTTGATATGCATGCGTTATAAGTTGTTTCGCCACCATAACGGGGCCATTCCGAGGTTCCAAGTTCCATAATTACCAATAGTTTGGCAATATCACCTCCTGCCAATAATTTAAACAAATATTTCAATCAGGTATATCCACCTTACCCATTAAATGATTCCTTACCTGCCCCCACCTTTCTGACAGCCGCCTCGCTCAGCCTCCGGAGAATGTCTCTTTCTCTCTGCAGATCATGGTCTCTCCCCAAGCGCAGGGCAATGAAAGCCTCCGGGTCTGGGTCCACGGACAGATCACTCAGTTTCCTTTGTATATTCTGGCGAAGTGATTTCTGCTGATCAGCGGGAGCTGCTGGAACCCACAACCCAATTATTAATCCATTCTGGAGTAATGAGTATTAAAATCGATACTAATTTGTAAAGAGCTTCTCAATAATCAGAAGGAATCTGTGGACGGTGCACACAGTACAAGAGCATACAGCAGGAACATTCATTGTAGTAAACAGCGAGGAGGATAATAACAGACTCCAGGAGGACATAGACAAACTGGTGAAAAGGGCAGACACATAGCAGATGAAATTTAATGCAGAGAACCAGAGGCGAGATGAGGAGAATTTTTATTTACGCAGCGAGTTGTTGTGATCTGGAATGCAACTGACTGAAATGGCGGTGGCAGCAGATTCAATAATAACTTTCAAAAGGCGAATTGAATAAATAATTGAAGGGGAGAATATTGCACGGTTATGGGGCAAAGAGCAGGGTCAATTGGATAACGCTTCCAAAGAGTCAGCACCTCCACAATTGGCCGAATTGCCTCCGTCTGTGCGGTAATCCCTCTGTGAATTTATGAAGAATAAAACAGCAGGTTTAGATTAAGCAGGAGAAACTGGAAAAACAAATCCCATTTACTGCAGTGTTCGGGTGCTGCCGGGTACGAGGCAGTAAAGAGTACGAGGGAAAGGATGATCGCCGAGGACAGTGTTGACCTGGAGCCGCGGGCCTTGTGTCAGACCCTCCTGAGCGAAGTCGGGGAGGTCGACTGGAACTTGTAAAATGGCTGGATTGGATCATTGGGCAGGTTCACCTTTTAACGTGACAGTCGGAGGCGGGTTTTAAGTGCGATGGAGTGAAACGGTCTTTGGCGAAACTCGGCAAAGTTAGTAATTCTCTTTCGTCCAATCAGCAGGTTGCACCCCGCTCGCTCACTGTCACGGTTTCTCACAGAATGCTACCGAATATTTAATTTGTTTTATCTGCGCCCGGTTCAGGAACAACAGTGTAGAAAGTGCATTTAGGAACACTGGGAACAAGAGGAGGACATTCAGCCCCTCGAGCCTGTTACACAGCAACAGGAGGAGGCGATTCCTCCCGTCGATCCTGCTCCGCCATTCAATCAGATTATGGTGGATCTTCAACCTCAACTCAAATTTCCCGCCCGATCCACATGTCCCTTGATTCCCCTGGAGTCCAAAAATCTATCGACCTCAGCCTTGAATATACTCAATGACTCAGCATCCACAGCCCTCTTGGGTAGAGAATTCCAAATATTCACCCTCATGGTGTGGAATGAGCAAAGCCCTGTACAGTTTCACTCCTGATCTGTCTCCTACTATTGCACAGGGCTAATCAAATCTTCCCCCCGCCTTCAGTTTGACTTACACAAGATACTATTGGACCAGGAAATCCCATTGACTCAGTTGGTCTCCTTGTTCTGCCATTCCGACTCTGCCTACGCCTAATTATAACATCCAACGGGTCCGTAACTAAGGCTAATGTCCTGATGACCACCCCCCACCCATAACCAACCTTCCTGATATTCCCATTCAAGTTGTCAATATGCCCTCTGTGCAAAGAAGACTTTCTGGGTGTTGTTTTGAATGTTGCCGTCAGAAGAATTCCTCAGTGCTTATTGATGTCGGTGGAATAATGAGATGTTGAAATGTAACAGGGAGTTACCCCGGGATTCCCCTCACAGAATATTTCGAGGTTTCACAGCCCACGCTCTGTAATCGATAGCCGAGTCCCTGCCACATCCTGTTCAAGGAACCAGACACGGATCTTCGTTGGCATTTGTAAATTGGGACACCGCAGGCTGCCCACCCAATGCAGGGGAGAGTCGCCTCAACCATGGCTCAACCTCAATCAACATTATCGAATATTTAAAGGTGAAATTCAAAACGTCAAATGGAACTGATCTCTCTCCAGTGATTCATGGGATAGAACTGATCCCTCTCCAGTGATTCACGGGATGGAACTGATCCCTCTCCAGTGATTCACGGGATGGAACTGATCATCCTCCAGTGATTCACAGAATGGAACTGATTCCTCTCCAGTGATTCACAGGATAGAATTGATTCCTTTTCAATGATTCACGGAATGGAACTGATCCCTCTCCAGTGATTCACGGGATGGACCTGATCCCTCTCCAGAGATTCACGGGATGGAACTGATTCCTCTCCAGTGATTCACAGGATAGAATTGATTCCTTTTCAATGATTCACGGAATGGAACTGATCCCTCTCCAGTGATTCACGGGATGGACCTGATCCCTCTCCAGTGATTCACGGGATGGTATTGATCCCTCTCCACCGATTCACTGGATGGAATTAACCCCTCTCCAGTGATTCACGGGATGGAACTGATCCCTCTCCAGTGATTCACGGGATGGTACTGATCCCTCTCCAGCGATTCACTGGATGGAATTAACCCCTCTTCAGTGATTCATGGGATGGAACTGATCCCTCTCCAGTGATTCACGGAATGGAACTGATCCTTCTCCACTGATTAACGGAATGGTACTGATGCCTCTCCAGTGATTCACGGGATGGAACTGATCCCTCGCCACCGATTCATGGGATGGACCTGATCCCTCTCCAGTGATTCAATGGATGGATCTGCTCCCTCTCCAGTAAATCACGGGATGGAACTGTTTCCTCTTCAGTGATTCACGGGATGGAACTAATCCCTCTCCAGTGATTTACGGGATGGAACTAATTCCTCTCCACTGATTCACGGAATGGAACTGATCCCTCGCCACCGATTCACGTGATGGAACTGATCCGTCTCAAGTCATTCTCCAGATGGAACTGCTCCCTCTGCAATGATTCACGGGGATGGACCTGATCCCTCTCCAGTAATTCACGGTATGGAACTGGTCCTTCAACAATGATTCACGGGATGGACCTGACCCCTCTGAAATGATTGACGGGATAGAACTGATCCCTCTCGAGTGATTCACGGGATGAAACTGATCCCTCTTCAGTGATTCACGGGATGGAAGTGCTCCCTCTGCAGTGATTCACGGGATGTAACTGATCGCTCTCCAGTGGTTCACGGGATGGAATTGATCCATCTTCAGTGATTCACGGGATGGAACTTATCCTTCTCCAGCGATTCACGGGATGGAACTAATCCCTCTCCAGTGATTCACTGGATGGAACTGAACCATCTCCATTTATTCACGGGATTGAACTAATCCCTCTCCAGTGATTCACGGGATGGAATTGATCCCTCTCCAGTGATTCACTGGATGTAACTAATCCCTCTTCAGTGATTCACGGTGTGGAACTGATCCCTCTCCAGTAATTCACGGGGATGGAACTGACCCATCTCCATTTATTCATGGGGTGGAACTGATCATCCTCCAATGATTCATGGGATGGAATTGATCGCTGTCCAGTGATTCACGGGGATGGAACTAATCCCTCTTCAGTTATTCACCGGATGGAATTTATCCCTCTCCAGTGATTCACGGGATGGAACTAATCCCTCTCCAGTGATTCACTGGATGGAATTGATCCCTCTCCAGTGAAGCACTGGATGGAACTGATCCCTCTCAAGTGATTCTCGAGATGGTACTGATCCCTCTGCAATAATTAACGGGGATGGAACTAATCCCTCTCCAGTAATTCACGGGGATGGAACTGTCCAATCTCCATTTATTCACGGGATTGAACTAATCCCTCTCCAGTGATTCACGGGATGGAATTGATCCCTCTCCAGTGATTCACTGGATGTAACTAATCACTCTTCAGTGATTCACGGTGTGGAACTGATCCCTCTCCAGTAATTCACGGGGATGGAACTGACCCATCTCCATTTATTGATGGGGTGGAACTGATCCCTCTCCAGTGATTCATGGGATGGAATTGATCGCTGTCCAGTGATTCACGGGGACGGAACTAATCCCTCTTCAGTGATTCACCGGATGGAATTTATCCCTCTCCAGTGATTCACGGGATGGAACTAATCCCTCTCCAGTGATTCACTGGATGGAATTGATCCCTCTCCAGTGAAGCACGGGATGTAACTGATCCCTCTCCAGTTATTGTCGAGATGGAACTGATCCCTCTCCAGTGGTTCACGGGGATGGAACTGACCCATCTGAAATGATTGACGGGATAGAACTGATCCCTCTCGAGTGATTCACGGGATGAAACGGATCCCTCTTCAGTGATTCACGGGATGGAAGTGTTCCCTCTGCAGTGATTCAGGGGATGGAACTGATCGCTCTCCAGTGGTTCACGGGATGGAATTGATCCATCTTCAGTGATTCACGGGATGGAACTTATCCTTCTCCAGCGATTCACGGGATGGAACTAATCCCTCTCCAGTGATTCACTGGATGGAACTGACCCATCTCCATTTATTCACGGGATTGAACTAATCCCTCTCCAGTGTTTCACGGGATGGAATTGATCCCTCTCCAGTGATTCACTGGATGTAACTAATCCCTCTTCAGTGATTCACGGTGTGGAACTGATCCCTCTCCAGTAATTCACGGGGATGGAACTGACCCATCTCCATTTATTCATGGGGTGGAACTGATCATCCTCCAATGATTCATGGGATGGAATTGATCGCTGTCCAGTGATTCACGGGGATGGAACTAATCCCTCTTCAGTGATTCACCGGATGGAATTTATCCCTCTCCAGTGATTCACGGGATGGAACTAATCCCTCTCCAGTGATTCACTGGATGGAATTGATCCCTCTCCAGTGAAGCACGGGATGTAACTGATCCCTCTCCAGTTATTGTCGAGATGGAACTGATCCCTCTCCAGTGATTCACGGGGATGGAACTGACCCATCTCCATTTATTCATGGGATTGAACTGATCCTTCTCAAATGATTTACGGGGATGGAACTGATCCCTCTCCACCGATTCACGCGAACATGCCAACTGAATCTCATTTAGAAATCTGCAACAATGGAAGCAGGAGAGTCTCACTCATCAACGCCACCGATGAAAGAAAGAAACAAACAGAGACAAAAAGGAAATAAAGAAAAGAAAGGGTGAAACTAGTGGAGTGAAGATGCCGGTGATGGACTGTGTTGTACAAGTGTAAGGAATCTTACAACACCAGGTTATAGTCCAACTGTTTTATTTGAAAATCACAAGCTTTCGGAGGCTTTCTCCTTCGTAAGGTGAGTGTGGGAATCGGATTCCATGGAAGGTTGCCGCATTTATCGTCAGAGAACAATACCTCGTGATTACAGATATTCTTTCCAACTGCCCGTTGTCAAGCCAATCAAAGTGTTCAGACAGAGAGATGTTACCTACAGGACCACCGAATAAACAAACGCCCAGAACAAAAGACAGACGGAGAGAGAGAGAGAAACATCCGAAAGGAAGAGAAAGACAGAGAATGACCCGTTTTATTAAAAACAGATAACTTTTTTTCGCTGGTGATGTTACGTGTAGCGTGACATGAACCCAAGATCCCGGTTGAGGCCGTCCTCATGGGTGCGGAACTTGGCTATCAATTTCTGCTCGACGATTTTGCGTTGTCGTATGTCTCGAAGGCCGCCATGGAGAATGCTTACCCGAAGATCGGTGGCTGAATGTCCTTGACTGCTGAATTGTTCCCCAACTGGGAGGGAACCCTCCTGTCTGGCGATTATTGCGCGGTGTCCGTTCATCCATTGTAGCAGTCTCTGCATGGTCTTGCCAATGCACCATGCTCCGGGGCATCCTTTCCTGCAACGTATGATGTAGACAACGTTGGCCGAGTCACAGGAGTATGAACCATGTACCTGGTGGGTGGTGTCCTCTCCTGTGATGGTGGTATCTGTGTCGATGATCTGGCATGTCTTGCAGAGGTTGCCGTGGCAGGGTTGTGTGCTGTCGTGGACGCTGTTCTCCTGAAAACTGGGTAATTTGCTGCGAATGATGGTTTGTTTGAGGTTGGGTGGCTGTTTAAAGGCGAGTAGTGGAGGTGTGGGGATCGCCATAGCGAGGTGTTTGTCCTCATTGATGACATGTTGAAGGCTACGGAGAACATGGCGTTGTTTCTCCGCTCCGGGGAAGTACTGGACGACGAAGGGTACTCTGTTGGTTGCGTCCCGTGTTATTCTTCTGAGGAGGTCTGTGCGATTTTTCGCTGTGGCCCGTCGGAACTGTCGATCGATGAGTCGAGCGTCATATCCCGTTCATACGAGGGCGTCTTTCAGCGTCTGTAGGTGTCCATCGCGTTCCTCCTCGTCTGAGCAGACCCTGTGTATTCGCAGGCCCTGTCCATGGGGGATGGCCTCTTTGACGTGGTTAGGGTGGGAGCTGGAAAAGTGGAGCATCGTGAGGTTTTCCGTGGGCTTGCGGTAGAGTGAGGTGCTGAGGTGCCCGTCTTTGATGGAGATTCGTGTGTCCAAGAAAGAAACCGATTCTGAGGAGTAGTCCATGGTGAGTTTAATGGTGGGATGGAACTTGTTGATGTTATCGTGTACTCTCTTCAGTGATTCTTCGCCATTGCTCCATAGGAAGAAAATGTCGTCGATGTATCTGGTGTATAGTGTTGGTTGGAGGTCCTGTGCAGTGAAGAAGTCCTGCTCGAACTTGTGCATGAAAATGTTGGCGTATTGGGGTGCGAATTTGGTCCGCATGGCTGTTCCGTGTGTTTGGTTAAAGAACTGGTTGTCGAAGGTGAAGACATTGTGATCCAGGATGAAGCGGATGAGTTGTAGGATGGCGTCTGGAGATTGACTGTTGTTGGTGTTGAGTATTGATGCTGTTGCAGCGATGCCGTCATCGTGGGGGATACTGGTGTAGAGTGCCGAGACGTCGATCGTGGTGAGAAGTGTTCCTGGTTCAACTGGTCCGTGGGTGCTGAGTTTTTGTGCGAAGTCTGTAGTGTCGCGACAGAAGCTGGGGGTTCCCTGTACGATGGCTTCAGGATGCCCTCGACGTATCCAGAGAGGTTCACACACAGGGTTCCGTTGCCTGATACGATAGGACGTCCGGGTGTGTTGGCTTTGTGTATCTTATGGAGGCAGTATCAATCTCCCACGTGGGGATGCTTTGAAGGTCTGGATCGAAGGTCTTGATCAGTTTGTTGAGCTGGTGGGTGTGCTCCTTGATCGGATCTGCGGGTAACCATGGAATCGTGGAATCATAGAATTCTGTAGCACAGAAGGAATCCATTCGGCCCATCATGCCAATGCGGGCTCTTTGTAAGAGCTATCCAATTAGTAACCTGCTCTTTTCCTTTCAATTATTTATCCAATTCATTTTCAAAGTTATTATTGAATCTGCTCCCACCGCCCTTTCAGACAGCGCATTTCAGATCATGATAACTCGATGTGTAATTTATCCCTTCATGTCGACTCTAGTTCTTAGACCAATTACTTGCATTTATACAGCGCCTTTCACCACCTCAGGACGTCCCAAAGCACTTTACAGCCAATTGCGTAGTTATTGAAGTGTAGTCACTGTTGTAATGTAGGAAACGCCTGAATCAATTTTTGCACAGCAAGATCCCACAAGCAGCAATGTGCAAAATGGCCAGATCATCTGCTTTAGTGATGTTCGTTTCGGGATAAATATTGACCAACATAACGGGAGAACTCTTCTGCTCTTCGAAATTTTGTCATGGGACCTTTTGTGTCCACGTGAGAGGGCAGATTAACATCTCGTCCAAAAGACGGCACCTCCGACCATGCAGCATTCAATCAGTAGTCCACTGAAGTTTCAGCTTAGGTTATGTGGAAAAGAACCACAGGTGAGATGAGGAGCTTTTTTTTTACACAGCGAGTTGTTATGATCTGGGATTCACTGCCTGAAAGGGCTGTGGAAGCAGCTTCATTGGTAACTTTAAAAAGGGAATTGGAAAAATACTTGAAAGGGCAAAAAAATGCAGGGTTTGCGGAAAGGGTCGGTGAGTGGGAGCAAGCTGGCCCGAATGACATCCTTCTGTGCTGTATCATTCTACGATTATATGATAAAGGTGGAACAGAGTACCGCGATACAGAGGGACAAGAACATCGGGCGATTGGTAAAGATGTGACTGAGTACAGTGATGGAGAGAGAGAGAGATACCAAAAAAAATACACAGAATTTACCAGACAGAAGCAGGCCATTCGACTCAACTGGTCGATACTGTTATTGAGATTCCATTCGAGCCTCCTCCCAACTGACTTAATCTCACCCTAACGATATAGCCCTCTATTCCTTTCTCCCTCATATCGTTATCTAGCTTCCCTAAAATGCATCTCTGTCATTCGCCTCAACTACTCCATGTGGTAGCAAGTTCCACATTCTCATCACTCTCTGGGTAAAGAAATTTCTCCTAAGTTCCTTATTGGATCTATTAGTGATTTTATTTATGGCGTCAAGTTTTGGATTCGCCAACAACTGGAAACATCTTCTCTACATCTACACTATCATATCCCTTCTCCAGAGAGAGATCGATAAATGTGTGACAAAGTACAGTGTGTGATACAGAGAGACACCAACAGTGGGAGATAGAAGAAAGTGTGACTGAGTACAGTGAGACAAAGAGACGCCATCAGGATGAGATAGATAAACATGTGACTGAGTACAGTTGATACAGACAGACACAAACAAAGGAAGATAGATGATGGTGAGACTGGGAAAAGTGAGTGATACAGAGAGACACCAACAGAGGGAGATAGATGAAGGTGAGACTGAGTACAGTGATACAGAGAGACACCAAGAGAGGGAGATGGATAAAGATGGGACGAAGTACATTGGGTGATACAGAGAGGCACCAACAGTGGGAGATCGATGAAAGTCTGACTGTGTACTATGATACAAAATGACAACAGCAGAGGGATATGGATAAAGATAATTCTGAGAACAGTAACTTAGAGATACACCAACAGAGGGAGATTGATAAAGGTGAGGATGAGTGCAATGCGAAATACACAGAGACCAATAGCGGGAGATAGATAAGGTGTGACTGACTATTCTGAACAATACAGAATCTGTATTTACAGTCGAGGAAGAGGATAGCATGCCGGACACCACTCGGGAAAGGATTTTCAATGAGGGACCGGGACTCACCATACTTAACGTATTCAAATCAACAGTAATGTCGAAAATAATGGCACTGACGAGTGAAAATCCACAGGACCAGATGAGTTCCATCCCAGGGTTGTAAAGTCCACAGGTGAGAACATTGCAGATACCCTAACTATAATCTTCCAAACTTCTGTCAAATCAGGAACCGTTCCTTTAATGTGGAAATT
Organism: Heptranchias perlo; assembly: GCF_035084215.1. Taxonomy (NCBI): domain Eukaryota; kingdom Metazoa; phylum Chordata; class Chondrichthyes; order Hexanchiformes; family Hexanchidae; genus Heptranchias; species Heptranchias perlo. The sequence goes on from NW_027139548.1 coordinate 1,621,398, forward strand.
TGTCTTTCCTCGTTTTTCCTACAGAAATGTATCACTTTGCGTTATTCTGCGTTAACTTTCCACCGCCACGCGTCCGCCCATGCCACCAGCTTCTCTGTATCCTCTTGAAGTTTATCATTCTCCTCACTGTTTGCTGCCCTTCCAAGTTTTGAGTCATCTGCAAATATTGTAATTGTGCCCTGTACACCGAAGTCCAAGTCATCAGTAAATATCAAGAAAAGCAGTGGTTCCAGCGCTAAAACATAGAAAATAGGAGCAGGAGTACGCCATTCGGCCATTCGAGGCTGCTCCGCTATTCAGGATGATCATGGCTGATCCTTTATCTCAATACCATATTTCCGTTCTCTCCACATACACCTTCATGCCTTTTGTGTCTAGAAATCTATCTCGATCCTTCTTAAATATATTCAGTGACTTGGCCTCCGCAGCCTTCTGTGGTAGAGAATTCCACAGGTTCAACACCCTCTAAGAGAATAAATTTCTCCTCATCTCATTCCTAAATATCCTACCCGTATCAGGAGACTGTGACCTCTCGTTCTGGACAACCCAGCCAGTGGAAACATCCTCCCTGCATCCAGTCCGTCTAGCCCTGTCAGGATGTTTTTATGTTTCAATGAGATCCCCTCTCGTTCTTCTAAACTCGAGTGAATACAGGCCGAGTCGACCCAATCTCTCTTCATACGACAGTCCTGCCATCCCAGGAATCAGTCCGGTGAATCATTGCTGCACTCATTCTATGGCAAGTATATCCTTTCTCCATGTGTGGTCTCACCGTGGCCCTATATAAATTCAGTAGGACATCCTTGTTCCTGTATTCAAATCATCTAGCAGTGAAGGCCAACATACTATTTGCCTTCCTAACTGCTTGCTGCACCTGCATGTTTGCTTTCAGTGACTGATGTACAAGGACTTCCAGGTCTTTTTGTACATCAACATTCCCCCAATCTATCACCATTTAAATAACACTCTGCCTTTTTGGTTTCCTTCTGAAGTGGATAACTTCACATTTATACACATTATACTGCATCTGCCATGTATTGCTCACTCACTCAACTTGTCTAAATCGCTTTGAAGCTTCTTTGCATCCTCCTCACAACTCACTATCCCACTTAGTTTTTTGTCGTCGGAAAACTTGGAAATATTGCATTAGCTTCCCTCATCCAAATCATTGATATACATTGTGAACAGTTGGGGCCCAAGCACTGATCCCTGCGGTACTCCACTAGTCACAGCCTGCCAACCCGAAAAAAGACCCATTTATTCCTACCCTCTGTTTCCTGTCTCTTAATCAATTTTCAATCCATGCCATTATATTATCCCCAATACCATGTGCTTTAAAATTGCACACTAACCTCTCATGTGGGATTTTATCAAAGGCCTTCTGAAAATCCAAATAAACCACTTTCGCTGGTTGTCCCTTATCTATTCTACCAGTTACATGCTCAAAAAACTCGAGTAATTTTGTCAAACATGACTTCACTTTCATAAATCCATGCTGACTTTGTACAATCCCGCTGATATTTTCCAAGTCTCCTTTTGTCACATCCTTCATAACAGACTCTAACATTTTCCCTCCTATTGATGTTAGGCTAACCGATCTGTAGTTCCCTGTTTTCTCTCGCCCTCTTTTTTTTAAGTAGTTGGGTTACACTACTGGTGACCCCTAGGGAACACCACTGTACACCTCCCTCCAGTCCGAAAAGCAACCGTTCACCACTATTCTCTGTTTCCTATCCCTCAGCCAATTACGTATCCATGTTGCTGCTGCCCCCTTTATTCCATGGGCCGCAATCTTGATGATAAGCCGACCGTGCGGCACTTTATGAAACGCGTTTTGAAAGTCCATATACACCACATCAACTGCATTGGCCTCATCTACTCTCTCTGTCATCTCATTAAAAAAAACTCTATCAGGGAGTTCAATGTTGGGAAGTGTACATACATTTACCTTGGATCCAAGAAAGATAGATCAGAGTATTTTCTAAGTGACGAGAAGTTAGGAACTGTGGAGGAGCGGAGGGATTGAGGGGTTAAAGTACATAAATCACTAAAAGTGAGTGGACATGTCCAAAAAGTAATTCAAAAGGCTAATGGAATGTTGACCTTTATCTGAAGCGGGCTGGAATATAAAAGGATGGAAGTTATGTTACAGCTGTACAGGGTTCTGGTTGGACCCCCATCTGGAGTAACTGTTTTCAGTTCTGGGCACCGCAACTCAGGAAGGACATATTAGCCTTGAAGGGGGTGCAGAGCAGATTCATCAGAATGATACCGGGGCTAAAAGATTTAAATTACGAGGAGAGTTTGCACAGACGAAGGTTTGTATTCTTTCGAGTATAGAAGATTAAGGGCTGATCTAATCGAGGTGTTTAAGATGATTAAAGGATTCGATAGGGTAGATAGAGAGAAACTATTTCCTCTGGTGGGGAATCCAGAACAAGGAGTATATCCTTACATTTCGAGCGAGGCCATTCAGAGCTGATGTCCAGAAGCACTTCTTCACACAGAGGGTAGTGGAAATCTGGAACTCTCTCCCCGAAACTGCTATTGAGGCTGGGGGTCAATTGAAAATTTCAAAACTGACTTTGATATACTTTTGTTAAGCCTGGACATTAAACGTTACGGTAACAAGGCTGGTAAATAGAGTCAAGCTGAAGATCAGCTTCGATCTATTTGGATGGCGGCACAGGGTTTAATGGTTGAATGGCCTCCTCCTGTTCCTATATTCCTAGAATAAGAAAAGGCGGTGAGATTAAGATGATGGTGTCACAATGAGGATCAGGGGTCAGATTGTGGAGAAGGGAACTTAATTGGACAGCTCTTTCAAAGAGCCGGCACAGGCACGACGGGCCAAATGTTCTCCTTCTGTGCAGTAAGATTCTAAGATTCCATGATCCCATGCATCAAAAGGGTCAGGTTGAGAAGAATGAGTTCAGATTAAGAGAAGTGGTGAAATTGAGGTGAATGGGTGAGATAGAGGAGAAGGGATCAGATTGAGGAGAACGGGTCAGATGGAGGAGAACGGGTCAGAATGAGGTTGGCGGAGAATTGGGCAGATTGACGGCGGTTGGAATGCGGCATGTTTGACAGGAACATAGGAACAGGAGTAGGCCATTTCTCCCCTCGAAACTGTTTCGTCATTCAATGAGATCATGGCTCATCTGAATTGAGAAGGGGTGTTGATCTGTCGCAATTTTATGACAGGGCGTGTGTTCACAGGGCAGCTGTAAGTGTATCGTGAAGGGAATGCAATTCCCTTCCATCGATAGGTTCGCTGTCCCGCTAGCTTTCCAGAGCCCCGATTATTCAGTCCGTGGTGTGTTAGATTTTGAATCCGACGGTCCAGGGTTCATGTCCTTCTTCAGGCGCTGCTTTTCTCAATGAAGACACCAATCACTTTCCACCTTAAAGTACCACTATTAGAAAATCACTTCTATCCAAAAAAAATCTCAGGTTTTGTGGCAAATGTTTAAAATATATTGATACATAATTTTCAGACCGCAGGCAAGATCAACGTAAATTGTTTGTGTTTCATGGGGCTGCAAAAACTCGCACAAATTGAGAACCTTGATTTGAAAGCAGGTCTCGGACAAGCATTTAAATTCTGGAGCCTCAGATAAAAAGTATGAAGCTTTTCCGACTGAGCTCTCGTTCAGTTTCGGACAGCGACCTTCCCTGGTTAACAAGGAACATTACCTCTTTCCCATTCCTCATTTCCTTCTGCAGTCATTCCGCCTGTGCAGTTCATTTCTCTCCCAGTCCCCACACTCCCTGCCTGCCTCGGGCCTCACTTCAAAAATACCCTTCCTCCCACCAACTTCAAGCTATTGAACATCGGCACAATCCAAGACACAGCGGACAATAAAGGCTCAAGATTCCATTTAGAAACAATTCAATCTGCTTCGGTAAAGTGTGGTCTCAGGGAAGCAGTTGGAAAGGCAAATGGTATTTTGGCCTTCGTTGCAAGCGGATTTGAGTAGAGGAGTTATGTTAGAGTGGGCTCAACATCAGTAATGTTAGAGTACGATCACCACCAGTAATATTAGATTAGGATCAACACCAGTAATTTTAGAGTAGGATCAACACCAGTAATGTTTGAGTAAGGTCAACATCATTAATGTTCGAGTAGGGTCACCATCAATAATGTTATAGTCGACTCACCACCAGTAATGTTAGAGTGCGATCACCACCAGTAATATTAGAATAGGATCACGGCCAGTAATGGTAGAGTAGGGTCTCCAACAGTAATATTAAAATGGGACAGCAACAACAATGTTACAATTGGGTCACCACAATTAATATTAGAATACGGTCACCAAAACTAATGTTAGAGAAGGTTCGCTACCAGTCATATTAGAGCAGGATAACGAGAAGTAACTTTAGAGTAGAGTCACCATCAGTACCGTTACAATAGGATAACCAGAAGTAATGTTAGGGTAGGATCACCACAAGTATATGTTAGAGTTGGATCACCACCAGTAATGTTAGATTAGGATCACCACCAGTAATATTGGAGTAGGGTCACCACCGGAAATTCTGGAGAATGATCACCACTAGTAATGTCGAGCAGGATTAACATCAGTAATTATATAGTTGGGTGACCACCAGTAAGGAATCAGTATGATCATCACCCGTAATTTTAGAGTAGGATTTTCACAAGTAATCTTATGATTGAGTCACAACCAGTGATGTTAATGTAGGGTTAGCACCAGTAATGTTAGAGTAGGTCCACCACTCGTACTGTTAGAGTTGGGTCGACAGCAGGAACATATAGTGGGGTCACCACCAGTAATGTTGGAGCAGCGTCACAATTGTTAAAGTTAGAGTCGGGTCACCATCAATAGTGATGGAGTCGGGTCACTACAAGTAATGTTAGAGTCGAGTCACCAACAGAATTTAGAGTTGCGTCACCACCAGTAATGTTAGAGTGTGTTCAACAGAAGTAACGTTACATTAGCGAAATCAACAAAAATATCTGACCAGTAATGTGAGATTAGGGTCATCACCAGTACTTTTTGAGTAGTGTCACCACCTGAAATGTTGGAGTGGCATCATCACCAGTAATGTTAGAGTAGGATTACCAACAATACTGTTATAATAGGTTCATCACAATTTAATGTTGGAGAAGGGTCACCAGCAGTAATGTTATAGTCGGATCAGCACCAGAAATGATAGACTGGGGTCACCAACATTAATGTTAGAGAAGCGTCACCTCCAATAATATTAGAGTAGGGTCACCACCCGCAATGTTAGAGTGGGGACACCATCAATAATGTTACTGTGTGGTCACAACCAGTGATGTTAGAGTGGGGTCAGCGCCAGTAATGTTAGGGAAGTGTCTTCACCGTTATTGTTAGTGTAGTGTCAACACCAGTAATGCTATAATAACGTCACCAGCATTAATGTTACAGCAGGATCACCACCAGTGATGTTACAGTTGTGTCACCACCAGTAACGTTACAGTGTGGTCACCATCAGTAATGCTGCAGCATGGTCAACAAAAATAATGTTACAGCACCGTTAATGTTAGGGAAGAATCACCTCCTGTAATGCTAGAGTTGCGACACCACCAGTAATGTTAGCATCGGATCCCATCGGTAATTTTAGTGTCGAGTCACTACCAGTAATGTTTCACTAGGATCACCGAGGGTAATGTTAGTGTAGCATCACCGCCAGTAATGTTAGAGTAGGATCACCACCAGCAATGTTAGGTTAGAGTCGCCATCGATAATGTTAAAGTAGGTTCAACACCAGTAACATTCAAGTAGGATGACCAGCAGAAATGTTAGGGAACGTTCATCGTCAGGAATGTTACAGTAGGGACATCACTGGAAATGTTAGAGTCGGATCACCTCCAGTAATGTTAAAGTGGAGTCACCACCATTCATATTAGAGTGAGATCACAATCAGTAATGGTAGAGTAGGGTCTCCAACAGTAATATTACAATGTGACACCAACAGAAATGATACAATTGGGTCACCACAATTAATGTTAGAATATGGTCATAAAAAGTAATGTTAGAGAAGGATCAAAACCAGTAATATTAGAGTCGGATGACCAGAAGTGATGTTAGAGTTGGGTCACCAGAATTTATTTTATAGTCGGTTCACCTCCAGTAATGTTAGAGTGGGGTCACCACCGGTAATATTAGATTTGGATCACCACCAATAATGTTAGAATTGGGTCACCACCAGTAATATTAGAGTAGGATCAACTCCAGTAATGTTAGAGTAGGATCACTACCAGTCATGTTAGAGTAGGTTCAACACCCGTAATGTTAGATTAGGGTCAACACGGATAATGTTGGAGTCGGATCATCACCAGTAATGTGAGGGTAGGTTCCCACCCAGTCACTTACTCTCACGAGGCACTGTTTTAGTTCTCAGTGCTGAAACTTGGGTTTGCCCGAGACCAGACACTCTCACTCTGAGATCTTTATGTACTTTGTTCCTGCAATCCTATTCATATCTTGAAATCAGTCGCACAGCTCATTCATACAGATGGATTTATGTTTCATTCCATACTCGTGTTAGCTCGGCCTCAGTGATGACAAAATCGCTTCTGAACAAGTTGGTTCTGTCAGACGGGCGGCCGAAACACGATCGCTTGTTTTGAGCCACAGTCCAAAATGAATTTCGATTGTAATCTACCTGCTGTCTCCAGAGATTAGACGACCTCAAGATTTGACAGGCGTCGTTGAGCTGACCGACCTCATCCCCTGGGATGGTGATGTTAACTTCAAGAACGTTGGTTGACGACTCTGCTTTGGTGAAACGTTACCGTTCGACTCATGTCCTCTGCTCCAGACTGAATCCACAATAGGCCCTGATAACTGCACCTGAGCTAACTGGCTGAGCTCTCACCTTCCTTCACCTCAGGCAACCTGCACATATAAGTGACACCTGTAACTCGCTGGTACAGTCTTATAATCCTACACAGCCCCGTACTATCAGCCCTGGATGTATTTTGGCACTCGTTAATGTACCGTCCACATATGCTTGGTAAAGGTTACGAAAGAAGAAGGCAAAGAGAATCTGGCAGAATATCAGAGGTCTTGAACAAATCTGCCGAGTTTATCTGCCATACATACATATGGACATACGAAACAAGAGCAGGAGTCGGCCAAAACAGATCGTCATATTCCACATGATAGTTTTCTTTTGAAAGCAGTCAATGATAGTCAACTAGAAAACAGTAAATGGCCTCACTTGTTGCGAGATAACTGTCTGGTTTTCCTTTCTCACATGCCAAAAACGTGTCTTTTGTGCTCTTAGTTCGACATGAAGTAATTCTTGAAGCCGTTCATCAGTAATTATTTGGTTAGTTTGATTCCAGGTGCTGTCGATAAATTTCACTTTTTTCATGGGTCCTTTTGTCTTCTGCTCTCCAGCATCCTGCTCTTCTTTTGGATTTTTAGCATCCAAACTGCATTGGTCTTTCTGGTCATGCTTTGCACGTTTAATTTCTGGCCCTTCTCATGTATAGCTCGCATCATTGTAGGCGTGGCCCAATATTCAGTCGCATCGCCGCCTGTTATAGGCATGGCTCAATATTCAGTCAAATCTCCGCCTGTGAGAGGCACGGTCCATTATTCAGTTCAATCGCCGTCTGTTATTGAAATCGGCCAGTATTCAGTTCAATCGCCGCCTGTTATAGACACGGTCCCATATTCAGTCCCTTCACCGCCTGTTAAAGGCACGTTCCCATATACAGTCCCATCACTCCCTGTTAAACGCACGGTCTCATATTCAGTCCCACCCCTCCCTTTTAAAGGCACGGTCCCATATTCAGTCCCATCACTTCCAGTTAAAGGCACGGTCCCATATTCAGTCCCATCACCCCCTGTTATGAGAACGGTCCCATATTCAGTTCCATCGCCACCTGTTAATGGCCCAGTACAATATTTGCTTCCATTGCCGCCCATTATAGACACGGCCCAATATTCGGTGCGATTAAAATAATGATGGAATAGAGATGAAACATCGCGAGAACATGAGCAATTGTCTATGAAAAATATCTCCGGTAATCTTAATGCTAACCTACTTGTCTCTCTGGAGTCGGGTACTTGTATTGCGTCGCAATTTTGCAATCAAGATTCTCAGCCAAGTAGCAGACTCCCAGAATGCACCAGTTCAGTTTGAGTCTCTCTCACGGGTGCAATCCAACTCCTGGAATGCAGCAGTGTCTCAGTACAATTCACTACGTTTGACTATCAATTTAGTAATGCAGCAGTCTCTCCACATAACACTCATCCCCGGTAACATTCTGGTCCATCTTTTCTGGACAGCCTCCAAGAACTTGACATTTTTCCCCAACTGTGGTGCCCAGAATTGGACACAGTGCACCAGCTGAGGCCGAACCAATCGTTTCTAAAGGTTTTGCAATACTTCCGTGCTTTTGTACTTTATGCCTGCATTAATAAAGCAAAATTTCAAATTATGCTCTGCATACTCTAATCCAGCTCATTAATACATGTCAAAAAGAGCAGTGGTCCTCATGCCGTCCACTTGGGAACACCACTGTTTACTTCCCACCAGTCTGAAAACCAACCGTTCACCACAACGCTCCGCTTTTTGTCCCTGAGCTGATTTTGTATCCAGGCTGCGACTGTCCCTTTAATCCCCGGGGCTTTAATGTTGCTTGGAAGCTTATTAAGTGGTACTTTATAAAATGTCTTTTGAAAGTCCATATCCACAATATCAACCGCGCTACCCTCATTAACCCTTTCCATTACTTCATCAAAGAACTCAATCAGGTTAGTCAAACAAGATTTTCCATTAACATGTCCGTGCTGACTTTCATTTATTATCCAATATCTTTCCGAATGCCAATTAATTTTGTCCCTGATTATTATCTCTAAAAGTTACCCCAACACCAACGTTTGGCCGATTGACCTGCAATTTCCGGGTTCATCATTCAGACCTTTTTTGAACAGAGGTGCGACATTTGCAACCGTCCAGTCCTCTGGCACAAGTCCCATATCTCCGGAGAATTGGAGGATTGTGGCCAGAGCCTCGGCAATTTCAACCCTCACTTCCCTCAGTAACCCACAATGCATCCCATCAGGACCGGGTGACTTTCATACTTTGAGAGCTGCCAGTCTTTTCAGAACCTCCTATTTATCTATTTTTATGCTATACAATATCGCTCCCAGCTCCTCCTTAAATGCTACAATGGCAGCATCCTCTTCTTTATTTAAGACCAATGAGAAATATTCATTTCGTACCCGAGCCATTCCCTCTGCCTTCGCAAGAAGATCTCCTTTTTAATCCAAAATCGGTCAGACCCTTCCTTTGAATATTCCTTCAGTATTCATATGTTTATAAATGAATTTTACGTTCCATTTTATGTTTGCCACCCATCTATTCTCATGCCTTCTCTTTGCCCCTCTTGCACCCTTTTATAAATCTCCTCCGAACTTTCTGTATTTAGCCAAGTTTTCTACTGTGTTATGTACTTTAAATTTGTCATAAGCCTCCTTTTTCTGTTTCATTGTGACCTATATATCTTTATTCATCCAGGGATCTCCATGTTTGGATGTCCTGTCTTTCGCCATCGTGTCTACTCTGTGCCCGAGCCATCTCCTCCTTCAAACCTTCCCATTGTTCAGTTGTTTTTTTGCTACTGATTTTTGATTGCAGTCCAACCGGAAAATACACTTAGTATTCGTAAAAAAAACTTCCCTCTCCTTCCCAGATAACAGTACGGAGCAATTATTGTAAATACCTGAAATCATCTCACTCAGTAGAATATCTGTGGTGTAACCATGTGTAATTATTATAACTCCCTGAAATCATCTCTCTTAGTAGAATATCTGTGGTGTAGCCATGTGCAATTATTATAACTCCCTGAAAGCATCACTCTTACTGGAATATCTGTGGTGTTGCCATGTGCAATTGTTATAATTCACTGAAATCATCTCTCTTTGCAGATTATCTATGGTGTTGCCATGTGCAATTATTATAACTCCCTGAAATCATCACTCTTGCGAGAATATCTGTGGTGTAGCCATGTATAATTATTATAACTCCCTGAAATCATCTCTCCAACTAGAATATCTGTGGTGCAGCCACGTGCAATTATTATAATTCACTGAAATCATGTCCCTTTGAATATCTGTGGTGTAGCCATGTGAAATTATAATAACTCGCTGAAATCATCTCTCTTTCAAGAATATCTGTGGTCTAACTCTATGCTTGTGTTACCAAAAGACTGTGGTTGATTATGAGATGCAGGTATTTGAACCGCTCCATGAGTCGGATTTACCCAATCGCTTTCACTCAATACATTCAGCATATTCTTGGCACTCGTTGCTAGAGCTGAAACTGTCCGTGGGTTTGCCTGTGCAACCGTTGCTACTTAACCTTGTTATGTAAGTCTGCACGTAGGTATTTGCTATTAAGTTGCTGCATAACTCTAGTGACATGTGTTTATGTCTATTAAACTTCCGTGTGCCCAGATTTTATGTTAAGTTGTGATCTGTAACCGTTAAACTGTATTTAGTGCATGACTTTGACTTGGCTTCTTCCTTGATAGTTTGTCAAGAAAGAATTTTTGGATAACCTAATCGAGGCTGAGTAAATTAAATTCGTTTTGATCCGAACTGTGTTAAATGTAGTACAGTTCAGGAACCGAATCAGGTAATATTCACCCCTCCAGATAACTGGGAGGGAAAAGCCCAGACAATTCCTCAGTGAGCGGGCAAAGGAGAAAACCAAGGACTCGCCTGTTTCCTCGGCATATATCTGTCAGGATATCAAATCCAGCTTTCCTAGAAAGGGACCTCGAAGAATTTGGAAAATACATGAATTCACAGCACAGGAGATTCTGTGCGTCTGTTGCTGTGTACGGGCCGCTTCAACACAACACAATGAGAAGTCCTCTGTTTGCACTTCAATCGAGTGCATCTAACTGGATGGCCAGCTTTTTACTTGTTAAAATAGGGACAGGCACCACAGACTAAGCAAATCGAATAACTGCGAGGAAAAATCATAGAATCATCGAAATTTAGGGCGCAGAAGGCCCATCGTGTCTGTGCCGGCAGAAAAAGAGCTACCAGGCCTAACCCCAGTTGCCAGCACTTGTTCCCTAGTCTTGTAAGTTACGGCACGTCAAGTGCATATTGAAGTACTTTTTAAGTGCGATGCGGGTTTCAACCTCTACCACCCTTTGAGGCAGTGAGTTTCAGACCCCCATTATACTTTGGTTGAAAAAAAATCTCCTCAGCTCCCCTCTAATTCTTCTAACAATTACTTTCGATCTTTCCCCTCTGTTTATTGACCTATCTGATAAGGGAAATAGGTCCTTCCTATCCACTTTATCCAGCCCCGTCATCATTTTATGCACCTCAATTAAATCTTCTCCCAGCCTCAGTTGTTCCTCAGAAAACAATCCCAGCCGATCCAAAATCTTCTCACTGCTAAAATTCTCCAATCCTGGCATAATCATCGTAAACTTCCTCTGTACCCTCTCGAGTACAATCACATCTTTCCTGTAATAAATATACAATTGAACAAAATAATGTGAAATAATAAAGTTCTTATTTTTGTCCCCGAAACTGCAATATATGCAGTAACAGTAGTGTTCCATTTAAATGTGTATTTTTGTGGCTCTTCTTGGGATAGTGAATGAACGGGAAACTTCAATGGATTGGGAGGGTGAATGAACAGATATCATTAATGAATTGGAAAGTGAATGGACCGATACGATCAATAGAATATGAAAGTGAATGGACGGGAACGATTAATGGATTGGGAAAGAGAATGGACGGATAAGTTTGTGCAAGTTTAGGGTACACGGCTATCCAAGGAGCACGGTCAACCCTTTGGTAAGTAAATGATACCACGAGCAGCGTATGAGCAAGTCACCTCTCGTATAAGTGTAGGGGCACCACTAGTACTGGAGGGGCACTGTCAGTTCAACTTTATTGCACGAGGACCAAAGGTATTGGATGAGAACTGTCACCTCTAATGTAACTGTAGGATAGATCTAATACCGGAGGAGAACGGTCACCTCTTGTGTAATTCAAGGCGCACCGCTAGCACCAGAGCAGCGCGGTTACCTCCAGTGTAACTACAGGGTACCATTAGTACCAGAGCAGCACGGTTATCTCTGGTGTAAGTGTAAGGTACAACTGGTATCGGAGGAGGTGGGATATCTCTAATTCATGAGTGGCAATGAGAATCCCTACGTGGTCAGTTTTTAGTAAAATATTAAAATGCTTACGTGGCAAAGAAGCAGAATGCAAAATGGTTAGAAAGGGTTAATTAGTTCGTAACTGAGATTGCTACAAGTGGCCTGGCCCTCCTGCTGGGCCATATGTTTGCGTAGTCAGCAGGGTTGCATGGTCTTATCAATGTAGAGTCTTTGATGTGATTCAAGGACTGGTCTGAATGTCTCCATGTTTATGGCAGATCAATATAGGTAACGAGCTTAGCCAAAATTGAAAGACATTCCAGGTTGGGAGATAAGGAACAGAAGGGACAGGGAAGAACATTCCAAGTTGGAAGGTGAGGGAGTATCCCCTTTGATGTCTAACAGCAACATGATCAGCACATGGACGATTTATGATTGGCCGGAAATAATGTAACCTCGCATGGCAACCTGTGCCCGGCTTATGATTGGTGTTGACCCTCGTTAAGTATGTTCCAACCCTATTGATTTGTATAAAAACGTGTGGATTTCTGTATGTTTTTGTTCTTGCTCTGCCAGCATAGAGGGACTCTATCAGGAGTCCAAATCCATGCTGCAGACTAAGAACCCTGCTATTAAAGTTGTGATGAACTTTAAAATGTATTCGACTTCAGATTTTACTGAACCAGACTGAGGGGAAAGAATCCGGATCGTCATTTGGTGTCAGAAGTGGGATCTTAACGGTCGTTCACCGAGAGTTCGCGGAGTAAGAGGCGGATTGTCTCAGACACGGAGGAATGAAATGGCGCCCCGATGTAAGTAGTCTTAATTTACTATGTCGGTTTTCCTCCAATCCGTCAGTCTGACGACGAATCGTCCAATCGCTAACACTCGTGTGGCGTCCTTACAAGATTCAGGTCAGTCTGGCGAATACACAGAAATAGCAGGAAGAGGTCAGTGGTCGAATATCACTGAGGGAATAACTTGTAAGCGGTAGGTCAGTGGTTAATATCACTGACGGTAGTCAGGGTTTATGTTCCTGGTGATTGGATATAAACAGGAACTAGTGATAAAACTTAGATGCCGAAAAAAAGGCTCAGGAATTAATTTGGAAAAATAACAGAGGTACCACAGCCAAAGAACTAATTGCTTTATGGAGACAGTACTGTAAAACAAAAATGGATAGAATTAAGTGACTAGACAAATGTTTAAACGACAGAGACCCGAAAAAGAAAGGTTGTGTTGTTTAAGTGTACTGTCCCTTTAAAAAGCCTGTCTTGATCAGTGTTTTTTTTGTCGGTGTTGTGGGCCATGCCCCCTTCTTACTGTGTCTTGTGTGTTTTCTTCCTTTGTGTAATGTATCTGTCTTGTCGTGTGTTTAATTCTGATACTGCTGAATTAAAATTGGAGTTATTGAGGTTAAGTGACCTATTAAATTCTGGTTCTTATAAAGTGTGGGCATGTTAAATTCCAGACATGGGATCTTCAAAAAATTGGCATTTTGAATGTTTATTTTGTGATTGGCTGTGGTTTAAAAAGAGGTTAAAAATTAACGGGATAGATTAAAAAAACTATCAGGATCATTGTGATAGGAAAAGTTGGAAAGCTGGAACAGCTCGGAGCGTTGATTATAATCACATCCACTAAAAGTATGTAAAAAAATAGTGTGCAAAAATATAGTATAAAGCAATCCACAAATGTGAGAAGTAAAAAATCAGTCAAACCTGTGTGAAGAGAAATTTTGAAGGTGGGAACTTAATCTCAAAAGGGAGAAGGATCAAGTTACTTCTACCACAAGAGCAAGTTAATATTAACCCCTTTCATCCCAAGAAGCTAGACTGTCATGCCAAGAGCAGTTCAAACAGATAGAAATGACCCAGTCGGTTGAGAACTGTCTGAGGCTTGCCCAGAACACAGGTGAACATGAGGTAATAATTGGTATAGGTTATATTAGTAAAATTGTCCCAATCACTTGGAAATGCCAAAGGCTACAATTGACTGAGATATAAGTTTTCACGCTACAGTGAAAAATTGATAAGAAAGGAATGTAAAACTAATCATATGAAAAGGAAGTCCATTACTTGAACTATGTACTGACACAGGGTACTAAACGCCTATCAGTTTTACCCTGCCACAGTATGATAAGGAAGTTTTGACAAGTTCTGGGGCTATTCAATTTTATTTGAAATTAATAGTAGAATACAAGATCTGACCAAAGAGGGGAGACCTTCCCTGACAAATTATATAACTCGCATTGAGACTGCTAAGAAAACTCAACAATTAGATCAACACCTCCTAACTCAAGTGTTAAAACAAAGAGCGACATGGAATGGAGGTGGACATCGTAAAAAGAGATAGGCAAATATGGAGACGTAAAGATCTGTGATAAGTGATATAGCAACTGCCTTTGCCTCAGTTGTTAACACCATTGATTTGACAACATTAGATCAAAAGGTCAGAGATTTAGGGTCTCGCATTAAAGATATATTAAAAGATAAATGAAAATACAGATAAGGAATTGTCTGAGGATCAAATGCTGACCATATATTTGCAAAGGATAGCTACAGTGCTAGAAACACATGCCCAAACCATTAATAAATTAATAAAAGAGGAATATAACGTATCTTAGCAGGCGGCTGCTAATGATATCTGCTTCATGTGGTTACATCTTGAAAACACAGATTAGGACTTGGAGTTAGAAATTCCAGTCTGCAGCCCTGCGTACATCTGTATGTGGGAGAGACCGTGTTTATTTCAGACAGGCTGCGTGCTTCAGAGAGAGTGGAACTAGGCAATTTCTCTCTCCTGTTTTGTTTTCTAAATTTGTTTCGGGTATAAGGATTATTCCTTTGGATAAATAAATAATAAATGAAGATTTGACAAATTAATCACTTGGGCTCTCAAGAAGATCCGCAATGGATTTTCTGTGTTTCTGTTAAAACAGGTGACCCTGTTTTTTTTTTTTGGACCACGTGAGTGTTGATGGTGCAGGATTACGAAGAGTATTTACAAAGTTACGGTGCAACCTTTGCTGGAGAAATTTGGTGCAGGAAACTATCCAGTGGTGTTAAAAATTTAAGACTTTAGCTGCAGACATCAGCAGATACCAAATTTCACAGCGTGGTGATATCAACCTGATTCTCTTCTTTTGAAAACATTTTGATTTGTTTTGTTTTAACCTATTTGTTGTCTTCCGAGACAGAGTGCTCGAGGTGGGGAGATATGGGAATTTCTCTAAAGTCATTGAATTGGGCATGATAAAAAAATCAATCTGGCATAAATATACAATCTAGTGGAAGTCAGGAAAGTGTAGTTGAGAATAGTAAATTGATAGCTTTCTCGTGGAGATATTTGTGTCCTTGCCTATAATGAATAATGAGAAAACTACACTCAATAGCCTGGCCACTACCCTGACATCAGGACCATTCAGGGGGAGATAAGCACTCTAGACACCCCTGATCTTTTTGATAAGATAACCTGAAAACCTAAGAGTGGCTACAGTGGACATAAAAGATACAAATGTATGTTGCCATCATCTGAAACGGAGACCAGGATGAAGAACATGATTACAAAGGCCTATGGCCTGGTGAGCTATTGCAACCACTCTTTAAACAAACCAGTTGCTTTTACAGGACTGAATCCTACAGGACATATGATGTGTGCCATGGAAAATGTTCGGAAATACCATGAGGAAGAAGAGACTGGCCAGCAGAAAGTTAATATCCAAGAACATTAAGCTCATTCCTATGAGATGCTGCTAGTATGCGGAGATACATGAGGAAGATACAGTGAAGAATGAGTCTCAGACAGGCTCAGTTACTTGACAACAGCACAACAGGAAAATGGTTAATGTGGTCCAGGCGAGTGAGAAATCCTTTTAAACAAGGCACTGACACATGGTCCATAGAGAAACCAACTAATTAATGAAACAGTCAGGAAACACTGGTATCAATCAAAAGGACTGAAATTAAAGTAAAGAGGGACACAGTAATTTGGATTTCCAAAATTCAGGGTTAGGTTCCCATCAGTTAACAATAAAATTGGGAGAAACAATATTTAGAAGATATCCGCACGATAGATACAAAATTACAAGATTATGAGGGGCCCAGATAAAGTAGACAGGAAGTACCTGTTTCCCCTAGCAGAGGGTTCAAGAACTAGAGGACGTAGATTTAAGCTGATTGGCTGGAACAAAATTAAAGGGATGTGTTACGAGACATGCTGTCACTGTTGGACACAGCCTAGAAGCACAGTGTGGGTTTAATAATACCGGTACCATTCCGGATATTAACTGTACCATGGAGTCCCTAGAGGCGGATCTAAAACCCACTTAAGTGGCATATGCCGGAGAGGGCAAATATTGTGTTACAACTAATTTGAAAACGTTTAAATATGCCAATCTAACTTGTGATATTTTAAGTCCAGAATTCTACTCCATTTCTGAAGTCCTGGTTCGGATTGGACCCGAGGAACTGGTAGAGATACACCGGCATAACCTCACCACCTTACAAGTTTCTGAGAATGTCAGAAAGGACTTAAAAGCATATCAGGCCACATTTGGGTATCTGACACCCCTGTTTCCTAATACTTGAAAGCATTGTGAATGGAGATACGCCTCTCCCAGAAGGTTTATTATAACCTACAACAGGACAATAACAACATTAAGCATGACATTGACCAAATTAAAGTCACCATCTGGTGAAATGACCTCTGGAATTTGGGACTGAATATACAGATCCATCTTTGGATTAGATTAGTTTCATATGTATTAGTCGTAGTGCAGTTTGTTGTAATGTGCTTCTTGATTTTCATTGCATGTAATAAATGTAAGCAGAGGATGAAGGGTTTGGCAAAGATAGTAAAACAGAGCCTGGGTGAGAATGTCCCCATTGTCTCTGTGGTTTCAACTAAGAACACATCTTAATGGTACCGGGATTAGCACCAGCTGGGGTAAGGTGCATGTAAAAGGGAAGACAATTATAGTTTGATCGGATTATCAGATGCTCTGCCTCTCTTCCACCCGGACTGGTGGCCAACACGAAGGGAACCTGGTTAAGAAGAGGTACAGCATCTAACGGGATATTGTAGGGAGAATTTGGATTAAGGGATATAATGGGGAGGGCACCAATTCACAGGTGTAAAATGGTCTGAAAGGTACCATTCAGTCTAGTTAGGCTGGAAACAAAATATAAATCACCATAGGATATTTGACTATGTTAGCCTTTTCAAACTAACATGAATAGGTTTAGCTGACCAAGGACATTCGCAGCTTACTTGAGAGATGTTTAGAAGGAGTCTGTTCCTGAGAACAGACAAGAGTACAAAGGCGTATTGATGAAACATGTCTGTGTTCTATTGGGACTTCTCTAGTTCAAGGGCTAGTCATATTCATTGTTATAATTCTGATAGTTTATTGCTTACTTAAATGTTGCTGCGCTGCAGAACCAGTGAGCACCGTAATAATTGGTTATCATGATATGATAATAGGGGGGAATGAGAATCCCTACGTGGTCAGTTTTTAGTAAAATATTAAAATGCCTACGTGGCAAAGAAGCAGAATGCAAAATGGTTAGAAAGGGTTAATTAGTTAGTAACTGAGATTGATACAAGTGGCCTGGCCCTCCTGCTGGGCCATATGTTTGCGTAGTCAGCAGGGTTGCATGGTCTTATCAATGTAGAGTCTTTGATGTGATTCAAGGACTGGTCTGAATGTCTCCATGTTCATGGCAGATCAATATAGGTAACGAGCTTAGCCAAAGTTGAAAGACATTCCAGGTTGGGAGATAAGGAACAGAAGGGACAGGGAAGAACATTCCAAGTTGGAAGGTGAGGGAGTATCCCCTTTGATGTCTAACAGCAACATGATCAGCACATGGACGATTTATGATTGGCCGGAAATAATGTAACCTCGCATGGCAACCTGTGCCCGGCTTATGATTGGTGTTGACCCTCGTTAAGTATGTTCCAACCCTATTGATTTGTATAAAAACGTGTGGATTTCTGTATGTTTTTGTTCTTGCTCTGCCAGCATAGAGGGACTCTATCAGGAGTCCAAATCCATGCTGCAGACTAAGAACCCTGCTATTAAAGTTGTGCTGAACTTTAAAATGTATTCGACTTCAGATTTTACTGAACCAGACTGAGGGGAAAGAATCCGGATCGTCAGCAATATTACTGGTACCTGGGGAAGTGATCTCACCTCGAGTGTAATTTGGTGTGTCACTACTATCAGAGGAACATGGTCACAACTAGTGCAAGTGTAAGGGTCCCTCTAATACTGGAGTAGCACGATTAATTCTTGAGTAAGAATAGAGGTACCAAAATACCGAGGCAGCAAAGTGACCACTGAGTTAACACTACTACCGGATGACCAGGATCACCATTTGTGTGAGTGTAGCGTGTATCACTAATACCAGAGGAACACGGTCACTCCTAGTTAAGTGCAGTGTACCACAAGTACCGGAGCAGAATTGTTAGCCCTAGTGAATGTTCAGAGGCATTTCAAGCAGAGAAGGAGCACAGTCACATTTAGTGTCAGTGCAGGGCTACCACAAGTACCGAAGAAGCACGGTCATCTCAAGTTTACATGTCGCGATGCCACTAGTACTGGAGGAGCGTGATGACCGCTGGTTGTTATTTAGGGTACCAATCGTACCGAAAAGACGATCATCTCTGGTGCAAGTTTAGGGTACCATTAGCATCGGAGGAGAACCGTCACGTGCAGTGAAAGTGTAGGTTTACCAGTAGTACCAGCAGAGCAGTCAACTGTAGTGTAACTGTAGGATTCATCTACTAGCGGAGGAGCAGAGTCACCTCTAGTGTAATTGTAAGTGAACCATTAGTCCCAGAGGAGGAGAGACACCTCGAGTGTATGGGTAGGGTTTCCCTACAGAAGGGAGACGGTCACATCTGGTTTAAATGTAGGGTGCCACTTTTACCGGAGGAGGAATGTAACCTCTAGTGTGAGTGTTGGTTTAACACCAGTACCGGAGGAACAAGGTCTCCACTCGTGTAAATGTTGGGGCACCTCTCATCTAGTTCCGGAGGAGAACGGTCACTTCTCCTGTAACTGTAGTGTACCACTAGAACCGGAGGAGTGCAGTCACATCTACTTTAAGTGGTAAGTGTAGAGTATCACTAATACCGAAGGAACACAGTCGCCTCTAGTGTCAGTTCAGGGTGCCACGAGTAACGGACGAGCAAGTTATCTCTTATCTAAGTGTAGATGTTCCATTCGTACCGGAGGAGTGCAGTCACATCTAGTGTAAGTGTAGTGGTAGCAGCAGTACCGGAGGAACACGGTCACCACTAGTGTAGTGGTGGAGGAGAACGGTCACCTCTAGTTTAAGTGCAGAGGTACCACAAACACTGGAGGAGCACGATCACCACGAGTGTAACTGTAGGCGCACCACGAGTAGAGAAGGAGCAAGGTCACCCAAGTGTAAATGGAGGGTAACATTAATACCGAAGGAGAACGGACACCACTCGTCTAATTTTAGGGACACCACTAGCAGAGAAGGATCACGGTCAGAGCAGGTTCACCACCAATAATGTTAGCATGGGGTCACCATCAGTAATGTTAGAGTAGGGTCACCACCAGTAATCTTAGAGTAGGGTCATCAACTATAATCTCAGAGTGGGGTCACCATCAGTGTAATGTTCGGATGGTGTCACCGCCAGTAATGTTAGCGTAGGCTCACCACCAGAAATGTTGCAGTCCGGTCATCAATAGTAATGTTAGAGTAGGGTCACCACGAATAATGTTAGCTTATCAACAACAGCAACAATCTTAGAGTAACGTCACCAACATCAATTTTAATATCTGGACATCTCCAGTAATATTAAATCAGGGTTGCCACCAATAATGTTAGAGTCGGGTCACCATCAGTCATGTTAGAATACTGTCTCCACCAATAATGTTAGAGTTGGGTCACCACCTGGAAAGTTTGAGTAGCGTCTCCACCAGAAATGTTAAAGTAGTTTCACAATCAGTAATGTTGCAGTAGGCCCACTATCAGTAATGTTAGATTCGGGTCAGCATCAGTAATGTTACACCAGGGTCACTATCAATAACATTAGATTTGGGTCTCCACCAGTAATTTCAGAGTATTGTCAACAATAGTAAGGTTACAGTATGTTCACCAATAGTAAGGTTAGTGTACGGTCACCTAATGTTCGAGCCGAGTCATCACCAGTGATCATCACATTATAAAACACATGTTAATTATGGGATGGGCGTGTGAAGATTTTACTGAATTCTTGAGGCATCAAGAACCGAGTGCTTAATTTCCGTTCATTGATGTGAATGGAATGAGTTTCATGGACTGAGGTGTACAATTTCCCCATTGACGTCCTGGGCGCCCTGAAGAGGAAAATCTCGCCTTGTTTGTTAAGTGACTGTAACTAACGCCAATTATTGTGCAAACTTATTTTCTCACCGGGGCACCGATTGTTCTATAAAGGAGGAGTATTTACGGATCTCAGATACACTCCAATGGCAACCGCAAAGCCGGATAGCATTCACACATTCTTCTAGAAAATGGAAAGGCCAACACTTCTTCAAATAAAGGAGATTTACTACCGGATTCTCGCATCCTTTGGTTTTCCCGGTAAGTCAATATAACCTGTTGTTTCATAGCTGTTCACTATTTCACTGTTAATGATTAAGTAACACAGTCCGAGAATGTCCTCATTTCAGAGTCACTTATCCACAGGATAAATTGATGAACCCGCGCCGCCAGTGAGGCCCTGCTCTGATCGGTGGATCGTGGGCACCGGGCGATCAACTTTCTTCCCGATACGAGGGAGGGCGAGGCTGATTCCCCGCCCCACTAACAGTACATGGATCATTGAAGAATGTGTTGCCCAGTGCCCCTGATAATCATTTTATTTGTCCCGTGGTTACTGTGTACTTTAAGTTGTCAATTCCTCTGTCTGCTGCCACCCCCACGAACAGGAGTCGTTGAAAGATAATCTGAGAACTAATTGCCGCTCAGAGAACTGATCCCCTCCCCTCGGCTGCAAAGATCCTTCGCGGTTCCACCAGCTCCCGCTTTGTTATCGAGCAGCTCCCTCGGGGCGATTATAAATAGAAAAAGCCCAGAGTTTCGAACTAAAGTGAAGCGTTTGTCTCGGCTGAATGTTTTATTTGAATTCATATCTTTCAGTAATTGCTGTGAAATTATATTTAAAACTGCTGACACCTGATGCAGCTCCCGAGACCCCGCTCGACAAAGAAACTGAAGGAATTAAATGTAAATTTCGATCTATTCTCCCATGGGGCCGCAGCAGTAAATTATAAAATCAGGTCGTCCATCACATGGGTATAAGCCTCATGGCGGGATGGTTTTTGCGCTCAACACTGCATTGAAATGTGTGTTTGGACGCACATAAGGAAATCCGTTTACTTACTGACTGCCCAAAATTAACAACTTACAGAACCATCCCTAAAAGGCGTTTTTATTTGCAACTGTGACGCCCCTGCGTGGTGCTCCAGATTAGCCTCGACCGTACACTTAGAATCATCGAAGTTTACAACATGGAAACAGGCCCTTCGGCCCAACATGTCCATGTCGCCCAGATTATACCACTGAGCTAGCCCCAATTGCCTGTTCTTGGCCCATATCCCTCTATACCCATCTTACCCATGTAACTGTCCAAATGCTTTTTAAAATACAAAATTGTACCCGCCTCTACTACTGCCTCTGGCAGCTCGTTCCAGACACTCACCACCCTCTGAGTGAAAAAATTGCGCCTCTGGACCCTTTTGTATCTCTCCCCTCTCACCTTAAATATATGCCCCCTCGTTATAGACTCCCCTACCTTGGGAAAAGATTTTGACTATCTTCCTTATCTATGCCCCTCATTATTTTATAGACTTCTATAAGATCACCCCTAAACCTCCTACTCTCCAGGGAAAAAAGTCTCAGTCTATCCAACCTCTCCCTCTATGTCAAACCATCAAGTCCCGGTCGCATCCAAGTAATTATTTTCTGCACTCTTTCTAGTTTAATAATATCCTTTCTATAATCGGGTGACCAGAACTGTACACAGTATTCCAAGTGTAGCCGTACTAATGTCTTGTACAACTTCAACAAGACATCCCAACTCCTGTATTCAATGTTCTGACCAATGAAACCAAGCATGCTGAATGCCTTCTTCACCACCCTATCCACCTGTGACTCCACTTTCAAGGAGCTATGAATCTGTACTCCTAGATCTCTTTGTTCTATAACTCTCCCCAACGCCCTACCATTAACGGAGTCGGTCCGGGCCCGATTCGATCTACCAAAATGCATCACCTCACATTTATCTAAATTAAACTGCATCTGCCATTCATCGACCCACTGGCCCAATTTATCAAGATCCCGTTGCAATCCTAGATAACCTTCTTCACTGTCCACAATGCCACCAATCTTGGTGTCATCTGCAAACTTACTAACCATGCCTCCTAAATTCTCATCCAAATCATTAACATAAATAACAAATAACAACTGACCCAGCACCGATCCCTGAGGCACACCGCTGGTCACAGCCCTCCAGTTTGAAAAACAGCCCTCTACAACCACGTTATATTGTGAGTGGAACCTCAATCAAGTGTTAGTGGCGACAGCGATGGAAATGAAATTCGGGACAGATGTATGACTGACGGATGATCCGATGTCACCTGTTTTATACGATCGGCCAAAGTCCAAATCCCCCCGTTGACTCTTCAGTGCCTGGGTGTCGGTCGTAGTAGGGACGCTCTCCGTTACCATTCGCCAGAATGATTCCGAGTGACCCTCCCCCCGCTGCCTTGACAACGTCTGACTGAAGTTAGCTGGAAGGACGGCGGATTGTCAGTCCCTCGATATTGAGTGTTTAGTGTTTTGTTTCTTTTAAATAAATTGTCGACATCGCTCGCCTATAGAACAAAAATCCACGTGCATTACCCCAGGATGGTAAACATCCGAACATTTCCCCACAATATGCTGTGAGATTTATCTGAGTATCCCCGTTACTTACCTCTTGTCCCTCTTTCTTACAGCGAACCTCGTGGCAATCGTGATTCTCTCCAGAGGAAATTGCGGCCTTTCCAAATGTACCTCGATCTATATGGTGGCCATGGCAACAGCAGATCTACTGGTCATCATCGTCAATGTAATAGAGCATCAAATTTTCATGAAAATATTTCCATATCCATTGCAGTCCTACACTATCATTCAAAAGTTCATGATCTGCATGACTTGTACCAACTTGGATCTGTCGGTGTGGTTCACCGTCTCGTTCACATTTGACCGATGTGTATCTATATGTTGTCAGAAGTTTAAAACAAAATATTGCACAGTGAGAACTGCGGCTGCGGTTATAACAACGGTCTCTGTCCTGTTCTGTTTAGAAAACATCCCCTATTGGTTTGCATTTGAACATACACAAATAATTAACAATGTTCAGTGGGGTTTCCGCCCCAGTTTGGCCTTTTATTCATCGCCTGCAGGTGTAATGTACACATGGTTAGAAAGTATTTTAATTCCATGGATTCCTTTTGCTTTAATGTTTCTGTTTAATTGTTTGACAGTCAGACGTATTTTAGTGGCCAGCAGAGCCCGCAGGGGCCTCCGGAGTCACAGCAGTGAGAATAAGAGCGATCCAGAGGTGGCGAACCGAAGGAAATCTATTATTTTACTGTTCACTGTATCTGGTAGTTTTATACTGTTGTGGCTGACAGCTGCCGTGAATTCTTTAGCGATCGGTCTGGTCGTTCATTACAGACCCGATTATACAGCTCCTGCTTATATCGCCACTGAAACCGGAAATATGCTCATGTATTTGAGTTCATGTACAAACACTTGTATTTATGCCGCTACCCAAACGAAATTCAGGGAAGAGCTGAAGAAGGTGGTGAAATCTCCTTGGACATTTATTCTGATTTTGGTTAAAGCAATGAAAAGTCAAACCAAAGCTTCATGTCCGAACTAGAGCTCAATAACAGTCCGTGTTCCATTTTAGAATGGACGTCTTTCTTTGCTGTGAAAATGATCAGGGATCAGAAAACATATCTTCTATTTTATGGCCTGAGTTTGACATCTGCTGCTTCCCTTGGGTGAACAGAATAGTTTCCCGATAAAACAGTGCAGTTCCTGCTCAAGATTCAAAGAGAACAGTCACGATTTAGCTTCAGGAGTTCGGTGGAACATGTGGGCGGCAGCGTTAACTGTCTTACCCTCTTGGCACTGGAATACGACCCGCCAGTTTGATGAATAGTTTAAGTTTTCGTTAGTGTAGAAACAATGAAAGGTGTTAGAATCATGGTTATTTGGAATTAATCTGTAATCTTGGTGTGAATGTTGCAGGCGCTGGTCACCCCATCAGACACCGCTCCCCATTCTCTCCTGGCCCAAGAGAATGGCACCCCTGTATCCTGATAAGTGGATAAGGAAATTGACTCGTCAATGTGACGTTAGGCATCTCTGTCAACAGATATTTATTAAAATATTAATTGATCATCAAAATGTTGGACTGTTATAACAGACCATTTGATCCAACCAGTCGTTGTCAGCGTTTTCCGTACATTCGAGAAAATAGTTCCAATCACTTTATCCGCCCAGTCTCAAAATCCCTTCAACCTATTTTTATTCACACATCTGTACAATTCAATCATGGATATGTACATGATTTCTGCTCCTATAATTTCTGCATCTTCGCATCTCTCCATGTAAAGAGGTTTCTCCCACCCTCAGCACGAAATCCCTTATATTTATTTTGTAAACTATAGCCGTTATTTCTTGATCCCTCAACTGATGGAAGCTTTCTGCTCCGATCTGTTATGTCCCGTCCATTCCTACTTCAAATCACCTGGAAATGTCTCGCCACAAGAGATCAATCTGGTATCAATAAACAATCTCGTGAAAATCCGGAACGTGTAGTTAAGACAGTTAATTGATATATTTCTCTTGGAGATGGTGATGTCCTTGCTTGAACTGAACAATGAGAAGAATGTATTTGAGAGCTTGGCCACTGCCCGGAACATCGGGTCCGTGCAGGGAGAGATTCGAATCAAACGCCTCCGGACGCCCTGAACTATTGAGAGAGAGAGAGAGCTGGAAAGGGCAGGAATGGCTTGTCTCGGATTCCTCCTGCTGCCTGATCTTGGGATATCGCTGCGTTTACAGAAGTGACGTGTTGGCCGTGAAGCAACCAGCATGCGATGCATGGAAGGGGAAGCTCGATAAACACATGAGGGGGAAAATAATAGAAGGTTATGCTGATTGGGTTAGATGAAGAGGACTGGAAGGATGGGCGTGTTAGGCATAAAGACCGGTATCTGCCAGTTGAGCCGAATGGCCTGTTTGTGTGTTGTACTTTCGATATAATTCCATGTAATTCTGTGATGAAGCTGCACTGAAGAACGGGCCCAAGACATGGTCAGTCACGTTGACAACACCACGACATGAAATGGTTAATGTGGCACTGGACAGTATGTAAAACCAATGGGTAGAGATCTGCGTTATAGAATAGTTCGAGACAGATATATAATGCTGATGAGATATTGTTCAGTGTTGGCCTTAAATACGGTAACGCCAACCAAGGGGGCACGGCAAGGAAATGATAATTCACACTGTCCTGATGTGTGCCAGTCTGATACTGTATTGGTTTCTCCTTATATTATAGTAATATTAACCTTTAGCCTCTGCCTATGAAGCAGGGAATTCTATGTCAATTTAAAGTCTCACTGAGCTGTTGGGCCAGGGCTGACCCTGCAGCAATGGACAGTTTCAGGATGAAATAATAAGAGACTTCATTAAAGAGGGATCATTACATACTGATTCATAATTTCAGAGAACTTTAATCATTTGATAACAGTGTGGGAAAGCAGTTAATTCTTCAACAAAAACATCTGGGCATACATAACCAATTGGATTGCTGCGAGTGATACAGAAACATGAATGGACTTATA
This sequence comes from Heptranchias perlo, assembly GCF_035084215.1. Taxonomy (NCBI): domain Eukaryota; kingdom Metazoa; phylum Chordata; class Chondrichthyes; order Hexanchiformes; family Hexanchidae; genus Heptranchias; species Heptranchias perlo. The sequence continues at coordinate 1,647,467 of NW_027139548.1, forward strand.
AATAAAGGTAGAATTGCATGTGTATGGATCAAGGGAGAAACTATCGATGACATAACGAAGTAAGGGAATTATGCTTGTTAGCCCAATAGAAAAAGAGCTCGGTTTGTAAATAAAACTATCGCTATTGATAACGGATAAGTCAATTCCATTCTCCTTATGTGGAGTTCTATTTTAACTTCCATATAATTATGTGTTCCATAATTGTGTGTATTTCCTTTTACAGGCAGTGAGAACATGTGTAAAAACGGTCTGTTTGTAATGAGTATTCGGATTGGTAAAGGTCTAAGATACTGAGCTCAGAACTGTAAAACTGTTGAATTCCCAACTAACCATCATCAGGTGTGGTTGTAAGTACAATTTTAAGTGTCTGTTTAAATACTGTTGCATGCACCGTGTGCTTAATAAACTAATGACACCTCACTTCAATGCTCAAGAACCTGATTGTAAATATTTCCCTAACAATAGCCTCAGTACTTTCATTGTGAATGGAACTCATTTATTAATTATGATTCAGTACCCCCTTTACCCGACAATCCTTAACGTTCCAGTTGATCCTGAGCTTGTCCAAAATCCAAACACCTCATGGTTGCAGGTCCCCTGTGGATCCCAGTCTGTGCCTATCCGACAGGCATCGATCTCGTGGGGAAATGGCGGTGTCTTATGGGCAGTTCAGTGTAATCGGCACATTTCCATTTAACCGGATACAGACAACCAACAGTAATTAAGGCACGAGTCCAGCAGCAGGCAGAGGTTTTAATTCCATCAGTCAGCGACGTATCTGCACTCAGTCACAATTATAACAGCCGATGTGCATTCAAACACATCATCCAAAATCAACATGGAAAAAAAAGCAACGTCATGATCAAGTAAACCATTGCATTACCGTGTCAAATTCAATCAGATTATGTGGTGATTCCCGGCCCCCTGTTCCTAATCAAACTGCTGTTCTTTCCCCTTGAGTTCCTCGCTTTCGAATTGAACAGTTATTGTATTTTCCTGACATTCCTGTCTCCTCTATAACTAATTAAACAGTTACATTATTGCGGGTCGCCCAGTTCTAAATAAATGTCTGTTGTGTTCCGATGGTCACCATTAATAATTAAAGATTTGATGTTTTCTCCCAATTTTCCCCGTTCTCAATCCTTAATTGAACATTTATTGTGTTTGCCCTATATTCCACTTTATTCTATTTCTTATTGAACAGTTGCTGCGTTCCTCCATATTCCTCGTTCCTCTATTTCTAAATAAACAGATGTCATATTCATTTATATTCCGCTAAACTCTATTACCAATTAAATTATTACTGTGTTCCCGTAAATTCACTTGTTGTCCATTTCCAATTAATCAGTTACTGTTTTCCGTTAAATTCCCCTATTTCTATCTAAACCTTTACTCAACCTCCTAAATTCGCATTCATTGTATTTCTATTTAAGCAGATCGTTTTCCCCTAAATTCCTCTGCCTCTGTTTCTTATCAAGCAGTTCCTGTGTTCCTCGAAATTCCCCGAAACTCGAATTTTAATTATGTAGATGCGGAAAGGAGCCTGATCTATAGATCGGCCACTCGCTCACTGAAATAATGTTTCTGCAGATTAGTCTAGAACTTACCGGCTTCAAGCGCAGCCTGTGTCCTCTGAAACAGCTTGTCATTTTTTTACATTATTTAATGGAGTAACCGTACTGTGTCCCACACACTCTGGTCCTGGATGTTCCTGGGGCCTCTGTGTGTTTGTCAGAGGATTGTTAACACTAAAAGGGTAATTAAACGACTAGTGCTAAGGTCAGCTACAATTCAACAGTTTCATTGGTTTAGATGATATCTTAATTCAGAATCTATCAGTTACGATCTTAGCCCTGTATATAATTAAAAGCAGATTTGTCCTGTTAATGAAATCGCACCATGGAAATCTCACTAACACACTCTACTTCTCCACAAGTCGCTAAAAATAAACGCTGCGAGTGGCCTGTCGGATCCCATTCGATTTAATGTTTGTTAAGTAACTTGCTGGTAGCCCAGTCAAAAAGGCGAATGGAATGTTGGCCTTTATCTCAAGCGGTCTGGAACACAATGGGGAACAAGTTATGCTTCAGTTGTTTCGAGCCTTTGTCAGACCACATCAGGAACACATCACTCGGTGTGGGAACAGCAACTCAAGAAAAATATACCTCGGAAAGGGTGTAGCGGAAACATCGCCTCAAATATTCAAGGACGAACAGAAACACGATCAGGGGTCGAACCCACGCTCTTAATTTTTCAATGCTGAGGATGTACCGCTTGGACACTGCGCTGTATCCACGTACTTTTGGTTACCCCGGATATGACCGCAGGTGTCAAACATGTTTCAATGATAATATCTGAATTGACCTCCCCCGCAACGGAGCAGGGGTCCTGACGGGTCGTCGGTACTTACGTAGCGTCTCCTTAAATGTATCTGTGCTATTCGCCTCAACAACTCCATGTGGCAGCAAGTTCTACATTCGAACTTCCAAAGAAGTTTCTCCTAAATTCCATACTGGATTTATTAGTGACTATGTTAAGTTTTCGGCCCCGAGTTTTGAATGCCCTGGAAAACGGAAACATTTTCTCTATGTCTACTCGCTCAAACTCATTCATTTTCCTGAAGACCTCTATTAGGTCACCCCTCAGCATTCCCTTTTCCAGAGAAAAGAACCCCAACCTCTTCAGTCCTTCCTGCTAGTTATAACCTCTCAGTACTGTTATCGTCCTCCTAAATATTTTTTGCACCACATCCAGTGTCTCAATATCCTTGTTGCAATATGGAGACCACAACTGTGCAGAGTACTCTGAGCGTGCTCTGACTAAGGTTCTATACAAGTTTAAAGTAACTTATCTGTAGGAGTCAGTGGCCTCGTTAGTAATCCTACCAAAACACAACAGCGTACACTTATTTATGTTGAAATTCATTGGCCATTTACGTTTCCCTTCTGCAATGTTCTTAACGTCTTTTTGCATTTTGTTGCAGTTTTCCTCAGTATTAACTATCCGCCAATTTATCATCCAATGTGGTGTCAGCAGCAAATTTTAATACTGTACGACCGATTATCATGTCCAAATAGTTTGTTAAAATGGTGAACAATTGTGTTGCCAGCACGGATCTTTGTGTAACACCACTTTCCACCTTCCGCCAGTTTGAGTAACCACCTTTCATCCCACACTCTGTTTTCTGTTTTGTAGCCAGTTTGCTATTCATTCTGCTGCTTGTCCGCTGACACCTAATGCTCTGACCTTAGTCACGAGTCTTCTATGTGGGACCTTATAAGAGACATTTGAAAGTTCACTGCATTGGAATGTCATTGGATTGGGACATGTCAATGGATTAATAAAGTCAATGGACTCGGATATATCAATGGATTGGGAAACACACTGGACTGGGATATATCAATGGATTGGGAAACACAGTGGACTGGGATATGTCAATGCATTGGGAAAGTCAATGGACTGGCATTTATCAACGGATTTGGAAACACAATGGGCTGGTATATATCAATGAATTGGGAAAGGCAATGGACTGCAATATATCAATGCATATGGGAATCACTGTGGATTGGGATGTGTCAATGGTTTGGGAAACAATTTAGACAGGGATATATCAATGGTTTGGGAAACACAATCGACTAGGATATACCAATGGATTGGGAACCACTGTGGATTGGGATATATCAATTCAAGGTGAACTTAAGGTGTTTGGAGATAAATTAAAAAGCAGGATCTCAAAAGTAGTGATCTCAGGACGACTACCAGTGCCACGTGACAGTGAGTAGAGAACAGGAGAATCGACCAGATGAATGCGTGAATGTAGGGAAGGTGTAGGAGTGAGGGATTAAATTCCTGGGATATTGGGACGTGTTCTGGGGAAGGTGGGACCACTATCGTCGGGACCGTTTGCACCTGAGCAGGACCGGGACTGATGTCCTCACGGGAGTGTTTGCTAGTGCTGTTGGCAAAGCATTGAATTAGAATGGCAGACGGTTGGGAACTTGAGCAGGGATACGGCGGAGGGGGAAAAACGGATGGAAACAAACGACAGAAAGGGAAGAAGCAACAGTGCAAGGCAGTGAAAACAATGGCGAAAAACAAATAGTCTCATGTTTCAAAATAACACTAAGATGAAGAGTAATCTTAAAATGACAAGTCGAAAGGCATTGTGTCTTAATGCGCGGAGCATTCGCAACAAAGTAGATGAATTAAAAGCGCAGATAGATACTAATGGGTGTGATATCGTTGCGATTACGGGGACATCGCTGCAGGGTGACCAAGGATGGTAACTGAACATCCAGGGGTATTCAATATTTAGCAAGGAAAGGCAAACATTGAAAGGAGGTCGGGTAGCGTTGCTAGTAAAGGAGGAAATCAATGCAATAGTGAGGAAGGAGATTGGCTCGGAAAATGACAATGTTGAACCTGTTTGGGTGGAGCTAAGAAACACGAAGCGGCAGAAAACGTTGGTGGGGCTTGTCTATATCCCCCCAAACAGTAGTGGAGATGTAGCGAGGGCATTAAACTGGAAACCAGAGACGCATGCAAGAAGGGTACAATTATAATCATGGGTGACTTTAATTTTCATTTTGATTGGTCAAACCAAATTAGCAATAATACTGTGGGTGAGGGATTCCTGGAGTGTGTCCGTGATGGATTTCTAGACCAATACGTTGAGGAACCAATTCGAGAACAGGCGATCCGAGACTTGGTATTGTGCAATGAGAACGAATTAATTAACAATCTTGTTGTGCAGGGGTGCCTTCGGAAAGAGCGCCCATAACTTGATGGAATTGATCATTACGATGGAGAGTGAAGTAGTTGAATCCGAAACTGGGATCTTGATTCTAAATGAAGGAAATTACGAAAGTATGAGGCCTGAGTTGGCGCGGATAGATTGGGCAACTTTACGAAAAGGGAGGAAGGTGGATAGGCATTGGCTAATATTTAAAGAACATGTGCAGGAATAACAACAATTATTCATTCCTGTCTGGCTCAAAAATAAAACAGGAAATGTGGCTCAACCGTGGCTTACAAAAGAAATTAGGAATCGTATTAGATGCAAAGAGGAGACATATCAAATTGCCAGAAAAAGCAGCAAGCCTGAGTATTGGGAACAGTTTAGAATTCAGCAAAGGTGAACAAAGAGATTGATTGAGGGGAAAAATAGAGTTTGAGAGTAAAATGGAGGGAACATAAAAACTGACTGTAAAAGCTTTCATCAATATGTCAAGAAAAAAATATTAGTGAAGACAAATATCAGAAATGGGGAAAATTTTAATGGGGAACCAAGGAATGGCAGAACAATTAAAGACTTACTTTGGTTCTGACTTCACAAAGGAGGACACAAATAACCTCCCGGAAATGTGAGGGAACCAAGGGTCTAGTGAGAAGGAGGAAATGAAGGAAATCAGTATTAGTCAAAAAATAGTGTTCGGGAAATTAATGGGGGTAAAGGCTGACAAATCCCCAAGGGCCTGATAATCTACATCCCAGAGTACTAAAGGAAGTAGCCCTGGAAATAATGGATGCATTGGTGGTCATCTTCCAAAATTCTATGGATACTGGAACAGTTCCCAAAGATTAGAGTGTGACAAATGTAAAACCACTATTTCAAAAAGTAGGGCGAGAAAAAACAGGGAATTACAGACCAGTTAGCCTAACATCAGTAGTGGGCAAAATGCTAGAGTTTAGTATAAAGGATGTGATAACAGAACACTTGGAACGCATGAAGTGGATTGGACAAAGTCAGCATGGGTTTATGAAAGGGAAACCACGCTTAACAAATTCACTGGAGTTTTTTTAGGAGGTAACTTGCAGAGTAGATAGAGGCGAACCAGTGGATGTGGATTCCTAACATATTAGGAAGGAGTTCTGGGCCTTGGAAAGCGTGCAGAGGAGATTTACTGGAATGACATCAGGGATGTGGAGATACTAGAGAAGCTGGGGTTGGTTTCTTTCGAACAAAGAAGGTTAAAATTATGAGGGGTTTTGATGGAGTAAATAAGGAGAAACTCTTTCCACTGGCTACAGTGTCGGTCACCAGAGCACACAGATTTAAGATAATTGGCAAAAGAACCACAGGTGAGATGAGGAGTTTTTTTTATACAACGAGTTGTTATGATCCGGAATTCACTGCCTGAAACGGCGGTGGAAGCAGATTCAATAATAACTTTCAAAAGGAAATTGGAATATCAATTGAAAGGGAAAAAATTGCAGGATTTGTGGAAAGGGTAGTTCAGCGGGAATAATTGGATAGTTCTCACAAAGAGCAGGCACAGGCACAATAAACCGAATGGCCTCCTGTGCTGTTTCATTCTATGATTCTCTGATAAAGGTGCAACTAAGTACAGCGATAGAGGGACAACAACAAAGGGCAATAGGTAAAGATGTGACTGAGTACAGTGATAGAGAGAGAGAGATAACAAAAAAATTACGCAGAATTACATGGAATTTACACCACAGAAACAGGCCATTCGACTCAACTGGTCTATGCTGGTATTTATATTCCACTCGAGCCTCCTCCCAACTCACTTAATCTCCCCCTAACGATATTGCCCTCTATTCCTTTCTTCTTCATGTAGTTATCTAGCTTCCCTTAAATGCAACAATTTAATCGTCTCAACTATTCCATGTGGTAGCAAGTTCCACATTCTCACCACTCTCTGGGTAAAGAAGTTTCTCCTAAATTCCTTATTGGATCTATGAGTGATTTTATTTATGGTCTCAAGTTTTGGATTCGTCAACAAGTGGAAACATCATCTCTACGTTTACGCTATCATATCGCTCCTCCAGAGGGAGATAGGTAAAGGTGTGACCAAGTAAATTGTGTGATACAGAGAGAAACCAACAGTGGGATATGGATGAAAGTGTGACTGAGTACAGTGAGACAGAGATAGACCTGCAGAAGGAGACAGATAAATATGTGACTGAGTACACTTTAAACAGACAGACACATGCAAAGGCAGCTAGATTAAGGCGAGACTGAGGATAGTGAGTGATGCAGAGAGACAACAACACATGGAGACGGATGAAGCTGAGTCTGAGTATAGTAAGTGATACAGAGAGACACCAACAGAGGGAGATAAATGAATTTGAGATTGAGTGCAGTGATACAAAGAGACACCAACAGAGGGAGATGCATAAATATGAGACTGAGCACATTGAGTGATGCAGAGAGACACCAACTGTGGGAGATAGATGAAAGTATGAATGTGTACTATGATACAGAATGACAACAGCAGAGGGAGATGGATAAAGATGAGACTGAGCACAGTGACACAGAGAGACACCAATAGCGGGAGACAGATAAAGTTGTGACTGATTATTGTGAATAATACAGAATCTGTATTTACAGCAGAGGAAGAGGATAGCAAGCCGGACACCCCAAGGGAAAAAATGAATGAGGGAAGGTGACTCACCCTAATTAACGTAAGCAAATTAACAGTAATGTCGAAAATAATGGCACTAATGAGTGACAAATCCCCAGGACCAGATGATTTCCATCCCAGGGTTGTGAAGTCCGGAGGTGAGAACATTGCAGATGCCCGAACTATAATCTCTCAAACTTCAGTCATTTCAGGAACTATTCCTTTAGCGTGGAAAATTGACTCCCCTTGTTCTGCCTACCAAAATGTATCACTTTGCATTTTTCCGCGTTAAATTTCCCCTGCCACGAATCCGCCCATGCCACCAGCCTGTCAATATCCTCTTGAAGTCTATCTCTCTGCTCACCATTTGGTGCCCTTTAAAATGTTGCGTCATCTGCAAATGTTTAACTTGTGCCCTGTACACCCAAGTCCAAGTCATTAGTATATATAAAGAAAAGCAATGGTCCCAAAACTGACATCGATACATGGAAACTTAGAAAATACGGGCTATTCGGCCCTTCGAGGCTGCTCCGCTATTCAATACGATCATGGCTGATTCATTATCTCAATGCCATATTCCCGTTCTCTCCCCATGCGCCTTGATGCCTTTTGTATTTAGAAATCCATCTTGCTCCTTGTTGAATATATTCAGTGAATTGCCATTCACAGCCTTGTGAAGTAGACGATTCCACAGGTTCATCATCCTGTGAGTGAAGAAATTTCTCCTTATCCCAGTCCTAAATGTCCTTCGCCGTATCCAGAGACTGCGAGCTCTCGTTCTGGACCTCACAGCCAGTGAAAACATCCTCCCCGCATCCAGTCTGTCTGGCCCTGTCAGAATGTTATACGTTTGAATGAGATCCCCTCTCATTCTTCTGAACTCGAGTGAATTCAGGCCGAGTCGACCCAATCTCTCCTTATACGTCAGTCCTGCAATCCCAGGCATCAGTCTGGTGATTCTTCGCTGCACTCATTCCATGGCAAATATATCCTTTCTTAGGTAAGGCGACCAAAATGGCACACAATACTCCAGGTGTGGTCTCACCAAGGCCTTGTATGGAGTGCGATGGAATCCTCTCCACTTGCTTGGATGTGTGCAGCTCCAACAACACTCAAGAAGCTCGACACCATCCAAGATAAAGCAGCCCGCTTGTTTGGCACCCCATCCACCACTCTAAACATTCACTCCCTTCACCAGCGGCGCACAATGGCTGCAGTGTGTACCATCCACAGGATGCACTGCAGCAACTCGCCAACGCTTCTTCGACAGCACCTCCCAAACCCGCGACCTCCACCACCCAGAAGGACAAGAGCAGCAGGCACACAGGAACAACACCACATGCACGTTCCCCTCCAAGTCACACACCATCCCGACTTGGAAATATATTGGCCGTTCTTTCTTCGTCGCTGGTTCAAAATCCTGGAACGCCCTTCCTAACAGCACTGTGGGAGAACCTTCACCACACGGACCGCAGCGATTCAAGAAGGCGGCTCACCACCACCTTCTCAAGGGCAATTAGGGATGGGCAATAAATGCCGTCATCGCCAGCGACGCCGACATCCCATGAACGAATAATAATAATAAAATACTGCAGTAAGACATCCTTGCTCCTGTACTCAAATCCTCTTGCAATGAAGGCCAACATGCCATTTGCAAGCATGACTGCTTGCTGCACCTGCACGTTTGCTTTCAGTGCCTGGTTCACAAGGACACCCAGTCCCTTTGTACATCAACATTTCCGAATCTATCACCATTTGAATAATAATCTGCCTTTCTGTTTTTCTATCAGTAGTAGATAAATTCATATTTATCCAAATTATACAGCATCTGACATGTATTTGCCCACTCACTCAAATTGTCTAAATCGCCTTGAAGCCTCTTTGCATCCTCCTCAGATCTCACGATCCCACCTAGTTTTGTGTCCTCAGTAAACTTGGAAATATTACATTTGTTTCCCTCATCCAAATCATTGATGTATATTGAGAATAGGTGGGGCCTAAGCACTGATCACTGCGTTACGCCACTAGTCACTGCCTGCCACCCTGAAAAAGATTCATTTTTTCCTACTCTCTGTTTCCTCTCTGTTAACCAATTTTCAATCCATGCCAGTATATTACCCTCAATCCCATGTTCTTTCATTTTTACACTAACCTCTTATGTGGGACTTTATCAAAGGCCTTCTGAAAAACCCAATAAACCATATCCACTTGTTCTCCCTTATCTATTCTTCCAGTTACATCCTCAAAATACTCCAGTAGGTTATGAAAAAATGATTTTCCTTTCATGAATCCATATTTACATTGTCTAACCGCGTTGATACTGTCCAAGTCTCCTGTTACCACGTCCTTCATAATTGATTCCAGCATTTTCCATGCTACTGATGTCTGGCTAACCGGTCTGTAGTTCGCTATTTTCCCTCTCTCTCCTTTTTTTAAGTACTGTCATTTCATTAGACCTCTGGCGAACAGCACTGTTCAATTCCCTCCAGTCCGACAAACAACCGTTCACAACTGCTATCGGTTTCCTGTCCATCAGCGATTTCTGTAATCATGTTGCTGCTGCCACCTATGTTCCATGGGCCACAATCTTGATGATATGCCCACCGTGCGGCACTTTATGAAATGCCTTTTGAAAGTCCACTTCCAGCAAACTGAAATGCCCTCATCTCCATGTCCAAAAAGTAATTCAAAAGGCTAATGGGATGATGACCTTTATCTGAAGCGGGCTGGAAGATAACATGATGGAAGTTATGTTACAGCTGTACAGTGCTCTGACTAGACCTCCATCTGGAGTAAATTTGTTCATTTCTGGGCACTGCACCTCAGGAAGGACATATTGGCCTTGAAGGGGGCACAGAGCTGATTCACCAGAATGATACCGGGGATAAAAGGGTTAAATTACAAGGACAGTTTGCACAGACGAAGGTTTGTGTTCTCTCGAGTATAGAAGATTAAGGGCTGATCTAACCGAGGGGTTTAAGATGATTAAAGGATTCCATAGGGTCGATCGAGAGAAACTATTTCCTGAGGTGGAGGAGTCGAGAACAAGGGGGCATAAATTTAAAATTAGAACAAGGCCATTCAGGGCTGATGTCACGAAGCTATTCTTCACACAAAGGGCAGTGCAAATCTGAAACTCTCTCCCCCAAAATGCTATTGAGGCTGGGGGTCCAATGAAAATTTCAAAAATGGGCTTCATAGATTTTTGTTGAGCCAGGACATTAAACGTCACGGAAACAACGCTGGTAAATGGAGTCAAGCTGAAGATCAGCCGTGATCTAAGTGAATGGCAGCTCAGGGATGAATTGTTCAATGGCCTCCTCCTGTTCCTGTATTCCGAGAATAAGAAGAGGGGGTGAGATTAAGGTGATGGTGTCAGAATGGGGATCAGGGGTCAGATTGTGCAGAAGGGAACCAAATGAGACAGCTCTTTTAAAGAGCCGGCACAGGCACGACGGGCCAAATGTTCTCCTTCTGTGCAGTAAGATTCTAAGATTCTATGATCCCATGCATCAAAAGGGTCAGATTGAGAAAAATGCGTTCACATGAAGAGAAGTGGTGAGCTTGAGGAGAATGGGTGAGATACAGGATAAGGGATTAGATTGAGTCGAACGGGTCAGATTGCGGAGAACCGATCATAATGAGGTTGGTGGAGACTTGGGCAGATTGACGGCGTTGGGAGTGCGGTTGAAGTTTCGCCTGAATATCGGAACAGGAGTAGGTCATTTCTCCCCTCGAAACTGTTTCGTCATTCAATGAGATCACGGCTGATCTGGATTAAGAAAGGGTATTGATCTGAAGCAATTTTCTGACAGGGCGTGTGTTCACAGGGCGGCTGTATGTTTATAGTGAAGGGAATGCAGTTCCTTTCGAGAGATAAGGTCGCTGTATCGCTAGTCCGTAGTAGGCTAGACTTTGAATCTGGCGGTACAGGGTTCTAGTCACTCTTCAAACGCTGCTTTTACCCCTCAATGTACCAGTATTAGAAAAAAATTATATTTGAAAAAAACTCAGGTTTTGTGCCAAATGTTTAAAATATATTGATGCATTTTATTCAGACGGCAGGCAAGATCAATGTAAATTGTTTGTGTTTCATGGTGCTGCAAGAATTCGTAAAATTGAGAATCTTAATTTGAAAGCAGCTCTCGGACAAGCATTTATATTCTGGACCCTCAGAATTAATGTTTGTCGCTTTTCCGACTGAGCTCTCGTTCAACTTCTGACAGCGACCTTCAATGGCTGACATGGAGCATTACCTCTTTCCCATTCTTCATTTCCTTCTGCAGTAATTCCGCCTGTGCAGTTCATTTCTCTCCCACTCCCCACACTCCCTGCCTGCCACAGGCCTCACTTCAAAAACACTCTTCCTCCCACCAACTCCAAGCTGTTTAACAACGGCACAATCCAAAACACAGCGGGCAATAAAGGCTCAAGTTTCCATTTAGAAACGATTCAAACTGCTTCGGTAAAGTGTGGTCTCGGGGAAGCAGTTCGAAAGGCAAATGGTATTTTGGCCTTCGTTGCAAGAGGATTTGAGTAGAGGAGTTATGTTTGAGTAGGGTCAACACCAGTAATGTTAGATTAGACTCACCACCTGTAATGTTAGAGTAGGATCACCAACTGTAATGTTAGAGTAGGGTCTCCACCATTAATGTTAGAGTAGGTTCACCTCCAGTAATGTTAGAGTAGCTTCACCTCCAGTATTGTTAGAGTAGGATCACCAATTGTAATGTTAGAGTAGGATCACCTCCAGTAATGTTAGAGTAGGATCACCTCCAGTAATGTTCGAGTAGGATCACCACCAGTAATGTTAGAGTAGGATCACCACCAGTAATGTGAGAGGAGGATCACCACCAGTAATGTTAGAGTATGATCACCTCCAGTAATGTTAGAGTAGGATCACCACCAGTAATGTTAGAGTATGATCACCTCCAGTAATGTTAGCGTCGGATCACCTCCAGTAATGTTGGAGTAGGATCACCTCCAGTAATGTTAGAGTAGGATCACCACCAGTAATGTTAGAGTAGGATCACCACCAGTAATGTTAGAGTATGATCACCTCCAGTAATGTTAGCGTAGGATCACCTCCAGTAATGTTAGAGTAGGATCACCACCAGTAATGTTAGAGTAGGATCACCACCAGTAATGTTAGAGTAGGATCACCACCAGTAATGTTAGAGTAGGATCACCACCAGTAATGTTAGAGTAGGATCACCACCAGTAATGTTAGAGTAGGATCACCACCAGTAATGTTAGAGTAGGATCACCACCAGTAATGTTAGAGTAGGATCACCTCCAGTAATGTTAGAGTAGGGTCTCCACCAGTAATGTTAGAGTAGGATCACCACCAGTAATGTTAGAGTAGGATCACCTCCAGTAATGTTAGAGTAGGATCACCTCCAGTAATGTTAGAGTATGATCACCTCCAGTAATGTTAGAGTAGGATCACCTCCAGTAATGTTAGAGTAGGATCACCTCCAGTAATGTTAGAGTAGGATCACCGCCAGTAATGTTAGAGTATGATCACCACCAGTAATGTTAGAGTAGGATCACCACCAGTAATATTAGAGGAGGATAACCTCCAGTAATTTTAGAGTAGGGTCTCCACCATTAATGTTAGAGTAGGGTCACCATCAGTTATGTTAGAGTGGAGTCTCCATCAATAATGTTAGAGTAGGATCACCACCAGTAATATTAGATTAGGATCACCATCAACAATGTTAGAGTAGGATCACCACCAGTAATGGAGGAGTAGGATGTGCAACAGTGATACTATAATGGGACACCAGCAGAAATGTTACAATTGGGTCACCTCAATTATTATTAGAATAAGTCACCGAAAGTAATGTTAGAGAAGGATCACCACCAGTCATATTAGAGTAGGAGAACTGGAAGTAATGTTAGAGTAGAGTCACCACCAGTACCGTTACAATAGGATAACCAGAATTAATGTGAGAGTAGGGTCAGCAGCAATAAGATCACGGTAGGATCACCAGCAGCAATGTTAGAGTTGGATCACCACAAGTAATGTTGGAGTAGCATTACCACCAGTAATGTTAGACTAGGATCACCACCAATAACGTTAGAGTCGGGTCACCACCAGTAATGGAACAACGGAAATTCTGGAGTATGATCACCACTGGTCATGTTGAGCAGGATTAACACCAGTAATGATAGAGTTGGGCCACCACCAGTAAGGAATCAGTATGATCATCACCCGTAATGTTAGAGTAGGATCTGCACAAGTAATCTACGGATTGATTCACCACCAGTGATGTTAATGTAGGATGAGCACCAGTAATGTTATAGTAGGGTAACCACAATTAGTGTTATAGTAGCCTTACCACGATTAATGTTAGAGTAGATTCACCAGCAGAATTTAGAGTAGAGTCACCACCAGTGATATGAGAGCAGTGCAACAACCTTAAATATGAGATTAGGGTCACTACCAGTAATGTTCTATTCGGTTCACCACCAGTAATGTTAGAGTCGGGTCACCACCAGTAGTGTTAGAGTAGCGACACTATTGGCATCGTTAGAGGCGGGACACCATCAATAGTGATGCAGTCGGGTCACCACGAGCAATGTTGGAGTCGAGTCACCGACAGAATTTAGAGTTGCGTCACCACCAGTCATGTTAGAGTGTGTTCAACAGAAGTAACGTTACATTAGTGTTATCATCAAAAATGTCTGACCAGAAATATGAGAGTAGGGTCATCACCAGTGCTTTTTGAGTAGTGTCACCACCTGAAATGTTGGAGTGGCATCATCACCAGTAATGTTAGAGTAGGTTTACCAACAATACTGTTATAATACGTTCATCACAATTTAATGTTAGAGAAGGGTCACCAGCAGTAATGTTATAGTCGGATCAGTACCAGAAATGATAGGCTGGGGCCACCAACATTAATGTTAGAGAAACGTCACCTCCAGTAATATTAGAGTAGGGTGACCACCCGCTATGATAGAGTGGGGACACCATCAATAATGTTACAGTGGGTTCACCACCAGTGATGTTAGAGTAGGGTCAGCACCAGTAATATTCGGGAAGTGTCTTCACCATTAATGTTAGAGTAGTGTCAACACCAGTAATGTTAAAATAACGTCACCACCATTAATGTTACAGCAGGATCACCACCAGTGATGTTACAGTGGGGTCACCATCAGTAATGTTACAGTGGGGTCACCATCAGTAATGCTATAGCATGGTCAACAAAAATAATGTTATCGCACCGTTAATGTTAGGGTAGAGTCACCTCCAGTAATGCTAGAGTTGCGATAACACCAGCCATGTTAGAATCGGTCCCCATCGGTAATTTTAGAGTCGGGATCACAACCAGTAATGGTAGAGTAGGGTCTCCAACAGTAATATTACAATGTGACACCAACCGAAATGGGTCGCCAAAATTAATGTTCGAATATGGTCACCAAAATTTATGTTATAGAAGGATCACCACCAGTAATGTTCGAGTCGGATCACCTCCAGTAATATTGGAGTAGGTTCACCTCCAGTGATGGTAGAGTAGGGTCACCACCGGTAATATTGGAGTTGGATCACCACCACTAATGTTAGAAAAGGGTCACCACCGGTAACTTTAGAGTAGGATCACTACCAGTCATGATGGAGTAGAGTCCCACGCTGTCTTGGTTCTCAGTGCTGAAACTGGTGTATGCCCGAGACCAGACACTCTCACTCTGAGATCTTTATGTACATTGTTCCTGCAATCCTATCCATATCTTGACGTCTGTAGCATAGCTCATTTCAGACATATGGATTGATGTTTCATTCCATACTCGTGTTAGCTGGGCCTCTGGGGCAACAAAGTCGCTTCTGAACCAGTAGGTTATGTAAGACAGGCGGCCGAAACACTATCGCTCGTTTTGAGCCACCGTCAAAAACGAATTTCTGTTGTAATCTACCAGCTGTCTCCAAAAATTAGACGACCTCATGTTTTTGAGAGGCATCGTTGAGCTGACCGACTTCATCCCCTGGGATGGTGATGTTAACTTCAAGAACGTTGGTTGACGACTCTGCTTTGGTGAAACGTTAACGTTCGACTCATGTCCTCTGCTTCAGACTGAATCCACAATGGGCGCTGGTAACTGCAACTGAGCTAACTCGCTTAGCTCTCACCTTCCTTCACCTCAGGCAAACTGCACATTTAATTGAAACCTCTAACTCGCTGGTAAAGCCTTAGAATCTGAAATATCCCCGTATTCTCTGTCCTGGATGTACTCTGGCACTCGTTAATGTACCGTCTACATCTGCTTGGTAAAGATTACTGAAGAAGACGGCAAAGAGAATGTGGCAGAATATAAGAGTTTATGAACAAATCTACCGAGTTTTTTTTATTAATACATACATGTGAACATACGAAATAAGAGCAGGAGTAGGCCAGAAGAGATCGTCATATTCCACTTTATAGTTTTCAATTAAAAGCAGTCTATGAAAGTCAACTAGAAAGTAGTAAATTGCCTCACTTGTTGCGAGATATGCGGCTGGTTTTCCATTTGTGTTCTCAGTTCGACATGAAGTAATTGTTGAAGACGTCCATCAGTAATTCTTTTGTTAGTTTGATTCCAGGTGCTGTCGATAAATGTCACTTTTTAAATTGATCCTTTTGTCTCCTTCTCTCCAGCATCCTGCTCTTCTGTTGGATGTTCAGCATCCAAACTGCGTTGCTCTTCTTGGTTATGTTTTGCACGTTTAAGTTCTGGCCCTTCCCATGTGTAGCTCGCATCATAATAGGCGTGGCCCAATATTAAGTCCCATCGCCGCCTGTTACATGCACGGCCCAATATTAAGTCCCATTGCCACGATTTATAGGCATGGCCCAATATTCATTCCCATCGCCGCCTGTTATCGGCATGGCCCAATATTCAGTCAAATCGCCGCTTGTTATAGGCACGGTCCAATAGTGAGTCCCAAGTCCGTCTGTTATAGAAAAGGGCCAATATTCAGTTCCATCGCCGACTGTTATGGGCACGGTCCCATATTCAGTACCTTCAACCCCTGTTAAAGGCAAGTTCCCATATTCAGTCCCATCACCCCCTGTTAAAGGAACGGTCCAACATTCAGTCCCATCACTCCCCGTTAGGGGAACGGTTCCATTTTCAGTCTCATCGCCACCTGTTATTGGCAGAGCCCATTATTCAGTCCCATCAGCCCCTTTTAGAGGCGGGGTCCCATATTCAGTTCCATCACCACCTGTAAAAGGCCCAGTGCAATAGTCGGTTCCATTGCCGCCCTTCATAGATACGGTCCAATAATCCGTGCTATTAAAATAATGATGGAATGGAGATGAAACATCCCCAGAACTTGAGCAATTGTCTGTGAACAATTTCTCCGGTAACCTTAATGCTAATCTTGCTTCTCTCTCTGGAGTCGGGTCCTGATATTCCGGAGCAATTTTGTAATCAAGATCCTCAGCCATGTAGCAGACTACCAGAATGCACCAGTTCAGTTTGAGTCTCTCTCACGGGTGCAACACAACTCCTGGAATGCAGCAGTGTCTCAGTACAATTCATTACGTTTGACTATCAATTAAGTAATGCAGCAGTCTCTCCACATAACACTCATCCCTGGTCACATTCTAATTCATCTTTTCTGGACAGCCTCTGAGACCTTGCCATTTTTCCGAAACTGCGGTGTTCAGCTGAGGTCGAACCAATCGTTTATAAAGGTTTTGCATTACTTCCTTGCATTTGTACTTTATGCCCCCATTAATAAAGCAAACTTTGAAATTGTACTCTGCATACCCGAATCCGGATCATTAATATGAGCAGTGGTCCTAATACTGACCACTTGGGAACACCAGTGTTTACTTCCTTCCAGTCTGAAACCCAACCCTTCACCACTACCATTCGGTTTTTGTCCATGAGCTGATTTTTTATCCACTCTCCGACTGTCCCTTTAATCCCCTGGGGTTTAATTTTGTAAGAAGTCTATTATGCGGTACTTTATAAAATGTCTTTTGATAGTCCATATACACAACATCAACCGCGCTACCCTCATTAACCCTTTCCATTACTTCATCAAAGAACTCAATCATGTTAGTCAAACACGATTTTCCTTTAACATATCCGTGCTGACTTTAATTTATTATCCAATATTTTTCCGAATGCCAATTAATTTTGTCCCTGATTATTGTCTCAAAAAGTTACCCCAACACCAACGTTTGGCCGATTGGCCTGTAATTGCCGGGTTCATCATTCAGATCTTTTTTGAACAGAGGTGTGACATTTGCAGCCCTCCAGTCCTCTGGCACAAGTCCCATATCTCAGGAGAATTGGAGGATTGTGGCCAGAGCCTCTGCAATTTCCACCCTCACTTCCCTCAGTAACCAAGGATGCATTCCATCTGGATCGGGTGACTTTCATACTTTGAAAACTCCCACTCTTTTAAGAACCACCTATTTTATCTATTTTTATGCTATCCAATATCGCTCCCAGCTCCTCCTTTAATGCTACAATGGCAGCATCGTCTTCTTTATTTGAGGCCAATGTGCAATATTCATTTCCTACCCCAGCCAGTCCCACTGCCTTCACAAGTTGATCTCCTTTTTGTCCGCAATCGGTCACACCCTTCCATTGACTACTCCTTTAGAATTCATATGTTTATAAATTAATTTTGGGTTCCATTTTATGTTTGCCACCAATCTATTCTCATGCTCTCTCTTTGCCCCTCTTGCACTCTTTTAAAAATCTCCTCTGAACTTTCTGTATTTGGCCTGGTTTTCTACTGTATTATGTACCTTAAATTTGTCATAAGCCTCCTTTTTTATGTTCCATTGTAATCTCTATATCTTTAGTCATCCAGGGAGCTCCAACTTTGGATGTCCTGTCTTTCCCCCTCGTGGGAATGTTTCTACACTGTACCCGAGCCATCTCCTCGTTGAAAGCCTCCCATTGTTCAGTTATTGTTTTGCTGCCGATTTTTGATTCCAGTCCTACCGGAAAATACACTTAGTATTCGTAAAAAAACGTCCCTCTCCTTCCCAGATAACAGTACGGAGCAATTATTATAAATATCTGAAATCATATCACATAGTAAAATATCTGTGGTGTTGCCAAGTGCAATTATTTTCACTCCATGAAATCATCTCTCTTGGTAGAATATCTGTGGTGCAGCCATGTGCAATTATTATAACTCCGTGAAATCATCTCTCTTAATAGGATATCTGTGGTCTGGCCATGTGCAATTATTGTAATTCACTGAAATCATTTATCTTAGTCGAATACCTGTGGTGTCGCCATGTGCAATTGTTATAACTCCCTGAAATAATCTCTCTTGGTAGAATATCTGTGGTCTAACTCTATGCGTGTGTTACCAAAAGATTGTGGTTGATTATGCGATGCTGGTATGTGAACCGCTCCATGACTCGGATTTATCCAATCGGTTTTACTCAATACATTCAGCATACTCTTGTCACACGTTGCTGGAGCTGAAACGGTCCGTGGATTTGCCTGTGCAACCGTTGCTACTTAACCTTGTGATGTAAGTCTGCACGTATTTATTTGCTATTAAGTTGCTGCATAACTCTGGTGACATGTGTTCATGTCTATTAAACGTCCGGGTGCCCAAATTTTATGTAAGTTGTGAATTGTAACTGTTAAATTGTATTTCGTGCATGACTTTGAATTGGCTTCTTCCTTGATAGTTTGGCAAGAAAGAATTTTAGGATAACCTAATCGAGGGTTAGTAAATTAAATTCGTTTTGATCCGAACTGTGCTAAATGTAGGACAGTTCAGGAACCGAATCAGGTAACATTCACCCCTCCAGATAACTGGGAGGGAAAAGACCAGACAATTCCTTAGTGAGCTGTTAAAGGAGGAAACCAAGGACTCGCCTGGTTCCTCGGCATATATCTGTCAGGATATCAAATCCAGCTTTCCTAGAACAGGACCTCCACGACTTTGGAAAATACGTGAATTCACAGCACAGGAGATTCTGTGCGACTGTTGCTGTGTACGGGCCGCTTTAACACAACACAATGAGAAGTCCTCTGTTTGCACTTCAATAGAGTGCATCTAACTGGATGGCCATCTTTTGATTTGTTAAAATAGATACAGGCACCGCAGACTAAGCAAATAGAATAACTGCGAGGATAAATTATGGAATCATCGAAATTTACGGCGCAGAAGGCCCATCGAGTCTGTGCCGGCCGAAAAAGAGCTCCGATGCCTGATCCCACTTGCCAGCACTTGTTCCCAAACCTTGTAAGTTACGGCACGTCAAGTGAATATCGAAGTACTTTTAAAGTGCGATGACGGTTTCTGCCTCGACCACCCTTTCAGGCAGCGAGTTTCAGACCCCCATCACACTTTGGGGGAAAAAAATCTCCTCAGCTCCCCTCTCATCCTTCGAACAATTACTTTCGATCTGTACCCACTGTTTATTGATCAATCTGATAATGGAAATAGGTCCTTCCTATCTACTTTATCCAGTCCCGTCATAATTTTATGCACCTCAAGTAAATCTTCCCTCAGCCTCAGTTGTTCCTAAGAAAACCATCCCATACTATCCAATCATTTATCATAGCTAACATTCTCCAGTCCTGGCATCATCATCGTAAACCTCCTCTGTATCCTCTCGAGTACAATCACATATTTCCTCTAATAAATATACAATTGATCAAAATAATGTGAAATAATAAATTTCTTATTTTTGTCCCCTAAACTGTAATATATGCAGTAACAGTAGTGTTCCATTGAAATGTGTATTTGTGTTGCTCTTCTTAGGAGGGTGAATGGACAGGAAACTTCAATGGATTGGGAGAGTGAATGAACAGATATCATTAATGAATTGGAGGTGAATGGACCGATACCATCAATAGAATATGAAAGTGAATGGACGGGAACAATTAATGGATTGGGAAAGTGAATGGACGGGAACAATTAATGGATTCGGAAAGTGAATGGACAGGAACAATTAATGGATTGGGAAAGTGAATGGACGAGAACAATTAATGGATTTGGAAAGTGAATGGACGGACACATTTGTGCAAGTTTAGGGTACACGGTTATCCAAGGAGCACGGCCATCCCTTTGGTAAGTAAATGATACCACGAGGAGCGGAGGAGCAAGTCACTTCGAGTGTTCGTGTCGGGGCACCACTAGTACTGGAGGGGCACTGTCAGTTCAACATTAATGTACGAGGACCAAAGTTATCAGATGAGAACTGCCACCTCTAATGTAACTGTTGGATAGATCTACTGCCGGAGGAGAACGGTCACCTCTTGTTTAATTCAAGGCGTACCGCCAGCACCAGCGGAGCACGTTTACCTCTGGTGTAAGTGGATGGTGCAACTTGTATCGCAGGAGATGGGATATCTCTAGTTTTAGTGTGGCTGTATTACTGGCACTGGTGAAGGACTCTCACCTCAAGTGTAAGTAGGTGTATCACTACTATCAGAGGAACATGGTGACAACTCGTGCAAGTGTAGGGGTGCCTCTAATACTGGAGGAGTCAGATCAATACACGTGTAAGAGCAGGGGTACCAAAATACCGCAGCAGCAAAGTGACCACTCTTTGTATGTTTAGATTTAACACTACTACTGGATGACCAGGATCATCATTTGTGTAAGTGCAGCGTGTACCATTAACATCAGAGGAACACGGTCACCCCGAGATGAGTGCAGTGTACCACAAGTACCGGACCAGAATTGTTAGTCCGATTGTAAGTTCAGAGGCATTACAAGCAGAGAAGGAACACAGTCACCTCGAGTGTAAGTTCAGCGCGCCACGAGTAACGGACGAGCAAGTAATCTCTTATCTAAGTGTGGATGTTCCACTAGTAGCGGAGGAGGGCAGTCACATCTATTGTAAGTGTAGGGGAAGCAGCAGTACCGGAGGAACAAGGTCACCACCAGTGTAATAGTGGAGGAGAACGGTCACCTCTAGTTTAAGTGTAGAGCTACCACTAACACTGGAGGAGCACGATCACCACGAGTGTAACTGTAGGGGCACCGCGAGTAGAGAAGGAGCGCGGTCAGAGTAGGTTCACCACCAGTAATGTTAGACGAGGGTCATCAGCTCTAATCTTAGAGTAGGGTCACCATCAGTGTAATATTAGGATGGTGTCACCGCCAGTAATGTTAGAGTAGGCTCACCACCAGAAATGTTGCAGTCGGATCATCAATAGTAATGTTCGAGTAGGGTCACCGCTAATAATGTTAGTTCATCAACAACACCAAAAATCTTGTAGTAACGTCACCATCATCCATTTTAACATATGGATATCTCCAGTAATATTAAATCAGAGTTGCCACCAATAATGTTAGATTCGTGTCAACATCAGTAATGTTGGAGTAGGGTCACCATCAGTAATGTTAAAGTACTGTCTCCACCAATAATTTTAGAGTTGGGTCACCACCTGGAAAGTTTGAGTAGCGTCTCCAACAGAAATGTTAAAGTAGGTTCCCAATCAGTAATGTTAACGTAGGGTCTCCACCAGCAATGTTAAAATAGCGTCACCATCAGTAATGTTACACTAGGGTCAGTATCAGTAATGTTAGTTTAGGGTCTCCACCAGTAATATCAGTGTATTTTCACCAATAGTAAGGTTAGAGTATGTTCACCAATAGTAATGTTAGAGCACGGTCATCTAATGTTCGAGCCGAGTCATCACCAGTGATCATCACGTTATGAAAAACATTTTAATTTTGTAATGAGCGTGTGATGATTTTACTGAATTCTTGAGGCATTAAGAACCTAGTGCCGTTTCCAGGAGGGATGTTCCCTTCACGGTTCACATTCCCTCAGGGATTACTTTCCGTTCATTGATGTTAATGGAATGAGTTTCATGGACTGAGCTGTACAATTTCCCCATTGACGTCCCGGGGGCCCTGAAGAGGAAAATCGCGCCTTGTTTGTTAAGTGACTGTAACTAACGCCAATTATTGTGTAACCTGATTTTCTCACCGGGGCACCGATTGTTCTATAAAGGGGGAGTATTTACGGATCTCAGATACACTCCGATGGCAACCGCAAAGCCGGGCAGAATTCACACATGCTTCTAAAAATGGAAGCGCCAACAATTCTTCAAATAAAAGAGATTTACTACCCGATTCTCGCAGCCTTTGGTTTTCCCGGTAAGTCAAGATAACCTGTATTTTTTCCCAGCTGTTCACTATTTCACTGTTAATGATTAAGTAACACAGTCCGAGAATGTCCTCATTTCGGAGTCAATTATCCACCTGGAGAACTTGGTGAAAATCAGCGGGAACCCGCGCCGCCAGTGAGGCCCTGCTCTGATCGGCAGATCGTGGGCACCGGGCGATCAACTTTCTTCCCGAGACCAGCGAGGACGAGGCTGATTCCCCGCCCCCACTAACAGTACATGGATCATTGAAGAATGTGTTGCCCAGTGCTCCTGATAATCATTTTATTTGTACCGTTGTTCCTGTACAGTTTTAGTTGTCAATTCCTCTGTCTGCAGCCAACTCCACCAAACAGGAGACTTTGAAAGATAATTTGAGAACTAATTGCCGCTCAGAGAACTGCTCCCCTCCCCTCGGCTTCAAAGATCCTTCGCGGTTCTCCCAGCTCGCGCTTTGTTATCGAGCAGCTCCCTCGGGGCGATTATAAATTGAAAAAGCCCAGAGTTTCGAACTAAAGTGAAGCGTTTGTCTCGGCTGAATGTTTTATTTGAATTCATATCTTTCCAGTAATTGCTGTGAAATTATATTTAAAACTGCTAACACCTGAAGCAGCTCCCGAGACCCCGCTCGACAATGAAACTGAAGGAACTAAATGTAAA
Source organism: Heptranchias perlo (assembly GCF_035084215.1). Taxonomy (NCBI): domain Eukaryota; kingdom Metazoa; phylum Chordata; class Chondrichthyes; order Hexanchiformes; family Hexanchidae; genus Heptranchias; species Heptranchias perlo. The sequence goes on from NW_027139548.1 coordinate 1,670,596, forward strand.
TTTCGATCTATTCTCCCATGGGGCCGCAGCAGTAAATTATAAAATCGGGTCGGTACATCACATGGGTATAAGACTCATGGCGGGATGGTTTTAGAGCTCAACGCTGTATTGAAATGTGTGTTTGGACGTATTTAAGCAAATCCGTTTACTTATTGACTGCCGAAAATTAACAACTTACAGAACCATCCAATGTTACCCTTTAAGGCACATGTGCCGTCCCTGCGAGGTGCTGCAGTTTAGCCTGGACCGCACAGTTACAGTGTGATTGGAACCACAATCGAGTGTTAGTGGCGACAGCGATGGAAATTAAATTCGGGACAGATGTATGACGGACGGATGATCCGATGTCGCCTGTTTTACACTATCGCCCAAAGTCCAAATCCCCCCGTTGACTCTTCAGTGCCTGGGAGTCGGTAGTAGTGGGGACACTCTCCGTTACCATTCCCGAGACTGACTCCGAGTGACCCTCCCCCCGCTGCCTTGACAACGTCTGACTGAACTTAGCAAGAAGGACGGCGGATTGTCTGTCACTCGATATTGAGTGTTTAGTCTTTTCTCTCTTTTAAATAAAGTGTCGTCATCGCTCGCCTATATTAAAAAGAACCCGCGTGCATCGGAACATTTCCCCACAATATGCTGTGAGATTTATCTGAGTATCCCCGTTATTTACCTCTTGTCGCTCTTTCTTACAGCGAACCTAGTGACAATCGTGATTCTCTCCAGAGGAAATTGCGGCCTTTCCAAATGTATCTCTATCTATATGGTGGCCATGGCAACAGCAGATCTACTGGTCATCATCGTCAATGTAATAGAATATCAAATTTTCACGATAATCTTTCCACTTCCATTCCTGTCCTACACTGTCATTCGTAAGTTCATGATCTACATTAATTGTACCAACCTGGATATGTCGGTGTGGTTCACAGTCTCGTTCACATTTGACCGATTTGTATCTATATGTTGTCAGAGGTTTAAAACAAAATATTGCACAGTGAGAACTGCGGCTGCGGTTATAACAACGCTCTCTGTCCTGATCTGTTTAGAAAACATCCCCTATTGGTTTGCATTTGAACATACACAAATAATTAACAATGTTCAGTGGGGTCTCGGCCCCAGTTTGGGCTTTTATTCATCTCCTGCAGGTGTAATGTACACATGGTTAGAAAGTATTTTAATTCCATGGATTCCTTTTGCTTTAATGTTTCTGTTTAATTGTTTGACAGTCAGACGTATTTTAGTGGCCAGCAGAGCCCGCAGGGGCCTCCGGAGTCACAGCAGTGAGAATAAGAGCGATCCAGAGGTGGCGAACCGAAGGAAATCTATTATTTTACTGTTCACTGTATCTGGTAGTTTTATACTGTTGTGGCTCACAGCTGCCGTGAATTCTTTAGCTATTGGTCTGGTCGTTCATCACCGACCCGATTATACAGCGCCTGCTTATATCGCTACTGAAACCGGAAATTTGCTCATGTATTTAAGTTCATGTACAAACACGTGTATTTATGCAGCGACCCAAACGAAATTCAGGGAAGAGCTGAAGAAGGCGGTGAAATCACCTTGGACATTTATTCTGATTTTGGTTAAAGCAATGAAAAGTTAAACCAAAGCTTCCTGTCCAAACTGGAGCTCAATTACAGTCCGTGTTCCAGTTCAGAATGGCCGTCTTTCTTTGCTGTGAAAATGATCAGGGATCAGAACACATATCTTCTATTTTATACCCTGAGTTTGATATCTGCTGCTTCCCTAGGGTGAACAGAATAGTTTCCTGATAGTTCCTGCTCAAAATTCAAAGAGAACAGTCATGATTGAGCTTCAGTAGTTCGGTGGAACATGTGGGCGGCAGCGTTAATTGTCTTAGACTCTTGGTACTGGAATAGGACGCGCCAGTTTCATTAATAGGTTAAGTTTTCGTTAGTGTAGAAAGAATGAAGGGTGTTAGAATCATGTTTATTTGTAATTAATCTGTAATCTTGGTGTGAACGTTGCAGGCGCTGGTCCCCCATCAGACACCGCTCCACATTATCTCCTGGCCCAATAGAATGGGACCCCTGTATCCTGATAAGTGACTGAGGAAATTGACACGTGAATGTGAAGTTAGACATCTCTGTTAACAGATATATATTAAAATATCAATTGATCATCATAATGTTGAAATATTACAACAGACCATTTGGCCCAACCAGTCGTTGTCGGCGTTTTCAGTCCACTCGAGAAAATAGTTCCAATCACTTTATCCGCCCAGTCTCAAAATCCCTTCAACCTATTTTTAGTCACACATCTGTACAATTCAATCTTGAATATGGACATGATTTCTGCTTCTATAATTGCTGCATCTTCGCATCTCTCCATGTAAAGAGGTTTCTCCGACCCACAGTCCGAAATCCCTGAAATTTATTTTGTAATCTATAGCCGTTATTTCTTGATCCCTCCACTGATGGAAGCTTTCTGCTTCTATCTTTCCTGTCCCGTCCATTCTTATCTTAAATCACCTGGAAACGTCTCGCCACAAGGTATCAATCTGGTATCAATACACAATCCAGTGAAAATCTGGAACGTGTAGTTATGACAGTTAATTGATGTCTTTCTCTTGGAGATGGTCGTGTCCTTTCTTATACTGAATGATGAGAAGACAGATATATAATGCTGATGAGATATTGTGCAGTGTTGGCCTTAAATACGGAAACGCCAACAAAGGGTTCACTGCAAGGAAATGGTAATTCACACTGTCCTGAAGTGTGCCAGTCTGATATTGTATTGGTTTCTCCTTATATTATAGTAATGTTATCCATTAGCCTCTGCCTATGCAGCAGGGAAGTATACGTCAATTTAAAGTCTCACTGGACTGTTGGGCCAGGGCTGACCCTGCAGCAATGGACAGTTTCAGGATGAAATAATAACAGACGTCATTTAAGAGGGATCATTACATACTGATTCATAATTTCACAGAACTTTAATCATTTGATAACATTGTGGGAAAGCAGTTAGTTCTTCAACGAAAACATCTTTGTTGGCGTTACCGTATTTAAGGCCAGCACTGAACAATATCTCATCAGCTTTCTGTATCTGTTTCGACCTATTCTATTTCACAGATCTCTACCCATTGGTTTTACATACTGTCCAGTGCCACATAATCCATTTCATGTTCTGGTGTTGTCAGCGTGACTGACCATTTCTTGGACCCGTTCTTCAGTGCAGCTGCATCATATAATTACATAAAATTATATCGAAAACGGTGTGCGGACAACACAGTCTGGACGGAGAGTTTGGTAAGTGTGGGAGTTCGGTGAAGTGGGGGAAGGAGGTGCTGCTTTGCATTGCTTTTCCTACCTTTTTCCCCAGAGCGGCAGTGGACCTGAGAGTAGAAGACAGAGATTGGGGAATAAAAGCAGCAGCAGACCTGCAACAAGAGACAACTACTGTGCGATGTCACAGGTGAGGCAGGAAAGTCCGAAAGGTGAGCAGAGTATAAAAGGAGAGACCTAGAGCGGGAGGAGAGTCTGAGAGTCTAAGGCATGTCATGGCAGCACAGCTCGCACCCGTGATATGCTCCTCCTGCACTATGTGGGAAGTCATGGACACTACCACTGTCCCTGGCGACCATGTGTGCAGGAAGTGTGTCCAGCTGCAGCTACTGACTAACCGTCTTTCGGAGCTGGAGCTGCGGGTGGATTCACTGTGGAGAATCCGCGATGCTGCGACTATCGTGGATATCACTTTCAGTGAGGTGGTCACACCGCAGTTTATGATTACGCAGGCAGAATGGAAATGGGTGACCGCCAAGCAGAGTAAAAGGACGAGGCAGGTAGAGCACGAGTCCTCTGGGGCCATCTCCCTCTCCAACAGATTTTCTGCTTTAGATACTGTTGGGGGAGATGGCTTATCAGCGGAAAGCAGCAAGAGCCAGGTTCGGGGCACCACGGGTTGCTCTGCTGCTCAGGAGGGGAGGAAGAAGAGTGGCACGGCTACAGTGATAGGGGATTCAATTGTAAGGGGAACAGAAAGGCGTTTCTGCGGCCGCAAACGTGACTCCAGGATGGTATCTTGCCTCCCTGGTGTAATGTCAAGGATGTCACGGAGCGGCTGCAGGGCATTCTGGAGGGGGAGGGTGAACAGCCACTAGTCGTGGTCTATATTGGTACCAACGACATAGGTAAAAAAGAGATGAGGTTCTGCAAGGTGAATTTAAGAAGTTCGGAGATAAATTAAAAAGCAGGACTTCAAAGGTAATGATCTCAGGATTACTAGCGGTGCCACGTGCTAGTGAGTATCGGAACAGGAGAATAGACAGGATGAATGCGTGGCTGCAGGGATGGTGTGTGGGGGGGGGGGGGGGAGGGATTCAGATTCCTGGGACATTGGGACCGGTTCTGGGGAAGGTGGGACCTGTACAAGCGTGACGGGTTACACCCGAGCAGGACCGGGACCAACGTCCTCGCGGGGGTGTTTGCTAGTGCTGTTGTGGAAGGTTTAAACTAGATTGGCAGGGGGATGTGAACCTGAGCGGGGAGTCAGAAGGGAATAAAGTTGAGAGCAGCAAGAGAGGGGAAGACCCAGGCGAAATCTACAATACAAATAGTACAAACAGTTGCTCAAGAACAAGTGAGAGGGAAAAGCGTAGAGCAGCGGAAAGAAAGTGTACTTTAGGCACGACAGATAAAATAAAAATTAGAAGGCGTAAGGCGATTAACTAAGCATCAAAGCTGTGGCAGGGGGTTGGGAACCTGAGCAGGGAGACAGAGGAAAGCGTGTCAGGAAGGGACAGAAGGTATGTCGTAAAAGGTAAAGTGTTAAAAAAGGAAAAAGCAGGAACTAAGTGTCACAAAACATATTTGAAAGCCCTTTATCTGAATGCACGTAGCATTCGTAACAAAATGGGCGAGTTAACGGCACAAATAACTACGTATGGGTATGATCTTGTCGCCATTACAGAAACATGGCTGCAGGGTGACAACGACTGGGAATTAAATATGCCAGGGTATTTAACAATCAGGAAGGACAGGCAGGAAGGAAGGGGAGGTGGGGTGGCTATGTTAATAAAGGAAGGAATCACACTAATACAGAGAAATGATATTGGGACAAAGGATCAGGATAATGAAACAGTTTGGGTGGAGATAAGGAATAATAAGGTGAAACGAACCAATAGTGTGCGTAGTATATAGGACTCCAAATATTTGCAACTCTGCTGGAAGAATTATTAATCAGGAAATAGTCGGGGCATGTAATAAGGGAACAGCTATAATTATGGGGGATTTCAACTAGCATATTAACTGGACAAATCAAATTGGACAGGGCAACCTTGAGGAAGAGTTTATTGAGTGTATTAGGGATGGATTTCTTGAGCAGTATGTAACTGATCCTACAAGGGGGCAAGCAACCTTGGACCTGGGCCTGTGTAATTAGCCAGGATTAATTAATAATGTCCTCGTTAAGGATCTCCTTGGAATGAGTGACCATAATATGGTTACATTCCATATCCAATCAGAGGTTGAGAAGGTAGTTTCTCAAAAAAGCGTACTGAGCTTGAATAAAGGAGACTATGATGGCATGAGAGCGGAATTGATTAAAGTGGACTGGAAAAAAAGATTAAAGGGTAAGACGGTACATGAGCAGTGGTGTTCATTCAAGGGTTTATTTTGCAACGTTCAAAATATATATATTCCACTGAGGAAAAAAGGGTGGAAAAGAAATGACAGCTATCCGTGGCTAAGTAAAGAAATTATGGACAGTATACGACTAAAAACAAGGACATATAAGGGAGCCAAACCGAGTGGGAGGAGAGAAGATTGGGAAGTCTTCAAAAGACAGCAAAAAGTAACTAAAGGATTGATTAAGAAAGGGAAGATAGATTATGAAAATAAATTCGCAAAAAATATAAAAACAGATAGCAAGAGTTTCCACAGTTATATAAAAAGAAAACGGGTGGCCAAGGCAAACGAAGGTCCCTTAGAGGATGAGACCGATAAATTAATGGTGGGAAGCATGGAGATGGCAAAAATGCTGAACACATATTTTGTTTCAGTCTTTCCGGTTGAGGACATTAAGAATATCCCAACACTGGGCAAACAGGGGTCTCTAGGCGGGGAGGGGGAGGGGGCGGTGCGGTAGGGAGCGAAATACGATTAAAATCGCTAAGGAATTGGTACTCAGTAAATTAATGGGACTCAAGGCGGATAAATCCCCTGGACCTGATGGCTTACATTCTCGGGTCTTGAGGGAAGTGGCAGTAGGAATTGTGGATGCTTTGGTAATAATTTTCCAAAATTCTCTGCACTCGGCAAAGGTCCCGGCAGATTGGAAAACTGCTAAAGTAACACCCTTATTTAAATAGGGTAGTAGGCAGAAGGCTGGAAATTATAGACCAGTGAGCCTAACATCTGTGGTGGGTAAAATTTTGGAGTCTATTTTTAAGGAGACAGTAGCAAAGCATTTGGATAAACATTATTTAATTGGACAAAGTCAGCATGGCTTTACGAAGGGCAAGTCATGTCTGACAAATTTGCTTGAGTTTTTTGAGGACATAACGTACAGGGTGGATAAAGGGGAACCAGTGGACGTAGTGTATTTAGACTTCCAGAAGGCATTCGACAAGGTGCCACATAAAAGATTATTGCTCAAGATAAAGAATCACTGGATTGGGGGTAATATTAAGGCATGGGTGGAGGGTTGGGTATCTGACAGGAAGCAGAGAGTTGGGATAAATGGTTCATTCTCGGACTGGTAACCAGTAGCCAGTGGTGTTCCGCAGGGGTCGGTGCTGGGTCCCCAACTCTTTACAATCTATGTTAACGATTAGGAGGAGGGGACCGAGTGTAACAAATCAAAGTTTGCAGATGATACAAAGATGGGAGGGAAAGTGGAGAGTGAGGAGGACATAAAAAACCTCGAGGGGCATATAGACAGGCTGGGTGAATGGGCGGAAATTTGGCAGATGCAATACAATATTGGAAAATGTGGGGTTATGCACTTTGGCAGAAAAAATCAGACAGCAAGTTATTATCTTAATGGCGAGAAACTGGAATGTGCTGCAGTACAAAGGGATCTGGGGGTCCTAGTGCAAGAAAATCAAAAAGTTAGTATGCAGGTGCAGCAGGTGATCAAGAAGGCCAACGGAATGTTGGCTTTTATTGCTAGGGGGATAGAATATAAAAACAGGGAGGTATTGCTGCAGTTATATAAGGTATTGGTGAGACCGCACCTGGAATACTGCATACAGTTTTGGTGTCCATACTTAAGAAAAGACATACTTGCTCTCGAGGCAGCACAAAGAAGGTTCACTCGGTTAATCCCGGGGATGAGGGGGCGGACATATGAGGAGAGGTTGAGTAGATTGGGACTCTACTCATTGGAGTTCAGAAGAATGAGAGGCGATCTTATTGAAACATATAAGATTGTGAGGGGTCTTGATCGGGTGGATGCAGTAAGGATGTTCCCAAGGATGAGTGAAACGAGAACTGGGGGGCATAATCTTAGAATAAGGGGCTGCTCTTTCAAAACTGAGATGAGGAGAAACTTCTTCACTCAGAGGGTTGTCGGTCTGTGGAATTTGCTGCCCCAGGAAGCTGTGGAAGATACATCATTAAATAAATTTTAAACAGAAATAGACAGTTTCCTTGAAGTAAAGGGAATTAGGGGTTGCGGGGAGCTGGCAGGAAATTGGACATGAATTTAGATTTGAGGTTAGGATCAGATCAGCCATGAACTTATTGAATGGCGTAGCAGGCTCGAGGGGCCGATTGGCCTACTCCTGCTCCTCTTTCTTGTGTTCTTATGTTCTTATCTGGGCACACATAACCAATTGAATTGGTGCGAGTGATACTGAAACAAGAATGGACTTATTAATAAAGGTAGAATTGCATGTGTATGGATCAAGGGAGAAACTATCGATGATATAACGAAGTAAGGGAATTATACTTGTTAGCCCAATAGAAAAGGAGCTCGGTTTGTAAATAAAACTATCGCTATTGATAAAGGATAAGTCAATTCCATTCTCCTTATGTGGAGTTGTATTTTAACTTCCATATAATTATGTGTTCCATAATTGTATGTATTTCCAGTTACAGGCAGTGAGAAAATGTATAAAAGCTGTCGGTTTGTAATGTGTATTCGGATTGGTAAATGTCGAAGATACTGAGCTCAGGACTGTAAAACGGTTGAATCCCCAACTACCCATCATCAGGTGTGGTTGTAAGTAAAAATGTAAGTGTGTGTTTAAGTACCATTGCATGCACCGTGTGCTTAATAAACTAATGACACCTCACTTCAATGTTCAAGAACCTGATTGTAAACATTTCCATTACAATAGCCTGAGTACTTTCATTGTGAATGGAACTCATTTATTAATTATGATTCAGTGCCCCCTTTCCCCGTCAATCCTTAACGTTCCAGTTGATCCTGAGCTTGTCCAAATTCCAAACTCCACATGGTTGCAAGTCCCCTGTAGATCCCAGTCTGTGCCGATCCGACAGGCATCGATCACGTGGGGAAATGGCCGTGTCTTATGGGCAGTTCAGTGAAATCGCCACATTTCCATTTCACCGGATGCAGACGACCAACAGTAATTAATGCACGAGTCCAGCAGCAGGCAGAGGTTTTAATTCCATCAGTCAGCGACGGATCTGCACTCAGTCACAATCATAACAAGCCGATGTGCATTCAAACACATCATCCAAAATTAACAGGAAAAATATAAGTACAGTCATGCTCAAGTAAACCATTGCATTACCGTGTCAAATTCAATCAGATTATGTGGTGATTCCCGGCCCCCTGTTTCTAATCAAACTGCTGTTCTTTTCCCTTGAGTTCCTCGATTTCGAATTGAACAGTTATTGTATTTCCCTGACATTCCTGTCTCCTCTATAACTAATTAAACAGTTACAGTCTTCCCGTGTCGCCCAGTTCTAAATAAATGGCTGTTGTGTTCCGCTGGTCACCATTGCTGATTAAAGATTTGCTGTATTCTCCCAATTTTCCCCGTTCTCAATCCTTAATTGAACATTTATTGTGTTTGCCCTATATTCCACTTTATTCAATTTCTATTTGAACAGTTGCTGCGTTCCTCCATATTCCTCTTTCCTCTATTTCTAAATAAACAGTTGTCACATTCATTTATATTCCGCTAAACTCTGTCACCAATTAAATTATTGCTGTGTTCCCCTAATTTCACCTGTTGTCCATTTCTAATTGATCAGTTACTGTGTTCCGTTAAATTCCCCTGTTCTGAATTTCCAGCTAAACCTTCACTCAACCTCCTAAATTCCCATTTATTGTATTTCTAATTAAGCAGCTCGTTTTCCCCTAAATTTCTCTGCCTCTATTTCTTATCAAGCAGTTACTGTGTTCCTCTAAATTCCGCTATCCTCTAATTTTAATTGTATAGATTGGGAAAGGAGCCTGTTCCATAGATCGGCCACTCGCTCCCTGAAATAATGTTTCCGCAAATTAGTTCAGAATTTACGGGCTTCTTGTCATTTTTTTACATTATTTAATGGAGAAACCGTACTGTGTCCCACACACTCTGGTCCTGGATGTTCCTGGGGCCTCTGTATGTTTGTCAGAGGATTGTTAACACGAAAAGGGTAATTAAACTGCTGGTGCTAAGGTCAGCTACAATTCAACAGTTTCAGTGGTTTCGATGATATTTTAATTCAGAATCTATCAGTTACGATCTTAGCCCTGCATATAATTAAACTCAGATTTGTCCTGTTAATGAAATCTCACCATGGAAATCTCAATAACTAACACATTCTACTTCTCCACAAGTCGCTAAAAATAAACGCTGCGAGTGGCCTGTAGGATCCCATTCGATTTAATGTTTGTTTCATAACTTGCTGGTGGCCCAGTCAAAAAGGCTAATGGAATGTTGGCCTTTATCTCAAGCGGTCTGGAACACAATGGGGAACAATTTATGCTTCAATTGTACAGAGCCTTTGTCAGACCCCATCAGCAGCACTTCTTTCGGTTTGGGAATTGCACCTCAAGGAAAATATACCTGGGAAGGGGTGCAGCTTAAACATCGCCTCAAATATTCAAAGACTAACAGAAGCACAATCAGAGGTCGAACCCACGCTCTTAGTTTTTCAATGCTGTGGATGTACCGCTTGGACACTGCCCTGTCTCCACGGACTTTTGGTGACCCCGGACATGACCTGAGATGTCAAACATTTTTCAATGTTAATATCTGAATTGACCTCCCCCTCACGGAGCCGGGGTCCTGACGGGTCGTTGGTACTAACTTGGCATCTCCTTTAATGCATCTATGATATTCGCCTCAACTGCTCCATGTGGTAGCACGTACCACATTCGAACTTCCAAAGAAATATCTCCTAAATTCCTTATTTGATTTATTAGTGACTATCTTAAGTTTACGGCCCCTAGTTTTGGATGCACCTAAAAACGGAACCATTTTCTCCATGTCTACCAGCTCAAACTCATTCATTTTCCTGAAGACCTCTATGAGGTCACCCCTCAGCCTTCTCTTTTCCACAGAAAAGAACCCCAGCCTCTTCAGTCCTTCCTGCTGGTAATAACTTCTCAGCCCCGGTATCATCCTCCGAAATATTTTTTGCGTAATAGCCAGTGTCTCTATATGCTTTTCTAATATGGAGAACACAACTGTGCACAGTCCTCTAAGTGTGGTCTAACTAAGGTTCTATACAAGTTTAATGTAACTTCCCTTTCGGAGTCGGTGGTCTCGTTCGTAATCCCACCGAACCACAACACCGCACACTTATTAATGTTGAAATTCATTGGCCATTTACATTTACATTCTGCACGTTTCTTAGCGTCTTCTTGTAATTTGTTGCAGTCTTCCTCAGTATTAACTAACCCCCAATCTAGCAGCCTCAAATTTTAATACTGTACTACGAATTATTATGTCCAAATAATTTGTATAAATGTTGAGCAACTGTGTGCCCAGCACGGATCCTTGTGCAACACCACATACCACATTCCGCCAGTTTGAGTTACTACCTTTAATCTGTTTTGTAGCCAGCTTGCTATTCATTCTGTTACTTGTCCCCTGACTCCAAATGCTCCGACCTTGGTCACGAGTCTTCTATGTGTTACCTTATAAAAGTCCTTTGAAAGTTCACTGCATTGTAAAGTCCTTGGATTGTGATATGTCAAATGATTGAGAAAGTCAATGGACTGGGATATATCAATGGATTGGGAAACACAGTGGACTGGGATATATCAATGGATTGGGAAACACAGTGGACTGGGATATATCAATGGATTGGGAAACACAGTGGACTGGGATATATCAATGGATTGGGAAACACAGTACGCTGGGATATATCGATGGATTGGAGAACACAGTGGACTGGGATATATCAATGCATTGGGAAAGTCAATGGACTGGGATACATCAACGAATTGGGAAACACAATGGACTGGTTTATCAATGAATTGGGAAAGGCAACGGACTGGGATATATCAATGGATTGGGAAAGTCAATGGACTGGTTTATCAATGAATTGGGAAAGTCAACGGACTGGGATATATCAATGCATTGGGAAAGTCAATGGACTGGTTTATCAATGAATTGGGAAAGGCAACGGACTGGGATATATCAATGCATTGGGAAAGTCAATGGACTGGTTTATCAATGAATTGGGAAAGGCAACGGACTGGTTTATCAATGAATTGGGAAAGGCAACGGACTGGGATATATCAATGGATTGGGAAAGTTAATGGACTGCAATATATCAATTGATATGGGAATCACTGTGGACTGGGATGTGTCAATGGATTGGGAAACATTGTAGACAGGGATATATCAATTGTTTAGTGAAACACTTTAGACTGGGATCTATCAATGGATTGGGAAACAGCATGGGCTGGGATCTATCAATGGATTGGGAAAGTTAATTGACTGGGAGAAATCAATGGGTTGGGAAATAAAGGGGACTGGGAAATATCTATGGATTGGGAAACACAATGGATGGTATATATCAATGCATTGTCAAAGGCAGTGGACTGGGCTATATCAATGCAACAGGAAAGTCAATGGATTGGGATATATTAATGGATTGGGAAAAACAATGGACTGGGATAGACCAATGGATTGGGTACCACTGTGGACTGGGATATATCAATGCAAGGTGAACTTAACGTGTTAGGAGATAAATTAAAAAGCACGACCTCAAACGTCGTGATCTCAGGATTACTACCAGTGCCACGTGCTAGTGAGTATAGAACAGGAGAATCGACCAGATGAATGCGTGGCATACAGGGATGGTGTAGGAGGGATGGATTTAAATTCCTGGGATATTGGGACCGGTTCTGGGGAAGGTGGGACCTGTATAAGCGGGACGGTTTGAACCAGAGCAGGACAGGGACTGATGTCCTCACGGGAGAGTGTGCTGATACTGTTGGGGAAGGTGTAAACCAGAATGGCAGGGAGTTGGGAACTTGAGCAGGGGTACGGCGGATGGGGAAAAGGGATAGAAACAAAACACAGAAAGGGAATGACCAATAGGGGAAGGCAGTGAAAAGAAGGGAGAAAATAAAATAGACCAATGTTGCAAAATAACACTAAGTTGATTGGCAATCATAAAACGACAAGTCTAAAGGCATTGTGTCTTAATATGCGGAGCATTCGCAATAAGCTACATGAATTAAAAGAGCAGATAGATATTAATGGGTAAGATATAGTTGCGATTACGGAGACATGGCTGCAGGGTGGCCAAGGATGTTACTGAACATCCAGGGGTATTCAATATTTTGGAAGGACAGGCAAAAATGGGAAGGAGGTGGGGTAGCGTTGCTGTTAAAGGAGGAAATCAATGCAATAGTGAGGAAGGATGTTGGCTCGGAAAATCACAATGTGGCATCTGTATGGGTGGAGCTGAGAAACACCAAGCGGCAGAAAACGTTGGTGGGGGTTGTCGAGAGGCCCCCAAACAGTAGTGGAGATGTCGGGGAGGGCATTAAACTGTAAATTAGAGACGCATGCAAGAAGGGTACAATTATAATCATGGCTGACTTTAATTTTCATTTCGATTGGTCAAACTAAATTAGCAATAATACTGTGGGCGAGGAATTCCTGGAGTGTGTTCGTGATGGATTTCAAGACCAATACTTTGAGGAACCAATTAGAGAACAGGCGATCTGAGATTGGGTATTGTGCAATGAGAACGAATTAATTAACAATCTTGTTGTGCGGGCTCCCTGACGGAAGAGCGCCCATAACATGATAGAATTGTTCATTAAGATGGAGAGTGACGTCGTTGAATCCGAAACTGGGGTCCTGATTCTAATTTAAGGAAATTACTGAAGTATGAGGTGAGAGTTGGCTCGGATAGATTGGGGAACTTTACTAAAAGGGATGACGGTGGATAGGCAATGGCTAATATTTAAAGAACGTGTGCAGAACTAACAACAATTATTCATTCCTGTGTGGAGCAAAAATAAAAAAAGGAATGTTGGCTCAACCGTGGCTTTTTAAGAAATTAGGAATATTATTAGATGCAAAGAGGAGATTTATAATATTGCCAGAAAAAGCAGCAAGCCTGAGGATTGGGAGCAATTTAGATTTCACCAAAGGTGAACGAAGAGATTGATTAAGAGGGGGAAATACAGCATGAGAGTAAAATGGAGGGAACATAAAAACTGACTGTAAAAGCTTCTATAAATGTATCAAGAGTAAAAGATTAGTGAAGACAAATGTCAGAAATGGCGAAAATTTTAATAGGGAACAAAGAAATGGCAGAACAATTAAACACTTACTTTGGTTCTGTCTTCACAAAGGAGGACACAAATAACCTCCCGGAAATGTGAGGGAACCAAGGTTCTAGTGAGAAGGAGGAACTGAAGGAAATCAGTATTAGTAAAAAAATAGTGTTCGGGAAATTAATGGGGCTAAAGGCTGACAAATCCCCAGGGCCTGATAATCGACATCCCAAATTAAGAAAGGAAGTGGCCCTGGAAATAATGGATGCATTGGTGGTCATCTTCCAAAATTCTATAGACTCGAACAGTTCCTGAAGATTGGAGGGTGGCAAATGTAACGCCACTTTTTTAAAAAGAAAGGGAGAGAAAAAACAGGGAATTGCAGACCAGTTAGGACTGGACAAAGTCAGCATAGGTTTATGAAAGGGAAACCATGCTTAACAAATTCACTGGAGATTTTTTTAGGAGATAACTGGTGGATTCGATAGGGGCGAACCAGTGGATGTGGATTTCTAACATATTAGGAAGGAGTTCTGGGCCTTGGAGAGTGTGCAGAGGGGATTTACTGGAATGAATCCAGGGATGGGGGACTTCAGTGACGTGGAAAAATTGGAGAAGCTGGGGTTGGTTTCTTTAGAACAAAGAAGGTTAAAATTATGAGGGGTTTTGACAGAGTAAATAAGGAGAAACTGTTTCCACTGGCTACAGTGTCGGTAACCAGAGCACACAGATTTGAGATAATTGGCAAAAGAACCACAGGTGAGATGAGGAGTTTTTTTTATACAACGAGTCATTATGATCCGGAATTCACTGCCTGAAACGGCCGTCGAAGCAGATTCAATAATAACTTTCAAAAGGGAATTGGAAAAACAATTGAAAGGGAAAAAATGCAGGGTTTGGGGAAAGGGTAGGTGAGCGGGACTAATTGGATAGTTCTTTCAAAGAGCCGGCACAGGCACGATGGGCCGAATGGCCTCCTGTGCTGTCTCATTCTGTGATTCTTTGATATAGGTGTAACTGAGTACAGTGATAGAGGGACAACAACAAAGGGCGATCGGTAAAGATGTGACTGAGTACAGTGATAGAGAGAGATACCAAAAAAATTAAACAGAATTCCATAGAATTTACAGCAGAGAAAGAGGCCTTTCGACTCAACTGGTTTATGCTGGCATTTATATTCCACTCGAGCCTCCTCCCAACTCACTTAATCTCACCCTGACGATATAGCCCTCGATTCCTTTCTTATTCAAGTAGTTATCTAGCTTCCCTTAAATGCATCTATTTTGTTCATCTCAACTATTCGATGTGGTGGCAACTTGCGCATTTTCACCACTCTCTGGGTAAAGAAGTTTTTCCTAAATTCCTGATTGGATCTTGGGTGACTTTATTTATGGCCGCAAGTTTTGGATTCGTCAACAAGTGGAAACATTTTCTCTACGTTTACGCTAACATATCCCTTCTCCAGAGGGAGTTAGGTAAAGGTGTGACAAAGTAATGTGTGTGATACAGAGAGGAACCAACAGTGGGAGATAGATGAAAGTCTGACTGAGTACAGTGAGACAGATATACACCTGCAGAAGGAGACAGATCAACGTGTGACTGAGTATAGTTTATAAAGACAGACACAAACAAAGGGAGGTAGATTATGGTGAGACTGAGGATAGTGAGTGACACAGAGAGACACCAACAGTGGGAGATAGATGAAAGTGTGACTGTGTACTATGATACAGAATGAAACTGCAGAGTGAGATGGATAAAGATGAGACTGAGTACAGTGACACAGAGAGACACCAATAGCGGGAAATAGGTAAAGTTGTGACTGATTATTGTGAATAATACAGAATCGGTATTTGCAGTAGAGGAATAGGAAAGCAAGCCCAAGGAAAAGAATTTTGAACGAGGGACGTGGACTCACCGTAATGAACATAAGCAAATTAACAGTAATGTGGTAAATAATGGCACTAAAGGGAGCCAAATCCACAGGACCAGATGATTTCCATCCCAGGGTTGTAAAGTCCAGAGGTGAGAACATTGTAGATGCCCTAACTGTAATCTTTCAAACTTCTGTCATTTCAGGAACCGTTCCTTTAGCGTGGAAAATTGCTTCCCCTTGTTCTTCCTACCAAAATATATCACTTCGCAATTTACTGCGTTAAATTTCCACTGCCACGAGTCCGCACATGACACGAGCCTGTCGATATCCTCTTGAAGTCCATTAACTCTCCTCAATCTTTGGTGCCCTTCCAAATTTTGAGTCATCTGCAAATTTTGAAATTGCGCCCTGTGCACCCAAGTCCAAGTCATTGGTATATATCAAGAAAAGCACTCGTCCCAGAACTGACATGGAAACATGGAAACAAAGAAAATACGGGCAGGAGTTGGCTAATCGGCCCTTCGAGGCTGCTCCGCTATTCAATACGATCATGGCTGATCCTTTATCTCAATACCATATTCCCGTTCTCTCCCCATGCCCATTGATGCCTTGGGTGTCTTGAAATCCATCTTGCTCATTCTTAAATATAATCAGTGAATTGCCATTGACAGCCTTCTGTAGCAGAGCATTCCACAGGTTCACCATCCTCTAAGTGAAGAAATTTATCCTTATCTCAGTCCTAAATGTCCTTCGCCGTATCCAGAGACTGAGAGCTCTCGTTCTGGACCTCACAGCCAGTGAAAACATCCTCCCTGCATCCACTCTGTCTCGCCGTGTCAGAATGTTATACGTTTCAATGAGATCCCCTCTCATTCTTCTAAACTCGAGTGAATACAGGCCGAGTCGACCCAATCTCTCCACACACGGCAGTCTTGCCATCGCAGGCATCAGTCTGGTGATTCTTCGCTACACTCATTCGTTGGCAAGTGTTTCCTTTCTTCGGTAAATAGAACAAAATGGCACACAATGCTCCAGGTGTGGTCTCACCAAGGCCTGTATGGAGCGTGATGGAATACTCTCCACTTGCCTGGATGAGTGCAGCTCCAACAACACTCAAGAAGCTCGACACCATCCAAGATAAAGCAGCCCGCTTGATTGGCACCCCATCCACCACCCTAAACATTCACTCCCTTCACCAGCGGCGCACAGTGGCTGCAGTGTGTACCATCCACAGGATGCACTGCAGCAACTCGCCAACGCTTCTTCGACAGCAACTCCCAGCCTCGACCAGCTAGAAGGACAACAGCAGCAGGCACATGGGAATAACACCACCTGCACGTTCCCCTCCAAGTCACACAGCATCCCGACTTGGAAATATATCGGCCGTTCCTTCATCGTCGCTGGGTCAAAATCCTGGAACTCCCTTCCTAACAGCACTGTGGGAGAACCTTCACCACACGGACTGCAGCGGTTCAAGAAGGCGGCTCACCACCACCTTCTCAAGGGGCAATTAGCGATGGGCAATAAATGCCGGCCGCGCCAGCGGCGCCCACATCCCATGAACGAATAATAATTTACAAACACTGCTGTAAGGCATCCTTGCTCATGTACTCAAATCCTCTTGCAATGAAGGCCAACATGCCATTTGCCTTCCTGACTGCTTGCTGCACCTGCATGTTTGCTTTCAGTGAGTCGTTTACAAGGACACCCAATCCCTTCGTACATCAACATTTCCGAATCTATCACCATTTAAATAATACTCTGCCTTTCTGCTTTTCTATCAGAAGTAGATAAATTCACATGTTTCCACATAATACTGCATCTGCCATGTATTTGCCCATTCACTCATCTTGTCTCAATCGCCTTGAAGCCTATTTGCATCCTCCTCAGATCTCACAATCCCACCTAGTTTTGTGTCGTCAGCAAACTAGGAAATATTACATTTGGTTCCTTCATCCAAAACATTGATATATATATATATTGTGAATATCTGGGGCCCAAGCACTGATCCTTGCGTTACGCCACTAGTCACTGCCTGCCACCCCGAAAAAGACCCATTTATTCCTAGTCTCTGTTTCTTGTCTGTTAACCAATTTTCAATCCCTGCCAGTATATTACCCCCAATCCCATGTTCTTTAAACTTTACACTCACCACTTATGTGGGACTTTATCAAAGGCCTTCTGAAAATCCCAATGTACCATATCCACTGGTTCTCCCTCATCTATTCTGAAAGTCATATCCTCAAAAAACTTCAGTAGTTTTTAAAAATGATTTCCCTTTCATGAATCCATGTTGACTTTGTCTATTCCCGTTGATATTTTCGAAGTGTCCTGTTACCACGTCCTTTATAATAGATTCCAGCATTTTCCCTACTACTGAAGTCAGGCTAACCGGTCTGTAGTTCGCTAGTTTCCCTCTCCCTCCTTTTTCAAAATAGTGTGGTTTCATTAGTTGCGACCTCTGGGGAATAGCACTGCACACCTCCCTCCAGTCGGAAAAACAACCGTTCACCACTGCTATCTGTTTCCGGTCCCTTAGCCTAATTCTGTATCCATGTTGCTGCTGCCACTTTTGTTCCATGGGCCTCAATCTTAATGATAAGCCTAGCGTGCGGCACTTTATGAAACGCCTTTTGAAAGTCCATTTACACCAACTGAATTGCCCTCTTCTACTCTCTCTGTCAACTCATTGAAAAACTCGATGAGGGAGTTCAATGTTGGGAAGTGTACATTCATTAACTTTGGATCTAAGAAAGATAGATCAGAGTATTTTCAAGTGACGAGAAGTTAGGAATTGTGGAGGAGCAGAGAGATTTAGGGAATAATGTACAGAAATCACTAAAAGTTTGCGGACATGTACAAAAAGTAATTCAAAATGCTAATGGAGTGATGACCTTTATCTGAAGCGGGCTAGAATATAAAATGATGGAAGTTATGTTACAGCTGTACAGGGCTCTGGTTAGACCCCCATCTGGAATAACCGTGTTAAGCGCTCGGCACCGGACCTCAGGAAGGACATATTGGCCTTGAAGGGGACACAGAGCTGATTCACCAGAATGATACCGGGGCTAAAAGGGTTAAATTACAAGGACAGTTTGCACAGACTAAGGCTTGTATTCTCTCGAGTATAGAAGAAGAAGGGCTGATTTAATCGTGGTGTTTAAGATGATTAAAGCATTCTATAGGGTAGAGAGAAACTATTTCCTATGGTGGGGGAGTACGGAACAAGGCCATTCAGGGCTGATGTCACGATACACTTCTTCACACAAAGGGTAGTGGAAATCTGGAACTTTCTCCCCAAAATGCTTTTGAGAGTGGGGGTCAATTGAAAATTTCAAAACTGACCTTGATAGATTTTTGTTAATCCAGGACATTAAACGTCACGGAAACAAAGCTGGGAAATGGAGTCAAGCTGAAGATCAGCCATGATCCAATTGAATGGCGGCACAGGGTTGAATGGTTGAATGGCCTCCTCCTGTTCCTACATTCCTCGAATAAGAAGAGGCGGTGAGATTAAGGTAATAGTGTCAGAATGAGGATCAGGGGTCAGATTGTGGAGAAGGGAACTAAATTGGACAGCTCTTTCAAAGAGCCGGCACAGGCACGACGGGCCAAATGTCCTCCTTCTGTGCAGTTAGATTCTAAGATTCTCTGATCCCATGCATCAGAAGGGTCAGATTGAGGAGAATGGGTTCAGATTAAGAGAAGTGATGAGCTTGAGGATAATGAGTGAGATACAGGATAAGGGATCAGATTGAGGAGAACGGGTCAGAATGAGGAGAACGGGTCAGAGTGAGGTTGGAGGAGACTTGGGCAGATTGACGGCGGTTGGAGTGCGGTTGGATTTTCACAGGAACATCGGAACAGGAGTCGGCCATTTCTCCCCTCGAAACTTTTCCGTCATTCAATGCGATCATGGCTGATCTGGATTGAGAAGGGGTTTTGATCTGAAGCAATTTTCTGACAGGGCGTGTGTTCACAGGGTGGCTGTATGTGTGTAGTGAAGGGAATACAATTCCCTTCCCGAGATAAGGTCGCTGTATCGCCAGCGTTCCAAAGCCCCGATTATTCAGTCCGCAGTGTGTTAGACTTTTAATCTGACGGTCCAGGGTTCAAGTCCCTCTTCAGGCGCTGCTTTTCTCAATGAAAACACCAATCTCTTTACACCTTTAAGTACCAGTATTAGAAAATAACTTCTATTTTTAAAAAAATCAGGTTTTTTGGCAAATGTTTAAAATATATTGATGCATTTTATTCAGACGGCAGGCAAGATCAACGTAAATTGTTTGTGTTTCATGGGGCTGCAAGAATTCGTCAAAATTGAGAACCTTGATTTGAAAGCAGCGCTCGGACAAACATTTAAATTCTGGACCCTCAGATAAAAAGTATGAAGCTTTTCCGACTGAGCTCTCATTCAATTTCGGACAGCGACCTTCACCGGCTGACATGGAACATTACCTCTTTCCCATTCTTGATTTCCTTCTGCAGTAATTCCGCCTGTGCAGTTCATTTCTCTCCCACTCCTCACACTCCCTGCCTGCCACAGGCCTCACTTCAAAAACACTCTTCCTCCCACCAACTCCAAGCTCTTTAACAACGGCACAATCCAAAACACAGCGGGCAATGAAGGCTCAAGGTTCCATTTAGAAACTATTCAATCTGCTTCTGTAAAGTGTGGGCTCGGGGAAGCAGTTCGAAAGGCAAATGGTATGTTGGCCTTTGTTGCAAGAGGATTTGAGTAGAAGAGTTATATTTTAGTCGGGTCACAACCAGTCATGTTAGATTAGAATCACCACCAGTAATGTTAGAGTAGAATCACCACCAGTAATGATAGAGTGGAATCACCACCAGTAATGTTAGCGGATGATCGCCACCATTAATATTCGAGTGGAATCACCATCAGTAATGTTTGCATAGGGTCAACACCATTAATGTGAGAGAAGGGTCACCATCAGTAATGTTAGAGTAGGATCACCATTATTAATGTTAGAATAGGGTCACCATCAATAATGTTAGAGCAGTCTCCCCGCCAGTAATGTTTGAGAAGGGTCAACTTCTTTAATGTTGGAGTGGGATCACCACCAGTAATGTTAGAGTAGGGTCAACATCATTAATGTTAGGGTAGGGTCACCATCAGTAATGTTAGAGTAGACTCACCACCAGTAATGTTAGAGTAGGGTCACCACCAGTAATGCTAGCGCAGATTCACCACCAGTAATGGTAGATTAGGGTCTCCAACAGTCATATTGCAATGGGACACCAACTGAAATGTAACAATTGGCTCACCACAATTAATATCAGAATACGGTCACCAAAACTAATGTTAGAGAAGGATCACCACCAGTCATATTAAAGTAGGAGAACTGGAAGTAATGTTAGGGTCGAGTCACCACCAGTGCCGTTACAATTGTATAACCAGAAGTAATGTTAGGGTAGGTTGAGCAGCAGTAAGATTAGGGTAGGATCACCAGCAGTAATGTTCAGGTCGGATCACCACCAGTAATGTTAGAGTAGGATCACCACCAGTAATGTTAGAGTAGGATCACCACCAGTAATGTTAGAGTAGGATCACCACCAGTAATGTTAGAGCAGGATCACCACCAGTAATGTTAGAGTATGATCACCACCAGTAATGTTAGAGTAGGATCACCACCAGTAATGTTAGAGTATGATCACCACCAGTAATGTTAGAGTAGGATCACCACCAGTAATGTTAGAGCAGGATCACCACCAGTAATGTTAGAGTAGGATCACCACCAGTAATGTTAGAGCAGGATCACCACCAGTAATGTTAGAGTATGATCACCACCAGTAATGTTAGAGTAGGATCACCACCAGTAATGTTAGAGCAGGATCACCACCAGTAATGTTAGAGTAGGATCACCACCAGTAATGTTAGAGTAGGATCACCACCAGTAATGTTAGAGCAGGATCACCACCAGTAATGTTAGAGTAGGATCACCACCAGTAATGTTAGAGCAGGATCACCACCAGTAATGTTAGAGTATGATCACCACCAGTAATGTTAGAGTAGGATCACCACCAGTAATGTTCGAGCAGGATCACCACCAGTAATGTTAGAGTAGGATCACCACCAGTAATGTTAGAGCAGGATCACCACCAGTAATGTTCGAGTAGGATCACCACCAGTAATGTTAGAGTAGGATCACCACCAGTAATGTTAGAGCAGGATCACCACCAGTAATGTTAGAGTATGATCACCACCAGTAATGTTAGAGTAGGATCACCACCAGTAATGTTAGAGTAGGATCACCACCAGTAATGTTAGAGCAGGATCACCGCCAGTAATGTTAGAGTAGGATCACCACCAGTAATGTTAGAGTATGATCACCACCAGTAATGAAGAGTAGGATCACCACCAGTAATGTTAGAGTAGGATCACCACCAGTAATGTTAGAGTAGGATCACCACCAGTAATGTTAGAGTAGGATCACCACCAGTAATGTTAGAGTATGATCACCACCAGTAATGTTAGAGTAGGATCACCACCAGTAATGTTAGAGTATGATCACCACCAGTAATGTTAGAGCAGGATCACCACCAGTAATGTTAGAGTAGAATCACCACCAGTAATGTTAGAATTTGATCACCACCAGTAACGATGCTGTATTGTCACAACCAGTGATGTTAAAGTGCATCACCATCAGTCGTGTGAGGATATTTTCAACACATATAATGTGAGAGGTGGATCACCACTAGTAATGTTAGAGTAGGGTCACCACCGGAAATTCTAGAGTATGATCACCAATAGTAATGTCGAGCAGGATTAACATCAGTAATGATAGAGTTGTGTCACCACGAGTAAGGAATAATTTTGATCATCACCCGTTATATTAGAGTTGGAACTTCACAAGTAATCTTAGGTTTGAGTCACCACCAGTGATGTTAAGGTAGGGTTACCACCAGTAATGTTAGAGTAGGGTCACCACCAGTGATGTTACAGTTGTGTCACCACCAGTAATGTTACAGTGGGGTCACCATCAGTAATGCTATAGCATGGTCAACAAAAATAACGTTATAGCACCGTTAATGTTCGGGTAGAGTCAGCTCCAGTAATGCGAGAGTTGCGACACCACCAGTAATGTCAGAATCGGATCCCCATCGGTAATCTTAGAGTCGAGTCACTACCAGTAATTTTTGACTAGGATCGCTGAGGGTACTGTTGATTTAGCATCACCACCAGTAATGTCAGGTTTGAGTCACCATCGGTAATGTTAACGTAGGTTCAACACCAGTAACGTTCAAGTGGGATCACCAGCAGAAATGTTAGAGAACGGTCATCGTCAGGCATGTTCGAGTAGGGTCATCACTGGAAATGTTGGAGTAGGATCACCTCCAGTAATGTTAAAGTGGAGTCACCACCAGTTAGATTAGAGTGGGATCACAATCAGCAGAGGAGACAGAGAGGCATTCTGGGAGAAGTCGGCTCAGTAACCTCCACTGAACAGTGGGTAGTAGAAGAACTGGTGTGGAGGAGCAGTTAAACCCGAAACACAACACTTGTGTTTCCCTCCCTCCTCCTCTTAACAAAAAAAAGGAGGCATGTTGAGGAGGGCAAGCAAGTTGACTAGGAGGAGGATCGAGCTACTGCAGCTGCTGGAGGCACGAAGTCACAGCCAACAGGGAAGTAATTGGCTGGTGACTGGTAAGTAGTTTTTCTTTCCTTTTTTTGACATTTTAGTTGTTAAGCTAACTTAAGGGTTAAGTCATGGCAGGAGATCCCAGACCCGTGTCATGTTCTTCTTGTGGGATGTGGGAATTCAGGGATCCTTCCTGTGTCCCTGGTTCCTTCACCTGCGGGAAGTGTGTCCAGCTGCAGCTACTGTTTGACCGCTTGACGGCTCTTGAGCTGCGGATGGACCCACTTTGGGGCATCCGCGATGCTCAGGAAGTCGTGAATAGCACGTTCAGTGAGTTGGTCACACCACAGATAAAAATTACTGAGGGAGATAGTGAATGGGTGAACAACAGACAGAGGAAGAGTAGGAAGGCAGTGCAGGGGTCCCCTGCCGTCATCTCCCTCCAAAACAGGTATACCGTTTTGGATACTGTTGGGGGAGATGGCTCACCAGGGGAAGGTGACAGCGGCCAGGTTCATGGCACCGTGGGGGGCTCTGCTGCACAGGAGGGCAGGAAAAAGTGTGGCAGAGCTATCGTGATAGGGGACTCGATTATAAGGGGAATAGACAGGCGTTTCTGCGGACGCAACCGAGACTCCAGGATGGTATGTTGCCTCCCTGGTGCAAGGGCCAGCGATGTCTCGGAGCGGCTGTCGGACATTCTGGAGGGGAAGGGTGAACAGCCAGTTGTCGTTGTGCTTATAGGTACCAAAGATCTAGGTAAAAAACGGGATGAGGTTCTACAAGCTGAATTTAGGGAGTTAGGAGTTAAACTAAAAAGTAGGGCCTTAAAGATAGTAATCTCAGAATTGCTACCAGTGCCACGGGCTTGTCAGAGTAGGAATGACAAGATAGCTAGGATGAATACGTGGCTTGAGAGATGGTGCAAGAGGGAGGGATTCAAATTCCTGGGCCATTGGAACAGGTTCTGGGGGAGGTGGGACCAGTACATATTGGACGGTCTACATCTGGGCAGGACTGGAACCAATGTCCTAGGGGGAGTGTTTGCTAGTGCTGTTGGGGAGGGTTTAAACTAAAGTCGCAGGGTGATGGGAACCGATGCAGGAAGTCAGTGGGAAGTAAAGTGGTGACAGAAACAAAAGGCAGTAAGGGAGAGTGTACAGAACATGACCGGACAGATGGTCTGAGAAAGCAGGGCAAAGTCCAAGGGAAGTCTGGATTAAACTGCATTTATTTCAATTTAAGAAGTCTGTTTGGCAAGGCAGATGAACTCAGGGCATGGATGGGTACATGGGACTGGGATGTTATAGCTATGACTGAAACATGGCTGAGGGAGGGGCAGGACTGGCAGCTCAATGTTCCAGGGTACAGATGCTATAGGAAAGATAGAGCAGGAGGTAAGAGAGGAGGTGGAGTTGCGTTCTTGATTAGGGAGAACATCACGGCAGTAGTGAGAGGGGATATATCCGAGGGTTCGCCCACTGAGTCTATATGGTTAGAACTGAAAAATTAGAAGGGAGATATCACTTTGATAGGATTGTACTACAGACCAACAAATAGTCAACGGGAAATTGAGGAGCAAATATGTAAGGAGATTACAGACAGCTGCAAGAAAAATAGGGTGGTAATAGTGGGGGACTTTAACTTTCAAATATTGACTGGGACAGCCATAGCATTAGGGGCTTGGATGGAGAGAGATTTGTTGAGTGTATTCAGGAGGAATTCCTCATTCAGTATGTGGATGGCCCGACTAGAGAGGGGGCAAAACTTGACCTCCTCTTGGGAAATAAGGAAGGGCAGGTGACAGAAGGGGTAACCAAGAAGATAGATGAGGGCTGTGCAGTAGACGTGGCCGACATGCACTTTAGCAAAGCCTTTGACAAGGTACCGCATGGTAGGTTGTTACATAAGGTTAAATCGCAAGGGATCCAAGGTGAGGTGGCCAATTGGATAAAAAAATTTGCTTGACGACAGAAGTCAGAGGGTGGTTGTAGAGGGTTGTTTTTCAGACTGGAGGCCTGTGACCAGCGGTGTGCCTCAAGAATCGGTGCTGGGTGCGCTGTTATTTGCTATTTATATTAATGATTTGGATGAGAATTTAGGAGGAATGGTTAGTAAGTTTGCAGATGACACCAAGATTGGTGGCATTGTGGACAGTGAAGAAGGTTATCTAGGATTGCAACGGGATCTTGATAAATTGAGACAGTGGGCCGATGAATGGCAGATGGAGTTTAATTTAGATAAATGTGAGGTGATGCATTTTGGTAGGTCGAATCGGACCAGGACCTACTCCGTTAATGGTAGGGCGTTGGGGGAGAGTTATAGAACAAAGAGATCTAGGAGTACAGGTTCATAGCTCCTTGAAAGTGGAGTCACAGGTGGATAGGGTGGTGAAGAAGGCATTCAGCATGCTTGGTTTCATTTGTCAGAACATTGAATACAGGAGTTGGGATGTCTTGTTGAAGTTGTACAAGTCATTAGTAAGGTCACACTTGGAATACTGTGTACAGTTCTGGTCACCCTACTATAGAAAGGATATTATTAAACTAGAAAGAGTGCAGAAAAGAATTACTAGGATGCTACCGGGACTTGATTTTGTGACTTATAGGGAGAGGTTAGACAGACTGGGACATTTTTCCCTGGAGAGTAGGAGGTGAAGGAGTGATCTTATAGAAGTCTATAAAATAATGAGGGGCATCGATAAGGTAGATAGTCAAAATCTTTTCCCAAAGCTAGGGGAGTCTTTAACGAGGGGATATAGATTTAAGGTGCGAGGGGAGAGATCCAAAAGGGTCCAGAGGGGCAATTTTTTCACTCAAAGGGTGGTTAGTGTCTGGAACGAGCTGCCAGAGGCAGTAGTAGAGGCGGGTACAATTTTGTCTTTTAAAAAGCATTTGGACAGTTACATGGGTAAGATGGGTATAAAGGGATATGGGCCAAGTGCAGGCAATTGGGACTAGCTTAGTGGTATAAACTGGGCGACCTGGACATGTTGGGCCGAAGGGCCTGTTTCCATGTTGTAAAATTCTATGATTCTATGATTCTATAATGCTAGAGGAGGGTCTCCAACAGTAATATTACAATGTGACACCAACAGAAATGTTACAATTGGGTCACCACAATTAATGTTACAATATATGGTCACCAAAAGTAATGTCAGAGAAGGATGACCAGATGTAATGTTAGAGAAGGATGACCAGATGTAATGTTAGAGGACGGTCACCACCAGTTATGT
Organism: Heptranchias perlo; assembly: GCF_035084215.1. Taxonomy (NCBI): domain Eukaryota; kingdom Metazoa; phylum Chordata; class Chondrichthyes; order Hexanchiformes; family Hexanchidae; genus Heptranchias; species Heptranchias perlo. The sequence continues at coordinate 1,696,976 of NW_027139548.1, forward strand.
TCGAGTTGGATCACCACGGCAGGATCATCACCATTAATGTGAGAGTCGGATCACCACGGCAGGATCATCACCATTAATGTGAGAGTCGGATCCCACCCGGTCACTTACTGTGACGAGGCACTATTTTAGTTCTCAGTGCTGAAACTGGGGTATGCCCGAGACCAGACACTCTCACTCTGAGATCTTTATGTACTTTGTTCCTGCAATCCTATCCATATCTTGACATCTGTAACACAGCTCATTCATACTGATGGATTTATGTTTCATTCCATACTGGTGTTAGCTGGGCCTCAGTGGTAACAAAATCGCTTATGAACCAATAGGTTATATAAGACGGGCGGCCGAAACACTATCGCTTGTTTTAAGCCACCGTCCAAAACGAATTTCGATTGTAATCTATCTGCTGTCTCCAGAGATTGGACGACCTCATGTTTTTGAGAGGCGTCGATGAGCTGACCTACTTCATCCACTGTGATAGTGATCTTAACTTCAAGAGCGTTGGTTGACGACTCTACTTTGGTGAAACGTTACCTTTCGACTCATGTTCTCTGCTCCAGACTGAATCCACAATAGGCGCTGGTAACTGCACCTGAGCTAACTGGCTTAGCTCTCACCGTCCTTCACCTCAGGCAACCTGCATATTTAAGTGACACCTTTAACTCGCTGGTACAGTCTTATAATCTGACACAGCCTGGTACTCTCTGTCCAGGATTTACTCTGTCACTCTTTAATGTCCTATGTACATCTGCTAGGTAAAGATTATTAAAGAAGACGGCAAAGAGAATCAGGCAGAATATAAGAGATCCTGAACAAATCTACCGAGTTTTGTATGAATACATGCATATGAACATACGAAATAAGAACAGGAGTCGGCCAAAACAGATCGTCATATTCCATATAATAGTTTTCTTTTAAAAGCAGTCGATGATAGTCAACTGGAAAGTCGGAAATTGCCTCACTTGTTGCGAGATCCGTGTCTGGTTTCCCTTTCTGACATGCCAAAAACGTGTCTTTTGTGTTCTTAGTTCGACATGAAGTAATTCTTGAAGACGTTCATCAGTAATTATTTGGTTAGTTTGATTCCAGGTGCTGTCGATAAATATCACTTTTTGTGGTGGGTCCTTTTGTCTCCATCTCTCCAGCATCCTGCCCTTCTGTTGGATTTTCAGCATCCAAACTGCGGTGGTTTTTCTGGTCATGTGTTCCACGTTTCAGTTCTGGCCCTTCCCATGAAAAACTATAGGCGTGGCTCAATATTGAGTCCCAACGCCGCCTGTTATAGGCATGGCCCAATATTCAGTCAAATCGTCGCCTGTTATAGGCACGGTCCAATATTGAGTCCCATCGCTGCCTGTTACATGCATGGCCCAATATTCAGTTCCATCGCCGCCTATTAGAGGCATTGCGCAATATTCAGTCCCATCACAGTCTGTTATAGAAATGGGCCAATATTCAGTTCCATCGCCGCCTGTTATTGGCACGGTCCCATATTCAGTCCCTTCACCTCCTGTTAAAGGCACGTTCCCATATTCAGTCCCATCACTCCCTGTTAAAGGCACGGTCCCATATTCAGTCCCATCACCCCCTGTTATGGGAACGGTACCAATTTCAATCACATCGCCGCCTTTTATTGGGAGGGCACAATATTCAGTCCCATCAGCCCCTGTTACAGGAACGGTCCATATTTAGTTCCATCGCCACTTGTTAAAGGCCCAGTACAATATTCGGTTCCATTGCCGCCCATTATAGACACGGCCAAATATTCGGTGCTTTTAAAATAATGAGGAATGGAGATGAAACATCCCCAGAAAATGAGAAATTGTCAGTGAAAAATGTCTCCTGTAATCCTAATGCTAATCTTGCTTCTTTCTCTGGAGTCGGGTCCTTATATTCCGTGGCAATTTTGCAATCAAGATTCTCAGCCAAGTCGCAGACTCCCAGAATGCACCAGTTCAGTTTGAGTCTCTCTCACGGGTGCAAAACAACTCCTGGAATGCAGCAATGTCTCAGTACAATTCACTACGTTTGACTATCAATTTAGTAATGCAGCAGTCTCTCCACATGACACTCATCCCTGGTAACATTCAAGTTCATCTTTTCTGGACAGCCTCGAAGAACTTGACATTTTTCCCTAACTGCGGTGCCCAGAATTGGACACAGTACTCCAGCTGATGCCGAACCAATCGTTTATAAAGATTTTGCATTGCTTCCTTGCTTTTGTACTTTATGCCCTCATTAATAAAGCAAGCTTTGAAATTGTACTCTGCACACCCGAATCCAGCTCATGAATATATATCAAAAAGAGCAGTGGTCCCAATACCGTCCACTTGGGAACACAACTGTTTACTTCCCACCAGTCTGAAAACCATCCGTTCACCACTACCCTCCGCTTTTTGTCCCTGAGCTGATTTTATATCCACGCTGCGACTGTCCCATTAATCCCCTGGGCTTTAATTTTGCTAAGAAGTCTATTATGTGGCACTTTATCAAATGTCTTTTGAAAGTCCAGAAACACAACATCAACCGCGCTACCCTCATTAACCCTTTCCATTACTTCATCAAAGAACTCAATCAGGTTAGTCAAACACGATTTTCCTTCAACATATCCGTGCTGACTTTCATTTATTATCCAATATCTTTCCGAATGCCAATTAATTTTGTCCCTGATTATTGTCTCTAAAAGTTACACCAACACCAACGTTCGGCCGATTGTCCTGTAATTGCCGGGTTCATCACTCAGACCTATTTTGAACAGGGGAGTGACATTTGCAACCTTCCAGTCCTCTGGCACAAGTCGCATATCTCAGGAGAATAGGAGGATTGTGGCCGGAGCCTCTGCAATTTCGACCCTTACTTCCCTCAGTAACCCAGGATGCATCCAATCTGGACCGGGTGACTTTCATACTTTGAGAACTCCCACTCTTTTAAGAACCTTCTATTTATCTATTTTTATGCGACCCAATATCGCTCCCAGCTCCTTCATTAATGCTACAATGGCAGCATCCTCTTCTTTATTTAAGGCCAATGTGAAATATTCATTTCGTGCCCCAGCCAGTCCCACTGCCTTCACAAGAAGATCTCCTTTCTGTCCCCAATCGCAAACGCCCTTCTTTTGACTACTCCTTTAGTATTCACATGTTTATAAATGAATTTTGGGTTCCATTTTATGTTTGCCACCAATCTATTCTCATGCTCTCTCTTTGCCCCTCTTGCACCCTTTAAAACATCTCCTCTGAACTTTCTGTATTTCCACTGTATTATGCATCTTAAGTTTGTCATAACACTCCTTTTTCTGTTTCATTGTAATCTCGATATCTTTCGTCATCCAGGGAGCTCCAACTTTGGATGTCCTGTCTTTCCCCCTCGTGTGAATGTGTCTACTCTGTACCCGAGCCATCTCCTCCTTCAAAGCCTCCCATTGTTCAGTTTTGGTTTGCTGACGATTTTTGATTCCAGTCCACCAGGAAAATACACTTAGTATTCGTAAAATAACTTCCCTCTCCTTCCCAGATAACAGTCCGGAGCAATTATTAGAAATACTTGAAATCATCTCACTTAGTAGAATATCTGTGGTGCAGCCATGTTTAACTATTATAACTCCTTGAAATCATCTCTCTTACTAGAATATCTGTGGTGTAGCCATGTGCAATTATTATAACTCCCTGAAATCATCACTCTTATTGATGGCTTACGTCCCAGGGTCTTGAGGGAAATGGCAGTCGGGATTGTGGATGCTTTGGTAATAATTTTCCAAAATTCTCTCGAATCGGCAAAGGTCCCGGCAGATTGGAAAACTGCTAATGTAACACCCTTATTTAAAAAGGGTAGCAGGCAGAAGGCTGGAAATTATAGACCAGTTAGCCTAACATCTGTGGTGGGTAAAATTTTGGAGTCTATTATTAAGGAGACAGTAGCAGAACATTTGGATAAACATAATTTAATTGGACAAAGTCAGCATGGCTTTACGAAGGGGAATCATGTCTGACAAATTTGCTTGAGTTCTTTGAGGACATAACGTACAGGGTGGATAAAGGGGAACCAGTGGACGTAGTGTATTTAGACTTCCAGAAGGCATTCGACAAGGTGTCACATAAAAGATTATTGCTCAAGATAAAGAATCACTGGATTGGGGGTAATATTCTGGCATGGGTGGAGGATTGGTTATCTAACAGGAAGCAGAGAGTTGGGATAAATGGTTCATTCTCGGACTGGCAATCAGTAGCTAGTGGTGTTCCGCAGGGGTCGGTGCTGGGTCCTGAACTCTTTACAATTTATATTAACGATTTGGAGGTGGAGACCGAGTGTAACATATCAAAGTTTTCAGATGATGCAAAGATGGGAGGGAAAGTAGAGAGTGAGGAGGACATAAGAAACCGACAAGGGAATATAGACAGGCTGGGTGAGTGGGCGGAGATTTGGCAGATGCAATACAATATTGGAAAATGTGAGGTTATGCACTTTGGCAGGAAAAATCAGAGAGCAAGTTATTATCTTAATGGCAAGAGACTGGAAAGTACTGCAGGACAAAGGGATCTGGGGGTACTAGTGCAAGAAAATCAAAAAGTTAGTATGCAGGTGCAGCAGGTGATCAAGAAGGCCAACGGAATGCTGGCTTTTATTGCTAGTGGGATAGAATATAAAAACAAGGAGGTAGTGCTGCAGTTCTATAACGTATTGATGAGACCGCAACTGGAATACTGCACACAGTTTTCGTGTCCATACTTAAGAAAAGACATACTTGCTCTCGAGGCAGTACAAGGAAGGTTCACTCGGTTAATCCCGGGGATGAGGGGGCGGACATATGAGGAGAGGTTGATTAGATTGGGACTCTACTCATTGGAGTTCAGAAGAATGAGAGGCGATCTTATTGAAACATATAAGATTGTGAAGGGGCTTGATCGGGTGGATGCGGTAAAGATGTTCCCAAGAATGGGTGAAACTGGAAATAGGGGGCATAATCTTAGAATAAGGGGCTTCTCTTTCAAAACTGAGATGAGGAGAAACTTCTTCACTCAGAGGGTCGTAGGTCTGTGGAATTTGCTGCCCCAGGAAGCTGTGGAAGCTACATCATTAAATAAATTTTAAACAGAAATAGACAGTTTCCTAGAAGTAAAGGGAATTAGGGGTTACGGGGAGCGGGCAGGAAATTGGACATCAATTTAGATTTGAGGTTAGGATCTGATCAGCCATGATCTTGTTGAATGGCGGAGCAGGCTCGAGGGGCCGATTGGCCTGCTCCTGCTCCTATTTATTATGTTCTTATGTTATGTTCTGATGTGCCACTTTCCCTTGGATCACATGAGCTTTGACTTTACTGACCAGTCTGCCATTTGTGACCTTTTCAAAAGCCTTGCTAAAATCCACGTAGGCTGCATCGAATGAACCACCCTGATCGACCCTCCTTGTTACCGCCACAAACTCAATTGAATTAGTCAGACACGACCTTCCCTTAACAAATCCACGCTGACTCTCCTTGATAAATTCTAAATGACGATTTATACTCTCCCTCAGAATTGTTTCCAATAATTTGCCCACCACCGAGGTTAGGCTGACTGGTCTGTAATTACTCGTACTGTCACTTTCCCCCCTTTTAAAAAGCAGTACAACTTTAGCAGTCCTCCAGCAGCATAGCTGCAGCCAAAGGGGATGGCTGGAGCCTCCGCTACTTCCTCCGTTGCTTCTCTTAACAACATGGGCTACATTTCATCTGGGCCTGGCGATTTATCTGCTTTTGAAGATGCGAAACCCCTTTATAATTCCTCTCTGGGGTGATGGTGACCCTACCCTAATGGTGGTGATCCTACACTAACATTAATGGTGGTGATGCTACTGTAATATTACTGATGGAGACCCGACTCGAACATTACTGGTGGAGACCCTACTCTAACATTCCTGGTGGTGATATTACACTAACATTACTGATGGTGACCCTCCTCTAACATTACTGATGGAGACCCTCCTCTAACATTACTGGTGGTGACCCGACTCTAACATTACTGGTGGAGACCCTCCTCTAACATTACTGGTGGTGATATTACACTAACATTACTGGTGATGATCCTACTCTAACATTACTGGTGGTGATCCTACTCTAACATTACTGGTGGTGATCCTACTCTAACATTACTGGTGGTGATCCTACTCTAACATTACTGGTGGTGACTCTACTCTAACATTACTGGTGGTGATCCTACTCTCACATTACTGGTGGTGACTCTACTCTAACATTACTGGTGGTGATCCTACTCTAACATTACTGGTGGTGATCCTACTCTAACATTACTGGTGGTGATATTACACTAACATTACTGGTGGTGACTCTACTCTAACATTACTGGTGGAGACCCTCCTCTAACATTACTGGTGGTGATCCTACTCTAACATTACTGGTGGTGACCCTACTCTAACATTACTGATGGTGACCCGACTCGAACATAACTGATGGTAAATCCTACTCTAACATTAGTGATGGTGATCCTACACTAACATTAATGATGTTGTTTCTATTCTAACGTTACTGGTGGTGACCACACTCGAACATTACTGGTGGCGGCTGTTAACTATTTCACTGCAACTGGGTCATTCCCAACCGAACCTGACAGTGCAGAACACAGCTGGCCTGTGAGAGCAAAGTGACCATTCACCTTATCACCCGGAGAAGCAGCTCACTTGTCTGCTCAGGAATTTACTGGTGGGGAAATATTTATTCGTTTGAAATCGAAGTTTAACAATTGTTTCCTTAAAATAGAGTTTGCCGTGTCCTGGTTAATGTGTTTAAAATATTTAAACTGCATTTCCAGCGAGAGATGGAGAAAGGCACACACAATTAGTTCCAGCTTCGTTTTATTTTCCAATACCGTTAGTTTCTTCTATTTTCTGACTCTCTCATTTTATTTAGCTTTCTATCTCTGCTATCGGTCTCTCTCAGTCTCTTTTATGCCTCCTTCTCAGCCTATATCTTTCTCTCTCTCTCTGCTACTCTCTCTCTTTATGGCTGTTTCTTAATCTCTATGTGTGTGTCCCTCTTCCCCTGTCTCTGTGTCTCTTTCCCACTCTCTGCAATAGAAAAAAGAACAGTGGAATTGATACTGACCCAACTTACCCCATGGGACACTTCCCATGCCGATTTTCCTAGATCTGATTCAACGAGTGGTTAAGGCGTTGGGTTAAAATCCAATACACGGGGGTTCCAACCTCATTCGTGGTAACTTTGATCAACAATGAGTTTCATAATTACATTCGCATCTACTGGTCTAATATGTACTGAATCTGCATCAAAATATTCAGAGATTTAAAATCGATAGAACAGAAGGTGTCACATTTATATCTGTCTGTTTCAGTCTCAATCCAACATTCCCTTGTTTATATTTATTACAGATGGTCAGGAGACTTTCCGAATCAATACATTTAAAATTATAATTAACCGGAACCCCATCCATTTCCAGTCCCAGTTTCCGATGTGGATGCAAGCACAAATCAGGCCGAGCCCGTCTTTTTCAGATATTCACTCCTGTAGTACAGCGAGGCCGGTAGTACAGACACTGAATACAGACGAGAACCCAACGCCTGAATCACTCCGGCATTGAGCGAAATGCACCGAAATATCCAACCGCTCATCAAGTGACCGTGAGCAGCCCCAGGCACAGGGGCTGCAGTAAAACCAATGGACATGGGCTCGGGATCTCTCACTTTAAATGAAACATCAACGAATAGAAAACATCAAAGGGTTGGGACCAGCGAAAGGGTTGGGAATGTTTAATAAATCAGAAGCATCAATCGATTACAAACTCGCAATTGGGGCGAATTATCAATAGATTGGGAGTCATCGATGGATTCGGAAACATCAATTGTTTGGAGACCACGATGAGGTAAGACAAATTTGAGAAAAATACTTATTTTCATAACATCGAAGATATCGAACACATCACTTTCTCTATCAGTCTCTTTCTGTGCAAAAGAAAAAAGTAAAAGGAAATGTGTAATGAACACTGAGCCCAAGAATCGCTGCACTCGAGTACACGGCTCTGGGAGAGGTCGGCTCAGTCACCGCCAATGAACAGTGGGGAGCAGAGGAAACGTATGATCAGTAAGTTCGCTGATGATACAAAAATTGGTAGGGTGGTAAATAGCGAGGAGGATAGCCTCAGTCTGCAGGACGACATAGATGGCATGGTCAGATGGGCGGAACAGTGGCAAAGAGAATTTAACCCGGCAAAGTGCGAGGTGATGCACTTTGGAGGGACTAACAAGGCAAGGGAATACACAATGAATCGGAGGACCCTAGGCAAGACAGAGGGTCAGAGGGATCTTGGTGTGCAAGTTCACAGATCCCTGAAGGCGGCGGAACAGGTAGATAAGGTGGTAAAGAAGGCATATGCGATACTTGCCTTTATTAGCCGAGGCATAGAATATAAGAGCAAGGGGGTTATGATGGAGCTGTATAAAACACTGGTTAGGCCACAGCTGGAGTACTGTGTGCAGTTCTGGTCGCCACACTACAGGAAGGATGTGATCGCCTTGGAGAGGGTGCAGAGGAGATTCACCAGGATGTTACCAGGGCTGGAGCGCTTCAGCTATGAAGAGAGACTGGGAAGATTGGGTTTGTTTTCCTTGGAGCAGAGGAGGCTGAGGGGGGACATGATTGAGGTGTACAAAATTATGAGGGGCACAGATAGGATGGATACTAAGGAGCTTTTTCCCTTCGTTGAGGGTTCTCGAACAAGGGGGCATAGATTCAAGGTAAAAGGCGGGAGGTTTAGAGGGGATTTGAGAAAGAATTTTTTCACCCAGAGGGTGGTTGGCGTCTGGAACTCACTGCCTGAAAGGGTAGTGGAGGCAGGAACCCTCACAACGTTCAAGAAGCATTTGGATGAGCACTTGAAATGCCATAGCATACAAGGCTACGGACCAAATGCTGGAATATGGGATTAGATTAGACAGGGCTGATGGCCGGCGCGGACACGATGGGCCGAAGGTCCTCTATCCGTGCTGTATAACTCTATGACTCTAAACCCTTCAGTGACTACCAGGAGCAAAAACATCCAGCAGAGGGGAATTCTGGTAGAGGTCGGCTCAGTCACCGCCACTGAACAGTGGGTAGCAGAAAAAAACCCTTCAGTGACTACCAGGAGGAAATGCATCCAGCAGAGGAGACAGAGGGGCATTCTGGGAGAGGTCGGCTCTGTCACCTCCACTGAACAGTGGGTAGCAGAAAAAAACCCTTCAGTGACTTTCAGGAGGAAAGGCATCCAGCAGAGGAGACAGAGGGGCATTCTGGGAGAGGTCGGCTCAGTCACCGCCACTGAACAGTGGGTAGCAGAAGAAGCCCTTCAGTGACCACCAAGAGGAAAAGTATTCTCCTGGTGTCGAGGGTCAGGGATGTCTTGGAGCGGCTGGAGGACATTCTGGAGGTGGAGGGTGAACAGCCAGTTGTCGTGGTACATATAGGTACCAACGATATAGGTAAAAAACGGGATGAGGTCCAACAAGCTGAATTTAGGGAGTTAGGAGTTAAACTAAAAAGTAGGACCTCAAAGGTAGTAATCTCAGGATTGCTACCAGTGCTGGTCAGAGTCGGAATGACAGGACAGCAAGGATGAATACGTGGCTTGAGAGATGGTGCAAGAGGGAGGGATTCAAATTCCTGGGCCATTGGAACCGGTTCGGGAGAGGTGGGACCATTACAAATTGGATGGTCTGCATCTGGGCAGGACTGGAACCAATGTCCGAGGGGGAGTGATTACTAGTGCTGTTGGGGAGGGTTTAAACTAATGTGGCAGGGGGATGGGAACCGATGCAGGAAGTCAGTGGGAAATAAAGTGGTGACAGAAACAAAAGGCAGTAAGGGAGAGTGTACAAATCTTGACCGGACAGATGGTCTGAAAAAGCAGGGTAAAGACGAAGGGAAGTCTAGATTAAACTGCATTTATTTCAATGCAAGAAGTCTGATGGGCAAGGCAGATGAACTCAGGGCATGGGACTGGGATGTGAAAGCTATTACTGAAACATGGCAAAGGGAAGGGCAGGACTGGCAGCTCAATGTTCCAGGGTACAGATGCTATAGGAAAGATAGAGTAGGAGGTAAGTGGGAGGGGGAGTTGCTTTCTTGATTAGGGTGAACATCACGGCAGTCGTGAGAGGGGATATATCCGAGGGTTCGCCCAGTGGTTCTCTATGGGTCCTACTGAAACATAAGAAGGGAGAGATCACTTTGATAGGATTGTACTACAGACCCCCAAATAGTCAACGAGAAATTGAGGAGCAAATATGTAAGGAGATTACAGACATCTGCAAGAAAAATAGGGTGGTAATAGTAGGGGACTTTAACTTTCCCAACATTGACTGGGACAGCCATAGCATTTGTGGCTGGGATGGGGAGAAATTTGTTGAGTGTATTCAGGAGGAATTTCTCATTCAGTATGTGGATGGCCCGACAAGAGAGGGGGCAAAACTTGACCTCCTGTTGGGAAATAAGGAAGGGCAGGTGACAGAAGTGTTCGTGAGGGATCACTTTGGGATCAGTCATCATAATTCCATTAGTTTTAAGAGAGCTATGTAGAATACTAGGTCTGGCCCAAAAGTTAAAATTCTAAATTGGGGAAAGGCCAATTTTGATGGTATTAGACAAGAACTTTCAGAAGTTGATTGGGAGAGTCTGTTGGCAGGCAAAGGGACGTCTGGTAAGTGGGAGGCTTTCAAAAGTGTGTTAACCAGGGTTCAGGGTAAGCACATTCCTTATAAATTGAAGGGCAAGGCTTGTAGAAGTAGGGAAACTTGGATGACTCGGGAGATTGAGGCCCCAGTCAAAAAGAAGAAGGAGGCATATGACATGCATAGGCAGCTGGGATCAAGTGGATCCCTTGAAGAGTATAGAGATTGCCGGAGTGGAGTTAAGCGAGAAATCAGGAGGGCAAAAAGGGGACATGAGATTGCTTTGGCAGATAAGGCAAAGGAGAATCCAACGAGCTTCTACAAATACATAAAGGGCAAAAGAATAACTAGGGAGAGAGTAGGGCCTCTTAAGGATCAACAAGGTCATCTATGTGCGGAACCATAAGAGATGGGTGAGATCCTAAATGAATATTTCGCATCGGTATTTACGGTTGAGAAAGGCATGGATGTTAGGGAACTTGGGGAAATAAGTAGTGATGTCTTGGGGAATGTACATATGACAGAGAGGGAGGTGCTGGAAATCTTAACGCGCATCAAGGTAGTTAAATCTCCGGGACCTGATGAAATGTATCCCAGGGCGTTATGGGAGGTGACGGAGGAAATTGCGGGTCCCCTGGCAGAGATATTTGAATCATCGACAGCTACAGATGAGGTGCCTGAAGATTGGAGGGTAGAAAATTTTGTGCTTTTGTTTCAGAAGGGCGGCAGAGAAAAGCTTGGGAATTACAGACCGGTGAGCCTAGCATCTGCAGTGGGTAAGTTGTTAGAGGGTATTCTGACAGACAGGATCTACAGGCATTTGGAGAGGCAGGGACTTATGAGGAACAGTCAGCATGGTTTTGTGAGAGGAAAATCATGTCTCACGAATTTGATTGAGTTTTTCGAAGGGGTAACCAAGAAGATAGATGAGGGCTGTGCAGTCGACGTGGTCTCCATGGACTTTAGCAAAGCCTTTGACAAGGTACCGCATGGTAGGTTGTTAAATAAGGTTAAATCTCACGGGATCCAAGGTGGGTGAGGTAGCCAAATGGATACAAAATTGTCTTGACGACAGAAGACAGAGGGTGGTTGTAGAGGGTTGTTTTTCAAACTGGAGGCCTGTGACCAGTGGTGTGCCTCAGGGATCGGTGCTGGGTCCGCTGTTATTTGTGATTTATATTAATGATTTGGATGAGGATTTAGGACGCATGGTTAGTAAGTTTGCAGATGACAACAAGATTGGTGACATTGTGGACAGTGAAGAAGGTTATCTAGGATTGCAACGGGATCTTGATCAATTGGGCCAGTGGGCCGATGAATGGCAGATGGAGTTTAATTTAGATAAATTTTGGTAGATCGAATCGGGCCAGGACCTACTCCATTAATGGAGTTATATAACAAAGAGATCTAGGAGTACAGCTTCATAGCTCCTTGAAAGTGGAGTCGCAGGTGGATAGGGCGGTGAAGAAGGCATTCAGCATGCTTGGTTCCATTGGTCAGAACATTGAATACAGGAGTTGGGATGTCTTGTTGAAGTTGTACAAGACATTAGTGAGGCCACACTTGGAATACTGTGTACAGTTCTGGTCACCCTATTATAGAAAGGATATTATTAATCTGGAAAGAGTGCAGAAACGAATATTAGGATGCTACCGGGACTTGATGGTTTGACTTATAGGGAGAGGTTGGATAGGCTGAGACTTTTTTCCCTGGAGAGTTGGAGGTTTCAGGGTGATCGGATAGAAGTCTATAAAATCATGAGGGGCATAGATAAGGTCGATAGTCAAAATCTTTCCCCAAAGGTAGGGGAGTCTGTAACTAGGGGGCATAGATTTAAGGTGAGAGGGGAGAGATACAAAAGGGTCCAGAGGGGCAATTTTTTCACTCAATGGATGGTGAGTGTCTGGAACGAGCTGTCAGAGGCAGTAGTAGAGACGGGTACAATTTTGTCTTTTAAAAAGCTTTTGGACAGTTACATGGGTAAGATGGGTATAGAGGGATATGGGCCAAGTGCAGGCAATTGGGACTAGCGTAGTGGTATAAACTGGGCGACATGGACATGTTGGGCCGAAGGGCCTGTTTCCATGTTGTAAACTTTTATTATTCTATGATTCTAAGTTATGTTAAACATTTATGAAACAATGGTTCGTTCTCAGCTGGAGCATTGCGTTTAATTCTGGGCACCATGCGTCAGGAAGGATGTTAAGGCCTTATTGAGGGTGCAGAAGAGAATCACTAGAATAGTAACAGGGATGAGGGACTTCAGTTACGTGTGAAGATTGGAGAAGTTGTGATTGTTGTCTTTAGAACTGAGAAGGTTATGTGGAGATTTGATCGACGTGTTCAAAATCATGAACGGATTTGTTGCAGTAGATAAGGAGAAACTGTTTCCAGTGGCAGAAGGGTCAGCAATCAAAGATCATCAATTTAAAGTGATCGGAAGAAGACCCAGAGGCGACATGAAGAAATATGTTTTTTACACAGCGAGTTGTAATGGTCAGGAATGCACATTTTGAAAGGGTAGTGGAAGCAGATTCAATAGTAATTTTCAAAAGGGTATTTGATAAATACGTGATTGGGAAAAAGTACTGGGCTTTGGGGAAAGATCAGAAGAATGGGACTAATTGGATAGCTCTTTCAAAGATGCAGGCACGATAGGCTTAATGGCCTCTTCCTGTGCTGTACATACTATGATACTATGAGACTATAATTGGGGAGAAGAGGTCAGTTTGGGAGAAGGGATAAGATTGGGGAGAAGAGTCAGATCGAGGAGAAGTGGTCAGCTTGAGAAGAAGGGTCACATTTAAGAGAATGAATCACATTGAGGAGAAGGGATCAAATTGTGCAGAAGAGGTCAGGTTGAGAAGAATGAGTCAGATTCACCAAAATGGTTCAGATTGGAGAGGACGGGTCAGATGGAAACATTGAATGATACTGCACAGAACGAGACCACTCAGTCTATCGTGCCCGTGCCAGCTCTTTGAAAGAGCTGTCAAATTAGTGCCACCCTCCAGCACGCCCACCTCCCACCCCGCCCCGCGCTATTCCCCACACCCCTGGAAAAGTATGGGATAATAAATGAAAGTCAGCATTTACTTGTTAAAGGAAACACACGTTTGACTAACTCGATTGAGTTCTTTAATGAAGTAATGGAGAAGGTTGATGATGGTAGTGTTCTTGATATTATGTATCCCGACTCTCAAAATGGGTTTGAAAAAGTATCACATAATAGATTGGTTCGCAAAATTAAACCACATGCGATTAAAGGGGCAGTGGCAGCAAGGATACAAAATTGGCCAAGGGACAGAAAGTAGAGTTGTGGTGAGCGGTTGTTCATCAGACTGGAGGGAAGTATACAGTGGTGTTCCCAAGGGGTCAGTATTAGGACCACTGCTCTCAATGATATATGTTAATAACCTGGACTTGGGTACAGAGGTTATAATTTCAAAGTTTGCCTGTGACAAGAAACTGAGCAATGAAGTAAACAATGTGGAGGATCGTAACAGACTTCAGGTTGACATGGAGAGACTCGTGAAATAGGTAGATACAAGGCGGATAAAATTAACGCAGAGAAGTGAGAAGTGATACATTATGGTAGGAAGAATGAGGAGAGGCAATATCAATTAAATGGTGCAATTTAAAAGTGGGTACATGAGCAGGGAGACCTTTGGGTACACATAAGCACGTTTTTGAAGGTGGCAGAGCAAGTTGAGAAGGATGTTAAAAAGGATATGGGATCCTTGGCTTCATAAATAGAGGCATAGAGTACGCAAGCAAGAAAGTTATGCTGTTAGGATACTGTGAAATCCATTAATACAACCCATGTCATGCAGTGCTCATGAGATTGGTACCAATTAATCGATTTGCTCGCCCACAATTCTTAGCTTCTCGTATCCGTAGTACTGCTTTCAGTTCTGGTCTCCGCACCTCACAAAGGATATATAGGACTTGGAGGAGGTGCAGAACAGATTCATCAGAATGATACCAGGGTTAAATTATGACGATATGTTGCATAGACAAGGCTTGGATTTCCCCGGGAATAGAAGATTAAGGACAGATTTGGTTGAGGTGTTTAAGATGATTACAGCATTTGATAGGGACAAAAAAAACACATCTTTCCTCTGATTAGGTAGTCCAGAACAATGGGGAATAACCTTGAATTTAAGCTGGACTGTTCAGGGGTGATGTCAGGAAGCACTTCTGCACATAATGGATAGCGGAAATCTGGAATCTGAAACTCTGTCCCCTAAAGAGCTGTTCAGGTTCGGGGTCAATTGAAAATTTCAAAACTGCAATTGATAGATTTTTGTTCGGTAATTATATTAAGGGGTACTTAAAGCTCGTAGATGGATGTGAGATACAGGTCAGCCAATGATCTAATTGAATGGCAGAGCAGGCTCGTGTGGCAGGAAGGCCTCCTCCTGTTCCAATGCTCCCACTTTTACAACATTTAGAAAATACGCCGATTTACCTTTCTTGGCTCCAAAGTGGATGGCTTCACACTGCCCACAATTCACTCCATTTGTCATAGTTTTGCCCATTCACTTGATCTGCTTATGTCCCCTTGTAACTTTCTGCTCCTATTTGCACTACTTACTGTCCTTCCTAAATGTGTGTCCCCTTGAAACTTGGATTTACAACTATCTATTGCTTCATCCAAATGATTAATTGTTACAGTGAAAAGTTAAGGCTCCAGTGCAGATCAATGGGGATCATCACTTGTCACATCTGACGCCACTGTAAAAGAGCGTGTAGTTGGTGGGAGGGTGAGTAATTTTGAAGTGAACCCTGTGGGATGCAGTCAGTCTGGGTATGCGAGAGAAATGCGCTGTCCAGGCGGGATCACTGCAGTCGGAAATGCAAAATATGGCGTGCGGGGCATGTAACCTTGCATGTCAGCCAGTGAAGGTCGCTGTGTGCACAGCCAACGTAAGAGCCCGAATAGCTCAATAGATGAAACAACAGATTTATTTGTACCTGAGAATCCAAGGAGCCCTAGTAGACATATTCAAAATAATGAGGGGTTTTGGGAGAGCAAATGTGGAGAAACTTTCCTCTGACAAGTGGGTCGGTAAACAAAGGTCATAGATTTAAAATAATTGGCCACAGAACCAGAGCGTAAGTGCGTGGATATTTTTTCAGACGGAGGGTTGTTGAGATCTGGAACACACTCCCTGAAAGAGTGGTGGAAGCAGATTCAAACAGGAACTTTCAAGAGGGAATTGGATATGTACTTGAAGGGGACTAATTTGCATCGTTATGGGAAAAAGCTGGGCCGAGGGATAGAATTGGACCGCTCTTTCTGAGAGCCAGCACAGGCACGCCGTGCCGAACGGCCTCCTTCTTTGCTGTAAGGTTCTTTGATTCTATGATCACTGCCCTGATGGGTATGAGAATGTCAGCATTTCTCAAAAGCTCTATCCCTTCCGGTTCGCACAATCCTTGATTCACATGAAGTATCAAATGAGATCTTTCTCTTCCGATAGCCTAACCCCTTCTCCTTATTGTAAAACCTTATCGTCCAGCTCATACTCTGATGTAGCTGGTCCGCATTCTCTCGCTGGGAAATCTGTAGCTCTGACGTCTCTTTCTACATTCTGAGTCACCTTCCACATCAGCGTGTCTGTTTCTAGCTCTCTGTCCAACTTAATGTTCTCACACCGGGTGTGCCCACTTCAAGGCAATAAACGGACTCGCTTGCCTCCTGCTTTTATCTCTCCTCTTGGATGACAAACATAGAAACATAGAAAATTGGAGCAGGACCAGGCCATTCGGCCCTTCGAGACTGCTCCGCCATTCAATATGATCATGGGTGACTCTCTATCTCAATACCATACTCCAGCTCTCTCCCCATACCCCTTGATGCCTTTTGTGTCTAGAAATCTATCTAGCATTAAGCATTAGTTTTAAGATAGCTATGGCCCAAAAGTTAACATTCTAAATTGGGGAAAGGCCAATTTTGATGATATTAGACAGGCAATTTCAGAAGTTGATTGGGAGAGTCTGTTGGCAGGCAAAGGGACGTCTGGTAAGTGGGAGGCTTTGAAAAGTGTGTTAACCAGGGTTCAGGGTAAGCACATTCCTTATAAAGTGAAGGGCAAGGCTGGTAGAAGTAGGGAAACTTGGATGACTCGGGAGATTGAGGCCCTAGTCAAAAAGAAGAAGGAGGCACATGACATGCATAGGCAGCTGGGATCAAGTGGATACCTTGAAGAGTATAGAGATTGCCGGAGTAGAGTTAAGCGAGAAATCAGGAGGGCAAAAAGGGGACATGAGATTGCTTTGGCAGATAAAGCAAAGAAGAATCCTAAGAGCTTCTACAAATACATAAAGCGCAAAAGAGTAACTAGGGAGAGAGTAGGGCCTCTGAAGGATCAATCAGGTCATCTATGTGCCCAACCACAAGAGATGTGTGAGATCCTAAATGAATATTTCGCTTCGGTATTTACGATTGAGAAAGGCATGGATGTTAGGGAACTTGGGGAAATAAATAGTGATGTCTTGAGGAGTGTACATATAACAAGAGGGAGGTGCTGGAAGTCTTAACGCGCATCAAGGTAGATAAATCTCCGGGACCTGATGAAATGTATCCCATGACGTTATGGGAGGTGAGGGAGGAAATTGCGGGTCCCCTGGCAGAGATATTTGAATCATCGACAGCTACAGGTGAGGGGCCAGAAGATTGGAGGGTAGCAAATGTTGTGCCTTTGTTGAAGAAGGGCGGCAGGGAAAAGCCAGTGAACAACAGAACGGTGAGCTCGACATTAGTAGTGGGTAAGTTGTTAGAGGGTATTCTGAGAGACAGGATCGACAGGCATTTGGAGAGGCAGGGACTGATGAGGAACAGTCAGCATGGTTTTGTCAGAGGAAATTCATGTATCACGAATTTGATTGAGTTTTTTGAAGGGGTAACCAAGAAGATAGATGGGGGCTGTGCAGTTGATGTGGTCTACATGGACTTTAGCAAAGCCTTTGACAAGGTACCGCATGGTAGGTTGTTACATAAGGTTAAATCTCACGGAATCCAAGGTGAGGTAGCCAAATGCATACAAAATTGGCTTGACGACAGAAGACAGAGGGTGATTGTAGAGGGTTGTTTTTCAAACTGGAGGCCTGTGACCAGCGGTGTGCCTCAGCGATCAGGACTGGGTCCGCTGTTATTTGTTATTTATGTTAATGATTTGGATGTGAATTTAGGAGGCATCGTTAGTAAGTTTGCAGATGACACCAAGATTGGTGGCATTGTGGACAGTGAAGAAGGTTAACTAGGATTGCAAGGGGATCTTGATAAATTGGGCCAGTGTGCCGATGAATGGCAGATGGAGTTTAATTTAGATAAATGTGAGGTGATGCATTTTGGTGGATCGAATCGGGCCAGGACCTACTCCATTAATGGTAGGGCATTGGGGAGAGTTATAGGAGTACAGGTTCATAGCTCCTTGAAAGTGGAGTCACAGGTGGATAGGGTGGTGAAGAACGCATTCAGCATGCTTGGTTCCATTGGTCAGAACATTGAATACAGGAGTTGGGATGTCTTGTTGAAGTTGTACAAGACATTAGTAAGGCCACACTTGGAATACTGTGTACAGTTCTGGTCACCCTATTATAGAAAGGATATTATTAAACTCGTAAAAGTGCAGAAAAGATTTACTAGGATGCTACCGGGACTTGATGGTTTGACTTATAGGGAGAGGTTGGATAAGCTGAGACTTTTTTTCCTGGAGAGTAGGAGGTTTAGGGGTGATCTTATAGAAGTCTATAAAATCATGAGGGGCATAGATAAGGTAGATAGTGAAAATCTTTTCCAAAAGGGAGGGGAGTCTATAACGAGGGGGTATAGATTTAAGCTGAGAGGGGAGAGATAAAAAAAGGTCCAGAGGGGCAATTTTTTCACTCAAAGGGTGGTGAGTGTCTGGAACGAGCTGCCAGAGGCAGTAGTAGAGGCGGGTACAATTTTGTCTTTTAAAAAGCATTTGGACAGTTACATGGGTAAGATGGGTATAGAGGGATATGGGCCAAGTGCAGGCAATTGGGCCTAGCTCAGTGGTATAAACTGGGCGACATGGACATGTTGGGCCGAAGGGCCTGTTTCCATGTTGTTAGCTTCTCTGATTCTATGATTCTATGATTTTAGCTCCTTCTTAAATATATTCAGCGACTTGGCCTCCACAGCCTTCTATGGTAGAGAATTCCACAGGTTCACCGCCCTGTGAGTGATGTCATTTCTCCTCATCTCAGTCCCAAATGAATTATCCCGTATCCTGAGACTGTGATCCATGGTTCTGGACCCCCACACCCAGCCACGGGAAAGATCCTCTCTGAATCAAGTCGGTCTAGACCTATCAGAATTTAATATGTTTCAATGAGATCCCCTCTCATTCTTCTAAACTCGAGTGAATACAGGCCGAATCGACCCAATATTTCCTCACACGACATTCCTGCCATCCCAAGAATCAGTCGGGTGAACATTCGCTGCACTCCCTCTATGGCAAGTTTCTCCTTTCCTCTGTAAGGAGACCAAAACTTCACACAATACACCAGATGCGGTCTCACCAAGGCCCTGTGTAACTGCAGTAAGACATCCTTGCTTCTTCACTCAAACCCTCTTGCAACCAAGGCCAACATACCATTTGTCTTCCGAACTGCTTGCCACACCTGCATGTTTGCTTTCAGTGATTGGTGTACAAGGATAGCTAAGCCCCTTTGAAAATCAACATTCCCCAATCTATCATCATTTAAATAATGCTCTCCCTTTCCGTTTTTCCTTCCGAAGTGGATAACTTCACATTTATCCACATTATAATGCATCTGCCATGAATTTGTCCACTCACTCAACTTGTCCAAATCGCCTTGAAGCATCTTTGCATCCTTCTCACAATTCACGATCCCATCTAGTTTTGTGTCGTCAGCAAATTGGAAATAATACATTTGGTTCCCTCATCCAAATTATTGATATATATTGAGAACAGCTGGGGCCAAAGCACTGATCCCTGTGATATCCTACTAGTCACTGCCTGCCACACAGAAGATACCCATTTATTCCTACTCTCCGTTTCGTTTCTGTTAACCGATTTTCAATCCATGCCAATACATTACCACCAATCCCATGTGATTCAATTTTGCACACTAACCTCTTATGTGGGGATTTATCAAGGGCATTCTGAAAATCCAAATAAACCACATCCACTGGTTCTTCTATCTCTATTCTACCAGTTACAACCTCAAAAAACTCCAGTAGGTTTGCAAACAGGATTTCCATTTCATAAATTCACGTTGACTTTGTCTAATCCCGTTGATATTTTCTAAGTGTCCTGTCATCATATCCTTTATAACAGACTTTAGCATTTTCCCTACGACTGATTTTGGAGTAACCTTTCTGTAGTTCCCTGTTTTCTCTCTCCCTCCCTTTTCAATAGTGGTTTTACATTTGCCACCCTCCAATCTGCAGAAACCGTTGCATAATCTATAGTATTTTGGAAGATGACAACTAATGCATCCACTATTTCCATGGCGACCTCTTTTAGTACTCTAGGATGCAGATTTTCAGTACCTGGGGATTTATCGGCTCTCAGCCCCATTACTTTCTCGAGCACTATCTTTTTTAAGAATACTATTTTCCTTTAACTGCTCCTTCTCACTAGTCCCTTGGTTGCCGAGCATTTCTGGGGAGTCATTTGTGTCCTCTTCCGTGAAGACAGAACCAAAATATTTGTTTAATTGCTCTGCCATTTCCTTGTTCCCCATTATAAATTCTCCCGTTTATGACAGGAAGGGACCTTCACTAATCGTTTCCTTTTTACGTACTTATAGCAGCTTTTACAGTCCACTTATGTGTTCCTTGCAAGTTTAATTTCATATTTTATTTTTCCCCTCTTAATCAATCTCTTGTTGCCATTTTGCTGAATTCTAAACTGTTGCCAATCCTCAGGCTTGCTACTTTTTCAGGCAACTTTATATGACTCCTCTTTGGATCTAATACCATCCTGAATTTATTTTCTTATCCATTGTTGGGCCGCTTTCCCTTTAGTTTTTTTTGCACCAGGAACGAATGTATAATTGTTGCAATTCATGCATTCGTTCCTTAAATGTTAGCCATTGTCTATCCACCGTCATCCCTTTTATTGAAGCTTCCCAATCTATCATTGCCAACTCACTCCTCATACCTTCGTCGTCTCCTTTGTTTGGATTAAGGACCCTAGTTTCGGATTGGACTACTCCACTTTCAATCTTAATGAAGAATTTTTCAATGTTATGGTCACTCTTCCCTAAAGTAACCTGCACAACAAGATAATTAATAAACACCTTCTCATTGCACAATACCCAATCTAGGATAGCCTGTTCCCTGTTTGGCTCCTCAACGTACTGCACTGAGAAACCATCTCTTACACACTGCAGGAATTCATCCTCCACAGTATTATGACCAATTTGCTTTGGCCAGTCTTTTTGTAGATTAAAGTCACCCATGATTACTGTAGTACCATTGTTATTTGCATCTCTAATTTCCCCATTGATTCCATCCTCTATATTAACACTACTGTTTGGAGGCCGACAGAAAACTCCCAACTGTGTTTTCCGCCCCTTGGTGGTTCTTAACTCCACCCAGACTGATTCTACATCTTGATTTTCTGAGCCAATATCCTTTCTCACTATTGCTCTGATTTCACCCTTTACCATCAACGCCATACCACCTCCTTTGCATTTTTGACTATCCTTCCGAAATATCGAATATCGTTCGATATTCAGCTCCCAGCCTTGGTCACGCTGCAGCCATGGCTCTGTGATTGCAATTATATCATATCTGTTTACATCTATTTGCGCTGTTAATTCATCTATCTCATTACGAATGCTTCGTGCATTCAGATACAGTACATTTAGAATTGTCTTTTTAACATTTTAAGATATCTTAACATGTTTTTAATATTCTGGCCCTTTTTGTCTTATTTCTCTTACCTGGACCCTATTTGTCACTTCACTCTTATCTTTGTACGCTCTGTCTTTCCCTTTCTCTGACACAATCTGGTTATCCTAACTCCAATCACTTTCCTGCTCTGCTTCCTTGTCTTTTCTATTTAGCATTCCAGATTTCTCTAGCACTATCTACCTCCCTAGTTATTCGTTTCGCTAGAACTCTGGTCCCAACATGGTTCAGGTGTAGTCTGTCCCAACAGAACAGTTCTCTCTTTCCCCAGAACTGCTGCCAGTCCCGCACGAATCGAAACCCCTTTCTCCCACACCAATCTTTGAGACACACATTCATCTCCCTGATCCGATTGACCCTCTGCAAATTTGCTCGTCGCTCAGGTACCAGGCCAGAGATTATTACCTTTGTTGTTCTGCTTTTTAATTTAGTCCCGAGCTGCTCAAACACTCTCAGCAGAACCTTTTTCTTCGTCCTACCAATGTCGTTGGTACCTACGTGGACCACAACAACTGGATCCTCCCCCTCCCACTCCAATTTCTTCCCCAGCCCTGAGGAGATGTCCTTCACCCTGGCACCGGGTAGGTAACATAGCCTTCGGGACTCATGCTCCTGGCTGCTGAGAACAGTGTCCGTCCCCCTAACTATAATGTCGCCTACTACAACCAACTTCCTTTTTACTCCCCACAGTTGAACGGTTTTCCGTACCACCGTGTCGTTGTCAGTTTGCTCATCCTCCACACAGTCCCCGCACTTGTCCACAAGAGTTTCAAGAACCTCAAATCTATTGGACAAGCGCACTGATTGAGGCTCCTGCTATACTACCTCCTGGATCCATGTGCCTGCCTCACTCGCAGTCACACTCTTCTGTCCATGACCTCGTGTCAATTCGAAAGTATTTAATCTAAGTGGTGTGGCTGTCTCCTGGAGGATAAGTTCCAGGTAGATTTCTCCCTCCCTGATATCTCGCAATGCCCGCAGCTCGGACTCGAGCTCCTCAATTCGTAGCCGAAGTTCCTGAGCCACAGACACTGACCGCAGATGTCGTCGCCCTGGACAAAACTGTCCACAAGCTCCCACATATTGCTGCAGCAACACATCTCCTGTTCTCCCATTGTTTTACGGATATAATTAATTAATTTCGTGTTAATCAAATTATTGACCTCGTTTAATGTATAAGATTAATTAAATTAATTTTCGTTTTCAACATTTAGTTATATGCGAAATGTTAACTTAAAATTTAGCCCACAGTCACGACCAATCACTCACCTGCCTCACCAGTGAAGTCACACTGCAGTTTTCTCTTGTTGCAGGGCTGCTGCTTTTATCCCCGCTCTCGGGCCTCGGTCTGCTGCTGCTTTTATCCACACTCTCGGGCCTCGGTATGCTGCTGCTTTTATCCCCGCTCTCGGGCCTCGGTCTGCTGCTGCTTTTATCCCCGCTCTCGGGCCTCGGTCTGCTGCTGCTTTTATCCCCACTCTCGGGCCTCGGTCTGCTGCTGCTTTTATCCCCGCTCTCGAGCCTCGGTCTGCTCCTGCTTTTATCCCCGCTCTCGGGTCTCGGTCTGCTGCTGCTTTTATCCTCGCTCTCGGGCCTCGGTCTGCTGCTGATTTTATCCCCGCTCTCGTGCCTCGGTCTGCTGCTGCTTTTATCCCCGCTCTCGGGCCTCGGTCTGCTGCTGCTTTTCTCCACACTCTCGGGCCTCGGTCTGCTGCTGCTTTTATCCCCGCTCTCGGGCCTCGGTCTGCTGCTGCTTTTATCCCCGCTCTCGGGCCTCGGTCTGCTGCTGCTTTTATCCCCACTCTCGGGCCTCGGTCTGCTGCTGCTTTTATCCCCGCTCTCGGGCCTCGGTCTGCTCCTGCTTTTATCCCCGCTCTCGGGCCTCGGTCTGCTGCTGCTTTTATCCCCGCTCTCGGGCCTCGGTCTGCTCCTGCTTTTATCCCCGCTCTCGGGCCTCGGTCTGCTGCTGCTTTTATCCCCGCTCTCGGGCCTCGGTCTGCTGCTGCTTTTATCCCCTCTCTCGGGCCTCGGTCTGCTGCTGCTTTTATCCCCGCTCTCGGGCCTCGGTCTGCTGCTGCTTTTATCCCCGATCTCGGGCCTCGGTCTGCTGCTACTTTTATCCCAGCTCTCGGGCCTCGGTCTGCTGCTGCTTTTATCCTCGCTCTCGGGCCTCGGTCTGCTGCTGCTTTTATCCCCGCTCTCGGGTCTCGGTCTGCTGCTGCTTTTATCCCCTCTCTCGGGCCTCGGTCTGCTGCTGCTTTTATCCCCGCTCTCCGGCCTCGGTCTGCTGCTGCTTTTATCCCCGATCTCGGGCCTCGGTCTGCTGCTGCTTTTATCCCCGCTCTCGGGCCTCGGTCTGCTGCTGCTTTTATCCCCACTCTCGGGCCTCGGTCTGCTGCTGCTTTTATCCCCGCTCTCGGGCCTCGGTCTGCTGCTGCTTTTATCCCCGCTCTCGGGCCTCGGTCTGCTCCTGCTTTTATCCCCGCTCTCGGGCCTCGGTCTGCTGCTGCTTTTATCCCCGCTCTCGGGCCTCGGTCTGCTGCTGCTTTTATCCCCGCTCTCGGGCCTCGGTCTGCTGCTGCTTTTATCCCCGCTCTCGGGCCTCGGTCTGCTGCTGCTTTTATCCCCGCTCTCGGGTCTCGGTCTGCTGCTGCTTTTATCCCCTCTCTCGGGCCTCGGTCTGCTGCTGCTTTTATCCCCGCTCTCCGGCCTCGGTCTGCTGCTGCTTTTATCCCCGCTCTCGGGCCTCGGTTTGCTGCTGCTTTTATCCTCGCTCTCGGGCCTCGGTCTGCTGCTGCTTTTATCCTCGCTCTCGGGCCTCGGTCTGCTGCTGCTTTTATCCCCGCTCTCGGGACTCGGTCTTCTGCTGCTTTTATCCCCGCTCTCGGGCCTCGGTCTGCTGCTGCTTTTATCCCCGCTCTCGGGCCTCGGTCTGCTGCTGCTTTTATCCCCGCTCTCGGGCCTCGGTCTGCTGCTGCTTTTATCCCCACTCTCGGGCCTCGGTCTGCTTCTGCTTTTATCCCCGCTCTCGGGCCTCGGTCTGCTGCTGCTTTTATCCCCGCTCTCGGGCCTCGGTCTGCTGATGCTTTTATCCCCGCTCTCGGGCCTCGGTCTGCTGCTGCTTTTATCCCCGATCTCGGGCCTCGGTCTGCTGATGCTTTTATCCCAGATCTCGGGTCTCGGTCCTCTGCTGCTTTTTATCCCAGATCTCGGGTCTCGGTCCTCTGCTGCTTTTTATCCCAGATCTCGGGTCTCGGTCTCCTGCTGATTTTATGTCCAATCTCGGTCTGCTGAGGCTCAGGTCCGCCGCCGTTCTGCGGAACAAGATTGGAAAACAAGGCAAAGCAGCACCTCCGTCCCACACTTCACCGAACTCCCACACTGACCAAACTCTCAAATTGCTCACTCCGTGCCTGCGACTTGACACGAATGTTCCCTTTTCACGCTGAATTGCAATAATGGCTCTTTCTTCTGGTGCGCTTCCATCAGGAAGTTGCACGTCATGGTAACAGACAGGAGCTGAGAATAAGCATTACTTCACTCTCGCAGATAATTGTTAATGAACTTTCAGGAACCTGCTCTAATTCCGCTACAGGATCCCTGCTGATGCTGCTGTTGCCCCGGTGAACCCCACAAGTAATATTGCAGTTACCTTCAACAGGTTTTATTTTCCTTCATTTTATTTTATTTCATATCATTGCCCAACATCTCCCATTTTTCAGATTACCAAGAATCTTTGTTTTGATTTAATTTTATCTAATCTTTAACCAATCTGGGAAACAGTGACCAGGGAAATTTCAGTAGAGTTTTCAGTTCTTCTCTGAATTTCCTCTGGGTAACTGCATAAATACACGTATTTGTGCAGCAACTCAAAAACTGGAGCAGATATCCGCTTTCAGTGGCGATATATCCAGGGTTTGAATAATCACCTTGGAAATAAACGGTGCTCGAAAGCCTGGTGGCAGAAAAACTCACGGCAGCTGTTATCCACAACAGTATGAAACTGCCCGATATAGTGAAGAGTAAAATGATGGATCTCCTTCGGTTCTCCATCTCTGGGTCACTCTGATTGTTAGTGCTGTGACCACGGAGTTCCCTGCGCGCTCTATTGGCCACTAAAATTCTTCTTACTGTCAAATAATTAAACAGTGCTATGAAAGCAAAGGGAAGCCATGGTACTGACAGAGTCTGGATCCAGCTGTATGCTTCCCATGCAAGTAATGTAAAAACTTCCACCTTTGGCCAGCATCCCCACTCCACAGTGTTAATTATTCTTTCAGGTCCATATGAAAACGACATAGGAATGCCCTTTAAATAGGCCAGGACAGTGATCGTTACTGTAACCACGATTGCCGTTCTCTTGGTCCAATACTTCCTTTTAAATTCTTGAAAGCAAATCGACACAAATCGGTCAAATGAAAACGAAACTGTAAACCATACCGACATATCAATTATGACAAAATTATTGTACAGAATTAACTTACAAACCACAGTGTAGGACAGGAAAGAATACGTAAAGTGATAATTGAATATCTGATTGACTATTACATTGAAGATAATGACCAGTAGATCTGCTGTTGCCATGGCCACCATGTAGACAGAGACACATTTGGAAAGGCCGCAATTTCCTCGGGAGAGAATCACAATTGTCACTACATTTGCTGTAAGAAAGAGGGAGAAGAGGAAAGTTACTGGGGACACTCAGTTGGAATCTCACTGTGTGTATTTGAAATGTTCAGCAGTGATGCTCCTTACGGTGATGCACACGGGCTCCTTTTTAACGGAGAGCATTAGCGAGAATGTTAAAACGAAGGAATACATGACACAGAAAAATAAAAGTGAAAAAATAGCTGGTCCGAGATTTCCAAGAATTGTCTGGAAACGGGGAGCACCTGGAGAATGAGGATTGGGGGAGGGAAGCGAGTGACCTTTTTGATCTTTGAAAGTCAATAAGTAACCAGATTCTCTGTCATCCATCCAGATATATATTTCGGTGCAGAGTTGAGCGCTGAGCTCACACCGCCATGAAGGTTTCACCACGGATTCCACCCACTCAAATTTATCAGTTATCCCCTGAATTGGTGCTACTGATTTGCCCACGCACTCCGCCCAGGCGATCGTTAACCTTAGATGGTAAAGTCCAAAATCTACCCCGGAATATCCCAGAGGGCGCTGAAGGATAGCAGAGTGGCAACTGGAGAAACCCGCAAAGGTTCTTTCCAGCAGGAGGCATCCCCCTGGGCAGCGTTAGCTGTGGTATAAACAAATGTTACACACATTATCTTTTAAAGTCACCTGTTGGATGGAGATGTCTTTAATCCAAGTAATTGCCCACATTAAGCAGAGTGATCATAGAATTACAGACCCACACACCGATACAGTTTATAAGAAGGCCATTCTGCCCATCGTGCCTGCCAGTAATTAAATTGGTGCAATGCAATCAGGCAACACAATCTTTAGTGAGCTGACTACTGTGCAATAGAAGGACGTAAACCGCCCTCCTGCAGTCAAGCGAGAAAATACGAGCACCCGTTGTCTCCGGTGTATCGACCAGAATAGCGTCTTGCCGACAGCCCGGACTCGTTGGTTAAGAACTGTTATTTATTACTTTTTCCCAGCGACTCTGTGATTTTACAATGAGGTTATTATCGGTAATCGGTAACATGATCAGACAGGCTCCAAAGCGGTCACATAGTCAACAGCTATTAAACATTTGGATACAATGTCTTACCCGGAACACCAACGAATGCCAGAATAGGGTAGTAAATATCTTTTATCAGTAGAATTGCTGCCCGTCCCATTTTTGGAAGAGCAGGTGAATTCCGTCCAGCTTTATGGTTCAGACTGACGAATATCCGAGATCCATAACTGCTCCCCCTTTATAGATCAATCAGTGCCTCGGTGAGAAAAACAGGTTACATAAAATTGACGTTAGTTACAGTCACTTAACAAATAAGGGGAGATCTTATGTTTAAGCGCACCCGGGAGTGCCAATCGGGAAATAATGTACTTCCATCCTTGAAATTCCCTCCAAAAAAATTAATGAACGGAAAGAAACCCCAAAAGGAATGTGTTAGTTCTGAGATCCCTGTGGGTCCTTATAATAATTAGGCGAAATCTTCCCTCTTCTATAATGAAATTAAAATTGTTTTGTAATGTGATGATGACCGGTGATGATTCGTCTCTAACATTACTTGTGATGACCCAACACTAACATTAATGGAGGAGAATCTACTGTAATATTACAGGTGATGACTCTACCGCAAAGTTACGAATTGTGACTCATCTCTAACATTAGTGGTGGTGATTTTACTCCGAAATTACTGATGTTGACTCTAGTCTAACATTACTGATGGTGACATTACTCTAACATTACTGGTGTTGACTGTACTCTAACCTTAATGGTGGTGAATCTTCTCTAACATTACTGATGGTGACCCGACTCTAACATTACTGGTGTTGACACGAGTCCAACATTGCTGATGGTGACCGTACTCCAATATTACTGGTGGTGATCCTACTCTAACATTAGTGGAGTTGACACCACTCTAACATTACTGATGGTAACTCAAATCTAAAATTAATGATGGAAATCCGACTCTAACATTACTCCTGATGACCCCACTCTAATATTACTGTTGGTTATTCTACTCTAACATTACTTTTGGTGACAATAAACTAATGTTACTGATGGTGATCTTTCTCTAACATTACTGTTAGTGACTCGACTCCAACATTATTGATGCTGACTCTATATCTCGAACATTACTGATGGTAACACTTCTCTGACATTACTGGTGGTGTCTCTACTCTAACATTACTGGTGATGACCCCACTCTAACTTTACTAGTGGTGAATCTACATTAATATTTATGATGGTGATTCTTCTCTATCATTAATGGTGGTGACCCTAATTTAACATTACTGGCGTTGACTCTATTCCAACATTACTGCTGGTGACCCTACTCTAACATTACTGGTGGTCACCCTGCTCTAACATTACAGGTGATGATTCTACTCTAACGTTACTGGTGTTGAAATGAATCCGAAGAGATTTTGGTGTCTCTAATCTAAAATTACTGGTGGTGATTCAACACTAACATTACTGGTGATGACCATAATCTAACATTACTGATGGAGAATCTACTCTAACATTAATGATCGTGATCCTACTCTAACATTACTGGCGGTGATCCTACTCTAACATTACTGGTGGTGATCCTACTCTAACATTACTGGTGGTGATCATACTCTAATATTACTGGTGGTGATCCTGCTCTAACATTACTGGTGGTGATCCTACTCTAACATTACTGGTGGTGATCATACTCTAACATTACTGGCGGTGATCCTACTCTAACATTACTGGTGGTCGCTCGACTCTAACGTTACTGGTGGTGATCCTACTCTAACATTAGTGGTGGTGATCCTACTCTAACATTACTGGTGGTGATCCTACTCTAACATTACTGGTGGTGATCCTACTCTAACATTACTGGTGGTGATCCTACTCTAACATTACTGCTGGTGATCCTACTCTAACATTACTGCTGGTGATCCTGCACGAATATTACTGGTGGTGATCCTACTCTAACATTCCTCCTGGTGACCCCACTCTAATGATACTGGTGGTGATTCTACTCTAACATGAATTGTGGTGATCCGACTCTAACATTACAGGTGGTCGCTCTACTCTAACATTACTGGTGGTGACCCTGCTCTAACATTATTGGTGTTCTCTCCACTCAAACATTACTTGTGATCACACAACTCTAAAATTACACATGCCGATTCTACTCTAACATTATTTTAGTGAACCTAGTCTAACATTATTGGTGCTGAATCTGTTCTAACATTACTGATGGTGATTCTTCTCTAACATTATTAATGGTGACCCTATTTTAACATTACAGGAGATGACCCTACTCTAACATGACAGGGGTTGATCGTACTCTAACATTACATGGGGTGATCCTACTTTATCATTACTGGTGGTGACTCCACTCTATCATTACTGGTGGTGACTCGATTCTAGCATTACTGGTTGTGATACTACAAGAACATTACTCGTGATGACCTTACTCTAACATGACTGATGGTGAACATTCCATAACATTACTGATGGAGACACTACTCTAATATTACTGCTGCCCCCATGCACTAACATAACTGAAGGCGACCCTTCTCTAAAATTACTGGTGATGAGCGTACGCTAACAATATTGGTGGTGACTCTACTCTTACATTACTGGTGGTGACCCAACTCTAGCATTGCTGGTGGTGAATCTACTGTAACATTACTGGTGGTGACCCTACACCAACATTACTGGTGATGATCCTAATCTAACATTACTGTGGTGACTCTGCGCTAGCATTACTGGTATTGACCCTACTCTTACATTACTGGTGGTGACCCTCCTCTAACATTACTGGTGGTGGCTCCACTCTTATGTCACTGGTAGTGACCCTACTGTAATATAACTCTTGTTGACCCTTCTCTAACG
Source organism: Heptranchias perlo (assembly GCF_035084215.1). Taxonomy (NCBI): domain Eukaryota; kingdom Metazoa; phylum Chordata; class Chondrichthyes; order Hexanchiformes; family Hexanchidae; genus Heptranchias; species Heptranchias perlo. Next base: position 1,727,047 of record NW_027139548.1, read on the forward strand.
TTACCGATGGTGACTCTACTATAACATAACTGGGGGCGACTCTATTCTAAGAGTACAATATTACTCTTGTTGACCCATCTCTAACCTTACTGGTGGTGACTCAACTCTAACATTACTGATTGTGACCCTACTCTTACATTAATGGTGGTGAAACTACTCTAACATTACTGATGGTAATTACACTATAACATAACTGATGGTGACTCCATTCTGACAGTACTAGTGATGAATTATCTCTAACATTGCGGGTGGTGACTCTACTCTAACATTACTGGTGGTGACCCGACTCTAACATCAATGATGGTGACCCTACTCTTACATTAATGGTGGTGAATCTAATCTAACATTACTGGTGGTGATTCTTCTCCAACATTATTAATGGTGACCCTATTCTAACATTACTGGTGTTGATGCTAGTCTAACATTTCTGGTGGTGCCTCTACTATAACATTACTGGTGGTGACCCAACTCTAACATTACTGGTGGTGATCCTACTGTAAAAATACTGGTAGTGACTCTACTCTCACATTAATGGTAGTGACTCTGCTCCAATATTATTGGTGTTGACTCTACTCTAACATTAATGATGGTGATACTCCTCTAACATTATTGCTGGTGACCCTACTCGAAGCTTAATGTTGGTGACGCAACTCTAACATTAATGGTGGTGACACTACTCTCACATTAATGCTGATAACTCTATTCGATCATTACTGGTGGTGACCCGACTCTAACATTACTGCTGGTGACCCGACTCTAACATTACTGATGGTGAATCTGCTCGAACATTACTTGATGACTACACTAACATTACTCGAGATGACACTACTCTAATATTACTGGTGTTCATCCTGCTCTAACACTATTGCTGGTGACCCGTCTCTAAAATTACAGGTGGTGACCCTATTCTACTATTACTCGTGTTGACCTGACTCTAACATTAATGATGGTGATCATTCTCGAACATTACTGATGGCGACCCTACTCTAACATCACTGGTGGTGACACTACTCTAATATTACTGCTGCTCAAACGCTCTAACATAACTGAAAGTGACACTTCTGTTAAATTACTGGTGATGAGCGTACTTTAACAATGCTGGTGGTGACTCGACTCGAACATTACTGGCGGTGACTCTACTCGAACATTACTGGTGTTGACTCTACTCTGACATTACTGATTCTCCTCTAACATTATTGGTGGTGACCCTACTCTAAGCTTAATGTTGGTGATGCAACTCTAACATTATTGTTTGTGACATTACTCTAACATTACTGATGGCGACACTACTCAAACATTACTGGTGTTGACCCTTCCGAAACATTCCAGGTGGAGACTCTACCCTAACATTAGTTGTGGTGATCGTACCCTAACATTACTGGTGTTGACTCTAATCTAACATTAGTGGTGGAGAACCCACTCACCAACATTACTGGTGGTGACTCCGCTCTAACATTACTGATGGAGATCCCTATCTATCATTACTGATGGTGAATCTACTCTAACATGACTGGTGGAGATTCCACTCTAACATGAATGGTGGAGAATCTCTCTCAAATTACTGATGGTGATTGTCCTCCAACATTATTAGTGGTGACCCTATTGTAAGCTTAATGTTGGTGACACTGCTCTAACATTTCTGGTGGTGACTTTACTATAACATTAATGGTGGTGACGCTATTCTAACGTAACTGCTGGTGACTCGACTCTATCATTACTGGTGTTGACCCGAGTCCAACATTAATGGTGGTGACACTACAGTAACAATACTGGTGGTGAATCCAACAAACTTTACTGGTTGTGATGCTGCTCAATCTTTACTGGTCTTGACTCTACTCTAACATGACTGGTGGTGATCCTTCTCTAACATTACTAATGGTGAGCCTACTCTAACATTTCCGCTGGTGATTCTACTCCAACATTACTCGTAGTCACCCGACTCTCACGTCACCGATGGTGATCCTTCTCTAACAATAATAATGGCGACACTACTCTAACAATACTGGTGATGAGTCTCCTCGAACATTACGTGTGGTGACCCTAGTCTAACATTACTGCTCGGGACCTTTCTCCAACATTGCTGGTGGTGACCCGACTCTAACATTGCTGATGGTGATCCTTTTCCAACATTACTGTTGGTGACATTACTCTAACATTACTGATGGCGACACTACTCCAACAATACTGATGGTGATCCTACTCTAACACTACTGGTAATGACCCTTCCCAAACATTCCTGGTGGAGACTCTTCCTTAACATTACTGGTGGTGACCCTAATCTAACATTAGTGGTGGAGAACCCTCTCTCTAACATTACTGGTGGTGACCCGACTCTAACATTGCTGATGGTGATCCTTTTCCAACATTACTGTTGGTGACATTACTCTAACATTACTGATGGCGACACTACTCTAACAATACTGATGGTGATCCTACTCTAACACTACTGGTAATGACCCTTCCCAAACATTCCTGGTGGAGACTCTTCCTTAACATTAATGGCGGTGACCCTAATCTAACATTAGTGGTGGTGAACCCTCTCTCTAACATTCCTGGTGGAGACTCTTCCTTAACATTACTTGTGGTGACCCTAATCTAACATTAGTGGTGGAGAACCCTCTCTCTAACATTCCTGGTGGTGACTCTGCTCTAACATTACTGATGGAGATCCCTATCTATCATTACTGATGGTGAATCTACTCTAACATGACTGGTGGAGATTCTCCTCTGACATTAATGGTGGAGGATCTCTCTCAAATTACTAATGGTGATTGTCCTCCAACATTATTAATGGTGACCCTATTGTAAGCTTAATGTTGGTGACACTGCTCTAACATTTCTTGTGGTGACAATAGTCTAACATTACTGGTGGTGAACCTACTCTAACATGACTGATGGTGACCCTTCTCTAACATTACTGGTGGAGACCCTACTCAAACTATCCTACTGGTGACTCTACTCCAACATTACTGATGTTCACCCTCGTCTAACATTAATGGTGGTGATCCTGCTCTAACATTACCACTGGTGATTCTACTCCAACATTACTCGGAGTCACCCGACTCTCACATTACTGATGGTGATCCTTCTCTAACATTACTGATGGCGACACTACTCTAATAATACTGGTGGTGACTCTACTCTAACATTACTTGTGGTGACCCTAGTCTAACATTACTGGTGGTGACCGTAATTTAATGTTACTCGTGGTGACCCTACACTAAGATTACTGGTGGTGACTCTGCTCTAACATTACTAGTGGTGACCGTACTCTAACATTACAGCTTGTTATCCTTCTCTATCATTACTGATGGTGACTCTACTCTAAAATTACAGTTGGTGATTCTACTCTAATATTACTGGTGGTGACTCTACCCTAAAAATAATGGTTGTGATCCTACTCTAACTTTACAGGTCGTGATCCTTCTCTATCATTACTGGTGGTGACTCGACTCTAACATTGCTGGTGTTGAATCTAATCTAACATTACTGGTGTTGAATCTACTCTAACACTACTGATGGTGACCCTACTCTAAATTTATTGATGGTGACCCTATTCTAATGATACTGGTGGTGAACCTACTCTAACATTACTGGTGGTGATTCTACTCTAACATTACTGGTGGTGACCCTACTCTAACGATATTGCTGGTGACTCTACCCTTTCATTACTGGTGGTGACACTGCTCGAACATATCTGGTGTTGACCCTTCTCAACATAAATTTGGTGAATCTACTCTAAAATTACTGGTGGTGATGTACTCTCAGATTACTGATGGTGATTCTACTCTAACATTTCTAGTGGAGAATCTAATCTAACATTACTGGTGGTGATCCGACTCTAACATCACAGTTCATGACTCTAGTCTAACATTACTGGTACTGTCGCTACTGTAACATTACTGGTGGTGACTCTCCTCTTACTGGTCGTGACTGTACTCCAAGATTACTGGCGGTGATCCTACTCTAATATTACTGGTGGTGACTCTACTCTAACATTACTGGCGGTGATCCTACTCTAACATTACTTATGGGACTCTACTCTAACATTATTGGTGTTTGTCCTACTCTCACATTACTGGTGGTGATCCTACTCTAACATTACTTGTGGTGACTCTACTCTAACATTACTGGCGGTGATCCTACTCTAACATTACTTATGGGACTCTACTCTAACATTATTGGTGTTTGTCCTACTCTCACATTACTGGTGATGATCCTACTCTCACATTACTGGTGGTGATCCTACTCTAACATTACTTGTGGTGACTCTACTCTAACATTAATGGTGGTGATCCTACTCTCACATTACTGACGGTGATCCTATTCTAACATTCCTGGTGGTGACTCCAGTCTAAAATTACTGGCGGTGATCCCAATCTAACATTACTGGTGGTGACTGTACTCTAAGATTTCTGATGGTGATTCTACTCTAACATTACGGTGGAGAATCTACTCCAACATTACTGGTGGTGACTCTACTCAAGCATTACTTGCGGTGACCCAACTCTAACATCACAGGTGGTGATTCTAGTTTAACATTAATGGTGCTGTCGCTACTGTAACATTACTGGTCGTGACCCTCCTGTAACATTAATGGTTGTGTATCAACGCCAACCTTACTGGTGGTGACTGTGCTGTAAGATTACTGATGGTGATTCGACCCTAACTTTACTGGTGGTGACCCTGGTCCAACATTACCGGTGGTGACTCTAATCTAACATTATTTATGGTGACTCCAGTCTAACAATACTGGTGGTGACTCTACATTATCATTACTTGCGGAGACTCTGCTCTATCATTACTGGCGGTGATCCTGCGCTCACATTACTGGTGGTGACACTATTCTCACATTACTGCTGGTGATCCTACTCTAACATTACTGGCGGTGATCCTACTCAGCATTACTGGTGGTGATCCTACTCTAACAGTACTGGCGGTGTCCTAACTGTAACATTACTGGTGGTGACACTACTCGAACATTACTGGTGTTGACACTTCTCTATCATTAATGCTAGTGACTGTACTCTAAGATTACGGATGGTGATTCTACTCTAACATTACTGGTGGTGACTCTACTTATTGGTAGTGACTATGCTCTAACATCACTGGTAGTGACCCTCCTCCATTATTACTGCTTGTGGATCATCTCTAAGCTTAATGATGGTCATTCTACACTTACTTTACTAGGGGTGATTCTACTCCAACATTACTAGTGGTGAGCCAACTCTAACGTCAATGCTGGTGGCCCTGCTCTAACATTACTGATGGTGACCCGACTCTAACATTACTGGCGGTGAACCTACTGTAACATTAATGGTGGTGATTCTACTTGAACATTACTGATGGTGAATATACATTATTATTACTCGTGGTGACGTTATTCCAACATTTCTGGTGGTGATCCTACTCTAACATTACTGGTGGTGACCCTACGCTAATATAACTTTTTTTATGTGTTCATTGGATGTGGGCGTCGCTGGCAAGGCCAGCATTTATTGCCCATCCCTGATTCCCCTTGAGAAGGTGGTGGTGAGCCGCCTTTTTTGAGTGAACTGCTGCAGTCCGTGTGGTGACGGTTCTCCCACGGTGCTGTTAGGAAGGGAGTTCCAGGATTTTGACCGAGCGACAATGAAGGCACGGCGGTATATTTGCAAGTCAGGATGGTGTGTGACTTGGAGGGGAAGGTGCAAGTCGTGTTGTGCACATGTGCCTGCTGTCCTTGTCCTTCTAGGTGGTCGAGGTCGTGGGTTTGGGAGGTGCTGTCGAAGTAGCTTTGACGAGTTGCTGCAATGCCTCCTGCGAATGGTACACACTACAGCCACAGTGCGCGGGTGGTGAAGGGAGTGAATGTCTAGGGTGGTGGATGGGGTGCCAATCAAGCGGGCTGCTTTGTCCTGGATGGTTTCGAGCTTCTTGAGTGTTGTTGGAGCTGCACTCATCCAGGCAAGTGGAGAGTATTCCATCACGCTGCTGACTTGTGCCTTGTAGATGGTGGAAAGGATGTGGGGAGTTGGTAAGACTCTCTCTTATTGGATATGGTCATTGCCTGCCACTTGTAAGGCGCGAATGTTACTTTCCACTTATCAGTCCAAGCCTGGATGTTGTCTACGTCTTGCTGCATGCGGGCACGGATTGCTTCGTTATCTGAGGGGTTGCGAATGGAACTGAACATTGTGGAATCATCAGCCAACATCCCCATTTCTGACCTTATGATGTCGGGAAGGTCATTGCTGAAGCAGCTGAAGATGGTTGCGCCTAGTACAATGCTCTGCAGTACTCATGCAGCAATGTCCTGGGGCTGATATGATTGGCTTCCTAGAACCACTCCCGTCTTCCTTTTTGCTAAGTACGACTCCAGCTACTGGAAAGTTTTTCCCCTGATTCCCATTGACTTCAATTTTACTCGTGCTCCTTGATGTCACATTCGTTCAAATACCGCCTTGATATCAAGGGCAGTCAGTCTTACCTCACCTCTGGAATTCAGCTCTTTTGTCCATGTCTGGACGAAGTCTGTCATGAGGTCTGAAGCCGACTGTTCCTAGCGGAACCCAAACTGAGCATCGTTCAGCAGGTTATTTGTGAGTAAGTGCCGTTTGATATCACTGTCGCCGACACCTTTCATCACTTTTCCGATGATTGATATTTGACTGATGAGGAGGTAATTGGCCGGTTTGGATTTGTCCTGCTTTTTGTGCGTAGGACATACCTGGCAATTTTCCACATTGTCGGATGGATGCCAGTGCTGAAGCTGTACTGGAACAGCTTGGCTAGAGGCGCGGCAAGTTCTGGAGAACAAGACTTCAGCACTACCACCGATGGTGAACTGAACCTAACATTACTGGTGGTGACCCATCTCTAATATTACTGGTGTTTACCCAACACTAACATTAATGGTGGTGACCCTATTCTATCATTACTGGTGGTGACGCGACTCTCAAATTCCTAATGGTAACCCTACTAACATATTACTCGTGGTGTCACTACTCTAACATTACTGGTCGTGATCATACTTTAACAATACTGATGGCGACGCTACTCTAATATTCCTGGAGGTGACCATGCTCTATCATTACTGGTAGTGACCCCACCCTTACATTACTGGTGGTGATCCTACTCCAATATTACTGCTGGTGACCGTACTCTATCGTTCTTCGTGTTACCCCACTGCGACATAACTGATGGTGACTCTACACTAATATTACTGGTGGTGAACCTACTCTAACTTTTCTGCTGGTGACCCTACTGTAAGTTTACTGCTGTGTGACTCTACTGTCACATGACTTGTGGTGACCCAACTCGAACATGACTGATCGTAATGCTACGATAAATTACTGGCAGTGACCCTCCTCTAACATTACAGATGGTGACTCAACTCTAACATTACAGGTGGCGATACTACTCTCGCATTACTTGTGGTGACCCGACTCTAACATTACAGTTGGCGACCCTACTCTAACATTACTGGTGGTCACCCTGCTGTAACATTATTGCTTGTGATCCTTCTCAAACATTACTGCTGGTGATCCTACTCTAGTATTACTGGTGACGATCCACTCAACATTACTGATAGTGACTCTACTCTAATATTACTGCTGGTGATCCTACTCTAACTTTGTTGCTGGTGATCGTCCTCTAACATGCCTGGAGGTGACCCTGCTCTTACATTACTCGGAGTGACTCAACTCTAACACTACAGCTGGTGATCCTTCTCCAATATTACTGTTGACGACCCTTCTCCATCATATTTCGTGGTACCCTGCTGCGACATAACTGATGGTGACTCTACACTAACATTACTGGTGGTGAACCTGCTCCAACATCGCTGTTGTTCACCCTACTGTACGTTTGCTGCTGGATGACACTACTGTCACATTACTTGTGGTGACACTTCTATAACATTACAGATGGTGACTCGACTCTAACATTACAGTTGGCGATACAACTCCCACATTACATGTGGTGACCCTACGCTACCATGACTAATTGTGATCCTACTATAAAATTGCTGTTGGTGACCCTACGCTAAAATTACAGGTGGTGACTCCACACTAACATTGCAGTTGGCGACACCACTCTAACATTACTGGTAGTCACCCTGCTGTAACATTATTGGAGGTGATCCTATTCCAACATTACTGATGGTGACCTTATTCCAATATTATTGTTGGTGATCCTACTCTAACATTACTGACGGTGACCTTATTCCAATATTATTGTTGGTGATCCTACTCCAATATTACTGATGGTGACCTTATTCCAATATTATTGTTGGTGATCCTGCTCTACCATTACTGACGGTGACCTTATTCCAATATTATTGTTGGTGATCCTACTCTAACATTACTGACGGTGACCTTATTCCAATTATTGTTGGTGATTCCACTCAAATATTACTGATGGTGACCTTATTCCAATATTATTGTTGGTGATCCTACTCTACCATTACTGACGGTGACCTTATTCCAATATTATTGGTGGTGATCCTACTCTAACATTACTGATGGTGACCTTATTCCAATTATTGGTGGTGATCCTACTCCAACATTACTGATGATGACCTTATTCCAATATTACTGATGGTGATCATACTCCAACATTACTGATGATGACCTTATTCCAATATTATTATTGGTGATCCTCCTACATCAGTAAAAATGGTGACCTTATTCCAATATTATTGTTGGTGATCCTACTTCAACATTACAGATGATGACCTTATTCCAATATTACTGATGGTGATCATACTCCAACATTACAGATGATGACCTTATTCCAATATTATTATTGGTGATCATACTCCAACATTACTGATGGTGACCTTATTCAAACATTATTGTTGGTGATTCTCCTACAACATTAGTGATGGTGACCTTATTCCAATATTACTGTTGGCAATCCTGCTCCAACATTACTGATGATGATCTTATTCCAATATTATTGTTGGTGACTCTGCCGTATCTTTACTGGTGGTTCCCATACTCTAACATTAACGACAACTGAAATTTGCGCTAAACCGCTTCTCGATCGGCGATTTCCTGTTGGTAGACAAAGGCGGCGTTAAAGTCTTCAGCTCTCTGATAATGACACCATGTGAGGTGGTGCATTTTGTTTGGAAGAATAAGGAGGGCACATACTTCTTAAATAATGAGAGTCTAAATGGGTTGGAGAAGCAAAGGGATCTCGGGGTACAGATATACAAATCACCAAAAGTAGCGATGCAAGATAACGAGGCCATAAAAAAGGCAGACCAAGCACTGGGGCTCATTTCTTGTGGGATCGATTTGAAAAGCAGAGACGTTCTGTTAAACTTGTGCAGAAACTTGGTTGGACTGCATTTGGAAAATTCTATACGGTTCTGGTATCTGTGCTATAAAATGGTTATCGAGGCATTGAAGAAAGTGCTGATAAGATTCAAAAGGATGATACCAGAACTGAGAGGATGTAATTATCAAGAGAGACTGAGCGGGCCGGGGTGCTTTTCGTTCGAGAAGGGAAGGCTGAGAGGTGACCTAATCGAGGTCTTTCAGATAATGAAAGAGTTTGATAGGTTAGACTGAGGGAAACGTTCCCAACTTGTGAGGCAGTCCAAAACTAGGCGCCATAAATATCAGATGGTTACCAATAAATCAAATAAGGAATTCAAAAGAAACCACTTTAGTCAGAGAGTGGTGAGAATGTGGAACTCGCAGTGACAAGAAGTACTTGAGGCGATTAAAATAGATGCATTTAAGGGGAAGCTGGATAAACTAATGAGGGGAAAATGATTCGAAGGATATGGTGATAGAGTGAGATGAAGTCAGGTGGAAGGAGGCTTGTGTGCAGCATTGTGTTGGGCCAAATGGAAATAAAAATCGCGGGAGATATGGTACCTTATCGAAGACCTTTTGAAAACCCATGTATATTACCACCAATGTATTACCCTTCCCTATTCTTTCTGTTACTTCTTCAAATAATTTAACACGATTGTTCCAGCGTGACCGCCCCTTTTGAAATCCGTGCTGACTACTCGTTATTATATTTTCGGTTCTGGATGTCTTTCTATTTCAACTTTGAGTAAAAATATTTTTATCTTTCCCACCACCGATGTTAAGCTCACTGGTCCATAGTTCCTGTAAGCACTAAGTACGAATAGCTCAATAAACTATTGCTTATTATTTCGAAGTTGGAGGTGTAACTGATGATGAATATGATCAGTGCCTTTATTGCCGTTGCCAATCTGATCCTGCTTTCCATTTACTTGCGGAATTGGAGCACACACATTCTCGAGATGTCTGCGATTGTTGTCCCATTACTTTGGCTGTAAGCACAGAATTGAAATCTTAATCCATGACTAACAGTTGCAAATCCGGAAAAAAAAACTCCATCTGCACCTGTTCCAGTTCATTTTAACTTAGAATAAACAGCGCAGCAACTGGCCATTCGGTCTAACAGGTCTGTGTTGGTGTTTATGTTCCACACCAGCCTTCTCCCACCGCTCTCCATCAAACCCTATCGGCATATCGTTCTCTTCCTTTCTCTCTCGTGTGTTTGCACAGCTTCCTCTTAATGGAATCTGTGCTCATCCCCTCAACCATCCCATGGGGTTGCGAGTTCCACATTCGCATCACTCTTTGCGCGAAGTTTCTCCTGATTACTTTATTGCATTTATTTGTGACAATCTTATATTCATGGCCACAAATTTGTAACTATTACCCACTCAATGCATTTTGCTGGAGAAATAATCCATTTGCATTCTGTAACTATCCTCCACTCACTGCTACTTTGCTGGAGAAATGACCTTACTTTTATCGGGAGAAGTTGTTCTAGTTTCGGTCATGAGTTCTGTTTGCTGTAGTTTTTAGTGATTCTTTTAAAATAGACTCTGTAAACTGTTTGATGTAGTGCGCTGATTAAACAGGCTCTGTTTGCTGAGTCCTGCCGGAAATCCCGCACGCCTCCCACTCATTGGCTGAAACAACGGTGTCAATAAACATTCTGGATATTCTTTGATATGCCCTGCTGCTTCCCCAGTATTCATCAACTGGTGCCAGGTCTGGAGCTCAGAAACGCCGCTTTGGATGTTCAAAGATGGAAGAAGGCGAGCAACCTCGCCAGCTTGCCAATCCTGGCAACAACATCCACCCCTACCTACCGCCAGTCTGAAGAGGCAAACGGCTGTCAGCCTGAAACAATAAGAGAAGCGCTGAGCAACCTGATCTGGGTCGGGTAACGGTCTGATTGTGGAGAAGAGGTCAGATAGAGGCGAAGGGGTCAGATTGTTGAGAAGGGGTCAGATTGTGAAGAAGTGGTCAGATTGAGGAGAAGGTGCCAGATTGATGAAAAGGGGCTGGATTGGGGAATATGCGTCAGATTTGGGAGAAGGTGTCAGATTGTGGAGAAGGGGCTGGATTGAGGAGCAGCGGTCAGATTGCGGAGAAGAGACAGATTGAGGTTGGAGGATGCTTGTTGCAGGTTGATGGCGGTTGGAGTGTCGTATGTTTCTGAGGGAATGGCCTGAGACGTGGCGTTGGAGCGGAGGCATTTTTTTGACGGGACTTGTGTTGACAGGGCAGCTGTAAGTATATAGTGAAGGGCATGTAAGCTGTGAGCGTGAAGTGAACGGAATATAATTCCCTATCACAGCAAGTCTGGGTCGCTGTGTCTTCAGCTGCAAAAAATTGGTCGTGTGGGTGACAGTGAGGAGGAAAGCTGTAGACTGTAGGAAGATATCAGTGGACTGGTCAGGTGGGCAGAAAAGTGGCAAATGGAATTCAACCCAGAGAATTGTGAAGGATTGCAATTGGGAAGGGCAAACAAGGCAAGCGAGTATACAATAAAGGGGAGGATACCGATGAGGTTTAGAGAAACAATGGGACCATGGAGTGCATGTCCACAGATCCCTGAAGGTAGCAGGAGAGGTAGAAAAGGTGTTTAAAAAAGCATACGGGAAACTTTCCTTTATTAGCCGAGGTGTAGACTATAAGAGCAGGGAGGTTGTCCTAGAACTGTATAAAATAATGCATAGGCCACAGCTTGAGTCCTGCGCACAGTTCTCGTCACCACATTACAGGAAAGATGTGATTGCACTGGAGAGAGTACAGAGGAGTTTCACGAGGATTTTGCCAGGGCTGGAGAATTTTAGCTTTGAGAAAAGATTGTGGAGACTGGGTTTGTTTTCTTTGCAACAAAGGAGGCTGAGGGGAGATTTAATTGAGGTTTATAAAATTATGATGGGCGAAGATAGAGTGGATAGGAAGGACGTTTTTTTTCCCCGTAGTCGAGGTGTCAGTGACCAGGGGGCAAAGATTGTAAATAAATAGAAGAAGAATTAGACGGGACCTGAGGAGAATCCTTTCACCCAGAGGGTGGTAGGGGTCTGGAACTCACTGCTGAAAGGATGGTAGAGGCAGAAACACCCAAATCATTAAAAAAATGTCCTTGGATGTGCACTTGAAGTGCCGTAACCTACAGGGGGACGGAGCAAGTGCTGGAGAGTGGGATAAAGATGGATCGCTCTTATTCGACCGGCGGGGACGCGATGGGCAGAATGGCTTCCTTCTGTGCAGTCACTTTCTCTGATTGTATGATAAAAATTGCACTCAATTTACGCATTAAAGCATCATTGAACACCAGGCAGCTGAAGACTGCCGCCCAAAAATAAAAAAATATCACTCAGCTGCATAATCATTTCTTGAACAGCAGCTGCTTAAGGGAGTCAGGGATGAGTCATAAGAATGACAATGGCCCAAACAGGGCTTCTTTACCAGTTTCAAAATGCTGGAAATATTACCCGAACCCAAAACCTAACCCCTGTTTATTCGGCTTTTATTCTCTGCATTTCTCATTCTTTCAGCGATTCATGATTATTTCTGCTGGAGATTAAACAGATGATGTTAAAACTGGCCAGGCAAACAACATTTGAACAGCGAAAGCAAATGATTATCATGGTGATCAGGAGTAGGCCATTCAGCCCCTCCAGCCTGATCCGCCATTCAATCAGATCGTGGCTGACACATACCTGAACTCCATTTTCCCGCCATCATTCCATATCACTTGATACCTTTACCTAACAGGTATCTATCGATCTTAGTCCTGAAATCCCAATTGTCTCCCAGCATTCTAAGCCAATTGATGGAAGAGATTTACAGATTTCCACTACATTTGTCTTTAAGTGCACTTCCTGATTTAACTCCTGAACGAGGAGAAGGGGACAGATCGAGGAGAAGAGAAAAAATTAGGAGACTGGGTCGGATTGAGGAGAAGGTGTAGAATTGAGAATAAAAGACAGATTGAGGAGAAGGGATCAGATGAGGAGAGGGGGACAGATTGGGGAGGAGAGTTGAGAAGAGTTTGTTTGAGGAGACGGAGACGGATTGGGGAGAGGGAGTTTTTTTGGGGAGAAGGGACCACATTGAGGAGAAGGGGTCAGATTGGAGAGAAGCTTCAGAGCGGGGAGAGGGGTCAGTTTAAGGAGGAGGGGTCAGATATTGGAGAACAGACCAAGTTGAGGAGTGGCGAGAGATGGAAGTTGGTGGAGACTCGGTGCAGGTTGATGGCGGTTGGAGTGCGGTATGTCTGAAATGGAATGGGCTGTGAAGAAATGTTGCACTGAAGCAAACTTGTGATGGTCCCTGTGTGGACAGGGCGGCTGCGAACGTGAAGTGAACGGAATGTAATTCCCTACCACAGCCAGTCAGGTCACTGCCTCCTTAGAGCTTTGGAGCCTGGTACAGCATCAGACTTTTAACCTGTGGGTCGAGGGTTCAGGTCCTTGTTCAGGCGCTGCTTTTATCAGCGAAAAGTCCATTCAATTTACACCTTAATGCTCCGCCATTAAACGCCGGGCAATTAAAACCTACAGCAAAATAAAATAATGTCACTGAGCACTGTATTTATTCAGTGCACAGCAACTGCCCAGTGAAGAGTGAGCTGAACGCCATTGAAACAAAGAGAACGTTTTTAACCAGTTTAAAAATGCTGGGAAATCTTTGCCCGTGTTCTCTTCCATCAACTCTATTCCTTCATCTTTCTTTCTCTTCATTTCCTGTCCTATCGGCGGTTCATGATTATTTCTCATGGAGATTAAAACCGAGCATGTTACATCTGGCCGTAAGGCAGTCGACATTTGAATAGAAAAGACAGGTGATGAATAAAGGGAACATGAGTAGGCCATTCACATCCTCGAGCTTGTTCCGCCATTCAATCAGATCAAGGCTGATGAGACATCAACTCAATTCCCCCGCCGTTGTTCCATATCGCGTGATACTCTTACCTAACAAATATACATCGATCTCAGTCCCCAAATGGCAATTGACCCTATCATCCCCACCCTTTTGGGGGAAGAGATTGATAGATTTCCACCGGCATTAGTGTGAAAACGCTCCGCCAGATTTCGTTCTTCAATGACCTAGCTCCAATGGGTCAGATTGAGGAGAAGGGATCAAATTAGGCAGAAGGTCAGATCGTTCACAGGGGTGTCATTGAGGAGAAGGGTTCAGGTTGAAGAGAAGGGATCAGATTGAGGTGAAGGTCAGACTGTGGAGCCTCTCACTTTTCCTGTCACCATCAAAGATTTGTGTGCATAAACCCCCAAGTCTCTCTGTTCCTGCACCCTTTTTACAATTGTACCATTTACTTTATATTGCCCTCCTCATTCTTCCTACCAGAATGCATCATTTCGCACTTCTCTGCATTAAATTGCATCGATCATGTGTCAGCCCATTTTACCAGCCTGTCTCTGTTCTCCCGCAGCCTGGTAGTATCCTCCTCACTGTTGAACACATTCCGAGCTTCTTCTGAGCTGCACGTTTGAAACGATGCCCTATATACCCATTCTCTATATTCCCATGTCCATGTCATTAATATATAGCAAAACCCGTAAAAAATCATTCCTATCACCACCGGCGCACTGTGGCTGCAGTGTGTACCACCCACAGGATGCACTGCAGCAACTCGCCGAGGTTTCTTCGACAGCACCACCCAAACCCGCGACCTCTACAACCTGGAAGGAAAAGGGCAGCCCGCACATGGGAACAACACCACCTGCACGTCCCGCTCCAAGTCACACATCATCCCGACTTGGAAATGTATCGCCGTTCCTTCATCGTCGCTGGGTCAAAATCCTGGAACTCTCTTCCTAACAACATTGTGGGAGAACCTTCACCACGCGGACTGTAGCGGTTCAAGAAGGCGGCTCACCACCACCATCTCAAGGGCAATCATAGATATGCAATAAATGCTGGCCTCGCCAGCGACGCCCACATCCCATGAACGAATAATAAAAAAGGAGTTTTCCTATTACCGACCCCTGAGGGATACCACCGTATACTTCCCTCCAGTCTGAAAAAGAACCGTTCACCACTACTCTCTGGTTCCTGTCCCTTAGCTGAGTTCATATCCATGCTGCCACTGTCCCTTTAATCCCATAGGTTTCAAAGATGCTAACAAGTCTATTATGTGGCACTTTATCAAACGACTTTTGAAAGTCCATGTGCACAACACCAACCGCACTCCCTCATCAACTCTCTCCGTTACTTCTTCAAAGTACTGAATCGAGTTAGTCAACACGATTTACCATCAACAAATTCGTGATGGCTTTCATGCATTAACCCATATTTTTTACGTGCCAATTAATTTTGTCCCGGATTAATTTCTCTACACATGTCCCCACTATCGACGTTCGGCTGATTAGCCTGTAAATGCCGGCTTTATCCCTCTCCCCTTTTTTGAACAGGAGTGTATCATTTGCAATCCTCCAATGCTCTGGCTCCCATATCTAAGGACAATTGGAAGATTGTGGCCAGAGCATCGGCAATTCCCACCCTTACTTCCCTCAGGAACTTAAGATGCATCCCATCCAGGCCGGCTGACATTTCTCAGTTGAGCGCTGCCAACCTTTTAAGTACCTCCTCTATTTTTATCCGATACAATGTCTCTACTTCCTCTTTTATTGTGACATTTGCAGCATCGCCTTCTTCAGTGAAGACAGTTGCAAAGTATTAATTTATTACCTTGGCCATGACCTCTGCCTCCACAAGGCGATCGCCTTTCTGGTCCTGAATCGCACCCAACACCCCACCCTTTCCTTTTCCTATTTCTATGTTTATAAAAGACTTGTGGTTCTATTTTATGTTAACAGCTAATCTATTCTCATATGCACCCTTTGTCCCTCTTATTTCCTTTTTCAGTTCTCCCCTGTACTTTTTGTATTCAGCTTGGCTTGGTTCTCTACTGAATTAAGAACAGACATTTATCTAAAAAAAATACACTGTTCCGTTTTAATGATTTGGATGAAGCAATAGTGAGTTTTATAAGCAAGTTTGAAGACGACATTCAGGTGGAGGGATCAGATTTAAGTGCATTGTCAGATTTTTTAAAAAACAGACGAGATTAAAGAGAACTGGCCAGAGTGAGAAGAAGGGGTCAGATTGGAAAGAAGGGGTCAGGGTGAGGAGAAGAGTACAGATTAGGGAACCGAAGTCAGATTGGAAAGAAGGGATCAGGGTGAGGAGACGGGTTGAGATTGGGGAGAAGAGATCAGATTGGAAATATGGGGTCAGGGTGAGGAGAAGAGTTCAGGTTGCGAAGAAGGGATAAGATTGGAAAGAAGGGGTCAGATTGGAAAGAAGAGGTCAGATTGGAAAGAAGGGGTCAGATTGGAAAGGAGGGGTCATATTGAGGAGAAGGACTCAAATTGGAAAGAACAGTTCGAATTGGGGAGAAGGGAGAGATTGAGAAAAATGGGTCAGTTGGGGAGAAGGGGTCAGGTAGAAGTTGGCGAACACTTGGGACAGCTTGATGGTGTTTGGAGTGCGATATGTTTGAGGTGGAATCTGCTAAGAAGAAGTATTGAGCTGAAGTGATTTTGTGACGGTCGGTGTGAGAGCCTGTGGTGAAGGGAATGCAGTTCCCTACCACAGCCAATCAGGGCTGCAGCGGCCGATCGGTTGGAGAGCTCGGATAGTTCTATCGATAAAACAACGGACTTTTAATATGAGGGTTCTAGGCTCAAGACCCTGGTCGAACACTGCATTTATCAATGAAAACACCACTCAATATAGGCTTAAATGGATATGAATTCGTCGAGTTTTATGGTGCTGCATGAATGTTGGGGTTGATAATCCTGTGCAAACCGATTTGAGTTATTTGAGGTTGTAACTGGTAGAATAGATAAGGGGGAAACAGTGGATGCTGTGTATTTGGATTTAAGAAGACATTTGATAAAGTCCCACATTGGAGTTTGGTGAACAAAGTTGGAGCACATGGCATTGGGGGTAATATACTGGCATGGTTTGAGAATTGGTTAACAGACAGAAAACAGAGAGTCGGAATAAACAGATCTCTTTCAGGTTGGCAGACTGCGACTAGTGGGGTAACGCAGGGATCGATGCTTAGTCCCCAGCTATTCACAATCTCTATCAATGATTTGGATGAGGGGACAAAATTTAATATTTCCAAGTTTGCTTATGATACTAAACTCGGTGAGAATGTGAGTTCTGAGGAGGATGCATAAAGGCTTCACGTGGATATAGACAGTTTAAGTGAGTGGGCAAGATCTTGGATATACAACTCTCCATTGCTTCATCCAAGTCACTAATTATTATGGCGAAAAGTTGAGACTCCAGTGCAGATCCCTGGGGACAATCACTTGTCACATCTAACGCCATTGTTAAAGAGCGTGTAGTTGATGGAATGGTGAGTTTTTTTGAAGTCATCCTGGGTATGCGCGGGAAATACGCTGTCCAGGCGGGATGACTGCAGTAGGAAATGCAAAATATGGCGGGCGGGGTGGGGTTATCTTTTATGTCAGCCAGTGAAGGTCGCTCTTTGAATCAATATTAGACCCTGGATAGCTCAGGAAGTACTGCTTCATACATTTAATCTGAGGTTTCAGGATTCAAGTCCATGATCGAGTGTTAGTTTTAAATCAAGATTCACGATTCCCACTCTCCATTCAGTACCATAAAATAGAAGCATTTCTCAATAATCTTTCCATCTGCCTCGAAAAAATTGATCAATATATTTGGAAACAGTTCCTCCTTAATTACTCTGTTAAAAACGTTTATGATTACGAAAACCTCTGTCAAATCTCCCTGAAGCGTCTCTGTTCTGAGGAGAACAGCCCCAGCTTCTTCAGTCTCTCCACATAACTGAAGCCCTCATCCCTGGCACCATTTCGGTAAATCTCTTCTTCGCCCTCTTTAAGACATTGACGTCCTTCCTGAAGTGTGCTGCACAAAATTAAACATAATACATCAGCTGAGGTCTAACCAGCGTTTTATAAAGGCTTAGCATAAATTCCTTGATGTTGTACTCTCTGCCTCTATTAATGAAGCCCAGGATCCCATATGCTTTTTTAACAGCATTCTCAACTGCTAACAACCTTCAAAGATTTTGTATTTGTACCCAGAAGTCTCCCTGCTCCTGTACCCCACTTTGAAACTGTACCATTTCGTGTATATTGGTCTCCTCATTCTTCCAACCAAAATATATCGCTTCGCACTTCTCTGCTTAAATTTCATCTGCTAAGTCTTTGCCGATTTCACCAGTCTTTCTCTGTCCTCCTGAAGTCTGTTACTATCCTTCACATTCTTCACGATGTTACTGAGTTTCGTTTCATATGCAAACTTTGAAATTATGCCCTCTATACCCAAGTCCAGGTTATTAATATATAGCAAAAGGTGCAGTGGTACGAATATTGACCTCTGGAGAAGACCAGTGTTCACTTTCCTCCAGTCTGAAAAATAACCGTTCACCACTACTCTCTGCTTTCTGTCTCTTAGCCAATTTTGTATCCTCGCTGCCACTGTTCCGTTTATCCCATGGGCTTTAATTTTGATAACACGCCTATTATGTGATACGTTATCCATCAACTTTTCAGAGTTCATATAAACAACATCAAGCATTCTCCCTTCATCAACCCTCTCGGTTACTTCATCAAAGAACGAACTCAAGTGGTGCCAGGGTTGAGGGATTCAGTTATGTTGGGAGACTGGAGAAGCTGGGGTTGTTCTCCTTCGAACAAAAAGTTTCAGGGGAGATTTCATAGAGGTGATCAAAATCATGAACGTTTTTGACAGAGTAAATAAGGAGAAAATGTTGCCAGCGGCAGAAATATCGATAAACAGAGGACACAGATCTAAGGTGATCGGCAAAAGAGCCAGGGGCGATATGAGAAAATATATCTTTTGCAGCGAATTGTTATGATCTGGAATGCACTGCCTGAAAGGACGGTGGAAGCAGATTCTATCGTAACTTTCAAAAGGGAATTGGATAAATACTTGAAGGAAAAACATTTACAGGGTTATGGGGAAAGATTAGGGGAATGGGACGAATTGGATAGCTCTTTCAAAGAACCGGTCAAGGCACGATGGGGCGAATGGCCTCCTCCTGTGCTGTACCTATTATGATAATATGAAATACACTAATACAACCCATTACATGCAGTGCTCATGAGACTGGTACCAATTGATCCTCTACAATTCCGAGCTTATCGCATCGGTAGTGCAGTCCCATCGGGTGGACTGTGTTCTGATACGGGCACTGCACCTCAGGAAGGATATATTGGCCTCGGAGGGGGCGCAGCAGAGATTCATCAGAGTGATACCGGGGCTAAAAGTTTTAAATTATCAGGATCCGCTGGAAAGACTAGATTTGTATTTCCCTGAGAATAGAAAATTAATGGCAGATTTGGTTAAGGTATTTAAGTTGATGACAGCATTTGAAAGGGACGGAAAACCTTTTCCTCTGGTTTGGTCGTCCAGAACAAGAGGCCATAATCTGAAAGTTAAGCTCGATTGTTGAGGGTTGACATCAGGAAGCACTTCTGTACATAATGGGTAATGGGAAGGCGGAAATCTCTCCTTTAAAAATCAGTTGAGGCTAGGGGTCAATAGAAAATTTGAAAACTGCCATTGATTGAGTTTTGTTAGGCAAGTGTATTAAGGGTGAAGGAACCAAGGCGGGGAGATGGATTTGAGATACAATTCAGCCAATGGTCCAATTGAATGTCGGTATGGCCTCGTCCTGTTTCAATGCACCCACGTTCTAAACATTTGTAAATTACTCCGATTCATCTTCCTTGATTCCAAAGTAGATTACCTCACATTTTCTCACAATGAACTCCATTTGCCATAGTTTTGCCCACTCACTTAATCTGTTTACGTCCCTTTGTAACTTTCTGCTCCCATTTGGACGACTTACTATTCCTCCTCACTTAGTGTCATCTTCAACCTTGGATGCACAGCGCATTTCTCTCACACACACCACACCTAATGCCGGCCACAGGCCGCACTTCATATATACCTTCCCGAAAGAAGGATATACTTGCCATAGAGGGAGTGCAATGAAGGTGCACCAGACTGATTCCTGGGATGGCGGAATTGTCGTATGAGGAGAGATTGAGTAGACTGGGCCTTTATTCTCTGGAGTTTAGATGAATGCGAGGTGATTTCATTGAAACATACACAATTCTTACAGGTTTCGAAAGGATAGATGCAAGGAGGATGTTTCCCCTGGCTGGGGAGTGTAGAACCAGAGGTCTCAGTCTCAGAATAAGGGGTTGGTCTTTTAGGACTGAGATGATGAGAAATCTCTTCACTCAGAGGGTGGAGAATCTTTAGAATTCTCTGCATCAGAGGGCTGTGGAGGCACAGTCATGTGGTACATTCAAAACAGAGATCGATAGATTTCTAGATATTAAAGGCATCAAGCGATATGTGGATAGTGCAGGAAAATGGCGTTGGGGTAGAAGATCAGCCATGATCTTGATGAATGGTGTAGCAGGCTCGAGGGGCCGGATGGCCTACTCCTGCTCCTATTTCTTATGTTCTTATGTTGTGGGTAGGTATGAACCCTGATGGATGAATCAAAGTATTTTCTAAATTGTGAGAAGTTTGGAACTGTAGAGGAGCAAAGAGATTGGGGAGTCCAATTCACAAATCATCAACATCCAAAACACAGGTACGAATAGCCATCAAACAGTCTTATGGAATATTGCCATTTATCTGATGGGGACTGCAATACAAAGGGGCGGAAGTTATGCTTCAGTCGTATTGAGCCTTGGTCAGACCCATCGGGAGTACTGCGTTCAGTTCTGGGCACCAGATCTCAGGAAGGATATACTGGCCTTGAAGAGGGTGCCGCGCAGATTCACCAGAATGATACCTTGGCTCAGCGGGTTAAATTATGAGGACTGTTTGTATAAATCAAGCGAGTATTGCCGTGAGCAGAGAAGATTGAGGAGTGACCTGATCGAGGTGTTTAAAATGTAAAAATGATTTGATAGGGCAGATACTGAGAAACACTTCCCTCTGGTGAGGGAATCAAGAACTGTGGGAAGGGGTCCATTCGGCCCATCGAGGCTGTGATGGCTCTTTGTAAGAGTAATCCAGTTTCTCGCATTCGCCCGCACTTTCCCCTTAGACCTGATCTTTTTGCCTTCAAATATTCATCCCATTCCTTTTTTAAAGCAACGATTGAATCTGCATCCACCTCCCTTTCAGACCGTGCATTCCAGATCATCACTACTCGCTGCATAATTTTTTTTTTTCTCATTTCGCCTTTGATTCTTTTTCCAATTACTGTAAATCTGTGTCCGCTGGTTCTCGAACCTTCCGCCAATGGGAACAGTCTCTCTTTATTTACTTTATCCGAACCCGTCATGCTTTTGAACACTTCGATCAAATCTCCTCTCACCCTTCTCTGCTCTGAGGAAAACAACCCCAGCTTTTCCAGTCTATCCAGGAAACTTAAGTCCCTCATCTATGGAAAAATTTTAGTAAATCTCTTCTGCACCCTTTCTAAGACCTTCCCTTCTTTCCTAAAGTGCGCTGCCCAGAATTGGACACAACACTCCAGTTGTGACGGAACCAGAGTTTTATAAAGGTTCAATATAACTTCCTTGCTTTTGTACTCTATGCCTCTATTTATAAAGCACATGATCCCGTATGCTTTATTAACCGCTTTCTCAATCTGTCCTGACACTTTCAAACATTCATGCACATATACCCCCAGATCTCTATGTCCCTGCACCCCCTTTAGAATTGTACCCTTTAGCTTGCATTGCCTCTCCTCGTTCTCCCTGCTAAAATGTATCGCTTCGCATTTCTCTGCATCAAATTTCATCTGCCATGTGTTCGCCCATTCCACCAGCCTGTCTATCTCCTCCTAAAATCTATTACTACCCCCCTCACTGTTCACTACACTTCCAAATTTTGTGCCATCTGCAAATTTTGAAGTTGGACCATGTACACCCAAGTCCGAGTAATTACTATATATCAAAAAAACAGTGGTCCGAGCACCGACCCCTGGGGAAGACCACTGTACACCTTCCTCCAGCCTGAAAAAAAACAACTTTTCATTACTACTCTCTGTTTCCTGTCACTTAGCCAATTTCTTATCCATGCTGCCACTACCGCTTTCATTCCACGGGCTTCAATTTTGCTGACAAGCCTGCTGTGTGGCATTTTATCAAACGCCTTTTGAAAGTCCCGATCGACAACATCAACCGCATTACCCTCATCAACACTCTCTGTTACGTCATGAAAAAAACTCAATCAAGTTAGTTAAACACGATTTGCCTTTAACAAATCAGTGCTGGATTTGCTTTGTTAATCCACACTTGTCCAAGTGACTATTAATTTTGTCCTGAATTATTGTTTCTTAAAGCTTCGCCACCACCAAATTGAAACCGACTAGCCTACAGTTGCCTGTTTTTTTCCTTTCACCATTTTCTGAACAATGGTGTAAGGAAAAATGGAGTACTGTGTGCAGTTCTGGTCGCCACACTACAGGAAGGATGTGATCGCTTTGGAGAGGGTGCAGAGGAGATTCACCAGGATGTTACCAGGGCTGGAGCGCTTCAGCTATGAAGAGAGACTGGGAAGATTGGATTTGTTTTCCTTGGAGCAGAGGATGCTGAGGGGGGACATGATTGAGGTGTACAAAATTATGAGGGGCACAGATAGGATGGATAATAAGGAGTTTTTTCCCTTCGTTGAGGGTTCTATAACAAGGGGACATAGATTCAATGTAAAAGGCGGGAGGTTTAGAGGGGATTTGAGAAAGAACTTTTTCACCCAGAGGGTGGTTGGAGTCTGGAACTCACTGCCTGAAAGGGTTGTGGAGGCAGGAACCCTCACAACATTCAAGAAGCATTTGGATGAGCACTTGAAATGCCATAGCATACAAGGCTACGGACCAAATGCTGGAATATGGGATTAGAGTAGAAAGGGCCGGCGCGGACACGATGGGCCGATGGGCCTCTATCCGTGCTGTATAACTCTATGACTCTAACTCTATGATTTACAATTCTCCAGTCCTCTGGCACCACTCCCGTATCTAAGGATGATTGGAAGATTATGGCCAGCAGTGCTACAATTTCCACCCTTACTTCCCTCATCAACCGAGGTTGCATCCCATCCGGACCGGGTGACTTGTCTTCTTTCAGTACAGCTAGCCTTTCTAGTACCTCCTCCTTATTAATTTCACCCCATCCAGTATCTCAACTACCTGTCTTTTTACTCTGATTTGGCAGCATCGTCTTCCTTGATAATGACAGATGCAAAGTACTAATTTAGCACCTCAGCACTGCCCTCTGCCTCCATGCGTAGATCTCATTTTTAATCGTTTATCGGCATCGCTCCTCCTCTTACGAACCGTTTAGTATTGAAATGCCTGAAGAAGAATTTTGGATTCACTTTTATGTTAGCCGCCATTCTATTCTCACAATCTCTCTTTGCCCCTGTCATTTCCTTTTTCACTTCTCTGTACTACCCTGATTATGACGCACTCGTGCTTTATCCGGATTTATACAGGGTCAGGACACAGTCTGCCACAGTTGCTGATTAGGATTACAGTCTATCTAACCGGATTTATTTTGGGTAAGAACACAGTGTGTCACAGTTCCTGATTAGGATTCCCGGATATTTAACAGGATTTATACCAGATTAAGATCGATGGCGTCATTGTTACATCATCATAAAATATTGCATTGATTTTGGAATAGTGACATCAAAGTGATTTTCAGTTTAAAGGTCGATCCCTCAGACTAATGGGGAAGGGCCATTAACGGTGAGATATTTCGTCAATCGCCAGAAGTATAACTTCCATGGAGGGCTGTTTGAGCCGGAGGAAGCTGGTCCCTTTGAAGAGATTGCTGGTTTTATCTCGGCCACTGTTAGGCTGAGAGTTTAGCGCATTGCTTCTTGTGAAAAGTGATCAGAGGAATATTCGGCTTTCATGCTCTTTTTAATGCAGCAGACTCTGAACTGGGATGATCACATCCCAACTTTCACGCCCTCATACCTGGGGCGAAAAATTCCGCTGGTCGGTTTGAAAATCAGGAAAACGTGACACCCCAGGCCATAATTCTCTGTGTATTAATATTAGTGGAAGTAAAATGACCGGCCAGCGATGCACTGTTTGGGACAGGCACGGCTGGTGTGCGGAAGGAGCGCGGAGCCGGAATCCATCCCGACATTCCAAAGCGCTCACTTTTTTATCCAAGCATTTAAACTGATTGCTATCGATGGGTTAACACCTGCATTAAATCCCGCACACAGGAGTGTAGGACGGACACGTTAATTGTTTAATTAGATGTGAGGACCAGAGAAACACATGAACTGTTGATTTTGAAACCGAGGAATCAGATCCGCATCTGATTGGATTTGACACGGTCATGCAATGGTTAACTTGATCATTCCTTTGTTTTCCATTTTCCCTGTTGATTTTGGATGATGTTGTTGATAACACAGCGCCTTCCCACGATTGTAGCTGGGTGCAGCTGCATCGCCGACCGATGGAATAAAAACCCTGTGCCAACGGCCGAACGAGTGCCTTAAATTTTATTGGTCGTCTGAATGCTGTTGAATGCGCCTATTACACAGAACTGTCCGCAAGTCATAACCATTTCCGCCTGACGCTGGATGCCAGCCGGATTGGCAGAGCCTGGGCTCCCCGGGGGCCTGAAACCAAGTGGAGTTTGGCTTTCGGAGAACCTCAGGATGAAGTGGAACGTGAAAGAGTGACGGATAAAGGGCGCACTTAATCACAATTAATAAATGAAGGTCATTCACAATTACAGGACGAAGGCGATTGTTAGCGGAAAGTTTTCAGTCAGGTTCTTCAACATTGAAATGAGGCGTCATAAGTTTATTGAACACACGTTACATACAATAGTACTTAAACATACACTTAAAAGGTTGCACTTATACCCACACCTGATGATGGTTGGTCGGGGATTTAAAGGTATTTCAGTTCTGAGCTCACGATCTTAGACCTTCACCAGTCCCAATACTCATTACCAACTGTCAGTTTTTAAACATTTGCTCAGTTTCTCTGGTCCTCATTTCTAATTAAACAATTAACGGACCCGTCCTACACTCCTGTGTGCGGGATTTAATGCAGGTGTTAACCTTTCGAAAGCAATCAGTTTAAATGTTTGGATAAAAAAGAGCGCTTTGGAATGTCGGGGTGGATTCCGGCTCCGCGCTCTTTCTGCACACCAGCCGTGCCTGTCCCAAACAGTGCATCGCTGGCCCGACATTTTACTTCCACTATTATTAATACACAGAGAATTATGGCCTGGGGTGTCTCGCTTTCCTGATTTTACAACCGAGCAGCGGAATTATTAGCCCCAGGTATGAGGGTGTGAACAGTTGGGATGTGATCTTCCCGGTTCAGAGTCTGCTGCACTACAGATTCCGTTAAAGCCGAATATTCATCTGATCACTTTTCGCAAGAAGCAATGCGCTAATTTCTCAGCCCAACAGTGGCCGGGATAAAAACAGCAATCTCTTGTGTTAATCCACACAATTTTTCATTGCATAATTACAGAAAAGTTCAATTACACCCCCATATATTTATTCCGTTGGGCTAAGAAGCATAATTTCTTATTTCGTTAACATTTCGATAATTTCATTCCTGATCCTTATAATTACAATGGTACAAAGTAAAACCTTTAATTATAAATCTGTCTTTGTTTCATTATCATTTGTAACAATTACAAATGATGATGTATGTCCAGATATTTCCCTTTGCAGAACTAACAGCTTTCCACACTTTTATCATATGATTAAATTTCTCTGAAATTTATGAATTAGTAAATAATGGTCCGTCTTTAATGAAGTTTCTTATTATTTCATCCTGAAACTGACCATTGCTGCAGGGTCAGCCCTGGTTCAACAGCCCAATGGGATTTTAAATTGCCTTTCACTTCCCCGTTTAAAAGGCAACCCTTAAAGGTAAATATTACTGCAATGTTAGGAGAAACCAATGCAGATTAGCAGTTTCAGGACAGTCTGATTAGTGCTTTCCTTACAATCCCTCCATTGTTGGCATTCGAGTGTTTAAGGTCAACAATGAAGAGTATCTCAATAGAACCATAAATCTTTCTCGATCTATTTATTGGGCAAATCTCTCCCCATTGCTTTTCCATATGTTCCCACTCTCTGGACCCACATTAACCATTTCATGTAGTGGTGTTGTCACCGTGACTGACCATGTGTGGACCGGTTCTTCAGTCCATCTTCATCATTCATCTCGCTTGCTGGTTTCTTCATGCTCAACGCATCATTTCTGTGAACACAGCGATATCCCAAGATCATGCAACACGAGACAATCGATAAAAGCCATTTCTGCCCTTTCTGGCTCTCTCTCAATAGATCGGGGTGTCCAGAGTGTTCGATTGGAATCTCTACCTGCGCGGTCGCGATGTTTCGAGCAGCGGCCAAGCTATCAAATACATTCTTCTCATTGTTCAATATAAGCAAGGACACAACCATCTCCAAGAGAATGATGTCAATTAACTATCTTAACTACACATTCCTAACATTCGCTGGATTGTGTATTGATACCAGATTGATATATTTTGGCGAGTGCTGCCCATGTGATTTAAGATGCGATATGACTGGACAGGATAGATACAAGCAGAAAGCTTCCATTCGTTGAGGGATCAAGAAGTAATGGCCATAGATAAAAGATAAATGCAAAAGATTTAGAACTGAGGGATGGAGAAACATCTTTGCGAGGAGAATTATGTAGCTGTGTAATTAAAGGATCGGAAATCATATGAGTGGGCAAATATATGGCAGATGCAAAGCAGTATGGATAAATGTGAAGTTATCCACTTCGGAAGGAAAAACAGAAAGGCAGAGCATTACTTAAATGGTGATAGATTTGGAAATGTTGATGTACAATGGGACCTGGGTGTCCTTGAACACAAGTCAGTGAAAGCAAACATGCAGGTGCAACAAGCAGCTCGGGAGGCAAATGGCATGTTGACCTTCATTGCAAGAGGATTTGAGTACAGGAGCAAGGAGCAAGGATGTCTTACTACAGTTATACACGGCATTGGTGAGACCACACCTGGAGTATTGTGTGCAGCTTTGGTCTCCTTACCTAAGAAAGGAAACACTTGCCATAGAGGGACTGCAGCGATTGTTCACCAGACTGGTTCCTGGGATGGAAGGACTGTCGGATGAGGAGAGATTGGGTCGACTAAGCTTGTATTCCCTAGAGTTTAGAAGAATGAAATGTGATCTAATTGAAACATATAAAGTTCTGACAGGGCTAGACAGACTGCAGGGAGTATGTTTCCCCTGGCTGGGGGTTCCAGAACGAGGGGGTCACAGTCTCAGGATACGGAGTACGACATTGAGGACTGAGATGAGGAGAAATTTCTTCACTCAGAGGCTGGTGAACCTATGGAATTCTCTACCACAAAATGCTGTGGAGCCCAAGTCATTGAATGTTCTTTAAGAAGGAGCTAAATAGAATTCTAGACACAAAAGTTATCAAGGGGTAAGGGGAGAGAGCGGGAATATGGTTTTGAGATAAAGGATCAACCATGATTATAATGAATGGCGGAGCAGGCTCAACGGGCCGAATGGCCTACTTCTGCTCTATTTTCGATGTTTCTATATCAATATTCAACATTAAGTTCGATAGAAGGATGATTAAAATAGGTTGAAGGGATATTGAGACCGAGAGCAGATAAAGTAATTGGAATTAGTTATTTATTATGCATTTATTTGTTCATGGGAAGCGGGCGTCTCTGGCAAGGCCAACAATTATTGCCTATCCCAAATTGCCCTTGAGAATATGGTGGTGAGCCGCCTTTTTGAACCGCTGCAGTCCGTGTGGTGAAGGTTCTCCCATGGTGGAGTTCGGTAGGGAGTTCCAGGATTTTGAAAGAAGCGACGATGAAGAAACGGTGATATATTTCCAAGTCAGGATGGTGTTTGACTTGGAGGGAAACGTGCAGGTGGTGTTGTTCCCATGTGTCTGATGCCCTTGACATTCGAGGTGGTAGAGGTCGCTGGTTTCGGAGGTGCTGTCGATGAATCCTTGGCGAGTTGCTGCAGTGCATCCTGTAGATGGTACACACTGCAGCCACGGTGCGCCGGTGGTGAAGACAATGAATATTTAGGGTGGTGGATGGGGTGCAAATCAAGCGGGCTGCTATGTTCTGGATTGTGTCAAGCTTCTTGAGTGTTGTTGAAGCTGCACTCATCATGTTATGTGGAGAGTATTCCATCATACTCCTGACTTGTGACTTGTATATGGTGGAAAGTCTTTGGGGAGTCACGAGGTGAGTCACTGCCCGCAGCCTCTGACCTGCTCTTGTTGCCACAATATTTATGCGGCTGGTGCAGTTAAATTTCCGGTCAATGGTGACACCCAGGATGTTGATGGTGGGGGATTCGGCGTGAATCTTAAGGGGAGGTGGTTCGAGTTTCTCTTGTTGGAGATGTTCATTTTCTGTTACTTAACTGGCGCGAATGTTACTTGCCACTTATCGGCATAAGCCTGGATGTTGTCCAGGTCTTGCTGCATGCGGGCAGGGAATTATTCATTACCTGAGCGGTTGCGAATGGAACTGAACACCGTGCAATTATCAGCGAACATCCCCATTTCTGACCTTATGATCAAGGGAAGATCATTGATGAAGCAGCTGAAGAGGTTTGGGGTCAGGACACTGCCCTGAGGAACTCCTGCAGTAATGCCCTGGGGCGGAGATGACTGTTCTCCAACAACCACTCCCATCTTCCTTTGTGCTTGGTATGACTCCAGCCACTGGAGAGTGTTCCCACTAATTCCCATTGACTTCAATGTTGCTGGGGCTCCTTGTTGCCACACTCGGTCAAATGCTGTTTTGATGTCAAGGGCAGTCACTTTCACCTCAGCTCTGGAATTCAGCTCTTTTGTCCATGTTTGGACCAAGTCTGTAATGAGGTCTGGACCCGAGTGGCCCTGGCAGAACCCAATCTGAGCATCGGTGAGCAGGTTATTGGTAAGTAATTGCCGCTTGATAGCACTGTCGACGAAAGCTTCCAACACATTGCTGATCATTGAGAGTGAACTGATTGGCTGGTAATTGGCCGGATTGGATTTGTCCTGCTTTTTTTGTGGACAGGACATACCTGGGCAATTTTCCACATTGTCGGTAGATGTCGGTGTTGCAGCTGTACTGGAGCTGTTTGGCTCGAGGCGTGGATAATTCTGGAGCTCATGTCCTCAGCACGACAGCCGGGATGTTGTCGGAGCCCACAGCCTTCGTTGTATCCAGTGCACTCAACCGTTTCTTGAAATCACGTGGAGTGAATTGAATTGGCTGAAGACTGACTTCTGTGATGTTGGGGATATCGGGTGGAGGCCGAGGTGGATCATCCACTCGGTACTTCTGGATGAAGATGGTTGCAAACACTTCAGTCTTGTCTTTTGCACTCACGAGCTAGACTCTGCCATCATTGTGGATGGGGATGTTAACAGAGCCTCCTCCTCCCGTTGGTTGTTTGATTGCTCGGGTGGAGGGCAAACGCATACAAGGACTGGTTGAAAATAAAATAAAGAGGCGTTTGCATTTATCTAGCGACTTTCACGGCCTCAAGACGTGCCAAGGCGCTTTACATCCAATAAAATACATTTGAAGTGAAGTTACTGTTGTCATTTTGGCTGCATATTCACTCGAAGATTACAGAAGAACTACAAATAACCACGATTGTAACACCCGTCATTGGTTCGACACTAAAGGAAACTTTATCTATTAATTAAACTGGGCGTCTCATTCCAGTACCTGCGGTGTGAAACAGTTAACGCTGAAGACCTCGTGTTCTACTCCACTACTGAACCTCAGTCATGAATGTTTTCTTTGAATCTTGATCGGGAAGCGCGCTGTACTCACAGGGAACGGTTCTGTTCGCCCTGGGAAAGCAGCCGACATAAAACGCAGGGCAAAAATGGAGGACATGTTTTCTGATACCTGTTACTTTTCACAAGGACAATCAATTTTCGTCCTGACAGGAAGACGGCCATTCTAAGATGGTACCCGGAAGCACTTGAGTTCTAATTAAGACAGGAAGCTTTGGTATAGTCTTTCATTTTTTTTACAAATATCAGCATAACTGTCCATGGAGATTTCATCATCTGCTTCAGCTCTTCCCTGAATTTCGTTTGGGTTGCTGCATAAATGCACGTGTTTGTACAGGAACTCAAATACATGAGCATAAATCCGGTTTCAGTGGCGATATAGGCAGGAGCTGCATAATCGGCTTGATAATGCACGGTGTGTGTCAGTCTGGTCGTTAAAAAACTAACGATAGCTGTCAGCCACAACAGTATCAAACTGCCCGACACAGTGAACAGTAAAATGATGGATTTCCTTCGGTTCTTCATCTCTGGATCGCTCTGATTCTCACTGCTCCGACCCCGGAGTCCCCTGCGGGCTCGACTGGCCTCTAAAATACATCTGACTGTCAAACAATTAAACAGTAATATCAAAGCAAAAGGAAGCCACGCAACGAAAACACTTTCGAACCAGGAGTAAGCTGCACCCGCATGTGATGAAAAAAAGTCGAGTTTGTTGCGGCAACCCCAGTGAACACCGTTAATTATTCGGTCAGGTTCATATGCAAACAAAAAGGGGATGTTCTCTATACAGATCAGGACAGAGATCGTTGTGATAACCGCAGCCGCAGTTCTCACTGTACAATACTTTGTTTTAAACTTCTGACAACATATAGATACAAATCGGTCAAATGTGAACGAGACTGTGAACCACACCGACAGATCCAGGGTAGCAGGATTCATGCACAGAATGAACTTACAAACGGCAGTGTAGGACAGGAATGGATATGGAAAGCGATAACTGAAAATGTTATACACGGTTACATTGAAGATAATGACCAGGAGATCTGCTGTTGCCATGGTCACCATGTAGACAGAGATACATTTGGAAAGGCCACAATTTCCTCTGGAGAGAATCACTATTGTCACGAGGTTCGCTGTAAGAAAGAGGGACAAGAGGTAAGTCACGGGGTCAGTCAGAGAAATCTCACAGCACATTGTGGGAAATATTTCGATGTGATCTTACTTAGGTTTATACACACGGATTCTTTTATTTATACACGAGAGCGCTGACGACATTTTGTTTAAATGAAATAAATCATTGAAACTCAATGTAGAGAGAGTGAAAATCTGCCGTTCTTCCAGCATCCTTCAGTCAGCCGTCGTCAAGAAGTAAATATAATTTCACAGTAATTACTGGAAAGATATGAATTCAAATAAAATATTCAACTGCGAAAATAACGTTCAGTTTTGGTCGAAACTCTGGCCTTTTTCTATTAATAACCGCCCCAGGAAACTGCTCGGTAACAGAGCGGGAGCTGGTGGAACCGCGAAGGTTCTTTGCAGCCGAGGAAAGGGGAGCAGGTCCCTGAGCGGCAATCAGTTCTCAAATTATCTTTCAACGGCCCCTGTTGGTGGAGGTGACTGCAGTCTGGGGAATTATCAACTTGAAGTGCACAGGTAACAACGGTACAAATGAAATGGTTAACAAAGACACCAAGCAACACATTCTATAGTGATCTATGCACTGTTGGCGGGGCCGGGGAATCAGCCTCGTCCTCCCTCGTATTGGGAGCAACATTGATCGCCCGTTGCCCACGATCTCCCGATCAGAGCAACGCCTCACCGGCGCCGCGGATTGCTAGAATTCCCGCTGATATTCACTAATTTATCCGGGTGGATCAATGACTCCGAAATTAGGACATTCTCGGAATTTGACACATAATCATTAAAAGTGAGGTAGTGAACAGTTATGAAACAACAGGTTAAATTGACTTACCGGGAAAACCAAAGGCTGCGAGAATCGGGTAGTAAATCTCCTTAATATGAAGAATTGTTGGCATTTCCATTTTTAGTAGAGTGAGTCAATTCTGTCCGGCTTCACGGTTCCGATTTGAGTGTATCTGAGATCCGAAAATACTCCCCCTTTATAGAACAATCGGTGCCCCGGTGAGAAAATCAGGTTACACAATAATTGGCGTTAGTTACAGTCACTTAACAAACAAGGTGGAATTATCCAACCCAGTGCTCCCCGGACGCCAAAGGGGAAATTACACAGGACAGTTCGTGAAATTATTTCTATTAAAATTCAAGAATGGAAAAAAATCCCAGAGGGAATGGAGTGTGCGCATGCCCGGTGAACCCAGAGGGAAACATCCTCCCGGGAACTCTGTTAGGTTTTTGGGATCTCATATTAATTCATTGAAGTCTTGACTCACTCATTACCGAGATAAAACAAATTTTGTGCTCTGATGATGAATGTTGATGACTTGGCTAGAACATTACAGGTGGCGTCTCGACTGTAGCATTACTGGTGGTGATCCTGCGCGAACATTACTGCTGGTGATCCTGCTCCAACATTAGTGGTGGTGATCCTACTCTAACATTACTGGTGGTGATCCTGCTCTAACATTACTGGTGGTGATCCTACTCTAACATTACTGGTGGTGATCCTACTCTAACATGACTGGTGGTGATCCTGCGCTAACATTACTGCTGGTGATCCTGCGCTAACATTACTGCTGGTGATCCTGCTCTAACATTACTGGTGGTGATCCTACTCCAACATTACTGGTGGTGATTCTACTCTAACATTACTGGTGGTGATCCTACTCTAACATTACTGGTGGTGATCCTACTCTAACATTACTGGTGGTGACCCTACTCTAACATTACTGGTGGTGATCCTACTCTAACATTACTGGTGGTGACCCTACTCTAACATTACTGGTGGTGATCCTACTCTAACATTACTGCTGGTGACCCTACTCTAACATTACTGGTGGTGATCCTACTCTAACATTACTGGTGGTGATCCTACGCTAACATTACTTGCGACGATCCGACTCTAACATTACTGGTGGTGATCCTACTCTAACATTACTGGTGGTGATCCTACTCTAACATTACTGGTGGTGATCCTACTCTAACATTACTGGTGGTGACCCTACTCTAACATTACTGGTGGTGATCCTACTCTAACATTACTGGTGGTGACCCTACTCTAACATTACTGTTGGTGATCCTACTCTAACATTACTGGCGGTGATCCGACTCTAACATTACTGGTGGTGACCCTACTCTAACATTACTGGTGGTGATCCTACTCTAACATTACTGGTGGTGACCCTACTCTAACATTACTGTTGGTGATCCTACTCTAACATTACTGGCGGTGATCCGACTCTAACATTACTGGTGGTGATCCTACTCTAACATTACTGGTGGTGACCCTACTCTAACATTACTGGTGGTGATCCTAATCTAACATTACTGGTGGTGATCCTACTCTAACATTACTGGTGGTGACCCTACTCTAACATTACTGGTGGTGATCCTACTCTAACATTACTGGTGGAGACCCTACTCTAACATTACTGTTGGTGACCCTACTCTAACATTACTGGTGGTGATCCTACTCTACCATTACTGGTGGTGATCCTGCTCTAACATTACTGGCGGTGATCCCACTATAACATTACTGGTGGTGATCCTGCTCTAACATTACTGGTGGTGATCCTACTCTAACATTACTGGTGGTGATCTTACTCTAACATTACTGGCGGTGATCCTGCTCTAACATTACTGGCGGTGATCCTGCTCTAACATTACTGGTGGTGATCCTACGCTAACATTACTTGTGACGATCCGACTCTAACATTACTGGTGGTGATCCTACTCTAACATTACTGGTGGTGATCCTACTCTAACATTACTGATGGTGATCTGACTCTAACATTACTGGTGGAGATCCTACTCTAACATTACTGGTGGTGATCCTACTCTAACATTACTGGTGGTGATCCTACTCTAACATTACTGATGAGGATCTGAATCTAACATTACTGGTGGTGATCCTACTCTAACATTACTGGTGGTGATCCTACTCTAACATTACTGATGGTGATCCTACTCTAACATTACTGATGGTGATCTGACTCTAACATTACTGGTGGTGATCCTACTCTAACATTACTGGTGGTGATCCTACTCTAACATTACTGGTGGTGATCCTACTCTAACATTACTGATGGTGATCTGACTCTAACATTACTGGTGGTGATCCTACTCTAACATCACTGGTGGTGATCCTACTCTAACATTACTGATGGTGATCCTACTTTAACATTACTGATGGTGATCCTACTCTAACATTACTGGTGGTGATCCTACGCTAACATTACTTGTGACGATCCGACTCTAACATTACTGGTGGTGATCCTACTCTAACATTACTGGTGGTGATCCTACTCTAACATTACTGATGGTGATCCTACTCTAACATTACTGGTGGTGATCCTACTCTAACATTACTGGTGGTGATCCTACTCTAACATTACTGATGGTGATCCTACTCTAACATTACTGGTGGTGATCCTACTCTAACATTACTGGTGGTGATCCTACTCTAACATTACTGATGGTGATCCTACTCTAACATTACTGGTGGTGATCCTACTCTAACATTACTGGTGGTGATCCTACTCTAACATTACTGATGGTGATCCTACTCTAACATTACTGGTGGTGATCCTACGCTAACATTACTTGTGACGATCCGACTCTAACATTACTGGTGGTGATCCTACTCTAACATTACTGGTGGTGATCCTACGCTAACATTACTTGTGACGATCCGACTCTAACATTACTGGTGGTGATCCGACTCTAACATTACTGGTGATGATCCTACTCTAACAATACTGGAGGTGATCCTACTCTCACATTACTGGTGGTGATTCCTACCCTAACATTATTGGTGGTGATCCTACTCTAACATTACAGATGGTGACCCGACTCTAACATTACTGGTAGTGGCTCTATTCTAAGATCACTGGTGGTGATCCGACTCTAACATTTCTGATGGTGATTCTCCTCGAACATTACGAGTGGAGGCTGTTACCAGTTTCACTGCTACTCGGTCGTTCGAAACAGAAACTGCCGGTGCCGAACACAGCTGGCCTGTCAGAGCAAAGTGTCTCTTCACTTTATCACCCGGAGCAGCTGCTCGCGGGTCTGCTCAGGAATTCATTGGTGGGGAAATATGTATTCGTTTGAAATCGATCTTTTACAATTATTTCCTTCAAATAGAGTTTGCTGAGTCCTGGTGAATGTGTTTAAAATGGTTTTAAATACTTTTCAAGCGAGAGATGGAGAAATGCACAGAAAAAGTGGACACACACAATTGGTTCTCGCTTA
Organism: Heptranchias perlo; assembly: GCF_035084215.1. Lineage (NCBI taxonomy): Eukaryota > Metazoa > Chordata > Chondrichthyes > Hexanchiformes > Hexanchidae > Heptranchias > Heptranchias perlo. The sequence continues at coordinate 1,762,573 of NW_027139548.1, forward strand.
GTGTTTTTCCAATTCTGTTATTTTCTTTTATTTTCTGTCTCTCACTTTTTCTTTATCTTTCTATCTCTGTTTATCTGTCTCCCTCAGTCTCTTTTATGTCGCCCTCTCAGTCTATTTATTTTTATCTAACTTTCTCTCTCTCTTTGCCACTCTTTCTCTGTATGGCTGTTTCTTAATCTCGATGTGTGTGCCCTCTTTCCCTCTCTGTCTGTTTCTTTCCCACTCTCTGCAATAGAAAACAGAACAGTGGAATTGATACTGAGCCAACTTACCCCATGGGTCACTTCCCATGCCGACGTTCCTAGACCTGAATGGACGAGTGGTCAACGCGTTGGGTTAAAATCCAATGCACATGGGTATTAACCTCACTTGTGGTAGCTTTGATTAACAATGAGTTTCATGCTTACTTTCACGTCTGCTGGTCGAAATCTGCATCAAAATAATCAGCGATTTAAACTCCATAGAAGAGACGGTTCCACATTTATATCTGACTGTTTCAGTCTCAATCCAACATTCCTTTACTTACTTTTGTTACTGATGGTCAGGAGACTTTCCCAATCAATAAATTTTAAATTATAATTAACCGGAACCCCAAACATTTCCGGTCCCAGTTTCTGGTGTAGATACACGCACAAGTCAGGCAGAGCCCGTCCCTCTCAGATATTCACTCCTTTGGTACAGCGAGGCCGGCCGTGCAGACACTGACAACAGACGCAGAACCCAACGCCTGAATCACTCCGGCATTCCGGGAAATGCACCGAAATATTCAGCCGCTCATCAAGTGAACGTGAGCAGCCCCATGCACAAGGGCTGCAGTAAAACCATTGGACATGGGCTCGGGATTTCTCCCGTTAATTGAAACATCAGTGATTGGGAAACATCAAAGGATGGGGACCAGCGAAAGAATTGAAAATGGTTCATAGATCGAGAAACCAATCGATTACAAACTGTCAATTTTGTTGGAAGGATAACGGTTTGGGGAATTATCAATAGATTGGGATTCATCGATGAATTCGGAAACATCAATTGTATGGAAACCACGATGAGTTTGGACAAGTTTGAGAAAAATACTTATTTCCATAACATCGAAGATATCGAGCACATCATTTTCTCAACCAGTCTCTTTCTGTGCAAAAGTGAAAGGAAAAGTGTAATGAACACTGAGCCCAAGAATCGCGACTCCTGGGGAAGCGGCAATAGCAGAATTGCTAAATGTTCAAAGTTCACACGGGGAGTTTGATATTACAGCTAAGATGGCGAGAGACAATGGCCTCCCGAGTGCTGTTTCATTCTATGAATCTATGATTCTATTCTTTCGTTAATGAATGGCTTTGTAATTTATAGGATTACTTCCCCAGTTCTTGATTCCCTCACCAGAGGAAAGTGTTTCGCAGCATCTGCGCTACCAAATCATTTTTACATTTCAAACACCTCAATCAGGTCACTCCTCAATCTTCTCTGCTCTCGGGAATATTCAGTTGGTTAAGACAAACAGTCTTCATAATTCAACCCGCTAAGCCCCGGTATCATTCTGGTGAATCTGCGCAGCACCCCTTTCAAGGCCGGTATATCCTTCCTGAGATGCGGTGTCCATAACTGAACGCAGTACTCCCGATTGGTCCGATAAAGTCTCAATACGACTGAAGCATAACTTCCACCCCTTTGTATTCCTGTCCCCTTCAAATAAAGGGCAATATTCCATTAGACTGTGTCATGGCTATTTTTACCTGTCTATTACATTTTAATGATTTGTGAACTTGGACTCCCCGATCTCTTTGCTCCTATACAGGTCAAACTTCTCACAATTTAAAAAATACTCTGATTCATCTCTCTTGGTTCACACTTATCCACAACATAAGAACATTAGAAATAGGAGCAGGAGTTGCCCATCCGGCCCATCGAGCCTGCTCCGCTATTCAACAAGATCATGGCTGATCTTCTAGCTCAACGCCATTTTCCTTCACCATCCCCATATCCCTTGATCCCTTTAATATCTGGGAATCTATCGATCTCTGTTTTGAATATACTCAATGACTGAACGTCCACAGCCCTCTGGGGTAGTGAATTCCAAAGATTCACCACCCTCTGAATGAAGAAATTTCTCCTCATCTCAGTCCTAAATGGCCTAACACTAATTCTGAGACTCTGACCCCTGATTCTGGACTCACCAACCATGGGAAACGTACTCCCTCCATCCACCCTGTCGAGCCCTGTTAGAATTTTGTATGTTTCAACGAGATCACCTGTCATCCTTCTGAACTCTGGAGAATACTGGTCTAGTCGACTCAATCTCTCCTCATACGACAATCCCGCCATTCTCGGAATCAGTCTGGTGAACATTCGTTGCACTCCCTCTTAGGCAAGTATATCCTTTCTTAGGTAAGGAGAACAAAATGTACACAATAATCCAGGTGCTGTCTCAACAAGGCGCTGTTTAACTGAAGGAAGACATCTTTACTCCTGCACTCAAATCCTCTTGTAATAAAGGTCAACGTATCATGTGCTTTCCTAATTGCTTGCTGCATCTGCATGTTAGCCTTCAGTGACTCAAGTACGAGGACACCCAGGTCGTTTGGAAGATCAATATTTACCAATCTCTCAGCATTTAAAAAAACTCTGCATCTCCGATTTTCCTACCAAAGTGGATAAATTCACATTTATTCACATTATATTCATTTACCGTGTTCTTGCCCACTCACTTAACCTCGTCTATATCCCCATGAAGCCTCTTTGCATCCTCCTCACAACGAACACTAGTTGACATTGTTTTGTGCACTCACTTAATCTACCTATGTGTCTATGTCGCTTCCCACTCCCATTTGCACTAAACACTGCCCGTCCCACCTTAGTGTCATCTTCAAACTTGGATATACACTATCTATTGCTTCATCCAAGTCAATAATAAATATGGTGAAAAGTTGAGGCCCCAGTACAGATCCGTGGTGAAGCTCACTTGTCACATTTGAGTCAATTGTTAAAGAGCGTGTAGCTGGTGAGAGGGAGAGTATTTGTGAAGTGAAGCCTGTGGGAGGCAGTCAGTCTGGATGCTCTGTGCATGTGGGATGAATGCAGAATCAAATGTAAAGTGTGGGGGTGTAATGTTCCATACCAGCCAGTGAAGGTCGCTGTGTGAACAAAATTAGCAAGAGCCCTGATCGTTCAGTTGGTGAAGCATCAGCCTTTTAATTTGAAAGTCGAGGGTTCAAGTCTCTTTTTGGGAGTTGCTTTTCATTCAAGGCTCTCAATACCCAATCTCCATTAACAGCAATAAAATTGAAATGTTTCTCACTGATCTTTCCTTCTGCCTCACAAAAAATGATCAATGCACTTAGCAACTTTGCAAAAATATTATTCCACATTGCATCACAAACCTGAGATAACGTGCAATAATCCCTTACACTTGCTTTTTGTACTATCTACCAACTTTTAATGATTGTGAACTTGGATTCTCAAATCTCTTTGCTCCTCTGCAGCTCAGAGCTTCTTACCATTTACAATATGTTGCGATTTATCTTTTTTGGTTCCTGAGTGGATGACTTCGCACTTGCCCACAATGGCCTCCCCTTGACATCGATTTGCGCCCTTACTTAATCTGTTGATGGCCCTTTGTAACTTTCTGCTGCCATTTGTACTACTTACTGTCCTTCCTAACTATATGTCAACTTCAAACTTGGATATACAACTCCCTATTGCTTCATCCAAGTCATTAATTATTATGGTGAGAAGTTGAGGCTCCAGTACAGATCAATGGGGATCATCACTTGTCATATCTGACGCCACTATGAAAGAGCGTGTAGTTGGTGGGAGGGTGAGTATTTGTGAAGTGAAACCCGTGCGAGGCAGTCAGCCCGGGTATGCGAGAGAACTGCTCTGTGCAGGCGGCATTACTGCAGTAGGAAATGCAAAATATGGCGGGCGGGGTGTGTAATCTTTCATGTCAGCCGGTGAAGGACGCTGTTTGCACATCCAATGTAAGAATCCAGGTAGCTCTGTAGGTAAAGCATCAGATTTGTTTTTAACCTGAAAATTCAAGGTTCAAGTTCTTTTCCAAGCCACAGTTTTAAATCAAGATTTTCGATTCCCACTCTCCATTCAGTATTACAAAATAGAATCATTTCTCAAAAATATTTCCTTCTTCCTCAAAAATTGGTCAATATATTTGGGAACAATTTATCTTTAATGACTCTGCCAAAAAATATTTCAAATCTCCGTAAACCTTCTCTGTTCCAAGGCGAAGCACTCCAGCTTCTTCAGTCTCTCCACATAACTTAAGCCCCTCATCCCTGGCACCATTCCAGTGAATCCATTATTTACCCTCTCTGAGGCCTTGACATCCTTCCTAAAGTGTGGTGCCCAGAATTTAACACAAAACTGCTGCTGAGGCCTAATCAATGTTTTATTAAGGTTTAGCATAACTTCCTTACTTTTGTACTCTATGCCTTTATTAATGAAGCCCAGGATCCCTTCTGTTTTTTGAACAGCCTTCTCAATTTGTCCTGCCACCTTCACAGATTTGTGTATGTGTACCCAGAGGTCTGTCTGTTCCTGTGCACCCTTTAAAATTGTACAATTTAGTTTACATTGGTCCCCTCATTCTTCCTGCCAAAATGAATCGCTTCACGTTTTCTGCATTAAATCCAATCTGTTACGCATCTAACCAATGCAGTAGCCTTCCTCTGTCCTCCTGAAGTTTGTTACTATCCTGAACATTTTTTAATACGTTTCCGAGTTTCGTGTTATCTGCAAACTTTGAAATTATGCCGTCCATACCCAAGTCCAGTTCATTCATAACACCGACCCCTGGGGAACAAAAAACATAAGAAATAAGAGCAGGAGTCGGTCATCCAGCCCCACGAACCTGCTCCGCCATTCAACAAGATCATGGCTGATCTTCTACCTCAACGCAATTGTCCTGCACCATCCCCATATCCCTTGATGACTTTACTATCCGGAAATCTATCGATCTCCGTTTTGAAAGGACTGAATGACTGAGCCCTCACACCCTCTGAGGTAGAGAATTCCAAAGATTCACCACCTTCTGAGTGAAGAAATTTCTCCTCGTCTCAGCCCTAAATGGCCTATCCCTTATTCTGCGATTGTGACCCCTGGTTCCAGACTCTCCAGTCAGGGGAAACATCCTCCTTCCATTTACCCGATCGAGCCATGTAAGAATTTTGTATGTTTCAATGAGATCACGCCTCATTGCTCTAAACGCTGGTGAATACAGGCTGAGGATATATTTTATCTTTATATATTCAGGCAGAATATAGAAAGATCAGGGGGAAGTGAAAAATGAAATAAGAGGGGCATAGAGAGATTATGAGAATAGACTAGCGACCAACATTAAAGAAATTAAGGATAGTATCCGACTAAAAACAAGGACATTTTAGGTAGCCAAACTTAGTGGGAGGATAGAAGATTGGGAAGTCTTCAAAAGACAGCAAAAAGTAACAAAAGGATTGATTAAGAAAGGGAAGATAGATTATGAAAATAAATTAGCAAAAAATATAAAAACAGATAGCAAGAGTTTCTACAGTTATATGAAAAGAAAAAGGGTGGCTAAGGCAAACGTCGGTCCTTTAGAGGATGAGACCGGGAAATTAATGGTGGGAAACATGGAGATGGCAAAAATGCTGAACAAATATTTTGTTTCAGTCTTCACGGTAGAGGACACCAAGAACATCCCAACACTGGACAAACAGGGGGCTCTAGGGGGGGGGAGGAGCTAAATACGATTAAAATCACTAAGGAATTGGTACTCAGTAAATTAATGGGACTCAAGGCAGATAAATCCACTGGACCTGATGGCTTACATCCTAGGGTCTTGAGGGAAGTGGCAGTAGGGATTGTGGATGCTTTGGTAATAATTTTCCAAAATTCTCTGGACTCGGCAAAGGTCCCGGCAGATTGGAAAAATGCCAATGTAACACCCTTAGTTAAAAAGGGTAGTAGGCAGAAGGCTGGAAATTATAGACCAGTTCGCTTAACATCTGTGGTGGGTAAAATTTTGGAGTCTATTATTAAGGAGACAGTAGCAGAACATTTGGATAAACATAATTTAATAGGACAAAGTCAGCATGGCTTTACAAATGGGAAGTCATGTCTGACAAATTTGGTTGAGTTCTTTGAGGATATAACGTACAGGGTGGATAAAGGGGAACCAGTGGACGTAGTGTATTTGGACTTCCAGAAGGCATTCGACAAGGTGCCACATAAAAGATTATTGCTCAAGATAAAGAATCACTGGATTGGGGGTAATATTCTGGCATGGGTGGAGGATTGGTTATCTAACAGGAAGCAGAGAGTTGGGATAAATCGTTCATTCTCGGACTGGCAACCTTTAGCCAGTGGTGTTCCGCAGGAGTCGGTGCTGGGTCCCCAACTCTTTACAATCTATATTAACGATTTGGAGGAGGGGACCGAGTGTAACATATCAAAGTTTTCAGATAATACAAAGATGGGAGGGAAAGTAGAGAGTGAGGAGGACATAAAAAACCTACAAGGGGATATAGACAGGCTTGGTGAGTGGGCGGAGATTTGGCAGATGCAATACAATATTGGAAAATGTGAGGTTATGCACTTTGGCAGGAAAAATCGGAGAGCAAGTTATTATCTTCATGGCGAGAAACTGGAAAGTACTGCAGTACAAAGGGATCTGGGGGTCCTGGTGCAAGAAAATCAAAAGGTTAGTTTGCAGGTGCAGCAGGTGATCAAGAAGGCCAACGGAATGTTGGCTATTATTGCTAGGGGGATAGAATATAAAAACAGGGATGTATTGCTTCAGTTATATAAGGTATTGGTGAGACCGCACCTGGAATACTGCATACAGTTTTGGTCTCCATACTTAAGAAAAGACATACTTGCTCTCGAGGCAGTACAAAGAAGGTTCACTCGGTTAATCCCGGGGATGAGGGTGTGGACATATGAGGAGAGGTTGAGTAGATTGGGACTCTACTCATTGGAGTTCAGAAGAATGAGAGGCGTTCTTATTGAAACATATAAGATTGTGAAGGGGCTTGATCGGGTGGATGCGGTAAGGATGTTCCCAAGGATGGGTGAAACTTGAACTCGGGGGCATAATCTTAGAATAAGGAACTGCTCTTTCAAAACTGAGATGAGGAGAAACTTCTTCACTCAGAGGGTAGTAGGTCTGTGGAATTTGCTGCCCCAGGAAGCTGTGGAAGCTACATCATTAAATAAATTTAAAACAGAAATAGACAGTTTCCTATAAGTAAAGGGAATTAGGGGTTACGGGGAGCGGGCAGGAAATTGGACATGGATTTAGATTTGAGGTTAGGATCAGATCAGCCATGATCTTATTGAATGGCGGTGCAGGCTCGAGGGGCCGATTGGCCTACTCCTGCTCCTATTTCTTATGTTCTTATGTTCTTATGTTCTTATGTTCTCATCGAGGGCAGTGGGCATGGCTGAGGTATTAAATTAATACTTTGCATTTGTCTTTACCAAGGAAGAAGTTGCTGCCAAAGTCTCGATAAAGGAAGATGTCGTTGAGATACTGGATGGGCTAAATATTGAGAAAGCGGAGGTACTAGAAAGGCTGGCTGCACTTAAAGTAGATAAGTCACCCGGTCTGGATGGGATCCACTCTTGGATGCTGAGGGACGTAAGGGAGGAAATTGCGGAGGTACTGCTCATAATCTTCCAGACATCCATCGATACTGGGGTAGTGCTCGAGGAGTGGGGAATTGCAAATGTTACATCCTTGTTCAAAAAAGGGTATAAAGATAAACCCAGCAACTATCGGCCAGTCAGTTTAATGTCGGTGGTGGAGAAACTTTTGGAAACGATATTCCGGGACAGAATTAACAGTCACGTGGACGAGTGTGGATTGATTCGGGAAAGCCAGGATGGATTTGTTAAAGGCAAATCGTGTTCAACCAATTTGATAGAGTTTTGTGATGAGGTGACAGAGAGGGTAGATGAGGACAATGCAGTTGATGTGGTGTATGAGGATTTTCAAAAATCTTTTGATAAAATGCCACTCCGTAGGCTTCCTATTACGATTGCACCATGGAATAAAAGTGGAAATAGGAATATGGATAGAGAATTGGCTAAATGGCAGGAAGCACAGTGTAGTGGTTAGCAGTTATTTTTCGGACTGGAGGGAGATGAGCAGTGGTGTTCCCCAGCGGTCAGTGCTGGAACCATTGCTTCTCTTGATATTTATCCATGACTTGGACTTGGTGGTACAGGGCACAATTTCAAAATTTTAGGATGAGACAAAACTTGGAAGGTTAGTGAACCGTGAGGAAGATAGCGGTCGACTTCAAGAGGAAATAAACACTCTGGTGGCATGGGCGGACACGTGGCAGATGAAGTTTAACGCGGAAAAATGCGAGGTGATGCATTTCGGTAGGAAAAATGCGGAGAGGCAATACAAACGAGAGGGCACAATTCTAAAAGCGGTGGAGGAACAGAGGGATCTGTGGGTGTATGTGCATAAATCGTTGAACGTGACAGGGAAGGTGGAGAAAGCAGTTAAAAATCGGAAGGGGTCCTGGGCTTTATAAATAGAGACATAGAGTACAAAAGCAAGGAAGTCATAATGAACCTTTATAAGGCGCTGGTTCGGCTATAACTAGAATATTGTGCCCAGTTGTGGGCACCGCACTTTAACAAGAATGCGGGACTTAAATTACGTGGATAGACTGGAGAGGATGGGATTGTTCTCCTTGGAACAGAGAAGGTTGAGAGGATATTTGACAGGCGTGTGCAAAATCATGAAGGGTCCAGACAGAGTGGATAGAGAAAAACTGCTCCCATTGGTTGATGTGTCAAGAAGCAGAGGGCATAGATTTAAGGTGATTGGCAAAAGAACCAAAGGTGATATGAAGAAAAACTTTTTTACACAGACCAGTTAGGGTCTGGAATGCATTGCTCGAGTGAATGGTGGAGGCAGAGTCAATCATGGTCTTCAAAAGGGAACTGGATTAGTTCTTGAAACGAAAAAATTGTGCATGGCTCCGGGGATAAGGCGGTGCAGTGGGACCAGCTGGATTTCTCATGCATCGAGCTGGCGCAGACTCGATGGAGCGAATGGCCTCCTTCCATGTTCTAAACTTCTATGAATCTATGATTCTAATCTACTCAATCTCTCTTCATACGACAATCCCGCAATCCCAGGGATCAGTCTGGTGAACCTTCTATGGTAAGTATATCCTTTCTTACGTAAGGAGACCAAAATTTGTGCGCAATGCTTCAGATGCGATCTCGCCAAGGCCACTAGTCACAGTCTGCCAACCTGAAACGGACCGGTTTGTTCCTGCTATCTGTTTTCTGTCTGTCAACCAATTCTCAATCCATACCAGTACATCACCCAAAATTCCACGTGCTCTAACTTTGTTTACCAACCTCCTGTGTGGGACCTTATCGAAAGTCTTGTGAATATCCAAATACACTGGTTCCTTCTTATCTATTCTACTCGTTCCATCCTCAAAGAACCCCAATAGGTTTGTCAATCATGATTTCCCTTTAATAATTCCATGTTAACTCTGCCAAATCCTATTATTATTTTCTAAGTTTCCTGTTATCACATCATTTATAATAGATGCTAGCATTTCCATGCCACTGATGTCAGGCTGACAGGTCTGAAGGTCCTTGTTTTCTCTCTCCCTCCTTTCTTAAATAGTGGGGTTACAATTGGAGAACATCACTGTGTCTTTTCCTCCAGTCTGAAAAACAGCAGTTCACCACTACTCTCTGCTTTTTGCCTTTAAGCAATTTTGTTTCATTCGTGCCACTGTTCCTTTTATCCCACGGGCTTCAATTTTTCCAACTATTATGTGGTACGTTATCAAATGCCGTTTCAGAGTCCAAATGCCCGACATCAACCACACTACCCTCATCAACCCTCTCGGTTACTTCATCAAAGAACTCACTCAAGTGGATAAGGGACTTTAGTTTTGCTGAGAGACTGGAGAATCTAGATTGTTGTCCTTAGAACAGAAAGGTTAAGGGAGATTTGATAAATGTTTTCAAAATCATGAACGTTTTTAACAGAGTAAATGAGGGGAAACTCATCCCAGTGGCAGACGACACATATTTCAGGTGATCGGCAAAAGAGCCAGGTGCGACAGAAGTAACCATATCTTTATGCAGCGAATTGTTAAGATCTCGAATGCACTGCCTGAAAGGGCGGTTGAAGCAGGTTCAATATTAACTTTCAGAAAGGAATCGGATAAATCTTTCATGGGAAAACATTTACAGGGCTATGGGAAAGAGCAGGGGAATGGGACTAATTCGACAGCTCTTTCAAAGAACCGGTCCAGGCACGATGGGCCGAATGGCCTCCTCCTGTGCTGTACCTATTAAGATAATGTGAAATACACTAATACAACCCATTACATGCAGTGCTCATGAGACTGGTACAAAGGGATCTCTGTGCTCCTCTATAGCTCTTGGCTTCTCACCATTTCGAAAATGCTCCCCTTTATCTTTCTTGATTCCTAAGTGGATGACCTCACACTTGCCTATCATGAACTCCATTTTCTATGGTTTTGTGCACTCATTTAATCTGTTTACGTCCCTTTGTAACTTTCTGCTTCCATTTGCACTACTTACTGTCCCTCCTCATTTAGTGTCATCTTCAAACTTGAATGCACGACACTCCACTGCTCCATCCGACACATTCATAAATATGGTGAAAAGTAAATAATCGAGTACAGATCCCTGAGGATCATCAATCTTCATATCAGACGCCGCTATTAAAGCGAGTGTAGTTGGTGGGAGGAAGCGTATTTGTGAAATGAAGCCTGTGGGAGGCAGTCAATTGGGTGTGCAAGAGAAATGCGCTGTACAGGCGGGATGCATTCGGGATAGGGTTATGGTTAGGAAATTCAAAATGTGGAGTGTATAATGTTCCATGTCAGCCAGTGATTGGAAGTAATTCACTATTACAGTCAGTTAGGGTCGCTGTGTGGTATCCGTTTCAGGGTCTGGATATTTCTGTCGGTCGAGCAGCAGACTTTTATTATGAGGGTCACGGATTCAAAACCCTGTTCTGGCGCTGCTTTTATCAATTAAAACACCACTCAATTTACACATTAAATGATTTTGATGTCAAGTTTTAAAGAAAAAGTTAACCAATTATTTCAGGCAGCAGGAAAGATCGGCGTTAATTATTCGAGTTTCGCAGTGCTGCATGAATGTAAGAATTTATAATCTTGTGTTAAAAGCAGCGCCTGAACAGGGACTTGTATCCTCGAACCTCACAATAAAAGTCTGCGCTCCACTGACTGATCGATCCGGGTTCACTCTTTTAGTTTAACACAGCGACCTTCGCTGGCTGACATGGAACATTACATCTTTCACATTCTGCATTTCCGTCTGCAGTGATCCCTCCTGCACAGCGCATTTCTCACACACACACCACACCTAATGCTTGCCACAGGCCGCACTTCAGATATACTCTCCCTCCCATCAACTACACACTCTTTTATGCTTTGTGCTTCCTGGGGTTGCGTGAATGTAAGAATTGATCATCTTCAGTTAAGTGTGAGGTGAGTGCAAAGCTGTGCAGAATGTGTCAGGGTCTTAAACTAGGGTCTGAAATTTAAAGAAAGCCAATTGGGTGGGTAAGAGGGGCGAGTTGGCTAAGGTAGATTTAAAAGATATGGCGGTAGATAAGCAATGGCGAATATTGAAGAATTATTTTTAACATTATCAACGAATATACATTCACTTGAGGAATAAAAACTCCAAATGAAAATTTATCCAACCGTGGCTAACTAGAGAAGTTAAGGATAGTATTAGATTAAAAGAAGATGCTTAGAATTTTGCCGAAAAGACTAGAAAGCCTAAGGATTGGGAGGGTTTTAGAAATCAGCCAAGGATGACCAAGAAATTGATAAGGAGGGAGAAAAATGGATATGAGAGTAAACTAGCAAGAAATATAAACACAGATTATGAGAGCTTCTACAAGTATATAAAAAAGGAAGAGATTGTTGAAAGTAAACGTGTGTCCATTAGAGGCAAAGACAGGTGAAATCATAATGGTGAATAAGGAAATGGCAGAGACGCGAAACAAATATTTTGCATCTGTCTTCTCATTGGAAGACACAAAAACATACCAAAATAATGGGGTACCAAGGGTACAATGAGAATGAGGAACTGAAAGTAATTACGATTAGTGAAGAAAAAGTACTGGAGAAATTAATGGGACTAAAAGCAGAGAAATCCCGAGACCAGATGGCCGACACCCGAGGATATTAAAAGAGTTGGCTGCAGAGATCGTGAATGTATTTGTTTTCATCTTCCAGAATTATCGAAATTCTAGATTGGTTCCCGCGGATTGGAAGGTAGCAAATGTAACCCCGGTATTCAAGAAAGGAGGGAGAAAACAGGGAAAGATAGGCCAGTTAGCCTGACTTCAGTCCTGGAAAAATGCTACACGTTGTAACAGGGTACTTAGAAAATTATAATATTATTCGGCAGAGTCAACATGGTTTTATGACACGGAAATCGTATTTGACCAATCTATTAGAGACTTTTGAGGGTGTAACAAGCGAGGTATGTAATGGGGAATCAGTGGATATGTTATATTTGGCTATTTAAAAGGCATTTGATAAGATGCCACACTGGAGGTTGTTGCACATCAGGGCTCATGGGATTGGACGTAATATATTAGCATGGATTGAGGATTATTTAACGGACAGAAAACAGAGAGAAGGAATATAGGGGTCATTTTCGGATTTGCAGGTTGTAACTAGAGGGGTGCCGCAAGGATCAGTGCTTGGGCATAAGCTATTTACAATATTATATCCTTGCTGTGATCGGCATTCCAGGTAAATAATGTCAGAAATGTGAATGCCTGTTTAATGCTATATATTGGTTAACATGTTAAAACCGTGGCCATCTTTTTTATATGGTTACTTGTATGCCAGGAATATTTACACCCTCGGCATGCAGCGCTTATTATGGTTACATACTAGATAACCATAGAATCGAAAACAATACCAGAGGCAACGGAGTGTGCGCATGCTCCGTGGACCCCGAGGGAAACATCTTCCCGGGCATTCTGTTAGGTTCATTGGGTCTCATATTAATTCAGTGAAGTCTTGACTCAATCATTACAAAGATTGAACAAATTTTGTACTCTGATGATGAATGTTAATGACTCGGCTATAACAGTACTGGTGGTGAGTCCATTATAACATTGCTGGTGGTGAGTCTATAATAACATTGCTGGTGGCGACTCTATTCTAACATTGCTGGTGTCGACTCGATTCTAACATTGATGTCGGTGACACTGTTATAATATTGCCGGTGGCCGCTCGACTACAAAACTACTGGTGGCGACTCGACAATTACATTACTACTGGTGACTCTACTCGAACATTACTGGTGGCGACACTGCTATAACATTAATGGTGGTGACCCTACTCTAACATTACTGGTGGTGACCCTACTCTAACATTACTGGTGGTGACTATAATCGAACATACTTGTGGTGAACACAATCTAAAATAACTGGTGATGAACCTGCTCTAACATTAATGGTGGTGAAAGTAATCTAACATTTCTGGTGGTGAAACAATTCCAACATTACTGCTGGTGAACATACGCTATCATTACTGGTAGTGATCCTGCTCTAACATTACCGGTGGTGAACGTACGCTATCAATATTGGTGGTGATCCTACTCTAACATTACTGGTGGTAATCCTGTATAACATTGCTGCTGGTTCATAGGAACATAGGAACAGGAGTAGGCCATTCAGCCCATCGTGCCTGCTCCGCCATTTGATAAGATAAGAACAGAAGAACATAAGAAATAGGAGCAGGATTAGGCCAATCGGCCCCTCGAGCCTGCTCCGCCATTCAATAAGATAATGGCTGATCTGATCCAAACCTCAAATCTAAAGAACACAAGAAGTAGGAGTAGGACCCGGCCACTCAGCCACTGGGCCTGCTCCGCCACCCACAGGGCCTTGACCGATCCGAACTGAGCTTCATGTCCAATTTTCTGCCCGCTCCTCGTAACCCCTAATTCCCTTTACTTCTAGGAAACTTGGCTGACCTGTGATCTAACTGCACACACCTGCCTTTGGCCCATATCCCTTAATTCCTTTTTGTTGCCATAAAGCTATCTATCTCAGAATTAAATTTAGCAATTGAGCTGGTACCAATTGCCGTTTGCGGAAGAGAGTTCCAAACTTCGACAACCCTTTGTGTGTCGAAATGTTTTCCATTCTAGCTCCTGAAAGGTCTGGCTCTAATTTTTAGACTGTGCCCCCTAATCCTAAAATCCCCAAACAGTGGAAATAGTTTCTCTCTATCCACCCTATCGGTTCCCTTAATATCACATAAACTTCGATCAGATCACCCCTTAACCTTCGAAACTCCAGAGAATACAAGCACAATTTGTGCAATCTCTCCTCGTAACTGAAACCTTGAAGTCCGGATATCATTCTAGTAACCCTGCGCTGCACTCCCTCCAAGGCCAATATGTCCTTCCGAAGGTGCGGTGCCCAGAACTGCTCACAGTACTCAAGGTGCGGTCCAACCAGGGTTTTGTATAGCTGCAGCATAACTTCTGCCCCCTTGCACTCTATTCCTCTGGATATAAAGGCCAAAATTCCATTTGCCTTCTTGATTATTTTCTGCACCTATTCACGACACTTCAATGATTTCTGTACCAGAACGCGTAAGTCCCTTTGGACATCCACTGTTTTTAACTTTTTAGCATTGAGAAAATAAACTGTTCTGTACTTTTTTGGTCCAAAGTGGATGACCTCACATTTGTCCACATTGAATTCCATTTGCCACAGTTTTGCCCATTCACCTAATCTATCAATATCGCTTTGTAATCTTATGTTTTCATCTACACTGCTTACAATGCCACCAATCTTTGTGTCATCGGCAAACTTAGATATGAGACTTTCTATGCCTTCATCTAAGTCGTTAATAAATATTGTGAATAATTGAGGCCCCAAGACAGATCCCTGCGGGACTCCACTAGTCATATCCTGCCGATGTGAGTACCTTCCCATTATCCCTAATCTCTGTCGCCTTTCTCTCAGACAATTTCCGAACCAAGTCCGTACTTTTCCCTCGATTCTATGGGCTTCTATCTTAGCCAACATTCTCTTATGTGGGACCTTATCAAATGCCTTCTGGAAGTCCATATAAATAACATCCATTGACATTCCCCTGTCCACTACTTTAGTCACCTCTTCAAAAAATTCAATCAGGTTTGTCAGGCACGACCTACCTTTCACAAATCCATGCTGGCTCTCTCTGATTAACTGAAAATTCTCAAGGTGTTCAGTCACCCTATTCTTAATTATAGACTCCAGCATTTCCCCACAACAGATGTTAGGCTAACTGATCTCTAATTCCCCGGTTTCCCTCTCTCTCCTTTCTTAAAAAGCGGAGTGACATGTGCAATTTTCTAATCTAGAGGTACAGTTCCTGAATCTAGAGAACTTTGAAAGATTATAGTTAGGGCATCCGCAATGTGCTCACGTACTTCCTTTAAAACCCTGGGATGGAAACCATCTGGTCCTGGGGATTTGTCACTCTTTAGTGCTATTATTTTGTTCATTACTGTTGCTTTACCTATGTTAATTTTATCGAGTCCCTGTCCCCGATGCAATATATTATTTTCTTGTGATTTCCAGCATGCTATCCTCTTTTTCGACTGTAAATACTGATGCAAAGTAATTGTTCAACATGTCCGCCATTTCCCCATTGTCAATGACAATATCACCACTTTCAGTTTTTAAGGGGCCAACACTGCTCCTGACCACCCTCTTTTTCCTAATATAACTATAAAAGTTCTTCGTATCGGTTTTGATATCCCTTGCGAGTTTCTTTTCATACTTTCTTTTTGTAGCCCTTGCTATCTGTTTTGTGACCCTTTGTTGATCTTTGTATCTTTCCCATTCGCCAAGATCTGTGCCATTTTTTGCCTTTTTTTATGCCCCTTCCTTATGTCTTATACTGTCCCTTCCCTCTTTAGTGTTCCATGGCTGTTTTTTTTTGGCAGGTAGAGTTCTTGCCCCTCAGGGGTATGAACCGATTCTGAATCACGTTAAATGTTTCTTTAAACATTTCCCACTGATCATCAGTCGTTTTGCCCATTAACAGATATGCCCAGTTTACTGTGGACAGTCTCTGTATCATCCCATTGAAGTCGGCCTTGCCCAAGTCTCGAATCTTAGCAGCTGATTCACTTTTTTTCCCTTTCAAACACTACATTGGTGACCCTACTCTAACAGTACTGGTAATGACCCGACTCTAATATTACTGGTGGTGATCCTATTCTAACATTGCTGGTGGTGATCTTAATCTAACATTATTGGTGGTGATCCTACATTAACATTATTGGTGGTGACCCTACTCTAATCTTACTTCTGCTGCCCCTACTCTAACAATACTGGTGGTGACCCTACCCCGAACATTACTTCCGGTTATCCTATTCCAAAAGTACGGGTGGTCACCCTACTCTAACATTACTTCTGATTATCCGACTCTAATATGACTGGTGATGATCCTTTTCTAACATTACTTTTGGTGACCATATTCTAATATTAATTGTGGTGACCCAATTGTAACATTTCTGTTGGTGTCCCATTGCAATATTACTGTTGGTGACCCTACTCTACCATTAATGTTTGTGATCCCACTCTAATATTACTGGCGGTGACTCCACTTTAACATTACTGGAGGTGACTCTACCCCAACATTACCGGTGTTGACCGAGCTATGACATTAATTTTGGTGACCATTCTATAGTATTACTGGTGGTGACCCCACTGTAACATTACTGGTGGTGGCCCTACTGTAACATTAATGGTGGTGACGTTATTAAAACATTACTGGTGTTGACACTACTCTAACATTAACGGGGAAGACACTTCCCAAACATTACTTGTGCTGACCCCATTCCAACATCACTGGTTGTTAAGATACAGTATCATGACTGGTGGTGATCTTATTCTAACATTTCTGGTGGTGATACTTCTCTAACATTACTGGTGATGATTTTACTCTAACATAACTTGTGGAAATCCTGCCCTAGCAATGATGGTGGTAATCTTAATGAAACATTACTGGTGGTGATCCTGCACTAACTTTATTGCTGGTGATCCTACTCAAACAGCACTGGTGGTGAACCTACCCTCACAATACTTCCAGTTATCCAATTCTAAAAGTACTGGTGGTCACCCTACTCTAACATTACTGTTATTTATCCTACCCTAACATTACTTCTGGTTATCCGACTCTAATATTACTGGTGGTGATCCTTTTCTAACATTACTTTTGGTGACCATATTCTAATATTAATTGTGTTGACCCAATTGTAACATTTCTGTTGGTGTCCCATTGTAATATTACTGTTGGAGATCCGACTCTACCATTACTGGTTGTGATCCCACTCTAATATAACTGGTGTTGACTCCACTTTAACATTACTGGAGGTGATCCGACTTCAGCACTTACGGTGATGACCCGACTCTAACATTACTGGCGATTACCATTCTCCATCATTTCTGGTGGTGATCTTAATCTAAAGTTACTGGTGTTGACCCTGCTATAACATTACTGGTGGTGAACCTACGATATAATTACTGGTGGTGAACCTATTCTAAGATTACTGGTGATTAACCCGACTCTAACATTACTGGTGGTGACCCTACTCTAACATTAATGATGGTGATTCTACTCTAACATTAATGATGGTGATCCTACTCTAACATTACTGATGGTGACCGTTCTTTAACATTAATTATGATGATGCCACTATAACATTACGAGTGGTGACCCTACTCTAACATTACTGGTGGCGAGTTTACTCGAACATTACTTCTGGTTATCCTATTCTAAATGTACTGGTGGTCACTCTACTCCAACGTTACTGTTGTGTATCCTATTATAACATTATTAGAGGTGACTCTACTCTAACATTTCTTCTGCTGATCCGACTGTAATATTACTGGTGTTGATCTAACATTACTTTTGATGACCATATGCTCATATTAATTGTTTTAACCCAATTGTAACATTTCTGTTGGTGTCCCATTGCAATATTACTGTTGGAGACCCTACTCTACCATTAGTGGTTGTGACCCCACTCTAATTTTACTGGTGGTGACTCCACTTTAACATTACTGGTGGTGAACCAACTCTATCATTACTGGTATTGAACCTACTCTCAGATTACTAGTGGTGACCCGACTCTAACATTACTGTTGGTGACCCTACTCTAAGATTACTAGTGGTGACCCGACTCTAACATTACTGGTGGTGACCCTACTCTAACATTAATTATCGTGACCATACAATAACATTGATTCTGGGTGACCCTATTGGAACATTATTGGTGGTGACCCTCCATTAACATTACTGGTTGAGATACTACTCTCACATGACTGAGGGTGATTTTACTCCAACATTAATGATGGTGATTCTATTCAAACATTAGTTATGGTGATTCAATTCAAACATTATTGATGGTGATCCAACTGGAGCATTACTGGTGGTGACCCTACTATATGATTACTAATGGTGACCCTGCTCTAACATTAATAATGGTGATCCTACTCTAACATAACTGGTGGTGTGTCGACTCTAACATTACTGGTGGTGATCCAATTCTCACATTAATGATGGTGATCCTGCTCTAACATTACTGGAGGTGACCCTACCATAACATTACTGGTGTTGACCCTACTCTAACATTGCTGGTGGTGTGTCTACTGTAACATTACTGCTGGTAATCCTACGCTAACATTACTGGTGTTGACCCTACTCTAACGTTACTGGTGGCGAGTTTACTCCAACATTATTGGTGGTGACCCTACTCTACCATTACTGGTGTTGACCCGAGTCGAACATTATTGGTGGTGACCCTACTCTAACATTACTGGTGGTGATCCTACTCTAATATTACTGGTCGCGAATCGACACTAATATTACTGGTGGTGATCCTACTCTAATATTACCATGTTTATCCCATCCAATATTGTTCTCTCCTCCTTAACTACAATCTCTGCATCGTTCCCCTCTTTTCTGAAGACAGACTCAAAGTATTCATTCTTCGGCCTTCACACACTTGCTACCTCTTTGGTCTCTAATTGGCCCTACTCTTTCCTTAGTCTTGCACTTTATGTATTTATAAATCATCTCTGATTTTACTTGCCAATATTTTTTCATACCCTCACTTTGCTTTCCTAATTTTCCTAGTTTCCTTTTTAATTTCACTCCTGCACTTTCTATACTCCTCTCGGCTTTCCGCAGTTTTGAGCTTTTGGTATTTGACATAAGCTTACTTTTTTTCCCTTATCCTACTCTGTATTCTCCTTGATATCCAGGAGGCTATCGATTTTGGAGTCTCACGCTTTTTCTTTGTTTGAACATATTTGCTCTGAACCCCCACTATCTCCTCCTTGAATGCTTCCCACTGCTCTGACACTGATTTACTTTCAAGTAGCTGTTTCCAGTACACTTTTGTTATATTATATCTCAGCTTAGTAAAATTGGCCTTTTCTCACTTGAGAACTTTTATTCCTGGTCTATCTTTCTCGTGTTCCATAACTACGCTAATTCTAACTGAATTATGATCACTACTACCAAAATGCTCTCCCATTGATAATCCTTCCAATTATTTTGCAATTCATTCACGTGCAAATTAGGTAGATTTCTTCCTGAAAATATAATTATGGGTTACAGTATATTAGTAATTTGAGACAAGATATGTGGCAAGAGTCACATGCTTGGGAGGAACAGGTGATTTTAGTCCTATGTTTCTTAAAGCTCTCCACCACTGGAGATTTCCTTACCACACGTTGTCGGCTCTGCTGTAGACTAATTGATAGAGACTAATTGCTCGGATTAGTAAATCACAAAGAATTAAAACAAATGTACAGGACATAAACAGACCATTCTGCCCAACTGGTCCATGCCAGCGATTATGCTCCACCTGAGCCTCCTTCCGCCCTTATTCATCCAATCCAATCACCATATCCTTTTATTCTCTTCTCCCTCACGTGTTTCTGTAGTTTCCCTTCATGCTAGTCAGCTCAACTACTCCTTGTAGGAGCGAGTTTCACATTCTAACCAGTCTCTGGGTGCAGAAGTTTCTCCGGAATTCCCTATTGGATTTATTCGTCTCTAGCTTATATTTGTGACCCCTCCTTCTGGTCTCCCCCGCAAGTGGAAAATCTTCTCCACATCTACCCTTTCGTACCCTCTCATTATCTTAAAGACCTCGATCAGGTCATCCCTCAGTCTTCTATATTCTGGAGAAAAGCGCCCCAGCCGATTCAATCTTTCCTCAAAGCAGATCTTTATTGCACCTTCTCTTCAAGGATGACATAAGGACAGTCGTGAGAAAGGATCTTTGCTCAGATAATCAGAAAATAGAATCAGGGAAGAAATCAAGAAATAAGACGAGCTTGTAACAAAGCAGTAATCGTAGGAGACTTTAATATGAACATAAGGACATAAGAAATAGGAGCAGGAGTAGGCCAATCGGCCCCTCGAGCCTACTCCGCCATTCAATAAGATCATGGCTGATCTGGTCCTAACCTCAAATCTAAAATCATGTCCAATTTCCTGCCCGCTCCCCGTAACCCTAATTCCCTTTACTTGTAGGAAACTGTCTATTTCTGTTTTAAATGTATTTAATGATGTAGCTTCCACAGCTTCCTGGGGCAGCAAATTGCACAGACCAACCACCCTCTGAGTGAAGAAGATTCTCCTCATCTCAGTTTTGAAAGAGCAGCCAATTATCCTAAGATTATGCCCCCTTGTTCTAGTTTCAACCATCCTTGGGAACATCCTTACCGCATCCACCCGATCAAGCCCTGTCACAATCTTATACGTTTCAATAAGATCGCCTCTCATTCTTCTTAACTCCAATGAGTAGAGTCCCAATCTACTCAACCTCTCCTCATATGTCCGCCCCCTCATCCCCGGGATTAACCGAGTGAACCTTCTTTGTACTGCCTCGATAGCAAGTATGTATTTTCTTAAGAATGGACACCAAAACTGTATACAGTATTCCAGGTGCGGTCTCACTAATACCTTATATAACTGCAGCAATACCTCCCTGTTTTTAGATTCTATCCCTCCAGCAATAAAAGCCAACATTACGTTGGCCTTCTTGATCACCTGCTGCAACTGCATACTAACCTTTAGATTTTCTTGCACGAGGATCCCCAGATCACTTTGTACTGCAGTACTTTCCAGTTTCTCGCCATTGAGATAATAACTTGCTCTCCGATTTTTCCTGCCAAAGTGCATAACCTCACATTTTCCAACATTGTATTGCATCTGCCAAATCTCCGCCCACTCACCCAGCCTGTCTATATCCCCTTGTAGGTTTTTTATGTCCTCCTCACTCTCTACTTTCCCTCCCATCTTTGTATCATCTGCAAACTTTAATATGTTACACTCGGACCCCTCCTCCAAATCGTTAATATAGATTGTAAAGAGTTGATGACCCAGCACCGACCCCAGCGGAACACCACTGGCTCGTAGTTGCCAGTCCGAGAATGTACCATTTATCCCAACTCTCTGCTTCCTGTTCGATAACCAATTCTCCACTCATGCCAGAATATTACCCCCAAACCAGTGATTCTTTATCTTGAGCAATAATCTTTTACGTGGCACCTTGTCGAATGCCTTATGGAAGTCTAAATACACTACATCCACTGGTTCCCCTTAATCCACTCTGTACGTTATATCCTCAAAGAACTCAAGCAAATTTGTCAGACATGACTTCCCCTTCGTAAAGCCATGCTGACTTTGTCCTATTAAATTATGTTTATCCAAATGTTCCGTTACTGTCTCCTTAATAATAGACTCCTAAATTTTACCCACCACAGATGTTTGGCTAACTGGTCTATAATTTGCAGCCTTCTGCCTACGACCCTTTTTAAATAACGGTGTTACATTAGCAGTTTTCCAATCTGCCGGGACCTTTGCCGAGTCCAGAGAATTTTGGAAAATTATTACCAAAGCATCCACAATCCCTACTGCCATTTCCCTCAATACCCTGGGATGTAAGCCATCAGGTCCAGGGGATTTATCAGTCTTGAGTCCCATTAATTTACTGAGTACCAATTCCTTAGTGATTTTAATCGTAATTAGCTCCACCCCCCCTCGAGCCCCCGTTTGTCCACTGTTGGGATATTCTTCGTGTCCTCTACCGTAAAGACTGAAACAAAGTTCAGCATTTTTGCCATCTCCATTTTTCCCATCATTAATTTCCCGGTCTCATCCTCTAAGGGACCTTCGTTTGCCTTAGCCACCCTTTTTCTTTTTATATAACTGTCGAAACTCTTGCTATATGTTTTTATATTTTTTGCGAATTTATTTTCATAATCTATCTTCCCTTTCTTAATCAATCCTTTCGTTACTTTTTGCTGTCTTTTGAAGACTTCCCAAACTTCTATCCTCCCACTAAGTTTGGCCACCTTATATGTCCTTGTTTTTAGTCGGATACGATCCTTAATTTCTTTACTTAGCCACGGATGGCTGTCATTTCTTTTACACCCTTTTTTCCTCAGTGGAATATATATTTTTTAAAAGTTGTAGAATAACTCCTTAAATGAAGACCACTGTTCATGTACCGCCTTACCCTTTAAACTATTTTCCCAGTCCACTTTAATCAATTACGCTCTCATACCATCATAGTCTCCTTTATTCAAGCTCAGTACGCTTTTTTGAGAACCAACCTTCTCACCCTTTAATTGGCTATGGAATGTAACCATGTTATGGTCACTCATTCCAAGGGGATCCTTGACTAGGACATTATTAATGAATCCTGGCTCATTGCGCATGACCAGGTACAAGGTTGCTTACCCCCTTGTAGGATCAGTTACATACTGCTCACAAAATTCATTCCTAATACACTCAATAAACTCTTCCTCAAGGCTGCCCTGCCCAATTTGATTTGTCCAGTTGATATGATAGTTAAAATCCCCCATAATTATAGCTCTTCCCTTATTACACGCCCCGACTATATCCTGATTAATACTTCTTCCAGCAGAGTTGCAACTATTAGGAGGCCTATATACTATGCCCACGAGTGTTTTTTCCCCTTATTATTCCTTATCTCTACCCAAACTGTTTCATTATCCTGATCCTTTGTCCCAATATATTTTCTCTGTATTACAGTGATTCCTTCCCTTATTAACATAGCCACCCCACGTCCCCTTCAATCCTGCCTGTCCTTCCTGATTGTTAAATACCCTGGCATATTTAATTCCCAGTCGTTTTCACCCTGCAGCCATGTTTCTGTAATGGCCACAAGATCATACCCATACATCGTTATTTGTGCCGTTAACTCGTCCATTTTGTTACGAATGCTACGTGCATTCAGATAAAGAACTTTCAAATATGTTTTGTGACACTTAGTTACTGCGTTTTCCTTTTTTAACACTTTACCTTTTTCTCCATAACTTCTGTCCCTTCCTGACACGCTTTCCTCTGGTCTCCCTGCTCAGGTTCCCAACCCCCTGCCACAGCTTTGATGCTTGGTTAATGGCCTTGCACCTTGTAGTTTTTATTGTATCTCTCGTGCCTAAAGTACACTTTCTTTCCGCTGCTCTACGCTTTTCACTTTCACTTGTTCTTGAACAACTGTTTGTACTATTTGTATTGTAGATTTCCCCTGGGTCTTCCCCTCTCTTGCTGCTCTCAACTTTATTCCCTTCTGACTCCCCGCTCAGGTTCCCATCCCCCTGCCACTCCAGTTTAAACCTTCCCCAACAGCATTAGCAAACACCCCCGCGAGGACATTGGTCCCGGTCCTGCTCGGGTGTAACCCGTCCCGCTTCTACAGGTCCCACCTTCCCCAGAACCGGTCCCAATGCCCCAGGAATCTAAATCCCTCCCCCCACACCATCTCTGCAGCGACGCATTCATCCTGTCTTTTCTCCTGTTCCTATACTCACCAGCACGTGGCACCGGCAGTAATCCTGAGATCACTAACTTTGAAGTCCTGCTTTTTAATTTATCTCCTAACTTCTTAAATTCACCTTGCAGGACCTCATCCCTTTTTGTTACCTATGTCGTTGGTGCCAATATGGACCACGACTACTGGCTGTTCACCCTCCCCCTCCAGAATGCCCTGCAGCCGCTCCGTGACATCCTTGACCCGAGCACCAGGGAGGCAACGTACCATCGTGGAGTCACGTTTGCGGCCGCAGAAACGCCTATCTATCCCCCTTACAATCGAATCCCCTATCACTATAGCCCTGCCACTCTTCTTCCTCCCATCCTGTGCAGCAGAGCCACCCGTGGTGCCCCGAACCTGGCTCTTCATATATACTGGGCAAATCAAAATTGGCAAAAGTATTTTTGGGGACAAATTCATGGAATGCATTTGAAGCAGTTTCCTAGAACAATCCATCTTGGAACCTACGATTGAACAGGCTGCTTTAGATCTTCTCTTGTGTGATGAGACAAGGTTAATTAGTAATGGATCCTTGGGGAAGAGTGACCATAATATGATAGAATTTCAAATTGAGTTCGAGAGTGACATACTTAAGTCCCAAACTCAAGCCTTAAACTTAAACAAAGACAATAACATATGTATGAGGGACGAGTTGGCTAAACTTGATTGGAAATTTAGATTAAAGGATATGACAGTAGATAAGCAATGGTGAACTTTTAAAGAAATATTTCATAATTCTCAATGAATATACATTTCAATGAGGCATAACAACTCCACAGGAAAAGTGATCCATCCGTGACGAACTAAAGAATTCATAGAATCATAGAATCATAGAATGTTACGGCACAGAAGGAGGCCATTGGGCCCTTCCGTGCCAGCCGAAAAAGAGCTATCCAGCTTAATCTCACTTTCCTGCACCTGGCCCACGGCCCTGTAGGTTATGGCACTTCAAGTGCTCATCCAAGTACTTTGTAAATGATTTGAAGGTTTCTGCCTCTCGCACCTTTTCAGGCAGTGAGTTTCAGACCCCCATCACCCTCTGGGTGAAAAAACTCTCCTCAGCTCCCCTCTAATCCATCCACCCATTACTTTGGATCTATTTCCCCTGGTCACTGACCCCTCTGCTAAGGGAAGGACGTTCTCCCTATCCACTCTATCTGTTCCCGTCATAATTTTACATACCTCAATTAAATCTCCCCTCAGCCTCCTTTGTTCCAACGAAAACAATGTTTTATACAGTTCTAGCACAAACTCCCTGCGCTTATATTCTATGCCTCAGCTAATAAAGGAAACTATTCCGTATGCCTTTTTAACCACCGTATCTACCTGTCCTGCTACATTCAGGGATCTGTGGACATGCACTCTAAGGTCCCTTGGTTCCTCTACACCTCTCAGTGTCCTCCCATTAATTGTGTGCTCCCTTGCCTTGTTTGCCCTTCAAAAATACATTACCTCACACTCACCTCTCTGCATTTATTTCTGTTTGGCACTTATCTGCCAACTTATCAGCCCATTGATATAGAATCATAGAATCAAAGGAGTTTACAACATGGAAACAGGCCCTTCGGCCCAACATGCCCATGTCGCCCAGTTTATACCACGAAGCTAGTCCCAATTGCCTGCACTTGGCCCATATCCCTCTATACCCATCTTACCTGTCGTCTACAGCTTTCCTCCTCACTATCAACCACACGGCCAATTTTTGTATCATTTGCAAATTTCTTGATCAAGCCCCCCACATTCAAGTCCAAACCATTAATATTGACACAAAAAGCAAGGGTCCGAGTAATGAGCCTTGCGGGACCCCACTGGAAACAGCCTTCCACTCGCAATAAGTTAAGCATAGTATTAGATTAAAAGAAGAGACTTATAATTTGCCAAAAAGAGTTGTAAAGCTGAGGATCGGGAGAAATTTCGGAACCAGCAAAGGATGACCAAAAAATGATAAAGAGGGAGAATATGAGAGTTAACTGGCAAAAATATAACAACAGATTGTTAGATCTTCTTCAACTTTGTAAAAAGGAAGAGAATAGCAAAAGTAAACGTCTGTCCCTTAGAGACTGACACAGGAGAAATTATAATGGGGAATAAGGAAATGGCAGAGAATTTAATCAACTATTTTGTATCTGTCGTCACATTAGAAGTCACAAAAATCACACCAGAAATAGATGGGAACCAAGGGTCTAATGAGAGTGAGGAACTCAAAGTGATTAATATTCGGAAAGGAAAATTACTGGAGAAATGAATGGGGCTAAAAGCCGACAAATCGCCTGTGCCTGATTTCGCAGAGATAGTGAATGCGATGGTTGTGATCTTCCAACATTCTCTCGATTCTAGAACGTTCCTAGTGGATTGAAGGGTAGCAAATGCATCCTCGCTGTTCAAGAAAGGAGGGAGAGAGCAAACAAGGAACGACAGGCCAGTTAGCCTGACATCAATCGTCGGAAAAATATTGGAATCTATTATTAAGGAAGTGGTAAGAGGGCACTTCGAAAATCATAATTTGATTAGGCAGAGTCAACATGGTTTTATGAAAGGGAAATCGTGTTTGAAAAACGTATCAGAGTTTTTAGAGGATGTATCAAGGTAAATAAAGGGGAACCAGTCGATGTAGTTTATTTGGATTTTCAAATGGCATGCGATAAGGTGCCACATAAAAGGTTGTTACAGGAGATAAGGGCTCATGGGGTTGGTGGTGATATATTAGCATGGATTGGTTAATGGACAGAAAACAGTCAGTAGGAATAAAAGGGTCATTTTCAGGATGGCAGGATGTAGCGAGTGAGGTGCTGCAAGGATCAGTGCTTGGGCCTCAGATATTTACCATCTACATTAATGATTTAGATGAAGGAGCCGAGAGTATTGTTTCCGCATTTGCTGGTGATACAAAGCTCGGTGGGAAAGTAAGCTGTGAAGATGAACAAAGAGTCTGCAAAGTGAATGGGCAAGAAAGTGGCAGATGGAGTATAATGTGTTTAATATGAGGTTATCCACTTTACTTTGGTAGGAAGAATAGAAAAAGAGAATATTTTTTAAATGGTGAGAAAATATCAAACGTTAGTGTTCAGAGGGATTTGTTTGTCCTTGTACACAAAACAGAGAAAATTAACATGCAGATACAGCAAGCAGTTAGGAAGGTAAATTGTATATTGGCATTTATTGCAAGGGGGTGGAGCACAAGAGTAAGGAAACCTTGCTGCAATTGTAGAGGGCTTTGGTGAGACCACACCTGGAGTACTGTGTACAGTTTTGACCTCCGTCCGGAAGGAAGGATTTACTTTCCTTCGAGACAGTGCAACGAATGTTCACTAGATTGATTCCTGGGATGAGAGGGTTGTCCTATGAGGAGTGATTGAGTAGAATGGACCGACGCACTCTGGACATTAGAAGAATGACACGTGATTTCATTGAAACATATTGGGCCCGAAATTGGGCCGTGGAGTGCGACAAGACCTCTCCAACATCCAAGATGGCGTCATGTTTGCGCACACACGTTTCCAGCGTGAAGTGCGCCATCTTGGTATAGGAGTTAGCGCAGGCGCAGATAGCGAATACTGGAATCATGTAAAGTGGGGAGAAAACGGCTTCAATCAGTGTGCAACGCTGATTTAAAGTGATAGACACCATTTTGGGACTTAACGCTCAACTCAACGCACAGTCTGAACCCCGACCATCTGAACGTGTCTCAGCGTGCCTGGGGGAGCCCCCACCATCGCTATTTAAAGGGGCCATCCAGGATTTAAGGGTTAGTGGCTGGATTATTTCTTCTGGCTGCCGAGACGTTTGTAACTGTTTTTGGAGGTCTCTTAGACGTCAATACTCGGACGCGGTGACATAGCATAACATTTAGAGCCAGGACGTGCAGGAGTGAAGTGTGAAAATGTTTTTACGCACAAAGGGTTGGAGACGTTTGGAACGCTCTTCAGGAGATGGCACTCGGTGCTAGCTCACTTGTGAATGTTAAATCTGAGATTGATAGATTTATGTGAACCAAGAGTAATAAGGCAAATGGGGCTAAGGCGGGTATATGGAGTTAGGTCATATGTTCACCATGATCTCATTGAATGATGGAACAGGCTCGAGGGGCTACATGCCACTCCCACTTGCTGCCTCTTGATATGCGCCACCTTCTCCTGCAAAAAAGCGGGACGTGTTTCTGGGTGATGTGCCTGTCATGTTTGAATCGTGTGTGCCCTGTGAGTTGTGGGTGAGCGGGTTGGAGCAGTGGTAATGTATAAGCGTGAGAGGAAGCATCTTGTTGGAAGAGTTGATTACTGATGGAATTAGTTTGTTGGTATGTGGGTGATGGGAGGTGGAGTGTGTGGTGCAATTTGTAGGAGAGGCCACTTGACCGTTGACCTCACTCACCTTGCCCACTCATGTCAAAGCATTGATCTTCTTCCTGCACTGCATCCATGTTCATGATGATGTGCGCCTGACATTGACTTTGTCCCCCACTGCCTCCTGCTGTCTCATGGATATATAACTGGAGGGCCTCTTGCACCCTCCCCACCGCCCAACCCCCTGTCCCTCCTTCTGTCCACCTCATGCACTAAGGTCTCTAGTGCATCAGAAGAACTTTGGTGCATGCACTCTCGCAGGCTTGTACCAAAACAGTTCGGCAGATTGGTGCGGTCTGGCATGGGATGTGGGATTTAGTCGTGTGCAAACTTTATTCAATGTTTTAACATAACTCATCAGTGTGTCAACATAAGGATGGGATCTGCATCTATGTTTTACATGTGCGCTGTCTGATCTCCGTTCAGACTCCGTGCAGACAGTAGACTGTTATTTTCAGCAAATTACGTTCCCAGCTGCCTTGAAGAGATTTCGAAGCAATAACCTCCCTTTAAGAGATTGGGCTCCACCTGATGGTGGACTGTGCGAATTGCATTGATTCCACGTGAAATGGAACGCTGATTGCAGGTTCGTGCTCGGCCGGCCGAAACTTGCGTCCTGCCTGCACAGGGGTCATTGGGCGCGGGGTGAGAGTACATCACACTATCTGTCGCCAAAAACGGCCCCTATCCAATTTTTCCTGCATTGCCTCCAATTCCCCCGTTTTATTTCAGAACCTGTGTCCATTGCTGTAAAGGCAGTTTAAATCGTTTTTAGTAGCTGTTACTTTTACTTTTACACAATTTTAACTTATTCTTTTTCCTATTTATCACTCCCGGTATGTTTTTTTCAGTTATTTTGCTGTTTCCCAGACCTGGAATATTTATGGTTTCTATAACTCTGGTCCCTTTTTCTTACTCTTGTTTTATCTTTTGCACTAATATTTTCGCCTGAACCCCACCCCCCTTATCGGCTTATTAAACACCTTATTTATCCTTTCCACTCGGACTTTGGTCCCAGCCTGGTTCAGATGCCGCCTGTCCCAACGATACAGTTCCTTCCTGCCCCACCCCCATCCTTCAGCCATGTGTTTACTTTACTGATCTGTTTGTCACTATGCCGATTTGCGCCTGGCTCAGGTAATAATCCTGAGATGACTACACTGGAGGTCCTGCTTTTAAATTTAGTTCCGAACTCCTGATATTCCCATAGCAGGACCTCCTCCTTATGCCATTGGTTCTGACGTGGATCACAACAGCTGGACCCTCCCCCTGCATTTCCAGATTTTTTTCCAGCCGCTTCCAGATTTCCCTTACCCTGGAACCAAATAGGCAACAAACACTTCGGGACTCTCGATCCTGAATGCAAAGAATCGAATCTATCCCTCTAATTATCAAATCTCCCATAACTACCACCTTTCTACTCTGCACCTCCTCCCCTTGGACAGCTTTTTGCTCCAGGGTGCCTTGGTCAGCATTCTGGCTGTCCTTCCCACAGTCTTCTTCCTTATCCTCATAGGTATCAAGTGATTTGTACCTGTTGGACAGGACTAGTGTCTGTGGGACCTCCTCGTCTATATCCCCTCCTATCAGACTGCCCACTGACTACCAGCCACACTATCCCCCTCCTCTATCCTCTGAGTTGTGACTGAATTCTGGAGAATGTTGTCCAGATTTTCCATCCCCTTCCTTATGTGTCAGAGTGTCTGTAACTCGCAATCCAGCTCAAGGACTCTAAGCCGACATGTGCACAGATCCCTGAAGGTCGCAGGACAGGTAGTTAAGGTGGTTACGAAGGCATACGGGATACTTTCCTTTATTAGCAGAGGCATAGAATATAAGAGCAGGGAGGTAATGGTAGAACTTTATAAAACACTAGTTCGGCCATAGCTGGAGTAATGTGTACAGTTCTGGTCACCACATTACAGGAAGGATGTAATTGCACTAGAGAGCGCACCGAGGAGATTTACAAGGATGTTGCATGACTGTAGAATTTTACCTATTAGGAAATATTGGATAGGTTGGGGTTGTTTTCTTTGGATCAGAGGAGGCTGATCGGGGATTTAATTGAAGTGTACAAAATTATGAGGTGCCAAAATAGAGTGGATAGGGAGGATATATTTCCCATTGCAGAGAGGTCAATAACCTGAGGGCATAGATTAAAAGTGATTCGTGGAAGGATTAGAGGGGAGCTGAGGAAAACATTTTTCACCCAGAGGGTGATGGGGGTCTGGAACTCACTGCCTGAAAGGGTGGAAGAGGCAGAAAGCCTCAACTCATTTAAAAAGTACTTGGATGTGCACTGGAAGTGCCGTAATCTGCAGGGCTACTGACCAAGTGCTGGAACGTGGGATTAGGCTGGGTGGCTCATTTTCGGTAGGCGCGGACACGATGGGCCGAATGGCCTCCTTCTGTGCGGTAAATTTTCTATGATTCTATGATAATGCAGATAAGTAATCTGCTGCACTCTTGAGGACCACAAACAGCCGCAGCGCCTTTTTTACCCACAGTTCTCGTTGTGCTCTCGCCAACAACTCCATTCTCATCGTATTATGTGTCTCCTGGAAAGGTAGAAGGCGAACTAGATGGAACTTGGTCTTCTTTGCGTCTAGCAAATCCTGTGTTCGTATAATTATGGTTTTGGGGCCGTGCTCAGTGAGCGGAGAACAATGGGTCTGGACAATACGTCTTCCCATTTCCGAGAGTGCACAAGATCCAAACCATTGCCAGGAGGGTTACTGGTCTCACTTTATTAAACTGTTAAACTTGACATCTAACAACAGACAGATCTCGGACTCTCTGTCTCCCATCTCAATGTGAAGATACTCGAGGGGCCTCGGGGCTGGTGGGAATGTACCAGGCCTGAGTCAGCACCGACAAGAGAACTGGAAACTAATTAATAACAGATTGCAACCCTGAATTAAGCAATCGTAATTTCACATTGGGAAATGATCTTAGTGTGAGTGACTGTTTATCTGAGAGGTCAGGCAGTGTGTTACATGGGCGAGAAGAGTTTCGGATGGAATATAAGGTCCAATCATGATGGTTTTTAGAATTTTCATTATTTAAATAATTTAGCAATTAACCACAGTGGATATTTCACTCCATTCTTTAACTCGTCTCTGAATTTACTCTGGTTCCCTGCATAAATAAATGGGTTGATGCAGGAAAACCAAAACTGAAGCATGAATCCACTTTCCTCCAGAATAAAGTTTGATTCATCGAAATTAGAACCTGAGAAATAACTAACGTTAGCAATTAGGACATAGAGGAAAGTTATGAGAAACAACAACCATTACAGGATGAGACTGCCCGAAATACAGATGAGCAAAACGATGGATTTTCTCCGGCTCTCCATCTCTGGGTCACTCTGATTCTCAACTTTGCTGCGGACCTGGAGTCTTCTGCGGATTCTAATGGCCGCTAAAATGTGCCTGACGGTCACAGCATTGAGCAATAAAATCAGAATGAATGGGAGAGAAGGGGTTAAAATGCGGTGAATCCAGTCAAATGTGGCCCATGCGGGTGAGGTATAAAATATTAACTTTATCTTGCAGAACCAGGGTATGTTGTTAATTGTATACAAAGGTTCATATATAAAATACCAGAATGTATTTTTTAAACAGCTCAGGACACAGACCGTTCCTATACCAACAGCCGCCGTTTTCTCGGTACAATATGTTGTTTTCAGCTCCTGACAACAAATGGCTACAAATCGATCAAAGGTGAACACGACCGTTACCCAGACAGAACCGACTCTAATTGCATAAATTAAGACAAAACTGAGACTACAGACCGGGGTGATGGACAGGAAACTGAATGGGAAATAAATACCCACAATCCGGTTTAATATCACAGCCGTGATAATGACCAGGAGATCCGTCACCGCCATGGACACCAGGTAGCAAGTAATACATCTGGAGAGACCGCACCTTCCTCGGGACAGGATCACAATCACTGCCAAGTTAACTGGAAGAGAAAAAAGGGGAGGAAATGTCTGTGTGCGAGCGAAAACAGGAAGATTAGTGATCCGACTCCCAGCAAAATGATACGTTTGACAGAATTAGGTGTGAAATTTACAACGTTGACACTTGATCCTGAGATGAAATCGATCCCATACCCTTTGGATTCCCATTTCTCTGTTTAAAATAATCATCCGGATTATAAATGAGACAGGCCAAAGACATCGGCATGTGAATTAATATAAAAAACACAATGGGAACAAGAAACCCATTGAAACCAACGTGGGAACGTCAAATAGACAAGAAAAGGAACAGGTCTTAAAGAATCAGTAAAATAGTTCATAATAAATGCGAAGATTAGGTGACGGGAAAGCGCATGTATTGCAGAAGATATTTCAGAGAATAAATCATAAAACACTCGACAATAAAACTGGAAACATGCAAGAAAGAACAAAAAACTTGCATTTAAAACCGATGTTGTCCCATTGGCGACCCAATCACTCTCATCGATGAATTCCTGTCAAATCATTCACTGTTGGAAAATTCAACAGTCAGCTTGTCCAAAGAGATTCCCAAACAGCGGGAGGGGTGAACAGACAATTGACAATCTCTGAATTTGCGGAGGGAATGTTGGCGAGTAGACAGTGATAACTCCAAGTTCTTCTGCTAATAGTCACCTGGGATCTTCAATGACCAGCTGACCCATTGGGACTGGCAGATGATGAGGTATCATTCGGAGAAAGCCCTTCCGACACGCTCCCTCGTTACAACTCTGCGCTGTTATGAAAAATTATCGGCTTTGTCCTGTAATGGATAGTGAACTACAACTTTGTGACTCAGAGATGATAGATGGCACCAGTTATACAATGTGGAGAAAAGAACGAAAACGGGAACAGTCCGGGACATTGGCAGGTGAAAAGAGCAGGACGGACACCCGGAATCAGCAGCGGTCACTGGGAAACCGTCAGCAGCAGCTAATGTGGAAGAGCAGTGCCAGGCTGAACCAATGAATGGAGTTCATAGAATCATAGAATCCTAGAAGAGTAACAGCGCGGAAGGAGGCCATTCGGACCATCATGTTTCTGCCGGCTCCATGCGAGACCAATCCAGCTAGTCCCACCTCCCCGCCCAATTCCCATAGCCCTGTATTTTTTTTCCTTTTAAGTACTTATCCAACCCCCTTTTGAAGGCCATGATTGAATCTTCCTCCACCACCCCCTCGGGCAGTGCATTCCAGATCCTAAACATTCATCGTGTAAAAAAGTTTTTCCTCACGTCACCTTTGGTTCTTTTGCCAATCATCTTAAATCGATGTCCTCTGGTCCTTGACCCTTCCGCCAATGGGAACAGTTTCTCTCTGTCTCCTCTGTCTAGACCCTTCATGATTTTCAACCTTCTCTGTTCCAAGGAGAACAACCCCAGCCTCTCCAGTCTATCCACGATTCGAAAGTCCCTCATCCCCGGAATCATTCTAGTAAATCTTTTCTGCACCGTCTCCAAGGCCTTCACATCTTTCCTAAAGTGTGGTGCCCCGAACTGACACAATACTCCAGTTGTGATCTAACCAGCGTTTTATAAAGGTTCATCATAGCTTCCGTGCTTTTGTACTATATGCCTCTATTTATAAAGCCCAGAATCCCGTACGTTTTTTTAACCGCTTTCTCAACCTGCCCTACCACCTTCAACGATTTGTCTACATATACGCCCATATCTCTCTGTTCTGGTATCCATTTTGGAATTGTGCCCTTTAGTTTATATTACCTCTCCTCGTTCTTCCTACCGAAATGGATCACTTCACATTTTTCTGCGTTAAATTTCACCTGACACGTGCCCGCCCATTCCACCATCCTCTCTGTATCCTCTTGAAGTCTATCACTATCCTCCTCACTGTTTACTACACTTCCAAGTTATGGGTCATCTGCAAATTTTGAAATTGTGCCCTGTACTCAAGTCATTAATATATATTAAGAAAAGCAGTGGTCCTAGTAGCGACCCCTGGGGAACATCACTGTGCACCTCCTTCCAGTACGAAATACTACCGTTCATCACTACTCTCTGTCTCCTGTTACTTAGCCAATTCTCAATTCATATATTGCCCTATATTCCATGGCCTTCAATCTCCAGGAGAAGCCTATCATGCGGCATTTTATCAAACACCTTTTGAAGTCCATATACACATAAACCGTATTGCCCACGTCGACCCTCTCTGTTAACACATCAAAAAACTCTATCAAGTTAGACCGATTTGCCTTGAACAAGTTAGAGACTGAGAGCAGAAAACCAGCGCTGTGCGAGTATGGGGCAAATGAAGATTCTTTAATAAAAGAGCAACTTGTTACATTCCTTATATTTTTGTTAACAACTCGCTGCGTAACAATATCCTTTAAATCAAATCAATCATTGAATTCAGTCGGGAATATTTAATCTCATCGATGAATCGTTTTTTGAAATGTGTCTGTTTTGTAAATAGTATTCAAAACGAAGACAAGTAAACTAATCATTTAATAAAGCCAGTCAGTAATGAATATATCCAGTGATTAAATTCAACCAGCTGCTTCACGATTATTCAGTTCCATCAGTGATTGGTTGAATTATTTATAAATCCAGTCAATATCACAAACATTTAATAAAACTAACACAGAGATTTGATTTAATTAATGCAGCGATAACTGACAGTGAACGCAACCAGTCTTACTGCCGTGTAGAATGCTGGGATCGGAAGCAGAGAATTCTTACCCTAATGCTGCTGTTTAACGGATCGCCAGCGGTTCCACTTCGTACTCATATGTGCAGCCCCCGATGTATCTTCCAGGTTAATTTCACAATTACAGTGAAATTGCCCTCAGTATCAAGAACGGTCACGGTAGCCGAGGGCTGAGGGCGCCCTTAGAACTGAACCCACCACCGGTCAGTTTGCAGCAGGGTATAAAGTAATTTCGATGCATAGCTTATAATAACGTGATAATGCCACTCACAGTGCAATAGCTGTAATACAATATATACTCTGATAAAAAAGTGTTACATTTCACTCTGCAGGACGATTACCACAACAGAACTTCATATACGCCGTGATAACAGTGTGATAATTCAACCACCTTATAGTGTCAATAGCACAATGGAACTACATGTACACTATGCTAACAGTTGAATATTGGTAAAATACTGGCTATCCTCTCCATTACCAAGACCACCTACTTACACCTCCATAACTTCGCCCATCTCCACACCTGCCTCAGCTCATCTGCTACTGAAAGCCTCATCCGATAGCCTTTGTTAGCTCTGGACTCCAATATTCCAATGCTCTCCTGGCCTACCTCCCAGCTTCCACCCTCTGTCAGCATGAGCTCATCCAAAACTCTGCTGCCCGTATCCCAATTCGCACAAAGCCCCATTCACACATCCACCGCTGTGCTCATTGACTTACATTGGCTCCCGGTCATGGAACGCCTCGATCTTAAAATTCTCATCCTTGCTTTCAAATTCCATCATGGCTTCGCCCTTCCCTATTTCTGCAACCTTCTCCAACCCTACAATCAAGATCTCAGCATTCCTCCAATTCTGGCCTCTTCCACATCCCTGATTTTCATCGCTCAACCATTGGCGACCTTAAGCAGCCCAGGCCGTAAACTCTGGAATTCCCTCCGTAAACCTCTCCACCTCTCTCTCCTCCTTTAAAACGCTCCTTAATACCAACGTCTTTGACCAAACTCTTGGCCATCTGTTTTGGCATAACCTTGAGTGGTTCAGTGTCAAACTTTCTTTGATAACACTCCTTTGAAGCAACTTGGGACATTTTACTATGTTATAGGTGCTATATAAATGTAAGTTGTTACTCTTGAAGTTGCTAATTCACTGACAGTAACAGGGTCAATAACACAATGCGTACCAATACCGATATAAGCGAATAATGATACCGTTAAAGGGGAGAAATTATACCGTTAAAGGGTCGAAATGATCCATTAACCGGGAGAATGATAACCATAAAGGGGAGAAATTATACAATTAAAGGGAAGAGATGGTACAGTTAAAGAAGAGAAATTATACCGTTAAAAGGGAGAAATGATAACCGGTAAATAAGAGCAGTGATACAGTTAAACAACGATTTACGTAACTAATAGCTAATTGCAATACTTTACCTGGAACACCGATAACTGCAAGGACGGGAT
The DNA here is from genome assembly GCF_035084215.1 of Heptranchias perlo. Taxonomy (NCBI): domain Eukaryota; kingdom Metazoa; phylum Chordata; class Chondrichthyes; order Hexanchiformes; family Hexanchidae; genus Heptranchias; species Heptranchias perlo. The sequence goes on from NW_027139548.1 coordinate 1,798,966, forward strand.
AGTAAAGGGCAAACACCAGACCTTTTGGTGATCCGTGCATTTCTATGAGAAGCTCTGAGGTGCGCTGCACGACATTCAAGTGTTGTCTTATTTATACCTGAAACAGCCTCCAGGGAGACAATTAGATATTTGATCTTCTATATTTATTACAGTAATTGAAAACAACAGATTAGTGCAGCCGCTGCCAGGCTTGTGTTTTTGTTTTGATGGATTATCTTCTATTGGATCTGACACGACTCTAAAATGAGAGACAACAGAGGTCCCGAACACATTTGGTATCATTTCCATGGTGTAATGGTGAGCACACTGGACACTGAATCCAGCGATCCAGAATTCAAATCTCCGTGGAACCTATTTTGGGGGAGGTTCTCTGGTGCTGTGGGGGAGGGTTAAAACTATTTTGGCATGGGGTGGGCACCAGAACGTAGCATTAGTAAAAGTGAAGCAAGTGCACAAAGAATTGGGAGAGAGGGATAGCACTAGATTAAGAAATTGTACAGCATTACATGGGATGAAACGAAGAGCGGATACGAGAAGGTCTAGGATAGGTGTGTGTAAAAGCACGAAGCGTGGAAAATAAGGCTGGTGAGCCGCAGGCGCAAATAGCCACATGGGAATATGATGTAGTAGCGATCACGGAGACCAGGTTCAAAAAAGGGAAAAATTGGGTATTGAATATTGCTCGATACAAGGTGTTCAGGAAAGATGGGAAAGGAGGAAAAAGGAGGAAGAGGGGGTGGCAGTGTTGATTAAGGAGAATATTGCAGTGCTGGAGACAAAGCTGGTACTCGAGTTCGGAGAATTTCAAACACTCCTCTCAGTAACTACACCGGGCAAAACGATATCTCTCTTCCCTCATTAGTAAATCTCACTCCCCTCAGTTACTACATCCTACTCCACTCAATCACTATATCCCACACACATCAGTCACGACATCCCACTGTTCAATGCCCATGCATCTGACTCCCTTAATTCACAACAATCTACAGCACTCAATCACGGCATACTACACCCCTCAGTCACTGCATCCCACCACCGACAGGCAAGACAACACATTCCCTTCCGTCACTGCACCTCCCTCCCCTCAGTAACCACGTTCAACTCCCCTCCATCACGGCATCCCAGCACCCTCAGTATCCACATCACACTCCCCTCAATAATTACAGCCCACTCATCACAGTCTTTGCAATCTACTTCGCACATTCACTGCATCCCACTCCCCTCAGTCACTGCATCCCACTCCCCTCAGTCACTGCATCCTCCTCCCCTCAGTCACTGCATCCCACTCCCCTCAGTATCCACATCCCACTCCCCTCAGACACTGCATCCCACTCCCCTCAGTCACTAAATCCCACTCCTCCAGTCACTACATCCCACTCCCCTCAGTCACTTCAGCTCACTCCCACAGTAACTACCTCCAGGTCCTTTCAGTCGTTACATCCCACTCTCCTCAATCAGTACATCCCACTCCACTCAGTCACTACACCCCACTCCTCTCAGTCACTACATCCAACTACGATCAGTCACTACTTTCTTCTCCCCTCCATCTCTACCTCCCACTCCCCTCAGTAACTGCATCGCACGCCCCTCAGTCACCACATCCCACTCCACTCAATCTCTACCTCCCGCTCCCCTCAGTCGCTTGAACCCACTGCCCTCAGTCACTAACTCCTAGTTCTCTCAGTCTATACCTCCCACTCCCCCCAGTTACTACATCCCACTCCCCTCAGCACTACCTCCCACTCCCCCAGTCAATACATCCCGCTCTCCTCAGCCAGTACATCCCACTCTCCTCAGCCGCTACATCCCACTCCCCTCAGTCACTTCATCGAACTCCCCTCAGTCACTACATCTCACTCCCATCAGTCACTACATCCCACTCCCCTCAGTCACTTCAACCCACTCCCATCAGTCAGTACATCCAACTCCCATCAGTCACTACATCCCACTCCCCTCAATCACAACATCCTACTCCATTCCGTCACTACATCCCACTCCCCTCAGACACTACATCCCACTCCACTCAGTCACAACATCTTACTCCCCTCAGTCACTACATTCCTCTCCCCTCAGTCACGGAATCCCTCTCCCCTCAGTCTCCATTTCCCACTACCCTCAGTCATTACATCACAATCACTTCCGTCCCGGCATCCCAAACGCCTCAGTCAATTCAGCTCACTCCCCTCAGTCACTACCTCCAGGTCCTCTCAGACACCACATCCCACTCCCCGCAGTCACATCATCCCGTTTCCCTCAGTCACTAACTCCTCTTCTCTCAGTCAGTACCTCCCACTCACGTCATTCAATATCCCACTACCTTCAGTCACTGCATCCAAATCTCTTCCGTCACGGCATCTCACTCTCCTCCGTCACGGCATCCCATTCCCCTCAGTCTCTTCAGCCCACTCCCCTCAGTTACTACATCCCATTCCAGTCAGACACTGCATCCCACTCGCAACAGTCACTCAGCCCACTGCCCTCATTCAATTCAGCTCACTCCCCTCAGTCACTGCATCCCACTGCCCTCAGTCACTTCAGCCCACTCCCCTCAGTCACTGCATCCCACTGCCCTCAGTCACTTCAGCCCACTCCCCTCATTTACTGCATCCCACTGTCCTCAGTCTCTTCAGCCCACTCCCCTCAGTCACTGCATCCCACTGTCCTCAGTCTCTTCAGCCCACTCCCCTCAGTCACTGCATCACACTTCCCTCAGTCACTTCAGCCCACTCCCCTCAGTCACTGCATCCCACTGTCCTCAGTCTCTTCAGCCCACTCCCCTCAGTCACTGCATCCTACTGCCCTCAGTCACTTCAGCCCACTCCCCTCAGTCATTGCATCCTACTGCCCTCAGTCACTTCAGCTCACTCCCCTCAGTCACTGCATCCCACTGCCCTCAGTCTCTTCAGCCCACTCCCCTCAGTTACTACATTCCATTCCAGTCAGACATTGTATCCCGCTCGCCTCAGTCATTGCATCCTACTGCCACCAGTCACTTCAGCTCACTCCCCTGAGTCACTGCATCCCACTGCACTCAGTCACTTCAGCTCACTCCCCTCAGTCACTGCATCCCACTGCCCTTAGTCACTTCAGCTCACTCCCCTCAGTCACTACCTCCAGGTCCTCTCAGTAACTACATTCCACTCCAATCAGTCTCCACATTCCACTGTACTCAGTCACAAATCTCACTCACCTCGGTCACTATATCTCAGACCAAGTCACTGAATCCTGCAGCCCTCAGTCACTAAATCACAATCTCCTCAGGCGCGGCATCAGATTCTCCTCTGTCACAGAAATCACGCTCCCCTCATTCACTGCATCCCATTCATCTCAGTCACTGCATCCCACTCATCTCAGTCACTGAAACTCAATCCACTCTATCACTGCAACCCACTCACCTCAGTCACTGCATCCCACTCACCTCAGGCACTGCATCCCACTCACCTCAGTCACTGCATCCCACTCCCCTCTATCACTGAAACCCACTCACCTCAGTCACTGCATCCCACTCACCTCAGTCACTGCAACCAACTCACCTCAGTCACTGCATCCCACTCACCTCAGTCACTGCAACTCACTCACGTCAGTCATTGTATTCCACTGTCCTCAGTAACTGCAACTCACTCACTTCAGTCACTGCAACTCACTCACCTCAGACACTGCATCCCACTCACCTCAGTCACTGCTACTCACTCACCTCAGTGACTGCATCCCACTCACCTCAGTCACTGCATCCAACTCACCTCGGTCACAGCATCCCACTCACCTCAGTCACTGCAACTCACTCACCTCAGTCACTGCAACTCACTCACCTCAGTCACTGCAACTCACTCACCTCAGTCACTGCTACTCACTCACCTCAGTCACTGCATCCCACTCACCTCGGTCACAGCATCCCACTCACCTCAGTCACTGCGACTCACTCCCCACAGTCATTGCATCCCACTCACCTCAGACACTGAATCCCACTCCCCTCATAAACTGCGACCCACTCCCCTCAGTCACTGCAACACACTCACCTCTGTCACTACAACCCACTCCCCTCAGTCACTGCATCCCACTCCCCTCAGTCACGGCATCTCACTCACCTCAGTCACTGCATCCCAGTCACCTCCGTCACTGCAACCCACTCCCCTCAGTAACTATCCCACTACCCTCAGGAAGTACATCGGAATCTCTTCCATTACGGCATCCCACTCTCCTCCGTCACAACAATCCCACTTCTCTATGTCACTTCTGGTCACTCCACTCAGTCACTACATCCCACTCCCCTCAATCCCTACATCCCGCTCTACTCAGTCACAATCCCACTCCCCTCAGATCCTACATCCCGCTCTCCTCAGTCACAATCCCACTCCCCTCAGATCCTACATCCCACTCTCCTCAGTCACTATCCCACTCCCCACAGTCTTAAGATTTTACCTTCAAATCCAGTAAATTTTCGTGTTTCCTTTCGCTTTTTGATGTTTTTCATCAAATGCATTTATTTCAATGAGAGAAAACTTTTTTTCTTAAACGGCTTCAGATTCTGCCTTCATCAACAAAAACTGTGCTTGTTCTTGTTACTTTTTGCTTATCAACAAACGTATTTATTTCAGTGAGATAAAGCTTTTTTCTTAAATGGCTTAACTTTTCATCTTCGAATCCAGTAAACTTTTGTGCTTCTTGTCACTTTTTGATGGTTTTCATCAAATTAACTTAATTCAGTGTGAAAAAAGTTTTTTCTTTAATGGCTTAAGATTTTATTTTCAATTCCAGTAAATTGTCATGGTTCCTGCCACATGTTGCTTGTTTTCAACAAATGTACCTATTTTAGTGCGATAAAGCTTTTTTTTCTTGAATGACTTAAGATATTTGCTTCAAACTGGTAAATCTTCGTGGTTCTTATCACTATTTACTAGTTTTCATCAAATGGACTTAGTTCAGTGAGATAAAGCTTTTTTCTTCAATGGCTTAAGATTTTATTTTCAAATCCAGTAAATTTTCATGCTTCTTCTCTCTTTGTTTTCATGAAATGAATTTATTTGAGTGCGATGGAGCTTCTTTGCTTGATGGCTTAAGAATTTACCTTCAAATACAATGAAAGTTCGTGCTTTTTGTCACTTTTTGCTTTGTTTCATATTATTTACTTTTTTCAGTGAGATAAAGCTTTTTATCCTTTAATGGCTTAACTTTTTATCTTCAAATCCAGTAATTTTTCGTAGTTCGTGACACTTTTTGTTTGTTTTCATCAAATTAACTTATTTCCGGGTGATAAAGCCTTTGGGGGAAAAATTGCATCAGGATCCGTTCTGGGCGTTGGTGGCACATCCCCTCGACGAACGGACGCTCCGCAGGCAGCACGTGAACTTCGTGCTTTCTGCTACTTACGCTGAAATCTCCCATGTCGCAAGCGCAGTCCTCGCTGCTGGGAGTCTGCACGGAGAATGAGGAAGTTGGAAATGGGGCGTGGACAGCGCACGTCATCAGCTGCCTGCACTACTTAAAGATGCAGGCACGTTACTAATGGCAGATTCACAGCCAAGGAGGAGAAGGGAGAATGGCATCATGAGCAGCTGCACCAGCAAGAGAGCGGGCACCAAGATTCATCGTTGATGCTCTGGTGGAAGGTGTGGACGAAAGGAGGGCAGCCATGTACCCGCAGGGTGAACGGAGACCGTCTAGACTAAAGCTGCGTAGGGATTGGCAGGCCGTGGCACAGGAGGTGAATGCGAGGAGCATTGCAGATAATTCGTCAGATTGAGGAGAAGGCACAGATTGAGGAGAAGGGGTCAGATTTAGGAGAAGCCGTCAGATTGAGGAAAAGGCACAGATTGAGGAGAAGGGGTCAGATTGAGGAGAAGGAGGCAGAGTTGGTGGAAGGGATCATTTGAGGAGAAGGGGTCTGTTTGTGGAGAAGACGTCAGATTGAGGAGAAGGGTGCAGTTGAGGAGAATGGTTCAGATTGGCGATAAGGGATCAGATTCAAGAGAATGGGTTCAGAATTGGGAGAAAGGTTCAGATTGAGTAGAAGGGGCCAGATTGAGGATAAAGTTCAGATTGGGATGAAGGGGTGAGGTTGAGTTTGGAGGAGACTCAGAGAGTTAGATGGCGGTTGTTGAGCGGTATGTTTGCGATGCAATGGCCTGAGAAGAGGTGTTTGATCTGAAGCAATTTTGTGACGTTACCTGTGACGTAGAGGAATAGAGTGCAAAAGAAAGGACGTTATGCAAAACCTTTGTAAAACGCTGATTAGGCCTCAGCTGGAGTATGGTGTTTAATTCTGGGCACCACACTTTAGGAAGGATGTCAAGGCTTCATAGAGGGTGAAGAAGCGATTCACTGGAATGATGGCAGGGATGAGGGTCTTCAGTTATGTGGAGAGACTGGAGAAGTTGGAATGGTTCGCCTTGGAACAGAGAAGGTTCAGGGAGATTTGATAGAGGTTTTGACAGAGTAATTAAAGAGAAACTGTTCCCGCATATATTGATCATTTATTTGAGGCAGAAGTAAAGATTTTCGAAAAATGCTTCTATTTTATGGTAATGAATGTGGGAATTGAGAAACTTGATTGAAAACTGTTGCTTAGACAGGAACTTGATTTCTGCATTCTCAGGTTAAAAAGTTGATGTTTTACCTACTGAGCTATCCGTGCTCTTATGTTGGTTGAACACACAGCGACCTTCACTGGCTGATATGAAACCCACAGCAATGTGGTTGATTCTTAATTGCCCTCTGAAATGGCCGAGCAAGCCACTCAGTTGTAAAAACTCGATACGAAAAGTCATAATAAGAATAAAACCGGACGGACCACCCGGCATCGGACCACTAGGCACCGGACACGACAACGGCAAAACACCAAGCCCAGTCGACCCTGCAAGGTCCTCCTTACAAATATATGGGGACTTGTGCCAAAATTGGGATAGCTGTCCCACAGACTCGTCAAACAACAGCCTGACAAAGCCATACTCACAGAATCATATCTTTCAGCCAACGTCCCAGACTCTTCCATCACCATCCCTGGGTATGTCTTGTCCCACCGGCAGGACAGACCCGCCAGAGGTGGCGGTACAGTGATATACAGTCAGGACGGAGTGGCCCTGGGAGTCCTCAACATTGACTCTGGACCCCATGAAATCTCATGGCATCAGGTCAAACATGGGCAAGGAACCCTCCTGCTGATTACCACCTACCGTCCTCCCTCAGCTGATGAATCAGTCCTCCTCCATGTTGAACACCACTTGGAGGAAGCACTGAGGGTAGCAAAGGCACAAAATGTACTCTGGGTGGGGGACTTCAATGTCCATCACCAAGAGTGGCTCGGTAGCACCACTACTGACCGAGCTGGCCGAGTCCTGAAGGACATAGCTGCTAGACTGGGGCTGCGGCAGGTGGTGAGCGAACCAACACGAGGGAAAAACTTACTTGACCTCGTCCTCACCAATCTACCTGTCGCAAATGCATCTGTCCATGACAGTATTGGTAGGAGTGACCACCGCACAGTCCTCGTGGAGATGAAATCCCGTCTTCGCACTGAGGATACCATCCAACGTGTTGTCTGGCACTACCACCGTGCTAAATGGGATAGATTCAGAACAGATCTAGCAGCTCAAAACTGGGCATCCATGAGGCGCTGTGGGCCATCAGCAGCAGCAGAATTGTATTCCAGCACAATCGGTAACCTCATGGTCCGGCATATTCCTCACTCTACCATTACCAACAAGCTAGGGGATCAACCCTGGTTCAATGAGGAGTGTAGAAGTGCATGCCAGGAGCAGCACCAGGCGTACCGAAAAATGAGGTGCCAACCTGGTGAAGCTACAACTCAGGACTACATGCATGCTATACAGCGGAAGCAACATGCTATAGACAGAGCTAAGCGATTCCACAACCAACGGATCAGATCAAAGCTCTGCAGTCCTGCCACATCCAGTCGTGAATGGTGGTGGACAATTAAACAACTAACGGGAGGAGGAGGCTCTGCAAACATCCCCATTCTCAATGATGGCGGAGTCCAGCACCTGAGTGCAAAAGACAAGGCTGAAGCGTTTGCAACCATCTTCAGCCAGAAGTGACGAGTGGATAATCCATCTCAGCCTCCTGCCGATATCCCCACCATCACGGAAGCCAGTCTTCGGCCAATTCGATTCACTCCACGTGATATCAAGAAACGGCTGAGTGCAATGGATACAGCAAAGGCTATGGGACCCGACAACATCCCAGCTGTAGTGCTGAAGACTTGTGCTCCAGAACTAGCTGCGCCTCTAGCCAAGCTGTTCCAGTACAGCTACAATACTGGCATCCACCCGACAATGTGGAAAATTGCCCAGGTATGTCCTGTCCACAAAAAGCAGGACAAATCCAATCCGGCCAATTACCGCCCCATCAGTCTACTCTCAATCATCAGCAAAGTGATGGAAGGTGTCGTCGACAGTGCTATCAAGCGGCACTTACTCACCAATAACCTGCTCACCGAAGCTCAGTTTGGGTTCCGCCAGGACCACTCGGCTCCAGACCTCATTACAGCCTTGGTCCAAACATGGACAAAAGAGCTGAATTCCAGAGGTGAGGGGAGAGTGACTGCCCTTGTCATCAAGGCAGCATTTGACCGAGTGTGGCACCAAGGAGCCCAAGTAAAATTGATGTCAATGGGAATCAGGGGGAAAACTCTCCAGTGGCTGGAGTCATACCTAGCACAAAAGAAGATGGTAGTGGTTGTTGGTGGCCAATCATCTCAGCCCCAGGGCATTGCTGCAGGAGTTCCTCAGGGCAGTGTCCTAGGCCCAACCATCTTCAGCTGCTTCATCAATGACCTTCACTCCATCATAAGGTCAGAAATGGGGATGTTCGCTGATGACTGCACAGTGTTCAGTTCCATTCGCAACCCCTCAGATAATGAAGCAGACCGAGCCTGCACGCAGCAAGACCTGGGCAACATCCAGGCTTGGGCTGATAAGTGGCAAGTAACATTCGCGCCAGATAATTGCCAGGCAATGACCATCTCCAACAAGAGAGAGTCTAACCACCTCCCCTTGACATTCAACGGCATTACCATCGCCGAATCCCCCACCATCAACATCCTGGGGGTCACCATTGACCAGAAACTTAACTGGACCAGCCATATAAATACTGTGGCTACGACAGCAGGTCAGAGGCTGGGTATTCTGCGGCGAGTGACTCACCTCCTGACTCCCCAAAGCATTTCAACCATCTACAAGGCACAAGTCAGGAGTGTGATGGAATACTCTCCACTTGCCTGGATGAGTGCAGCTCCAACAACACTCAAGAAGCTCGACACCATCCAAGATAAAGCAGCCCGCTTGATTGGCACCCCATCCACCACCCTAAACATTCACTCCCTTCACCACCGGCGCACTGTGGCTGCAGTGTGCACCATCCACAGGATGCACTGCAGCAACTCGCAAAGGCTTCTTCGACAGCACCTCCCAAACCCGCGACCTCTACCACCTAGAAGGACAAGGGGAGCAGGCGCATGGGAACAACACCACCTGCACGTTCCCCTCCAAGTCACACACCATCCCGACTTGGAAATATATCGCCGTTCCTTCATTGTCGCTGGGTCAAAATCCTGGAACTCCCTTCCGAACAGCATTGTGGGAGAACCGTCACCACACGGACTGCAGCGGTTCAAGAAGGCGGCTCACCACCACCTTCTCAAGGGCAATTCGTGATGGGCAATAAATGCCGGCCTTGCCAGCGACGCCCACAACCCGTGAACGAATAAAAAAAAAAAAAATTACATAGAAACATAGAAAATAGAAACAGGATTAGACCATTCGGCACTTCGAGCTTGCTTCGTTCATTCAATATGATCATGGCAGACCCTCTTTCTCAATACCATAGTCCCGCTCTCTCCCCATACCCCTTGATGCCATTTGTGTCTAGAAATCTATCCAGTTCCTTCTTAAATATAATTAGTGACTTGGCCTCCACAGCCTTCTGTGGTGGAGAACTCAAAAGGTTCACCACCCTGTGAGTGAAGACATTTCTTCTCATCCCTGTCCTGAATGTCCTACCCCGTATCCTGGGACTGTGACCACTCGTTTGTGACACCCCAGCCAGGGGCAACATCCTCCCTGCATCAGGTCTGTCTAGCCCTGTCAGAATTTTATACGTTTCAATGAGATCCCCCCTCATTCTTCTAAACTCGAGTGAATACAGGCCGAGTCGACCCAATCTCTCCTCATAAAACAGTCCTGCCATCCAAGGAATCGGTCTGGTGAACCTTCGCTGCACTCCCCCTATGGCAATTATATCCTTTGTTAGGTAAGGCCAAAACTGCACACAATACCCCAGTTGTGGTCTCACCAAGGCCCTGGAAAACTGCACTAAGACATCCCTGCTCCTGTACTCAAATCCTCTTGCAATGAAGGCCAACATACCACTTGCCTTCCTAACTGTTTGCTGCACCTGCATGTTTGCTTTCAGTCACTGGTGTACAAGGACACCCAGGTCCATTTGTGCAACAATATTTCCCAATCTATCACGATTTAATGAATACTCTGCCTTTCTGTTTTTCCTTCCGAAGTGGATAACTTCACATTTATCCACATTATACTGCATCTGCCATGTATTTGTGTACTCACTCAACCTGTCTAAATCGCCCTGAAGCCTCTTTGCATCCTTCTCACAACTCACGATCCCACCTAGTTTTGCATCATTAGCAAACTTGGATATATTACATTTGGTTCCCTCATCCAAATCATTGATATGTATTGTGAATAGCTGGGGCCCAAGCACTGATCCCTGCGGTACCCCACTAGTTACTGCCTGCAACCCCGAAAAATGCATATTTATGCCTATTCCCTGTTTCCTGTCTGTTACCCAATTTTGAATCCATGCTGTATATTACCCCCAATCTCACGTGGTTTAATTTTGCACAACAACCTCTTATGTGGGACGTTATCTAAAAATCCAAATAAACCACGTCTACTGGTTCTCCCTTATCTATTCTTCCAGTTACCTCCTCAGAAAAATCCAGGTTTGTCGAACATGATTGCCCTTTCGTAAATCCACGTTTACTTTGTCTAATCCCGCTGATATTTTCGAAATGTCCTTTCATCACATCCTTTATAATAGACTTTAACATTTTCCCTACTACTGATGTTCGGTTAACCGGTCTGTAGTTCCCTGTTTTCTCCCTCCCTCCTTTTTTAAACAGTGGGGTTACATTTCCCACCCTCCAATCTGCAGGAACTGTTCCATAATCTATAGAATTTTGGAAGATGACAACTAATGCATCCACTATTTCCATGGCTACTACTTTTAGTACGCAAGGATGCAGATTTTAAGGCCCTGGGGATTTATCGGCGTTCAGTCCCATTAATTTCTGAAGCACTATTTTATTACTAATTCTAATTTCCTTTAATTCCTCCTTCTTACTAGAACCTAGGCTCGACCAGTCCATTTGGAACAGTATCTATACAGGGGTCAACCAGTGCCATAGTGTCTGTACCTAAACTGTTTTCGACCAGTCACATACTGTATCTGTACTGGGGTCAAACAGTCCCATAGCAAATGGAAATACTGGGGTCGACCAATCACATATTAACTGTACCTATACTGGGGTCCAGCAGTCCCATAGGAACTGGAACTACACCGGGGTCGAGCAGTCCAATCGGAACTGGACCTATACTGGTGTCGACCAGTCCCACAGGAACAGAAACTCTACTGCGACCGACCAGTCCGAACGGAACTGGAGCTATGTTGGGGTCAACCATTCCCAAATCAAATGGAGAAAACTGGGGTTATCCAATCTCTTAGCAACTGGCTTTGTAATGGGGTCGACCACTCGAATTGGAACTGCACCTATACTTGGATCGACCAGTCAAATAGGAACTGGAACTCAGTGGGGTCGACTCGTCCAATATGAACTGGACCTGTATTGAGAACGACCAGTCGCATCGGAAATGGACCTATACTGGGCCCTCACCCTCCCACCCACAACACGCTCTTTAACCGTGGCGTCAGATGTGACAAGTGATGATCCCCGTTGATCTGTACTGGAGCATCAACTTTTCACCATATTAATTAATGACTTGGATGAAGCAATAGAGAGTTGTATATCCAAGTTTGAAGGTGACACATAGTTAGGAAGGACAGTAAGTAGTGCAAATAGGAACAGAAAGTTACAATGGGACGTAAACACATTAAGTGAGTGGGCAAAACTTTAGCAAATGAAGTTAATTGTGGGCAGTTTGAAGCCATCCACTTTGGAACCAAGAAAGATAAATCGGAGTATTTTCTAAATGTTGAGAACGTGGGAGCATTGGAACAGGAGGAGGCCTTCCTGCCACACAAGCCTGCTCTGCCATTCAATTAGATCATTGGCTGACCTGTATCCCACATCCATCTACGCGCTTTAATTAACCGTTAATATAATTACCGAACAAAAATCTATTCATTGTAAGTTTTGAAATTTTCAATTGACCCTGAACCTTAACAGCTTTTTAGGGGACAGAGTTCCAGACTTCCGCTATCCATTATGTGTAGAAGTGCTTCCTGACATCACCCCTGAACAGTTTAGCTTAAACTGAAGGTTATGCCCCCTTGTTCTGGACTACCCAACCAGAGGAAATAGTTTTTTTCGTCCCTATCAAATTCTCTAATCATATTCAACACATCAACCAAACCTGTCCTTAATCGTCTATTTTCACGTAAATACAAGCCTAGTCTATGCAACATATCCTCATAATTGAAATCTTTTAGCCCAGATATCATTCTGATGAAGCTGTGCTGCACCCCCTCCAAGGCCAATATATCCTTTGTGAGGTGCGGAGACCAGAGCTGAACGCAGTACTACAGATACGAGAAGCTAAGTATTGTCGGGCAGCAAAGAGATTCATCGGTACCAATCTCATGAGCACTGCATGTCAAGGGTTGTATTAATGGATTTCATAGCATCATAATAGGATAACTTTCTTGCTTTCGTACTCTATGCCTCTATTTATAAAGTCAAGGATCCCATTACCTTTTTAACAGCCATCTCAGCTTGTCCTGCCACCTTTAAAAATGTGCTTATGAGCACCCAGAGGTCACCCTGTTCATGCACCCCCTTTAAAATTGTACCATTTAATTTATATTGCCTCTCCTCATTATTCCTACCATAATGTGTCACTTCATTCTTTTCTGCGTTAAATTTTATCTGCCATTTATCTGCCCATTTCACGAGTCTCTCCATGTCTTCCTGAAGTATGTTACTATCCTCCACATTGTTTACTACATTTCTGAGTTTCGTGTCACCTGCAAACTTTGAAATTGCACCCTCTAGAACCTCGCCCAGGTTATTAACACATATCAATCCGAGCAGTGGTCCTGATACTGACCGCTGGGGAACACCACGGCAACCCTTCTTCTCAATCTGACCGATCCTCCTCAATCTGACACCTTATCCTCAATCTGACCCTTCTCCACAATGTTATCCCTTCTCTTAATCTGACCCCTTCTCTCCAATCATAGTATCATCGTAAGTACAGCACATGAAGAGGCCATTAGCCCTATCGTGCCTGAATCTTTGAAAGAGCTATCCCATTCGGCCCATTCTTCTGATCGGTCCCCACAGCCCTGTAATTTTTTCCCTTCACGTTTTTATCTAATACCCTTTTGAAAGTCACTATTTAATCTGCTTCCACTACCCTTTCAGGCAGTGCACTCCCGATCATTACAACTCGCTGCATAAAAATAAATATTTCTTCATGTCGCCTCTAGCTCTTTTGCCGATTACTTTAAATTGGTGACCTTGGGTTACTGACCATTCTGCCACTGGAAACCGTTTCTCCTTATTTATTCTGTCAAAACCGTTCATGTTTTTGAACACCTCTGTCAAATCTACCCTTAACCTTCTCTGTTTTAAGGAGAACAACCGCAGCTTATCCAAACTCCACGCGGAACAGAATTCCCTCATCCCTGGTACAATTCTAGTTAATCTATTCTGCACCCTCTCTAACGCCTTGACATCCTTCCTAACGTATGATGACCAGAATTAAACTCAATACTCCAGCTGAGAACTAACCAGTGTTTAATAAAGGTTTAGCATAACTTCTTTGCTTTTGTACTCTTTGCCACGCTTAATAAAGCCCATGATTCCATATGTTTTTTAACAGCATTCTCAACTTGTCCTGCCACCTTCAAAGATGTGTATGTATACTCCCAGGTCTCTCTCTTCCTGAAACCCTTTCAAATTGTACAATTTAGTTTATATTGCCTCTTCTCATTCTTCCTCCAAAAATGAATCACTTCGCACTTCTCTGCGTTAAATTTCGTCCGCTATATGTCTGCCCATTGCACCAGTCTGTCGATGTCCTCCTGAGGTCTCTTACTATTCTCCACATTTTTAACGACATTTCGAGTATCGTGTCATGAGCAACATTAGAAATTATAACTTCCATACCCAAGGTCATGAATATATATCAAAAAGAACAGTGATCCTAATACTGACCCCAGGGGAAAATCACTGTACACTTCCCTCCAGTCTGAAAAATAACCGTTCAACTTTCGCTCTGCTTTCTGTCCCTCAGCCAATTTTGAATCCACGCCTTGTTCGAATGGGCTTTAATTTTTAACAAGTCTATTATGTGGTATTTTATCAAAATATCTTTAGACAGTCCATATACACAACAGCAACTGCAGTACTCTCAACAACCCTTTCCATCACTTCATTAAACAACTGAATCAAGTTAGTCAAACACGATTTTCGTTCTCCCCAATCTGCCTCTTTCCCCCAGTCTGACCCCTTTTCCATATGTTCACCGTTTGCTTGTGGATGGGGTGGGAGGAGGGACTGGGCTGAAGTGCTGACGCTGAAGAATTTACTAATCGGCCTTCTCCTTTTATTGTACACGCATCCTTGCAGTTAACACACCTTATCCATATTACCTGATACTTTTTCATATTAAAAGATCCCTTCCCAATAATAATATCTGTCAATTAATACATTGAAAATCTTATAGGTACATGTACTCACTGTGTACAAAACCTCAATTCCCGGTTTCAAGCTTCTTTCACACATTTGTGACGATTATTTCCCCCATTTTAAATTACTTGCCCACATTGATATCTGAGACTGCCTGTGAAAACCTATCACGTTGTAATTACACTCTGTCTCCAGCGATGGCGCTATGATTATTTATAACTTGGATGAAACAATGGAGAGTTGAATATCGAACTTTGAAGAATACACTCAGTGAAGAGGGACAGTAAGTAATGCAAATGGGAGCGGAAAGTTACAAAGAGACAGAGACAGATTAAGTGAGGGCACAAAACGATGGCAAATCGAGGTCACTGTGGGCAAGTGTGAGGTCATCCACATACGAACCAAGAAAGATAATTCGGAGCATTTTTGAAATGGTGAGAAACAAGAGTTGAAGAGGAGCACAGAGATGTGGGAGTCTAAGTTCACAATTATTAAAACTAATTGATCGGTACAAACAGCAATCAAAATGGCTCTTGGAATGTTGCACGTTATCTCAAGGGAGTTGGAATACAAAGGGGCGGAGGTTGTGCTTCAGTTATATGGAGCCTTGGTCAAAAAAATCGGGAGTACTGCGTTCCGTTCTGGGCACCGAATCTCAGGAAGTATTTACTGGCATCGCAGATTCAACAGAATGATACTTGGATTTACCAGGTTAAATTATGTTGAAAGGTTGTATAATCATGGCGTGTATTCCCTTGAGTGTAAAATATTGAGTGCTGATCTGATCGGTGTGTTTAAAATCTTGAAATGATTTTATAGGGCAGGTCGGGAAAGAATGTTTCCTCTGGTGGGTGAATCAAGAACAAGGGGCAATGATATTCAAATTACATCTCGGCCGTTCAGTATCGATCTCAGGAAGCACATTTTCACACACAGGGTCGTCGAAATCTGGAACTCAATCCCCCAAGAGACTTTGGATGCTGGGGGACAATTGGAGCTTTCAAGAATGAGAAAAATAAATCAGGCGTCCTTGCAAAGTTTCGAAACGTATTGGTCCATTTTTTGGAGGCAGAAGGAAAGATCATTGAGAAATGTTCCCATTTATGGTGCTGAATGGAGAGTGGGAATTGAGTATCTTGATTTAAAAGTAACGCCTGAACAGCGAGTTAAACCCTCGGCTCTTCAGGTTAAATGTTCGATGTCTTACCAACAGAGCCATCCGTTTACCAAATGAACTATCCGGGCTCTTAAATTGGTTGCTCACAAAGCTCCCTTCACTGGCTGAATTGGAACATTCCCCTGTTCACAAGGAGGAGAACTGACCACATGAGGAAACCCAGCTGCTTGTAAGAGCTTCAGTTGGATTGCTGCATTGTGTTTGCTGAAAGGTGCATGTTAATCTCTATGCAACGAACTTGACTGTTACCCGCACTGTTACCGTTAGAAGATGTTATCTTAGATACTTCATGCAGTTCTCTGCCCAGCATTTCATAGAATCATAGAATCATAGAAGTTACAACATGGAAACAGGCCCTTCGGCCCAACATGTCCATGTCGCCCAGTTGATACCACTAAGCTTGTCCCAATTGCCTGCACTTGGCCCATATCCCTCGATACCCATCTTACCCATGTAACTGTCCAAATGCTTTTTAAAAGACAAAATTGTACCCGCCTCTACTACTGCCTCTGGCAGCTCGTTCCAGACACTCACCACCCTTTGAGTGAAAAAATTGCCCCTCTGGATCCTTTTGTATCTCTCCCCTCTCACCTTAAATCTGTGCCCCCTCGTTATAGACTCCCCTACCTTTGGGAAAAGATTTTGACTATCGACCTTATCTATGCCCCTCATTATTTTATAGACTTCTATAAGATCACCCCTTAACCTCATACTCTCCAGGGAATAAAGTCCCAGTCTGTCTAACCTCTCCCTGTAAGTCAAACCATCAAGTCCCGGTAGCATCCTAGTAAATCTTTTCTGCACTCTTTCTAGTTTAATAATATCCTTTCTATAATAGGGTGACCAGAACTGTACAGAGTATTCCAAGTATGGCCTAACTAATGTCTTGCACAACTTCAACAAGACATCGTAAGTCCTGTATTCAATATTCTGACCAATGAAACCAAGCATGCTGAATGCCTTCTTCACCACCCGATCCACCTGTGACTCCACTTTCAAGGAGCTATGAATCTGTACTCCTAGATCTCTTTGTTCTATAACTCTCCCCAACGCCCTACCATTAACGGAGTAGGTCCTGGCCCGATTCGATCTACCAAAATGCATCACCTCACATTTATCTAAATTAAACTCCATCTGCCATTCATCGGCCCACTGGCCCAATTTATCAAGATCCCGTTGCAATCCTAGATAACCTTCTTCACTGTCCACAAAGCCACCAATCTTGGTGTCATCTGCAAACTTACTAACCATGCTTCCTAAATTCTCATCCAAATCATTAATATAAATAACAAATAACAGCGGACCCAGCACCGATCCCTGAGGCACACCGCTGGACACAGGCATCCAGTTTGAAAAACAACCCTCGACAACCACCCTCTGTCTTCTGTCGTCAAGCCAATTTTGTATCCAATTGGCTACCTCACCTTGGATCCCATGAGATTTAACCTTATGTAACAACCTACCATGCGGTACCTTGTCAAATGCTTTGCTGAAGTCCATGTAGACCACGTCTACTGCGCAGCCCTCATCTATCTTCTTGGTTACCCCTTCAAAAAACTCAATCAAATTCGTGAGACATGATTTTCCTCTCACAAAACCATGCTGACTGTTCCTAATTAGTCCCTGCCTCTCCAAATGCCTGTAGATTCTGTCCCTCAGAATACCCTCTAACAACTTACCCACTACAGATGTCAGGCTCACTGGTCTGTAGTTCCCAGGCTTTTCCCTGCCGCCCTTCTTAAACAAAGGCACAACATTTGCTACCCTCCAATCTTCAGGCACCTCACCTGTAGCGGTGGATGATTCAAATATCTCTGCTAGGGGACCCGCAATTTCCTCCCTAACCTCCCATAACGTCCTGGGATACATTTCATCAGGTCCCGGAGATTTATCTACCTTGATGCGCGTTAAGACTTCCAGCACCTCCCTCTCTGTAATATGTACACTCCTCAAGACATCACTATTTATTTCCCCAAGTTCCCTAACATCCATGCCTTTCTCAACCGTAAATACCGATGTGAAATATTCATTCAGGATCTCACCCATCTCTTGTGGTTCCGCACATAGATGACCTTGTTCATCCTTAAGAGGCCCTACTCTCTCCCTAGTTACCCTTTTGCCCTTTATGTATTTGTAGAAGCTCTTTGGATTCACCTTTGCCTGATCTGCCAAAGCAATCTCATATCCCCTTTTTGCCCTCCTGATTTCTCTCTTAACTCTACTCCGGCAATCTCAATACTCTTCAAGGGATCCACTTGATCCCAGCTGCCTATGCATGTCATATGCCTCCTTCTTCTTTTTGACTAGTGCCTCAATCTCCCGAGTCATCCAAGGTTCCCTACTTCTACCAGCCTTGCCCTTCACTTTATAAGGAATGTGCTTACCCTGAACCCTGGTTAACACACTTTTGAAAGCCTCCCACTTACCAGACGTCCCTTTGCCTGCCAACACACGCTCCCTTGTGTCAGACCCTCCTGAGCGAAGTCGGGGAGGTCGACTGGAACTTGTAAACTGGCTGGATTGGATCATTTGGCAGGTTCACCTTTTAACGTGACAGTCGGAGGCGGGTTTTAAGTGCGATGGAGTGAAACGGTCTTTGGCGAAACTCGGCAAAGGAAGTAATTCTCTTTCGTCCAATCAGCAGGTTGCACCCCGCTCGCTCACTGTCACGGTTTCTCACAGAATGCTACCGAATATTTAATTTGTTTTATCTGCGCCCGGTTCAGGAACAACAGTGTAGTAAGTGCATTTAGGAACACTGGGAACAAGAGGAGGACATTCAGCCCCTCGAGCCTGTTACACAGCAACAGGAGGAGGCGATTCCTCCCGTCGATCCTGCTCCGCCATTCAATCAGATTATGGTGGATCTTCAACCTCCACTCCAATTTCCCGCCCGATCCACATGTCCCTTGATTCCCCTGGAGTCCAAAAATCTATCGACCTCAGCCTTGAATATACTCAATGACTCAGCATCCACAGCCCTCTGGGGTAGAGAATTCCAAATATTCACCCTCATGGTGTGGAATGAGCAAAGCACTGTACAGTTTCACTCCAGATCAGTCTCCTACTATTGCACAGGGCTAATCAAATCTTCCCCCACCCCCTTCAGTTTGACTTACACAAGATACTATTGGACCAGGAAATCCCATTGACTCAGTTGGCCTCCTTGTTCTGCCATTCCGACTCTGCCTACGCCTAATTATAACATCCAACGGGTCCGTAACTAAGGCTAATGTCCTGATTACCACCCCCCACCCATAACCAACCTTCCTGATATTCCCATTCAAGTTGTCAATATCCCCTCTGTGCAAAGAAGACTTTCTGGGTGTTGTTTTGAATGTTGCCGTCAGAAGAATTCCTCAGTGCTTATTGATGTCGGTGGAATAATGAGATGTTGAAATGTAACAGGGAGTTACCCCGGGATTCCCCTCACAGAATATTTCGAGGTTTCACAGCCCACGCTCTGTAATCGATAGCCGAGTCCCTGCCACATCCTGTTCAAGGAACCAGACACGGATCTTCGTTGGCATTTGTAAATTGGGACACCGCAGGCTGCCCACCCAATGCAGGGGAGAGTCGCCTCAACCATGGCTCAACCTCAATCAACATTATCGAATATTTAAAGGTGAGATTCAAAACGTCAAATGAAACTGATCTCTCTCCAGTGATTCACGGGATGGAACTGATCCCTCTCCAGTGATTCACGGGATGGAACTGATCCCTCTCCAGTGATTCACGGGATGGAACTGATCCCTCTCCAGTAATTCACGGGATGGAACTGATCACCCTCCATCGATTCACGGGATGGAACCGATCCCTCTCCAGTGATCAACGGAACAAAACTGTTCCCTCTCCACCGATTCACGGGGTGGAACTGATCCCTCTCCAGTGATTCACGGGATAGAACTGATCCCTCTCCAGTGATTCACGGGTTGGAACTGATCCCTCTCCAGTGATTCACGGGATGGAACTGATCCCTCTCCAGTGATTCACGGGATGGAACTGATCCCTCTCCAGTGATTCACGGGATGGAACTGATCCCTCTCCAGTAATTCACGGAATGGAACTGATCACCCTCCATCGATTCACGGGATGGAACTGATCCCTCTCCAGTAATTCACGGGATGGAACTGATCACCCTCCACCGATTCACGGGGTGGAACTGATCCCTCTCCAGTGATTCACGGGATGGAACTGATCCCTCTCCAGAGATTCACGGGATGGAACTGAATCCTCTCCAGTGATTCACAGGATAGAATTGATTCCTTTTCAATGATTCACGGAATGGAACTGATCCCTCTCCAGTGATTCACGGGATGGACCTGATCCCTCTCCAGAGATTCACGGGATGGAACTGATCCCTCTCCAGTGATTCACGGGATGGACCTGATCCCTCTCCAGAGATTCATGGGATAGAACTGATCCCTCTCCAGTGATTCACGGGTTGGAACTGATCCCTCTCCAGTGATTCACGGGTTGGAACTGATCCCTCTCCAGAGATTCACGGGATGGAACTGATCCCTCTCCAGTGATTCACGGCATGGACCTGATCCCTCTCCAGAGATTCATGGGATAGAACTGATCCCTCTCCAGTGATTCACGGGATGGAACTGATCCCTCTCCAGTGATTCACGGGATGGAATTAACCCCTCTGCAGTGATTCATGGGATGGAACTGATCCACCTCCATTGATTCACGGAATGGAATTGATCCTTCTCCACTGATTAACGGAATGGTACTGATCCCTCTCCAGTGATTCACGGGATTGAACTGATCCCTCGCCACCGATTCATGGGATGGACCTGATCCCTCTCCAGTGATTCAACGGATGGATCTGCTCCCTCTCTAGTAAATCACGGGATGGAACTGTTTCCTCCTCAGTGATTCACGGGATGGAACTAATCCCTCTCCAGTGATTTTCGGGATGGAACTGATCCCTCGCCACCGATTCACGTGATGGAACTGATCCGTCTCAAGTGATTCTCCAGATGGAACTGCTCCCTCTGCAATGATTCACGGGGATGGACCTGATCCCTCTCCAGTAATTCACGGTATGGAACTGGTCCTTCACCAATGATTCATGGGATGGACCTGACCCCTCTGAAATAATTGACGGGATAGAACTGATCCCTCTCGAGTAATTCACGGGATGGACCTGAGCCCTCTGAAATGATTGACGGGATAGAACTGATCCCTCTCAAGTGATTCACGGGATGAAACTGATCCCTCTTCAGTGATTCACGGGATGGAAGTGTTCCCTCTGCAGTGATTCACGGGATGCAACTGATCGCTCTCCAGTGGTTCACGGGATGGAATTGATCCATCTTCAGTGATTCACGGGATGGAACTTATCCTTTTCCAGCGATTCACGGGATGGAACTAATCCCTCTCCAGTGATTCACTGGATGGAACTGACCCATCTCCATTTATTCACGGGATTGAACTAATCCCTCTCCAGTGATTCACGGGATGGAATTGATCCCTCTCCAGTGATTCACTGGATGTAACGAATCCCTCTTCAGTGATTCACGGTGTGGAACTGATCCCTCTCCAGTAATTCACGGGGATGGAACTGACCCATCTCCATTTATTCATGGGGTGGAACTGATCCCTCTCCAGTCATTCATGGGATGGAATTGATCGCTGTCCAGTGATTCACGGGGATGGAACTAATCCCTCTTCAGTGATTCACCGGATGGAATTTATCCCTCTCCAGTGATTCACGGGATGGAACTAATAACTCTCCAGTGATTCA
The DNA here is from genome assembly GCF_035084215.1 of Heptranchias perlo. Classification (NCBI taxonomy): domain Eukaryota; kingdom Metazoa; phylum Chordata; class Chondrichthyes; order Hexanchiformes; family Hexanchidae; genus Heptranchias; species Heptranchias perlo. The sequence continues at coordinate 1,820,806 of NW_027139548.1, forward strand.
CTGGATGGAATTGATCCCTCTCCAGTGAAGCACGGGATGTAACTGATCCCTCTCCAGTTATTGTCGAGATGGAACTGATCCCTCTCCAGTGATTCACGGGGATGGAACTGACCCATCTCCATTTATTCATGGGATTGAACTGATCCCTCTCAAATGATTTACGGGGATGGAACTGATCCCTCTCCACCGATTCACGCGAACATGCCAACTGAATCTCATTTAGAAATCAGCAACAATGGAAGCAGGAGTGTCTCACTCAACAACGCCACCGATGAAAGAAAGAAACAAACAGAGACAAAAAGGAAATAAAGAAAAGAAAGGGTGAAACTAGTGGAGTGAAGATGCCGGTGATGGACTGTGTTGTACAAGTGTAAGGAATCTTACAACACCAGGTTATAGTCCAACTGTTTTATTTGAAAATTACAAGCTTTCGGATGCTTTCTCCTTCGTCAGGTGAGTGTGGGAATCGGGTTCCATGGAAGGTTGCCGCATTTATAGTCAGAGAACAATACCTGGTGATTACAGATATTCTTTCCAACTGCCCGTTGTCAAGCCAATCAAAGTGTTCAGACAGAGAGATGTTACCTACAGGACCACCGAATAAACAAACGGCCAGAACAAAAGACAGACAGAGAGAGAGAGAGAAACATCCGAAAGGAAGAGAAAGACAGAGAATGACCCGTTGTATTAAAAACAGATAACTTTTTTTCGCTGGTGATGTTACGTGTAGCGTGACATGAACCCAAGATCCCGGTTGAGGCCGTCCTCATGGGTGCAGAACTTGGCTATCAATTTCTGCTCGACGATTTTGCGTTATCGTGTGTCTCGAAGGCCGCCATGGAGAATGCTTACCCGAAGATCGGTGGCTGAATGTCCTTGACTGCTGAATTGTTCCCCGACTGGGAGGGAACCCTCCTGTCTGGCGATTGTTGCGCGGTGTCCGTTCATCCATTGTAGCAGTCTCTGCATGGTCTCGCCAATGTACCATGCTCCGGGGCATCCTTTCCTGCAAAGTATGAGGTAGACAACGTTGGCCGAGTCACAGGAGTATGAACCATGTACCTGGTGGGTGGTGTCCTCTCGTGTGATGGTGGTATCTGTGTCGATGATCTGGCATGTCTTGCAGAGGTTGCCGTGGCAGGGTTGTGTGCTGTCGTGGACGCTGTTCTCCTGAAAACTGGGTAATTTGCTGCGAACGATGGTCTGTTTGAGGTCGGGTGGCTGTTTGAAGGCGAGTAGTGGAGGTGTGGGGATGGCCATAGCGAGGTGTTCGTCGTCATCGATGACATGTTGAAGGCTACTGAGAACATGACGTCGTTTCTCCGCTCCGGGGAAGTACTGGACGACTCTGTTGGTTGCGTCCCGTGTTAGTCTTCTGAGGAGGTCTGTGCGATTTTTCGCTGTGGCCCGTCGGAACTGTCGATCGATGAGTCGAGCGTCATATCCCGTTCATACGAGGGTGTCTTTCAGCGTCTGTAGGTGTCCATCACGTTCCTCCTCGCCTGAGCAGATCCTGTGTATTCGCAGGGCCTGTCCATAGGGGATGGCCTCTTTGACGTGGTTAGGGTGGGAGCTGGAAAAGTGGAGCATCGTGAGGTTGTCCGTGGGCTTGCGGTAGAGTGAAATGCTGAGGTGCCCGTCTTTGATGGAGATTCGTGTGTCCAAGAAAGAAACCGATTCTGAGGAGTAGTCCATGGTGAGTTTAATGGTGGGATGGAACTTGTTGATGTTATCGTGCACGCTCTTCAGTGATTCTTCGCCATTGCTCCATAGGAAGAAAATGTCGTCGATGTATCTGGTGTATAGCGTTGGTTGGAGGTCCTGTGCAGTGAAGAAGTCCTGCTCGAACTTGTGCATGAAAATGTTGGCGTATTGGGGTGCGAATTTGGTCCGCATGGCTGTTCCGTGTGTTTGGTTAAAGAACTGGTTGTCGAAGGTGAAGACATTATGATCCAGGATGAAGCGAATGAGTTGTCGGATGGCGTCTGGAGATTGGCTGTTGTTGGTGTTGAGTATTGATGCTGTTGCAGCGATGCAGTCATCGTGGGGGATACTGGTGTAGAGTGCCGAGACGTCGATCGTGGTGAGAAGTGTTCCTGGTTCAACTGGTCCGTGGGTGCTGAGTTTTTGTGGGAAGTCTGTAGTGTCGCGACAGAAGCTGGGGGTTCCCTGTACCATGGCTTCAGGATGCCCTCGACGTATCCAGAGAGGTTCACACACAGGGTTACGTTGCCTGATACGATAGGACGTCCGGGTGTGTTGGCTTTGTGTATCTTATGGAGGCAGTATCAATCTCCCACGTGGGGATGCTTTGAAGGTCTGGATCGAAGGTCTTGATCAGTTTGTTGAGCTGGTGGGTGTGCTCCTTGATCGGATCTGCGGGTAACCATAGAATCGTGGAATCATAGAATTCTGCAGCACAGAAGGAATCCATTCGGCCCATCGTGCCTATGCGGGCTCTTTGTAAGAGCTATCCAATTAGTAACCTGCTCTTTTCCTTTCAATTATTTATCCAATTCATTTTCAAAGTTATTATTGAATCTGCTCCCACCGCCCTTTCAAACAGCGCATTTCAGATCATGATAACTCGATGCGTAATTTATCCCTTCATGTCGACTCTAGTTCTTAGACCAATTACTTGCATGTCTACAGCGCCTTTCACCACCTCAGGACGTCCCAAAGCACTTTACAGCCAATTGCGTAGTTATTGAAGTGTAGTCACTGTTGTAATGTAGGAAACGCCTGAATCAATTTTTGCACAGCAAGATCCCACAAGCAGCAATGTGCAAAATGGCCTGATCATCTGCTTTAGTGATGTTCGTTTCGGGATAAATATTGACCAACATAACGGGAGAACTCTTCTGCTCTTCGAAATATTGTCATGGGACCTTTTGTGTCCACGTGAGAGGGCAGATTAACATCTCGTCCAAAAGACGGCACCTCCGACCATGCAGCATTCAATCAGTAGTGCACTGAAGTTTCAGCTTAGGTTATGTGGAAAAGAACCACAGGTGAGATGAGGAGCTTTTTTTTTACACAGCGAGTTGTTATGATCTGGGATTCACTGCCTGAAAGGGCTGTGGAAGCAGCTTCATTGGTAACTTTAAAAAAGGAATAGGAAAAATACTTGAAAGGGCAAAAAATGCAGGGTTTGGGCAAAGGGTCGGTGAGTGGGAGCAAGCTGGCCCGAATGACATCCTTCTGTGCTGTATCATTCTACGTTTATATGATAAAGGTGTAACAGAGTACCGCGATACAGAGGGACAACAACATCGGGCGATCGGTAAAGATGTGACTGAGTACAGTGATAGAGAGAGAGAGATACCAAAAAAAATACACAGAATTTACCAGACCATTCGACTCAACTGGTCGATACTGTTATTGAGATTCCACTCGAGCCTCCTCCCAACTGACTTAATCTCACCCTAACGATATAGCCCTCTATTCCTTTCTCCCTCATATAGTTATCTAGCTTCCCTAAAATGCATCTCTGTCATTCGCCTCAACTACTCCATGTGGTAGCAAGTTCCACATTCTCATCACTCTCTGGGTAAAGAAATTTCTCCTAAGTTCCTTATTGGATCTATTAGTGATTTTATTTATGGCGTCAAGTTTTGGATTCGCCAACAACTGGAAACATCTTCTCTACATCTACACTATCATATCCCTTCTCCAGAGAGCGATCGATAAATGTGTGACAAAGTACAGTGTGTGATACAGAGAGACACCAACGGTGGGAGATAGAAGAAAGTGTGACTGAGTACAGTGAGACAAAGAGACGCCATCAGGATGAGATAGATAAACATGTGACTGAGTACAGTTGATACAGGCAGACACAAACAAAGGAAGATCGATGATGGTGAGACTGGGAAAAGTGAGTGATACAGAGAGACACCAACAGAGGGAGATAGATGAAGGTGAGACTGAGTACAGTGATACACAGAGACACCAAGAGAGGGAGATGGATAAAGATGGGACTAAGTACAGTGGGTGATACAGAGAGACACCAACAGTGGGAGATAGATGAAAGTCTGACTGTGTACTATGATACCAAATGACAACAGCAGAGGGATATGGATAAAGATAATTCTGAGAACAGTAATTGAGAGATACACCAACAGAGGGAGATTGATAAAGGTGAGGATGAGTGCAATGCGAAATACACAGAGACCAATAGCGGGAGATAGATAAGGTGTGACTGACTATTCTGAACAATACAGAATCTGTATTTACAGTCGAGGAAGAGGATAGCATGCCGGACACCACTAGGGAAAGGATTTTCAATGAGGGACCGGGACTCACCATACTTAACGTATTCAAATCAACAGTAGTGTCGAAAATAATGGCACTGACGAGTGAAAATCCACAGGACCAGATGAATTCCATCCCAGGGTTGTAAAGTCCACAGGTGAGAACATTGCAGATTCCCTAACTATAATCTTCCAAACTTCTGTCAAATCAGGAACCGTTCCTTTAATGTGGAAATTTGTCTTTCCTCGTTTTTCCTACAGAAATGTATCACTTCGCGTTATTCTGCGTTAACTTTCCACCGCCACGAGTCCGCGCATGCCACCAGCTTCTCTGTATCCTCTTGAAGTTTATCATTCTCCTCACTGTTTGCTGCCCTTCCAAGTTTTGAGTCATCTGCAAATATTGTAATTGTGACCTGTACACCCAAGTCCAAGTCATTAGTAAATATCAAGAAAAGCAGTGGTTCCAGCGCTAAAACATAGAAAATAGGAGCAGGAGTACGCCATTCGGCCATTCGAGGCTGCTCCGCTATTCAGGATGATCATGGCTGATCCTTTATCTCAATACCATATTTCCGTTCTCTCCACATACACCTTCATGCCTTTTGTGTCTAGAAATCTATCTCGATCCATCTTAAATATATTCAGTGACTTGGCCTCCGCAGCCTTCTGTGGTAGAGAATTCACAGGTTCAACACCCTCTCAGAGAATAAATTTCTCCTCATTTCATTCCTAAATATCCTACCCGTATCAGGAGACTGTGACCTCTCGTTCTGGACAACCCAGCCAGTGGAAACATCCTCCCTGCATCCAGTCCGTCTAGCCCAGTCAGGATGTTTTTATGTTTCAATGAGATCCCCTCTCGTTCTTCTAAACTCGAGTGAATACAGGCCGAGTCGACCCAATCTCTCTTCATACGACAGTCCTGCCATCCCAGGAATCAGTCTGGTGAATCATCGCTGCACTCATTCTATGGCAAGTATATCCTTTCTCCATGTGTGGTCTCACCGTGGCCCTATATAATTTCAGTAGGACATCCTTGTTCCTGTACTCAAATCATCTAGCTGTGAAGGCCAACATACTATTTGCCTTCCTAACTGCTTGCTGCACCTGCATGTTTGCTTTCAGTGACTGATGTACAAGGACTTCCAGGTCCTTGTGTACATCAACATTCCCCCAATCTATCACAATTTAAATAACACTCTGTCTTTTTGGTTTCCTTCTGAAGTGGATAACTTCACATTTATCCACATTATACTACATCTGACATGTATTGCTCACTCACTCAACTTGTCTAAATCGCTTTGAAGCTTCTTTGCATCCTCCTCACAACTCACTATCCCACTTAGTTTTTTGTCGTCGGCAAACTTGGAAATATTGCATTAGCTTCCCTCATCCAAATCATTGATATACATTGTGAACAGTTGGGGCCCAAGCACTGATGCCTGCGGTACTCCACTAGTCACTGCCTGCCAACCCGAAAAAGACCCATTTATTCCTACCCTATGTTTCCTGTCTCTTAATCAATTTTCAATCCATGCCATTATATTATCCCCAATCCCATGTGCTTTAAAATTGCACACTAACCTCTCATGTGGGATTTTATCAAAGGCCTTCTGAAAATCCAAATAAACCACTTTCGCTGGTTGTCCCTTATCTATTCTACCAGTTACATGCTCAAAAAACTCGAGTAATTTTGTCAAACATGACTTCACTTTCATAAATCTATGCTGACTTTGTCCAATCCCGCTGATATTTCCCAAGTCTCCTTTTGTCACATCCTTCATAACAGACTCTAACATTTTCCCTCCTATTGATGTTAGGCTACCGATCTGTAGTTCCCTGTTTTCTCTCGCCCTCTTTTTTTTAAGTAGTTGGCTTACACTACTGGTGACCCCTAGGGAACACCACTGTACACCTCCCTCCAGTCCGAAAAGCAACCGTTCACCACTATTCTCTGTTTCCTATCCCTCAGCCAATTACGTATCCATGTTGCTGCTGCCCCCTTTATTCCATGGGCCGCAATCTTGATGATAAGCCGACCGTGCGGCACTTTATGAAACGCGTTTTGAAAGTCCATATACACCACATCAACTGCATTGTCCTCATCTACTCTCTCTGTCACCTCATTAAAAAAAACTCTATCAGGGAGTTCAATGTTGGGAAGTGTACATACATTGACCTTGGATCCAAGAAAGATAGATCAGAGTATTTTCTAAGTGACGAGAAGTTAGGAACTGTGGAGGAGCGGAGGGATTGAGGGGATAAAGTACAGAAATCACTAAAAACGAGTGGACATGTCCAAAAAGTAATTCAAAAGGCTAATGGAATGTTAACCTTTATCTGAAGCGGGCTGGAATATAAAAGGATGGAAGTTATGTTCCAGCTGTACAGGGTTCTGGTTGGACCCCCATCTGGAGTAACTGTGTTCAATTCTGGGCACCGCAACTCAGGAAGGACATATTGGCCTTGAAGGGGGTGCAGAGCAGATTCATCAGAATGATACCGGGGCTAAAAGATTTAAATTACGAGGAGAGTTTGCACAGACGAAGGTTTGTATTCTTTCGAGTATAGAAGATTAAGGGCTGATCTAATCGAGGTGTTTAAGATGATTAACGGATTCGATAGGGTAGATAGAGAGAAACTATTTCCTCTGGTGGGGAATCCAGAACAAGGAGTATATCCTTACATTTAGAGCGAGGCCATTCAGAGCTGATGTCCAGAAGCACTTCTTCACACAAAGGGTAGTGGAAATCTGGAACTCTCTCCCCGAAACTGCTATTGAGGCTGGGGGTCAATTGAAAATTTCAAAACTGACTTTGATATATTTTTGTTAAGCCTGGACATTAAACGTTACGGTAACAAGGCTGGTAAATAGAGTCAAGATGAAGATCAGCTTCGATCTATTTGGATGGCGGCACAGGGTTGAATGGTTGAATGGCCTCCTCCTGTTCCTATATTCCTAGAATAAGAAGAGGCGGTGAGATTAAGATGATGGTGTCACAATGAGGATCAGGGGTCAGATTGTGGAGAAGGGAACTAAATTGGACAGCTCTTTCAAAGAGCCGGCACAGGCACGACGGGCCAAATGTTCTCCTTCTGTGCAGTAAGATTCTAAGATTCTATGATCCCATGCATCAAAAGGGTCAGGTTGAGAAGAACGAGTTCAGATTAAGAGAAGTGGTGAAATTGAGGTGAATGGGTGAGATGGAGGAGAACGGGTCAGAATGAGGTTGGCGGAGACTTGGGCAGATTGACGACGGTTGGAATGCGGCATGTTTGACAGGAACATAGGAACAGGAGTAGGCCATTTCTCCCCTCGAAACTGTTTCGTCATTCAATGAGATCATGGCTCATCTGGATTGAGAAGGGGTGTTGATCTGTCGCAATTTTCTGACAGGGCGTGTGTTCACAGGGCAGCTGGAAGTGTATCGTGAAGGGAATGCAATTCCCTTCCATCGATAGGTTCGCTGTCCCGCTAGCGTTCCAGAGCCCCGATTATTCAGTCCGTAGTGTGTTAGATTTTGAATCTGACGGTCCAGGGTTCATGTCCTTCTTCAGGCGCTGCTTTTCTCAATGAAAACACCAATCACTTTCCACCTTAAAGTACCACTATTAGAAAATCACTTCTATCTAAAAAAAATCTCAGGTTTTGTGGCAAATGTTTAAAATATATTGATACATAATTTTCAGACCGCAGGCAAGATCAACGTAAATTGTTTGTGTTTCATGGGGCTGCAAAAACTCGCACAAATTGAGAACCTTGATTTGAAAGCAGGTCTCGGACAAGCATTTAAATTCTGGAGCCTCAGATAAAAAGTATGAAGCTTTTCCGACTGAGCTCTCGTTCAGTTTCGGACAGCGACCTTCCCTGGTTAACAAGGAACATTACCTCTTTCCCATTCTTCATTTCCTTCTGCAGTCATTCCGCCTGTGCAGTTCATTTCTCTCCCACTCCCCACACTCCCTGCCTGCCTCGGGCCTCACTTCAAAAATACCCTTCCTCCCACCAACTTCAAGCTATTGAACATCGGCACAATCCAAAACACAGCGGACAATAAAGGCTCAAGATTCCATTTAGAAACAATTCAATCTGCTTCTGTAAAGTGTGGTCTCGGGGAAGCAGTTGGAAAGGCAAATGGTATTTTGGCCTTCGTTGCAAGAGGATTTGAGTAGAGGAGTTATGTTCGAGTGGGCTCAACATCAGTAATGTTAGAGTACGATCACCACCAGTAATATTAGATTCGGATCACCACCAGTAATTTTAGAGTAGGATCAACACCAGTAATGTTTGAGTAGGGTCAACATCATTAATGTTCGAGTAGGGTCACCATCAATAATGTTATAGTAGACTCACCACCAGTAATGTTAGAGTGGGATCACCACCAGTAATATTAGAACAGGATCACCGCCAGTAATGGTAGAGTAGGGTCTCCAACAGTAATATTACAATGGGACAACAACAACAATGTTACAATTGGGTCACCACAATTAATATTAGAATACGGTCACCAAAACTAATGTTATAGAAGGATCGCTACCAGTCATATTAGAGCAGGATAACGAGAAGTAATTTTAGAGTAGAGTCACCATCAGTACCGTTACAATAGGATAACCAAAAGTAATGTTAGGGTAGGATCACCACAAGTATATGTAAGAGTTGGATCACCACCAGTAATGTTAGATTAGGATCACCACCAGTAATGTTAGATTAGGATCACCACCAGTAATGTTAGATTAAGATCACCACCAGTAATGTTGGAGTAGGGTCACCACCGGAAATTCTGAAGAATGATCACCACTAGTAATGTCGATCAGGATTAACATCAGTAATGATATAGTTGGGTGACCACCAGTAAGGAATCAGTATGATCATCACCCGTAATTTTAGAGTAGGATTTTCACAAGTAATCTTATGATTGAGTCACAACCAGTGATGTTAATGTAGGGTTACCACCAGTAATGTTAGAGTAGGTCCACCACTCGTACTGTTAGAGTTGGGTCGACAGCAGGAACATATAGTGGGGTCACCACCAGTAATGTTGGAGCAGCGTCACAATTGTTAAAGTTAGAGTCGGGTCACCATCAATAGTGATAGAGTCGGGTCACTACAAGTAATGTTAGAGTCGAGTCACCAACAGAATTTAGAGTTGCGTCACCACCAGTAATGTTAGAGTGTGTTCAACAGAAGTAACGTTACATTAGCGAAATCAACAAAAATATCTGACCAGTAATGTGAGATTAGGGTCATCACCAGTACTTTTTGAGTAGTGTCACCACCTGAAATGTTGGAGTGGCATCACCACCAGTAATGTTAGAGTAGGATTACCAACAGTGCTGTTATAATAGTTTCACCACAATTTAATGTTAGAGAAGGGTCACCAGCAGTAATGTTATAGTCGGATCAGCACCAGAAATGATAGACTGGGGTCACCAACATTAATTTTAGAGAAGCGTCACCTCCAATAATATTAGGGTAGGGTCACCACCCGCAATGTTAGAGTGGGGACACCATCAATAATGTTACTGTGTGGTCACAACCAGTGATGTTAGAGTGGGGTCAGCGCCAGTAATGTTAGGGAAGTGTCTTCACCGTTATTGTTAGTGTAGTGTCAACACCAGTAATGCTTTAATAACGTCACCAGCATTAATGTTACAGCAGGGTCACCACCAGTGATGTTACAGTTGTGTCACCACCAGTAACGTTACAGTGGGGTCAACATCAGTAATGCTGCAGCATGGTCAACAAAAATAATGTTACAGCACCGTTAATGTTCGGGGAGAATCACCTCCAGTAATGCTAGAGTTGCGACACCACCAGTAATGTTAGCATCGGATCCCATCGGTAATTTTAGTGTCGAGTCACTATCAGTAATGTTTCACTAGGATCACCGAGGGTAATGTTAGTGTAGCATCACCGCCAGTAATGTTAGAGTAGGATCACCACCAGCAATGTTAGGTTAGAGTCGCCATCGATAATGTTAAAGTAGCTTCAACACCAGTAACATTCAAGTAGGATGATCAGCAGAAATGTTAGGGAACGTTCATCGTCAGGAATGTTAGAGTAGGGACATCACTGGAAATGTTAGAGTAGGGTCACCTCCAGTAATGTTAAAGTGGAGTCACCACCATTCATATTAGAGTGAGATCACAATCAGTAATGGTAGAGTAGGGTCTCCAACAGTAATATTACAATGTGACACCAACAGAAATGATACAATTGGGTCACCACAATTAATGTTAGAATATGGTCACCAAAAGTAATGTTAGAGTAGGATCAAAACCAGTAATGTTAGAGTCGGATGACCAGAATTTATTTTATAGTAGGTTCACCTCCAGTAATGTTAGAGTGGGGTCACCACCGGTAATATTAGATTTGGATCACCACCAATAATGTTAGAATTGGGTCACCACCAGTAATATTAGAGTAGGATCAACTCCAGTAATGTTAGAGTAGGATCACTAGCAGTCATGTTAGAGTAGGTTCAACACCCGTAATGTTAGATTAGGGTCAACACGGATAATGTTGGAGTCGGATCATCACCAGTAATGTGAGAGTAGGTTCCCACCCAGTCACTTACTCTCACGAGGCACTGTTTTAGTTATCAGTGCTGAAACTTGGGTTTGCCCGAGACCAGACACTCTCACTCTGAGATCTTTATGTACTTTGTTCCTGCAATCCTATTCATATCTTGAAATCAGTCGCACAGCTCATTCATACAGATGGATTTATGGTTCATTCCATACTCGTGTTAGCTCGGCCTCAGTGATGACAAAATCGCTTCTGAACAAGTTGGTTCTGTAAGACGGGCGGCCGAAACACGATCGCTTGTTTTGAGCCACAGTCCAAAATGAATTTCGATTGTAATCTACCTGCTGTCTCCAGAGATTAGACGACCTCATGATTTGACAGGCGTCGTTGAGCTGACCGACCTCATCCCCTGGGATGGTGATGTTAACTTCAAGAACGTTGGTTGATGACTCTGCTTTGGTGAAACGTTACCCTTCGACTCATGTCCTCTGCTCCAGACTGAATCCACAATAGGCCCTGATAACTGCACCTGAGCTAACTGGCTGAGCTCTCACCGTCCTTCACCTCAGGCAACCTGCACATATAAGTGACACGTGTAACTCGCTGGTACAGTCTTATAATCCTACACAGCCTCGTACTATCAGTCCTGGATGTATTCTGGCACTCGTTAATGTACCGTCCACATATGCTTGGTAAAGGTTACGAAAGAAGAAGGCAAAGAGAATCTGGCAGAATATCAGAGATTTTGAACAAATCTGCCGAGTTTATCTGCCATACATACATATGGACATACGAAACAAGAGCAGGAGTCGGCCAAAACAGATCGTCATATTCCACATGATAGTTTTCTTTTGAAAGCAGTCAATGATAGTCAACTAGAAAGCAGCAAATGGCCTCACTTGTTGCGAGATAACTGTCTGGTTTTCCTTTCTCACATGCCAAAAACGTGTCTTTTGTGTTCTTAGTTCGACATGGAGTAATTCTTTAAGCCGTTCATCAGTAATTATTTGGTTAGTTTGATTCCAGGTGCTGTCGATAAATTTCACTTTTTTAATGTGTCCTTTTGTCTTCTGCTCTCCAGCATCCTGCTCTTCATTTGGATTTTTAGCATTCAAACTGCATTGGTCTTTCTGGTCATGCTTTGCACTTTTAATTTCTGGCCCTTCTCATGTATAGCTCGCATCATTATAGGCGTGGCCCAATATTCAGTCGCATCGCCGCGTGTTATAGGCATGGCTCAATATTCAGTCAAATCTCCGCCTGTTGGAGGCACGGTCCATTATTCAGTTCAATCGCCGTCTGTTATTGAAATCGGCCAGTATTCAGTTCAATCGCCGCCTGTTATAGACACGGTCCCATATTCAGTCCCTTCACCGCCTGTTAAAGGCACGTTCCCATATACAGTCCCATCACTCCCTGTTAAACGCACGGTCCCATATTCAGTCACACCCCTCCCTTTTAAAGGCACGGTCCCATATTCAGTCCCATCACTTCCAGTTAAAGGCACGGTCCCATATTCAGTCCCATCACCCCCTGTTATGAGAACGGTCCCATATTCAGTTCCATCGCCACCTGTTAAAGGCCCAGTACAATATTTGGTTCCATTGCCGCCCATTATCGACACGGCCCAATATTCGGTGCGATTAAAATAATGATGGAATAGAGATGAAACATCCCGAGAACATGAGCAATTGTCTGTGAAAAATATCTCCGGTAATCTTAATGCTAACCTACTTGTCTCTCTGGAGTCGGGTACTTGTATTGCGTCGCAATTTTGCAATCAAGATTCTCAGCCAAGGAGCAGACTCCCAGAATGCACCAGTTCAGTTTGAGTCTCTCTCACGGGTGCAATCCAACTCCTGGAATGCAGCAGTTTCTCAGTACAATTCACTACGTTTGACTATCTATTTAGTACTGCAGCAGTCTCTCCACATAACACTCATCCCCGGTAACATTCTGGTCCATCTTTTCTGGACAGCCTCCAAGAACTTGACATTTTTCCCCAACTGCGGTGCCCAGAATTGGACATAGTACACCAGCTGAGGCCGAACCATTCGTTTATAAAGGTTTTGCAATACTTCCGTGCTTTTGTACTTCATGCCACCATTAATAAAGCAAAATTTCAAATTATGCTCTGCATACTCTAATCCAGCTCATTAATACATGTCAAAAAGAGCAGTGGTCCTAATGCCGTCCACTTGGGAACACCACTGTTTACTTGCCACCAGTCTGAAAACCAACCGTTCACCACGACGCTCCGCTTTTTGTCCCTGAGCTGATTTTGTATCCAGGCTGCGACTGTCCCTTTGATCCCCGGGGCTTTAATGTTGCTTGGAAGCTTATTAAGTGGTACTTTATAAAATGTCTTTTGAAAGTCCATATCCACAATATCAACCGCGCTACCCTCATTAACCCTTTCCATTACTTCATCAAAGAACTCAATCAGGTTAGTCAAACAATATTTTCCATGAACATGTCCGTGCTGACATTCATTTATTATCCAATATCTTTCCGAATGCCAATTAATTTTGTCCCTGATTATTATCTCTAAAAGTTACCCCAACACCAACGTTTGGCCGATTGGCCTGCAATTTCCGGGTTCATCATTCAGACCTTTTTTGAACAGAGGTGTGACATTTGCAACCGTCCAGTCCTCTGGCACAAGTCCCATATCTCAGGAGAATTGGAGGATTGTGGCCAGAGCCTCTGCAATTTCAACCCTCACTTCCCTCAGAAAACCACAATGCATCCCATCAGGACCGGGTGACATTCATACTTTGAGAACTGCCAGTCTTTTCAGAGCCTCCTATTTATCTATTTTCATGCTATCCAATATCGCTCCCAGCTCCTCCTTAAATGCTACAATGGCAGCATCCTCTTCTTTATTTAAGACCAATGAGAAATATTCATTTCGGACCCGAGCCATTCCCTCTGCCTTCGCAAGAAGATCTCCTTTTTTATCCAAAATCAGTCATACCCTTCCTTTGAATATTCCTTCAGTATTCATATGTTTATAAATGAATTTTACGTTCCATTTTATGTTTGCCACCAATCTATTCTCATGCCTTCTCTTTGCCCCTCTTGCACCCTTTTATAAATCTCCTCCGAACTTTCTGTATTTAGCCAAGTTTTCTACTGTGTTATGTACTTTAAATTAGTCATAAGCCTCCTTTTTCTGTTTCATTGTGATCTATATATCTTTATTCATACAGGGATCTCCATGTTTGGATGTCCTGTCTTTCGCCATCGTGGGAATGTGTCTACTCTCTGCCCGAGCCATCTCCTTCAAAGCCTCCGATTGTTCAGTTGTTTTTTTGCTACTGATTCTTGATTGCAGTCCAACCGGAAAATACACTTAGTATTCGTAAAAAAAACTTCCCTCTCCTTCCCAGAAAACAGTACGGAGCAATTATTAAAATACCTGAAATCATCTCACTCAGTAGAATATCTGTGGTGTAACCATGTGTAATTATTATAACTCCCTGAAATCATCTCTCTTAGTAGAATATCTGTGGTGTAGCCATGTGCAATTATTATAACTCCCTGAAATCATCTCTCTTAATAGAATATCTGTGGTGTAGCCATGTGCAATTATTATAACTCCCTGAAAGCATCACTCTTACTGGAATATCTGTGGTGTTGCCATGTGCAATTGTTATAATTCACTGAAATCATCTCTCTTTGCAGATTATCTATGGTGTTGCCATGTGCAATTATTAAAACTCCCTGAAATCATCACTCTTGCGAGAATATCTGTGGTGGAGCCATGTGTAATTATTATAAATCCCTGAAATCATCTCTCCAACTAGAATATCTGTGGTGTAGCCATGTGAAATTATAATAACTCGCTGAAATAATCTCTCTTTCAAGAATATCTGTGGTCTAACTCTATGCTTGTGTTACCAAAAGACTGTGGTTGATTATGAGATGCTGGTATTTGAACGGCTCCATGAGTCGGATTTACCCAATCGCTTTCACTCAATACATTCAGCATATTCTTGGCACTCGTTGCTAGAGCTGAAACGGTCCGTGGGTTTGCCTGTGCAACCGTTGCTACTTAACCTTGTTATATAAGTCTGCACGTAGTTGTTTGCTATTAAGTTGCTGTATAACTCTCGTGACATGTGTTTATGTCTATTAAACTTCCGTGTGCCCAGATTTTATGTTAAGTTGTGATCTGTAACCGTTAAACTGTATTTAGTGCATGACTTTGACTTGGCTTCTTCCTTGATAGTTTGTCAAGAAAGAATTTTAGGATAACCTAATCGACGGTTAGTAAATTAAATTCGTTTTGATCCGAACTGTGTTAAATGTAGTACAGTTCAGAAACCGAATCAGGTAACATTCACCCCTCCAGATAACTGGGAGGGAAATGCCCAGACAATTCCTCAGTGAGCGGTCAAAGGAGAAAACCAAGGACTCGCCTGATTACTCGGCATATATCTGTCAGGATATCAAATCCAGCTTTCCTAGAAAGGGACCTCTAATAATTTGGAAAATACATGAATTCACAGCACAGGAGATTCTGTGCGTCTGTTGCTGTGTACGGGCCGCTTCAACACAACACAATGAGAAGTCCTCTGTTTGCACTTCAATCGAGTGCATCTAACTGGATGGCCAGCTTTTTATTTGTTAAAATAGGGACAGGCACCACAGACCAGGCAAATCGAATAACTGCGAGGAAAAATCATAGAATCATCGAAATTTAGGGCGCAGAAGGCCCATCGTGTCTGTGCCGGCAGAAAAAGAGCTACCAGGCCTAACCCCAGTTGCCAGCACTTGTTCCCTAGTCTTGTAAGTTACGGCACGTCAAGTGCATATTGAAGTACTTTTTAAGTGCGATGCGGGTTTCTACCTCTACCACCCTTTGAGGCAGTGAGTTTCAGACCCCCATCATACTTTGGTTGAAAAGAAAATCTCCTCAGCTCCCCTCTAATTCTTCTAACAATTACTTTCGATCTTTACCCTCTGTTTATTGATCTATCTGATAAGGGAAATAGGTCCTTCCTATCCACTTTATCTAGCCCCGTCATCATTTTATGCACCTCAATTAAATCTTCCCCCAGCCTCAGTTGTTCCTCAGAAAACAATCCCAGCCAATCCAAAATCTTCTCACTGCTAAAATTCTCCAATCCTGGTATTATCATCGTAAACCTCCTTTGTACCCTCTCGAGTACAATCACATCTTTCCTGTAATAAATATACAATTGAACAAAATAATGTGAAATAATAAAGTTCTTATTTTGTCCCCGAAACTGCAATATATGCAGTAACAGTAGTGTTCCATTTAAATGTGTATTTTTGTGGCTCTTCTTGGGATAGTGAATGAACGGGAAACTTCAATGGATTGGGAGGGTGAATGAACAGATATCATTAATGAATTGGAAAGTGAATGGACCGATACGATCAATAGAATATGAAAGTGAATGGACGGGTACAATTAATGAATTGGGACAGTGAATGGACGGGAACCATTAATGGATTGGGAAAGAGAATGGACGGATAAGTTTGTGCAAGGTTAGGGTACACGGTTATCCAAGGAGCACGGTCATCCCTTTGGTAAGTAAATGATACCACGAGCAGCGTATGAGCAAGTCACCTCTAGCGTAAGTGTAGGGGCACCACTAGTACTGGAGGGACACTGTCAGTTCAACTTTATTGTACGAGGACCAAAGGTATTGGATGAGAACTGTCACCTCTAATGTAACTGTAGGATAGATCTACTACCGGAGGAGAACGGTCACCTCTTGTGTAATTCAAGGCGTACCGCAAGCACCAGAGCAGCGCGGTTACCTCTAGTGTAACTACAGGGTACCATTAGTACCAGAGCAGCACGGTTATCTCTGGTGTAAGTGTAAGGTACAACTGGTATCGGAGGAGGTGGGATATCTCTAATTCATGTGTGGCAGTATTACTGGTACCTGGGCAAGTGATCTCACCTCGAGTGTAATCAGGTGTATCACGACTATCAGAGGAACATGGTCACAACTCGTGCAAGTATAAGGGTCCCTCTAATACTGGAGGAGCACGATTAATTCTTGAGTAAGAATAGAGGTACCAAAATACCGAGGCAGCAAAGTGACCACTGAGTTAACACGACTACCGGATGACCAGGATCACCATTTGTGTGAGTGTAGCGTGTATCACTAATACCAGAGGAACACGGTCACTCCTAGTTAAGTGCAGTGTACCACAAGGACCGAAGCAGAATTGTTAGCCCTAGTGTAAATTCAGAGGCATTACAAGCAGAGAAGGAGCACAGTCACATTTAGTGTTCGTGCAGGGCGACCACAAGTACCGAAGAAGCACGGTCATCTCAAATTTACATGTCGCGATGCCACTAGTACTGGAGGAGCGTGATGACCTCTGGTTGTTATTTAGGGTACCAATAGAACCGAAAAGACTATCATCTCTGGTGCAAGTTTAGGGTACCATTAGCATCGGAGGAGAACCGTCACCTGCAGTGAAAGTGTAGGTTTACCACTAGTACCAGCAGAGCAGTCAACTGTAGTGTAACTGTAGGATTCATCTACTAGCGGAGGAGCACAGTCACCTCTAGTGTAATTCTAAGTGAACCATTAGTCCCAGAGGAGGATAGACAGCTCGAGTGTATGGGCAGGGTTTCACTACAGAAGGTAGACGGTCACATCTGGTTTAAATGTAGGGTGCCACTTGTACCGGAGGAGGAATGTAACCTCTAGTGTAAGTGTTGGCTTAACACCAGTACCGGAGGAACAAGGTCTCCAATCGTGTAAATGTTGGGGCACGTCTAATCTAGTTCCGGAGGAGAACGGTCAACTCTCCTGTAACTGTAGGGTACCACTAGAACCGGAGGAGTGCAGTCACATCTACTGTAAGTGGTAAGTGTAGAGTATCACTAATACCGAAGGAACACAGTCGCCTCTAGTGTCAGTTCAGGGTGCCACGAGTAACGGACGAGCAAGTCATCTCTTATCTCAGTGCAGATGTTCCATTCGTACCGGAGGAGTGCAGTCACATCTAGTGTAAGTGTAGGGGTAGCAGCAGTACCGGAGGAACACGGTCACCACTAGTGTAGTGGTGGAGGAGAACGGTCACCTCTAGTTTAAGTGCAGAGGTACCACAAACACTGGAGGAGCACGATCATCACGAGTGTAACTGTTGGCGCACAACGAGTCGAGAAGGAGCAAGGTCACCCAAGTGTAAATGTAGGGTAACATTAATATCGAAGGAGAACGGACACCACTCGTCTAATTTTAGGGACGCCACTAGCAGAGAAGGATCACGGTCAGAGCAGGTTCACCACCAATAATGTTAGCATGGTGTCACCATCAGTAATGTTAGAGTAGGGTCACTACCAGTAATCTTAGAGTAGGGTCATCAACTATAATCTCAGAGTAGGGTCACCATCAGTGTAATGTTCGGATGGTGTCACCGCCAGTAATGTTAGCGTCGGCTCACCACCAGAAATGTTGCAGTCGGGTCATCAATAGTAATGTTAGAGTAGGATCACCGCGAATAATGTTAGCTTATCAACAACAGCAACAATCTTAGAGTAACGTCACCAACATCAATTTTAATATCTGGACATCTCCAGTAATATTAAATCAGAGTTGCCACCAATAATGTTAGAGTAGTGTCAACATCAGTAATGTTAGAGTAGGGTCACCATCAGTCATGTTAGAGTACTGTCTCCACCAATAATGTTAGAGTTGGGTCACCACCTGGAAAGTTTGAGTATCGTCTCCACCAGAAATGTTAAAGTAGTTTCACAATCAGTAATATTGCAGTAGGCCCACTATCAGTAATGTTAGATTCGGGTCAGCATCAGTAATGTTACACTAGCGTCACTATCAGTAATATTAGATTTGGGTCTCCACCAGTAATTTCAGAGTATTGTCAACAATAGTAAGGTGAGAGTATGTTCACCAATAGTAATGTTAGAGTACGGTCACCTAATGTTCGAGCCGAGTCATCACCAGTGATCATCACATTATAAAACACATGTTAATTATGGGATGGGCGTGTGAAGATTTTACTGAATTCTTGAGGCATCAAGAACCTAGTGCAGTTTCCAGGAGGGATGTTCCCTTCACGGTTCACATTCCCCCAGGGACTACTTTCCGTTCATTGATGTGAATGGAATGAGTTTCATGGACTGAGGTGTACAATTTCCCCATTGACGTCCTGGGCGCCCTGAAGAGGAAAATCTCGCCTTGTTTGTGAAGTGACTGTAACTAACGCCAATTATTGTGCAAACTTATTTTCTCACCGGGGCACCGATTGTTCTATAAAGGAGGAGTATTTACGGATCTCAGATACACTCCAATGGCAACCGCAAAGCCGGACAGACACCACACAAGCTTCTAAAAAATGGAAACGCCAACAATTCTTCAAATAAAGGACATTTACTACCGGATTCTCGCATCCTTTGGTTTTCCCGGTAAGTCAATATAACCTGTTGTTTCATAGCTGTTCACTATTTCACTGTTAATGATTAAGTAACACAGTCCGAGAATGTCCTCATTTCAGAGTCACTTATCCACAGGATAAATTGGTGAATATCAGCGGGAACCCGCGCCGCCAGTGAGGCCCTGCTCTGATCGGTGGATCGTGGGCACCGGGCGATCAACTTTCTTCCCGATCCGAGGGAGGACGAGGCTGATTCCCCGCCCCACTAACAGTACATGGTTCATTGAAGAATGTGTTGCCTCGTGCCCCTGATAATCATTTTATTTGTCCCGTTGTTACTGTATACTTTAAGTTGTCAATTCCTCTGTCTGCGGCCACCCCCACGAACAGGAGTCGTTGAAAGATAATTTGAGAACTAATTGCCGCTCAGAGAACTGCTCCCCTCCCCTCGGCTGCAAAGATCCTTCGCGGTTCCACCAGCTCCCGCTTTGTTATCGAGCAGCTCCCTCGGGGCGATTATAAATAGAAAAAGCCCAGAGTTTCGAACTAAAGTGAAGCGTTTGTCTCGTCTGAATGTTTTATTTGAATTCATATCTTTCAGTAATTGCTGTGAAATTATATTTAAAACTGCTGACATCTGATGCAGCTCCCGAGACCCCGCTCGACAAAGAAACTGAAGGAATTAAATGTAAATTTCGATCTATTCTCCCATGGGGCCGCAGCAGTAAATTATAAAATCAGGTCGTCCATCACATGGGTATAAGCCTCATGGCGGGATGGTTTTTGCGCTCAACACTGCATTGAAATGTGTGTTTGGACGCACATAAGGAAATCCGTTTACTTACTGACTGCCCAAAATTAACAACTTACAGAACCATCCCTAAAAGGCGTTTTTCTTTGCACCTGTGACGTCCCTGCATGATGCTCCAGATTAGCCTCGACCGTACACTTAGAATCATCGAAGTTTACAACATGGAAACAGGCCCTTCGGCCCAACATGTCCATGTCGCCCAGTTTATACCACTGAGCTAGCCCCAATTACCTGCACTTGGGCCATATCCCTCTATACCCATCTTACCCATGTAACTGTCCAAATGCTTTTTAAAATACAAAATTGTACCCGCCTCTACTACTGCCCCTGGCAGCTCGTTCCAGACACTCACCATCCTCTGAGTGAAACAATTGCGCCTCTGCACCCTTTTGTATCTCTCCCCTCTCACCTTAAATCTATGCCCCCTCGTTATAGACTCCCCTACCTTGGGAAAAGATTTTGACTATCTTCCTTATCTTTGCCCCTCATTATTTTATAGACTTCTATAAGATCACCCCGAAACCTCCTACTCTCCAGGGAAAAAAGTCTCAGTCTATCCAACCTCTCCCTCTATGTCAAACCATCAAGTCCCGGTAGCATCCAAGTAATTCTTTTCTGCACTCTTTCTAGTTTAATAATAACCTTTCTATAATCGGGTGACCAGAACTGTACACAGTATTCCAAGTGTAGCCGTACTAATGTCTTGTACAACTTCAACAAGACATCCCAACTCCTGTATTCAATGTTCTGACCAATGAAACCAAGCATGCTGAATGCCTTCTTCACCACCCTATCCACCTGTGACTCCACTTTCAAGGAGCTATGAATCTGTACTCCTAGATCTCTTTGTTCTATAACTCTCCCCAACGCCCTACCATTAACGGAGTAGGCCCGGGCCCGATTCGATCTACCAAAATGCATCACCTCACATTTATCTAAATTAAACTCCCTCTGCCATTCATCGGCCCACTGGCCCAATTTATCAAGATCCCGTTGCAATCCTCGATAACCTTCTTCACTGTCCACAATGCCACCAATCTTGGTGTCATCTGCAAACTTACTAACCATGCCTCCGAAATTCTCATCCAAATCATTAACATAAATAACAAATAACAACTGACCCAGCACCGATCCCTGAGGCACACTGCTGGTCACAGGCCTCCAGTTTGAAAAACAACCCTCTACAACCACGTTATATTGTGAGTGGAACCTCAATCAAGTGTTAGTGGCGACAGCGATGGAAATGAAATTCGGGACAGATGTATGACTGACGGATGATCCGATGTCACCTGTTTTATACGATCGGCCAAAGTCCAAATCCCCCCGTTGACTCTTCAGTGCCTGGGTGTCGGTAGTAGTAGGGACGCTCTCCGTTACCATTCCCCAGAATGATTCCGAGTGACCCTCCCCCCGCTGCCTTGACAACGTCTGACTGAAGTTAGCTGGAAGGACGGCGGATTGTCAGTTCCTCGATATTGAGTGTTTAGTGTTTTGTTTCTTTTAAATAAATTGTCGACATCGCTCGCCTATAGAACAAAAATCCACGTGCATTACCCCAGGATGGTAAACATCGGAACATTTGCCCACAATATGCTGTGAGATTTATCTGAGTATCCCCGTTACTTACCTCTTGTCCCTCTTTCTTACAGCGAACCTCGTGGCAATCGTGATTCTCTCCAGAGGAAATTGCGGCCTTTCCAAATGTACCTCGATCTATATGGTGGCCATGGCAGCAGCAGATCTACTGGTCATCATCGTCAATGTAATAGAGTATCAAATTTTCATGAAAATATTTCCATATCCATTGCAGTCCTACACTATCATTCAAAAGTTCATGATCTGCATGACTTGTACCAACTTGGATCTGTCGGTGTGGTTCACCGTCTCGTTCACATTTGACCGATGTGTATCTATATGTTGTCAGAAGTTTAAAGCAAAGTATTGCACAGTGAGAACTGCGGCTGCGGTTATAACAACGGTCTCTGTCCTGTTCTGTTTAGAAAACATCCCCTATTGGTTTGCATTTGAACATACACAAATAATTAACAATGTTCAGTGGGGTTTCCGCCCCAGTTTGGCCTTTTATTCATCGCCTGCAGGTGTAATGTACACATGGTTAGAAAGTATTTTAATTCCATGGATTCCTTTTGCTTTAATGTTTCTGTTTAATTGTTTGACAGTCAGACGTATTTTAGTGGCCAGCAGAGCCCGCAGGGGCCTCCGGGGACACAGCAGTGAGAATAAGAGCGATCCAGAGGTGGCGAACCGAAGGAAATCTATTATTTTACTGTTCACTGTATCTGGTAGTTTTATACTGTTGTGGCTGACAGCTGCGGTGATTTCTTTAGCGATCGGTCTGGTCGTTCATTACAGACCCGATTATACAGCTCCTGCTTATATCGCCACTGAAACCGGAAATATGCTCATGTATTTGAGTTCATGTACAAACACTTGTATTTATGCCGCTACCCAAACGAAATTCAGGGAAGAGTTGAAGAAGGTGGTGAAATCTCCTTGGACATTTATTCTGATTTTGGTTAAAGCAATGAAAAGTCAAACCAAAGCTTCATGTCCGAACTAGAGCTCAATAACAGTCCGTGTTCCATTTTAGAATGGACGTCTTTCTTTGCTGTGAAAATGATCAGGGATCAGAAAACATATCTTCTATTTTATGGCCTGAATTTGACATCTGCTGCTTCCCTTGGGTGAACAGAATAGTTTCCCGATAAAACAGTGCAGTTCCTGCTCAAGATTCAAAGAGAACAGTCATGATTGAGCTTCAGGAGTTCGGTGGAACATGTGGGCGGCAGCGTTAACTGTCTTACCCTCTTGGTACTGGAATACGACCCGCCAGTTTGATGAATAGTTTAAGTTTTCGTTAGTGTAGAAACAATGAAAGGTGTTAGAATCATGGTTATTTGGAATTAATCTGTAATCTTGGTGTGAATGTTGCAGGCGCTGGTCACCCCATCAGACACCGCTCCCCATTCTCTCCTGGCCCAAGAGAATGGCACCCCTGTATCCTGATAAGTGGATAAGGAAATTGACTCGTCAATGTGACGTTAGGCATCTCTGTCAACAGATATTTATTAAAATATTAATTGATCATCAAAATGTTGGACTGTTATAACAGACTATTTGATCCAACCAGTCGTTGTCAGCGTTTTCCGTACACTCGAGAAAATAGTTCCAATCACTTTATCCGCCCAGTCTCAAAATCCCTTCAACCTATTTTTATTCACACATCTGTACAATTCAATCATGGATATGTACATGATTTCTGCTTCTATAATTTCTGCATCTTCGCATCTCTCCATGTAAAGAGGTTTCTCCCACCCTCAGCACGAAATCCCTTATATTTATTTTGTAAACTATAGCCGTTATTTCTTGATCCCTCAACTGATGGAAGCTTTCTGCTCCGATCTATTATGTCCCGTCCATTCCTCCTTCAAATCACCTAGAAATGTCTCGCCACAAGAGATCAATCTGGTATCAATAAACAATCTCGTGAAAATCCGGAACGTGTAGTTAAGACAGTTAATTGATATATTTCTCTTG
This sequence comes from Heptranchias perlo, assembly GCF_035084215.1. Taxonomy (NCBI): domain Eukaryota; kingdom Metazoa; phylum Chordata; class Chondrichthyes; order Hexanchiformes; family Hexanchidae; genus Heptranchias; species Heptranchias perlo. The sequence goes on from NW_027139548.1 coordinate 1,844,348, forward strand.
GAGATGGTGATGTCCTTGCTTGAACTGAACAATGAGAAGAATGTATTTGAGAGCTTGGCCACTGCCCGGAACATCGGGTCCGTGCAGGGAGAGATCCGAATCAAACGCCTCCGGACGCCCTGAACTATTGAGAGAGAGAGAGAGCTGGAAAGGGCAGGAATGGCTTGTCTCGGATTCCTCCTGCTGCCTGATCTTGGGATATCGCTGCGTTTACAGAAGTGACGTGTTGGCCGTGAAGCAACCAGCATGCGATGCATGGAAGGGGAAGCTCGATAAACACATGATGGGGAAAATAATAGAAGGTTATGCTGATAGGGTGAGATGAAGAGGGCTGGAAGGATGGTCGTGTGAGGCATAAAGACCGGTATCTGCCATTTGAGCCGAATGGCCTGTTTGTGTGTTGTACTTTCGATATAATTCCATGTAATTCTGTGATGAAACTGCACTGAAGAACGGGCCCAAGACATGGTCAGTCACGCTGACAACACCACGACATGAAATGGTTAATGTGGCACTGGACAGTATGTAAAACCAATGAGTAGAGATCTGTGCAATAGAATAGTTCGAGACAGATATATAATGCTGATGAGATATTGTTCAGTGTTGCCTTAAATACGGTAACGCCAACCAAGGGGGCACGGCAAGGAAATGATAATTCACACTGTCCTGATGTGTGCCAGTCTGATACTGTATTGGTTTCTCCTTATATTATAGTAATATTAACCTTTAGCCTCTGCCTATGAAGCAGGGAATTATATGTCAATTTAAAGTCTCACTGAGCTGTTGGGCCAGGGCTGACCCTGCAGCAATGGACAGTTTCAGGATGAAATAATAAGAGACTTCATTAAAGAGGGATCATTACATACTGATTCATAATTTCAGAGAACTTTAATCATTTGATAACAGTGTGGGAAAGCAGTTAATTCTTCAACAAAAACATCTGGGCATACATAACCAATTGGATTGCTGCGAGTGATACAGAAACATGAATGGACTTATTAATAAAGGTAGAATTGCATGTGTATGGATCAAGGGAGAAACTATCGATGACATAACGAAGTAAGGGAATTATGCTTGTTAGCCCAATAGAAAAAGAGCTCGGTTTGTAAATAAAAATATCGCTATTGATAACGGATAAGTCAATTCCATTCTCCTTATGTGGAGTTCTATTTTAACTTCCATATAATTATGTGTTCCATAATTGTGTGTATTTCCTTTTACAGGCAGTGAGAAAATGTGTAAAAACGGTCTGTTTGTAATGAGTATTCGGATTGGTAAACGTCTAAGATACTGAGCTCAGAACTGTAAAACTGTTGAATCCCCAACTAACCATCATCAGGTGTGGTTGTAAGTACAATTTTAAGTGTCTGTTTAAATACTGTTGCATGCACCGTGTGCTTAATAAACTAATGACACCTCACTTCAATGCTCAAGAACCTGATTGTAAATATTTCCCTAACAATAGCCTCAGTACTTTCATTGTGAATGGAACTCATTTATTAATTATGATTCAGTTCCCCCTTTACCCGACAATCCTTAACGTTCCAGTTGATCCTGAGCTTGTCCAAAATCCAAACACCTCATGGTTGCAGGTCCCCTGTGGATCCCAGTCTGTGCCTATCCGACTGGCATCGATCTCGTGGGGAAATGATGTGTCTTATGGGCAGTTCAGTGTAATCGGCACATTTCCATTTAACCGGATACAGACAACCAACAGTAATTAAGGCAGGAGTCCAGCAGCATGCAGAGGTTTTAATTCCATCAGTCAGCGACGTATCTGCACTCAGTCACAATCATAACAGCCGATGTGCATTCAAACACATCATCCAAAATCAACAGGTAAAATATAAGCAACGTCATGATCAAGTAAACCATTGCATTACCGTGTCAAATTCAATCACATAAGGTGGTGATTCCCCGCCCCCTGTTCCTAATCAAACTGCTGTTCTTTTCCCTTGAGTTCCTCGCTTTCGAATTGAACAGTTATTGTATTTCCCTGACATTCCTGTCTCCTCTATACCTGATTAAACAGTTACATTATTGCGGGTCGCCCAGTTCGAAATAAATGTCTGTTGTGTTCCGATGGCCACCATTACTAATTAAAGATTTGATGTTTTCTCCCAATTTTCCCCGTTCTCAATCCTTAATTGAACATTTATTGTGTTTGCCCTATATTCCACTTTATTCTATTTCTTATTGAACAGTTGCTGCGTTCCTCCATATTCCTCGTTCCTCTATTTCTAAATAAACAGTTGTCATATTCATTTATATTCCGCTAAACTCTATTACCAATTAAATTATTGCTGTGTTCCCCTAAATTCACTTGTTGTCCATTTCCAATTAATCAGTTACTGTTTTCCGTTAAATTCCCCTATTTCTATCTAAACCTTTACTCAACCTCCTAAATTCGCATTCATTGTATTTCTATTTAAGCAGATCGTTTTCCCCTAAATTCCTCTGCCTCTGTTTCTTATCAAGCAGTTCCTGTGTTCCTCGAAATTCCCCTATACTCGAACTTTAATTATGTAGATTGGGAAAGGAGCCTGATCTTTCGATCGGCCACTCGCTCACTGAAATAATGTTTCTGCAGATTAGTCTAGAATTTACCCGCTTCAAGCGCAGCCTGTGTCCTCTGAAACAGCTTGTCATTTTTTTACATTATTTAATGGAGTAACCGTACTGTGTTCCACACACTCTGGTCCTGGATGTTCCTGGGGCCTCTGTATGTTCGTCAGAGAATTGTTAACACTAAAAGGGTAATTAAACTACTGGTGCTAAGGTCAGCTACAATTCAACAGTTTCATTGGTTTAGATGATATCTTAATTCAGAATCTATCAGTTACGATCTTAGCCCTGTATATAATGAAAAGCAGATTTGTCCTGTTAATGAAATCTCACCATGGAAATCTCACTAACTAACACACTCTACTTCTCCACAAGTCGCTAAAAATAAACGCTGCGAGTGGCCTGTCGGATCCCATTCGATTTAATGTTATTTAAATAACTTGCTGGTGGCCCAGTCAAAAAGGCGAATGGAATGTTGGCCTTTATCTCAAGCGGTCTGGAACACAATGGAGAACAATTAATGCTTCAGTTGTTTCGAGCCTTTGTCAAACCCCATCAGGAACACGTCATTCGGTTTGCGAACTGCACCTCAAGAAAAATATACCTCGGAAAGGGTGTAGCGTAAACATCGCCTCAAATATTCAAAGACGAACAGAAGCACGATCAGGGCTCGAACCCACGCTCTTAACTTTTCAATGCTGAGGATGTACCGCTTGGACACTGCGCTGTATCCACGTACTTTTGGTTACCCTGGATATGACCGCAGATGTCAAACATGTTTCAATGATAACATCTGAATTGACCTCCCCCTCACGGAGCAGGGGTCCTGACGGGTCGTCGGTACTTCCGTAGCGTCTCCTTAAAAGTATCTGTGCTATTCGCCTCAACGACTCCATGTGGTAGCAAGTTCTACATTCGAACTTCCAAAGAAGTTTCTCCTAAATTCCATATTGGATTTATTAGTGACTATGTTAAGTTTACGGCCCCGAGTTTTGGATGCCCTGAAAAACGGAAACATTTTCTCTATGTCTACTCGCTCAAACTCATTCATTTTCCTGAAGACCTCCATTAGGTCACCCCTCAGCTTTCTCTTTTCCAGAGAAAAGAACCCCAACCTCTTCAGTCCTTCCTTCTAGTTATAACCTCTCAGTACTGTTAACGTCCTCCTGCATATTTTTTTGCACCACATCCAGCGTCTCTATATCCTTGTTGCAATATGGAGACCACAACTGTGCAGAGTACTCTGAGCGTGGTCTGACTAAGGTTCTATACAAGTTTAACGTAACTTCTCTGCAGGAGTCAGTGGTCTCGTTAGTAATCCTACCAAAACACAACACGTACACTTATTTATGTTGACATTCATTGTCCATTTACGTTTCCCTTCTGCAATGTTCTTAACGTCTTCTTGCATTTTGTTGCAGTCTTCCTCAGTATTAACTATCCGCCAATTTATCCTCCAATGTGGTGTCAGCAGCAAATTTTAATACTGTACGACGAATATCATGTCCAAATAATTTGTGAAAATGGTGAACAATTGTGTTCCCAGCACGGATCCTTGTGTAACACCACTTTCCACCTTCAGCCAGTTTGAGTAACTACCTTTCATCCCACACTCTGTTTTCTGTTTTGTAGCCAGTTTGCTATTCATTCTGCTGCTTGTCCGCTGACACCTAATGCTCTGACCTTAGTCACGAGTCTTCTGTGTGGGACCTTATAAGAGACATTTGAAAGTTCACTGCATTGGAATGTCATTGGAATAGGACATGTCAATGGATTAAGAAAGTCAATGGACTGGGATATATCAATGGATTAAGAAAGTCAATGGACTGGGATATATGAATGGATTGGGAAACACAGTGGACTGGGACATATCAATGGATTGGGAAACACAGTGGAGTGGGATACACCAATGCATTGGGAAAGTCAATGGACTGGAATATATCAACGGATTTGGAAACACCATGTGCTGGTATATATCAATGAATTGGGAAAGGCAATGGACTGGGATATATCAATGGATTGGAAAAGTTAATGGACTGCAATATATCAATGCATATGGGAATCACTGTGGATTGGGATGTGTCAATGGTTTGGGAAACAATTTAGACAGGGATATATCAATGGTTTGGGAAGCAGAATTGACTGGGATATATCAATGGGTTGGGAAACACAGGGGACTGGAATATATCAATGGATTGGGAAACACTTTAGACAGGGATGTATCAATGCCTTGGAAACAGCATGGGCTGGGATATATTAATGGATTGGGAAAGTTAATGGACTGGGATATATCAATGGATTTGGAAACACAATGGCCTGGGATATATCAATGCATTGTCAAAGTCAGTGGACTGGTATACCTCAATGGAACGGGAAAGTCAATGGAATGGGATGTATCAATGGATTGGGAAACACAATGGACTGGGACATACCAATGGATTGGGAACCACTGTGGATTGGGATATATCAATGGAAGGTGAACTTAAGGTGTTCGGAGATAAATTAAAAAGCAGGATCTCAAAAGTTGTTATCTCAGGATTACTACCAGTGCCACGTGCCAGTGAGTATAGAACAGGAGAATCGACCAGATGAATGCATGAATGTAGGGAAGGTGTAGGAGTGAGGGATTTAAATTCCTGGGATATTGGGACCTGTTCTGGGGAAGGTGGGACCACTATCAGCGGGACGGTTTGCACGTGAGCAGGACCTCACGTGAGTGTTTGCGAGCGCTGTTGGGAAAGTTTTGAACAAGAATGGCAGGTGGTTGGGAATTGAGCAGGAATACGGCGGAGGGGGAAAAACGGATGGAAACAAACGACAGAAAGGGAAGAAGCAACAGTGCAAGGCAGTGAAAACAATGGCGAAAAACAAATAGTCTCATGGTTCAAAATAACACTAAGTTGAAGAGTAATCTTAAAATGACAAGTCTAAAGGCATTGTGTCTTAATGCGCGGAGCATTCGCAACAAGGTAGATGAATTAAAAGCGCAGATAGATACTAATGGGTGTGATATCGTTGCGATTTCGGGGACATCGCTGCAGGGTGACCAAGGACGGTAACTGAACATCCAGGGGTATTCAATATTTAGCAAGGAAAGGCAAAAATTGAAAGGAGGTCGAGTAGCGTTGCTAGTAAAGGAGGAAATCAATGCAATAGTGAGGAAGGAGATTGGCTCGGAAAATGACAATGTTGAACCTATGTGGGTGGAGCTAAGAAACACTAAGCGGCAGAAAACGTTGGTGGGACTTGTCTATAGGCCCCCAAACAGTCGTGGAGATGTAGCGAGGGCATTAAACTGGAAACTAGAGACGCATGCAAGAAGGGTACAATTATAATCATGAGTGACTTTAATTTTCATATGGATTGGTCAAACCAAATTAGCAATAATACTGTGGGTGAGGGATTCCTGGAATGTGTCCGTGATGGATTTCTAGACCAATAGGTTGAGGAACCAATTCGAGAACAGGCGACCCGAGACTTGGTATTGTGCAATGAGAACGAATTAATTAACAATCTTGTTGTGCGGGGTCCCTTCGGAAAGAGCGCCCATAACTTGATGGAATTGATCATTACGATGGAGAGTGCAGTAGTTGAATCCGAAACTGGGATCCTGATTCTAAATAAAGGAAATTACAAAAGAATGAAGTCTGAGTTGGCGCGGATAGATTGGGCAACTTTACGAAAAGGGAGTAAGGTGGATAGGCATTGGCTAATATTTAAAGAACATGTGTAGGAATAACGACAATTATTCATTCCTGTCTGGCTCAAAAATAAAACAGGAAATGTGACTCAACCGTGGCTTACAAAAGAAATACAGGGGCCTGTCAGTGCGGACAGCACGGTGTGAGGACAACATAGTGTGCTGAGAGTTCGGTACGTGTGGGAGTTGAAGGGTTAATCTCTTTAAGGGTTAATCTCTTTAAATCTAGTGCATATTGCTTCAACTGTTTAAGGTCAATTTAAAAGTTTAAATTTCTAAGTTTCTGTCTGGCTTCAGCAGAGAGCTGATGTAGCAAGTTAATTGGTTAGCTAGATTCAATTGGTACCTGAAGGTGGGGCAGGCCTGACTCATCTGAGTCTCAACTGTAGAAATACAGGGGCCTGTCAGTGCGGACAGCACGGTGTGAGGACAACACAGTGTGCTGAGAGTTCGGTACGTGTGGGAGTTTGGTAAAGTGGGGGAAGGAGGTGCTGCTTTGCCTTGCTTTTCCTGCAGAGCGGTAGTGGACCTGAGAGCGGTGAGCGGCGGGAGAGAGCGAGACCAGAGCGGGGATAAAAACAGCGCGGAGAGAGCGAGAGTCCAGTCGGTGAGCGGCGGTAAAGAGCGAGACCAGAGCGGAGATATAAACAGCGCGGAGAGAGCGAGAGCCCAGTCGGTGAGCGGCGGGAGAGAGCGAGACCAGAGCGGGGATAAAAACAGCGCGGAGAGAGCGCGAGTCCAGTCGGTGAGCGGCGGTAAAGAGCGAGACCAGAGCGGAGATATAAACAGCGCGGAGAGAGCGAGAGTCCAGTCGGTGAGCGGCGGGAGAGAGCGAGACCAGAGCGGGGATATAAACAGCGTGGAGAGAGCGAGAGTCCAGTCGGTGAGCGGCGGGAGAGAGCGAGACCAGAGCGGGGATATAAACAGCACGGAGAGAGCGAGACCAGAGCGGGGATATAAACAGCGCGGAGAGAGCGAGAGTCCAGTCAGTGAGCGGCGGGAGAGAGCGAAACCAGAGCGGAGATATAAACAGCGCGGAGAGAGCGAGACCAGAGCGGAGATATAAACAGCGCGGAGAGAGCGAGACCAGAGCGGAGATATAAACAGCGCGGAGAGAGCGAGAGTTCAGTCGGTGAGCGGCGGGAGAGAGCGAGACCAGAGCGGAGATATAAACAGCGCGGAGAGAGCGAGACCAGAGCGGAGATATAAACAGCGCGGAGAGAGTGAGACCAGAGCGGGGATATAAACAGCGCGGAGAGAGCGAGACCAGAGCGGGGATATAAACAGCGCGGAGAGAGCGAGACCAGAGCGGAGATATAAACAGCGCGGAGAGAGCGAAACCAGAGCGGAGATTTCAACAGCGCGGAGAGAGCGAGACCAGAGCGGAGATATAAACAGCGCGGAGAGAGCGAGAGTTCAGTCGGTGAGCGGCGGGAGAGAGCGAGACCAGAGCGGAGATATAAACAGCGCGGAGAGAGCGAGACCAGAGCGGAGATATAAACAGCGCGGAGAGAGTGAGACCAGAGCGGGGATATAAACAGCGCGGAGAGAGCGAGACCAGAGCGGGGATATAAACAGCGCGGAGAGAGCGAGACCAGAGCGGAGATATAAACAGCGCGGAGAGAGCGAGACCAGAGCGGGGATATAAACAGCGGGGAGAGAGCGAGAGTCCAGTCGGTGAGCGGCGGGAGAGAGCGAGACCAGAGCGGAGATATAAACAGCGCGGAGAGAGCGAGACCAGAGCGGAGATATAAACAGCGCGGAGAGAGTGAGACCAGAGCGGGGATATGAACAGCGCGGAGAGAGCGAGACCAGAGCGGAGATATAAACAGCGCGGAGAGAGCGAGACCAGAGCGGGGATATAAACAGCGCGGAGAGAGCGAGACCAGAGCGGGGATATAAACAGCGCGGAGAGAGTGAGACCAGAGCGGAGATATAAACAGCGCGGAGAGAGTGAGACCAGAGCTTCCTCTGAGAGCGAGACTCTGAGACCAGCGGCAGAGTTCGGGGTGACGTCACCAGTCAGAAAGTGACGCGGCACAGGGGAGGCAGCTGATTGGTGAGTAGGTTCAGGTGAGTATTTCTACCATTTTACTGTAAGTAAAGTAATAAGAAAGGGAAGATCTGCAGGTTTTATAGCAGATAGTGTTTTTTTTTAGTGAACCTAGGTCCCTAGTATAGTTAACATTTTCTAATTTCAACGTAATTTAAAAGGGGTAACTAAGCTAAGGCAAGTCATGGCAGCAGACCTCGCACCCGTGATATGCTCCTCCTGCAAGATGTGGGAAAACATGGACACTACCAGTGTCCCTGCCGACCATGTGTGCGGGAAGTGTGTCCATCTGCAGCTACTGACCGATCGTATCTCGGAGCTGGAACTGCGGGTGGACTCACTGTGGAGCATCCGCGATGCAGAGAAACTCGTGGATAGCACGTTTAGCGAGTTGGTCACACCGCAGGTAAAGGGTATACAGGCAGGAAGTGAATGGGTGACCACCAGGAAGAGTAAGAGATGCAGGCAGGTAGTGCAGGGGTCCCCTGTGGCCATCCCCCTCTCAAACAGATATGCCACTTTGGATGCTGTTGGGGGGGATGACTTATCAGGGGAAGGCAGCAGCAGCCAACTTCCTGGCACCACGGGTAGCTCTGCTGCACAGGCTGGGAGGAAAAAGAGTGGCAGAGCTATAGTGATAGGGGACTCAATTGTAAGGGGAATAGACAGGCGTTTCTGCGGCCGCAACCGAGACTCCAGAATGTTGTGTTGCCTCCCTGGTGCAAGGATCAAGGATGTCTCGGAGCGGCTACAGAACATTTTGGAGGGGGAGGGCGAACAGCCAGCTGTCGTGGTGCACATAGGCACCAACGATATAGGTAAAAAAGGGGATGAGGTCCTAAAAGCAGAATATAGGGAGTTAGGAGGTAAATTAAAAAATAGGACCTCAAAGGTAGTAATCTCAGGATTGCTGCCAGTGCCACGTGCTAGTCAGAGTAGAAATAGGAGGATATTTCAAATGAATACGTGGCTAGAGGAATGGTGCAAGGGGGAGGGATTCAAATTCCTGGGACACTCGAAACGGTTCTGGGGGAGGTGGGACCAGTACAAACCGGATGGTCTGCACCTGGGCAGGGCCGGGACCGCTGTCCCAGGAGGAGTGTTTGCTAGTGCTGTTGGGGAGGGTTTAAACTAAAGTGGCAGGGGGTTGGGAACCTGAGCAGGGAGAGAGAGGAAAGCGTAACAGGAAGGGACAGAAGGTATGGAGTAATAGGTAAAGTGTTAAAAAAGGAAAAAGCAGGAACTAAGCGTCACAAAACAGATTTGAAAGTTCTTTATCTGAATGCACGTAGCATTCGTAATAAAATGGACGAGTTAACGGCACAAATAACTACGTATGGGTATGATCTTGTGGCCATTACAGAAACATGGCTGCAGGGTGACAACGACTGGGAATTAAATATGCCAGGATATTTAACAATCAGGAAGGACAGGCAGGAAGGAAGGGGAGGTGGGGTGGCTATGTTAATAAAGGAAGGAATCACTGTAATACAGAGAAATGATATTGGGACAAAGCATCAAGATAATGAAACAGTTTGGGTGGAGATAAGGAATAATAAGGGAAAAAAAACATTAGTGGGCGTAGTATATAGGCCTCCTAATAGTTGCAACTCTGCTGGAAGAAGTATTAATCAGGAGATAGTCGGGGCATGTAATAAGGGAACAGCCATAATTATGGGGGATTTTAATTATCATATTAACTGGACAAATCAAATTGGGCAAAGCAGCCTTGAGGACGAGTTCATTGAGTGCATCAGGGATGGATTTCTTGAGCAGTATGTAACTGATCCTACAAGGGGGCAGGCAACCTTGGACCTGGTCCTGTGTAATGAGTCAGGATTAATTAATAATGTCCTAGTTAAGGATCCCCTTGGAACGAGCGACCACAACATGGTTAAATTCCATATCCAATTAGAGGGTGAGAAGGTTGATTCTCAAACAAGCGTACTGAGCTTGAATAAAGGAGACTGTGATGGTATGAGAGCGGAATTGATTAAAGTGGACTGGGAAAATAGATTAAAGGGTAAGACGGTACATGAGCAGTGGTGTTCATTTAGGGAGTTATTTTACAACTTTCAAAATAAATATATTCCACTGAGGAAAAAAGGGTGTAAAAGAAATGACAGCCATCCGTGTCTAAGGAAAGAAATCAAGGATAGTATCCGACTAAAAACAAGGACATATAAGGTAGCCAAACTTAGTGGGAGGATAGAAGATTGGGAATTCTTCAAAAGACAGCAAAAAGTAACTAAAGGATTGATTAAGAAAGGGAAGTTAGATTATGAAAAGAAATGAGCAAAAAATATAAAAACAGATAGCAAGAGTTTCTATAGTTATATAAAAAGAAAAAGGGTGGCTAAGGCAAACATACGTCCCTTAGAGGATGAGACCGGGAAATTAATGGTGGGAAACATGGAGATGGCAAAAATGCTGAACAAATATTTTGTTTCAGTCTTTACAGTAGAGGACACTAAGAATATCCCAACACTGGACAAACAGGGGACTCTCGGGGGGGAGGAGCTAAATACGATTAAAATCACTCAGGAGATGGTACTCAGTAAAATAATGGGACTCAAGGCGGATAAATCCCCTGGACCTGATGGCTTCCATCCTAGGGTCTTGAGGGAAGTGGCAGTAGGGATTGTGGATGCTTTGGTGATAGTTTTCCAAAATTCCCTGGACTCAGGAGAGGTCCCAGCAGATTGGAAAACTGCTAATGTAACACCGTTGTTTAAAAAGGGTAGTAGGCAGAAGGCTGGAAATTATAGGCCAGTTAGCTTAACATCTGTGGTGGGTAAAATTTTGGAGACTATTATTAAGGAGACAGTAACGGAACATTTAGATAAGCATAATTTAATAGGACAAAGTCAGCATGGCTTTATGAAGGGGAAGTCATGTCTGACAAATTTGCTTGAGTTCTTCGAGGATATAACGTATAGGGTGGATAAAGGGGAACCAGTGGACATAGTGTATTTAGACTTACAGAAGGCATTCGACAAGGTGCCACATAAAAGATTATTACTTAAGATAAAAAATCACGGGATTGGGGGTAATATTCTGGCATGGGTGGAGGATTGGTTATCGAACAGGAAGCAGAGAGTTGGGATAAATGGTTCATTTTCGGACTGGCAACCAGTAACCAGTGGTGTTCCACAGGGGTCGGTGCTGGGTCCCCAACTCTTTACAATCTATATTAACGATTTGGAGGAGGGGACCGAGTGCAACATATCAAAATTTGCAGATGATACAAAGATGGGAGGGAAAGTAGAGAGTGAGGAGGACATAAAAAACCTGCAAGGGGATATAGACAGGCTGGGTGAGTGGGTGGAGATTTGGCAGATGCAATATAATATTGGAAAATGTGAGGTTATGCACTTTGGCAGGAAAAATCAGAGAGCAAGTTATTTTATTAATGGCGAGAGACTGGAAAGTACTGCAGTACAAAGGGATCTGGGGGTCCTAGTGCAAGAAAATCAAAAAGTTGGTATGCAGGTGCAGCAGGTGATCAAGAAAGCCAACGGAATGTTGGCTTTTATTGCTAGGGGGATAGAATATAAAAACAAGGAGGTATTGCTGCAGTTATATAAGGTATTGGTGAGACCGCACCTGGAATACTGCATACAGTTTTGGTCTCCATACTTAAGAAAAGACATACTTGCTCTCGAGGCAGTACAAAGAAGGTTCACTCGGTTAATCCCGGGGATGAGGGGGCGGACATATGAGGAGAGGTTGAGTAGATTGGGACTCTACTCATTGGAGTTCAGAAGAATGAGAGGCGATCTTATTGAAACATATAAGATTGTGAAGGGTCTTGATCGGGTGGATGCAGTAAGGATGTTCCCAAAGATGGGTGAAACTAGAACTAGGGGGCATAATCTTAGAATAAGGGGCTGCTCTTTCAAAACTGAGATGAGGAGAAACTTCTTCACTCAGAGGGTGGTCGGTCTGTGGAATTTGCTGCCCCAGGAAGCTGTGGAAGCTACATCATTAGATAAATTTAAAACAGAAATAGACAGTTTCCTAGAAGTAAAGGGAATTAGGGGTTATAGGGAGCGGTCAATGCCCTGTGGGTGGCGGAGAGGGCCCAGGGGCTATCTGGCCGGGTCCTGCTCCGACTTCTTGTTTTCTTTAGATTTGTGGTTGGGATCAGATCAGCCATGATCTTATTGAATGGCGGAGCAGGCTCGAGGGGCCGATTGGCCTACTCCTGCTCCAATTTCTTATGTTCTTATGTTCTTATGTAAAGGGGCAGTGACAACGTGGGCACGAAGTCCGCTAAGGGACATAAAGCAGAGAGTATGGGGAACGGTTGTTTATCAGACTGGAGTGAAGTATACAGCGCTGTGCCCATAGGTCGATATAGAAAAACTGCTCTTTGTGATATTTGTGATATATATTAATGTCCTCGACTTCGGTATAAGAGGCATAATGTCAAAGATTGCAGATGATATAAAGCTTCGAAATGTATTGAAGAATAAAGAGGATAGTTACAAACTTCAAGAGCATAAAGGCTGACATTGGCAGACACATGGCAGGTGTAATTTAATGCAGAGAAATGTGAAGTGATGCATTTTGGAAGGGAGAAATTAGGACTTGCAATATAAATTAAAAGGAACACATTTAAATGGGTGCAGGTACAGAGAGACGATTGGGTTCACATATACAAATCTTTGAAGGTGACAAGACAAGTTGAGAAGGCTGTTAAACAGAAAATGGGACCCTTTGCTTTGCAAATAGTGGCCTGGAGAACACAAACAAGGAAGTTATGGTCAAACTTTACATATCACTGGTTTGGCCTCAGCAAGAGTATTGTGTTCAATTTTGTTTTGAGTTAATTGGCAAAAACCAAGGGGTGTAGGTTATTAGAATTTTATTTCAGCAGCGACTTGTTATGATCTGGAATGCACTGCCTGAAAGGTTGTGGAAGCAGATTGAACAGTAAATTTTAAAGGGAAGTGGATAAATACTTGAAAAGGAGAAATGTGCAGGCCTATGGGAAGTGGGTCGATTTTGATAACTCTTTCAAAGTGCCGGCAAAAACACGATGGACCGAATGACCTGTATGATGCTATGATTCGATGTGTCCTCGGCTGGTGCCGGTAACGGGAGTATAGACATCTTTAACCCTCAACGCATTGGCGTTTATGTAAAGTTTTGAGTGATAACCCCACTGAGCTATCGTGCTACTTTTTCAAGGGAATATTTAAGAGTTAGTCGTTCGGGAATTATGAATACATAGAATCTGGAAAGGTAATTGGATTCAATGAGCGTTTTGGAAATGTTACATCCCAATATCTTTCATACACCTCTTTGAATTGTCCCGATCATATTTCATTCTTTTCGTATAGAAGCTTATTATTCTTCTTATTCTGAATAAATACCTACAATTACATTATTCAATTAATGTTTATATCTGAGCTTTCTAATGTAGACCTCTATGATTCTTTTCATCTCACGAATAATTTGTAACAAGACGTACATGAGTAAGTTTTGTACACAAGTGTTGGAATAACATGATTAATTTGATGCAGGTTATTATACAGTGCGCAACACCCATGTTGTAACTCCAGTGTGTCTACATAGGAACATAGGAGCATAGGAACAGGATTAGGCCATTCAGCCCCTCGTGCCTGCTCCGCCATTCGATAAGATCATGGCTGCTCTGTGATTCGGCTCCATATACCTGCCTTTGGCCCATATCCCTTCATACCTTTGGTTGCCAAAAAGCTATCTATCTCACATTTAAATTTAGTAATTGAGCTAGCATCAATTGCCGTTTGCGGAAGAGAGTTCCAAACATCTACCACCCTTTGTGCGTAGAAATGCTTTCTAATCTCGCTGCTGAAAAGTCTGACTCTAATTTTTAGACTGTGCCCCCACCCACTCCGAGAATCCCCAACCAGTGGAAATACTTTCTCTCCATACACCCTATTCGTTCAGATCACCCCTTAACCTTCTAAACTCTAGAGAATACAATCCCAATTTGTGCAATCTTTCCTCGTAACTTAACCCGTGAACTCCGGGTATCATTCTAGTAAACCTACGCTGCACTCCCTCCAAGGCCAATATGTCCTTCCGAAGGTGCGGTGACCAGAACTGCTCACAGTACTCCAGATGCGGTCTAACCAGGGTTTTGTATAGCTGCAGCATAACTTCTTCCCCCTTGTAGTCTCGTCCTCTAGATATAAAGGCCAGCATCCCATTTACCTGAACCCCGAAGCCCCTCTGGACATCCACAGTTTTTAACTTTTTGCCATTTAGAAAGTACCCTGTTCTATCCTTTTTTGATCCAAAGTGGATGACCTCACATTTGTCCACATTGAATTCCATTTGCCACAATTTTGCCCATTCACCGAATCTATCAATATCACTTTGTAATTTTATGTTTTCATCTACACTGCTTACAATGCCACCAATCTTTGTGTCATCGGCAAACTTAGATGTGAGACTTTCTATGCATTCATCGAAGTCGTTAATAAATATTGTGAATAATTGAGGCCCCAAGACAGATCTCTGCGGGACTCCACATGTCACATCCTGCCAATGTGAGTACCTTCCCATTATCCCTACTCTCTGTCGCCTTTCGCTCAGCCAATTTCGTAACCAAGTCCGTACTTTTCCGTCGATTCCATGGGCTTCTATCTTAACTAACAGTCTCTCATGTGTGACCTTATCTAATGCCTTCTGGAAGTCCATATAAATAACATCCATTGACATTCCCCTGTCCACTACTTTAGTCAACTCTTCAAAAAATTCAATCAGTTTTCTCAGGCACGACCTACTTTCACATAATCAATGCTGGCTCTCCCTGATTAACTTAAAATTCTCGATGTGTTCAGTCACCCTATCCTTCATTATAGACACCAGCAATTTCCCCACAACAGATGTTAGGCTAACTGGTCTATAATTCCCCGGTTTCCCTCTCTCTCCTTTCTTAAAAAGCGGAGTGACATGTGGAATTTTCCAATCTGGAGGGACAGTTCCTGAATCTAGAGAACTTTGAAAGATTATAGTTCGGGCATTTTTTTTTAATTCGTTCACGGGATGTGGGCGTCGCTGGCAAGGCCGGCATTGATTGCCCATCCCTAATTGCCCTCGAGAAGGTGGTGGTGAGCCGCCTTCTTGAACCGCTGCAGTCCGTGTGGTGACGGTTCTCCCACAGTGCTGTTAGGAAGGGAGTTCCAGGATTTTGAGCCAGCGACAATGAAGGAACGGCGATATATTTACAAGTCGGGATGGTGTGTGACTTGTAGGGGAACGTGCAGGTGGTGTTGTTCCCATGCGCCTGCTGCCCTTGTCCTTCTAGGTGGTAGAGGTCGCGGGTTTGGGAGGTGCTGTAGAAGAAGCCTTGGCGAGTTGCTGCAGTGCATCCTGTGGATGGTGCACACTGCAGCCACAGTGCGCCGGTGGTGAAGGGAGTGAATGTTTAGGGTGGTGGATGGTGCCAATCAAGCGGGCTGCTTTATCTTGGATGGTGTCGAGCTTCTTGAGTGTTTTTGGAGCTGCACTCATCCAGGAAAGTGGAGAGTATTCCATCACACTCCTGACTTGTGCCTTGTAGATGGTGGAAAGACTTTGGGGAGTCAGGAGGTGAGTCACTCGCCGCAGAATACCCAGCCTCTGACCTGCTCTCGTAGCCACAGTATTTATATGGCTGGTCCAGTTAAGTTTCTGGTCAATGGTGACCCCCAGGATGTTGATGTGGGGGATTCGGCGATGGTAATGCCGTTGAATGTCAAGGGGAGGTGGGTAGACTCTCTCTTGTTGGAAATGGTCATTGCCTGGCACTTATCTGGCGCGAATGTTACTTGCCACTTATCAGCCCAAGCCTGGATGTTGTCCAGGTCTTGCTGCATGCAGGCTCGGACTGCTTCATTTTCTGAGGGGTTGCGAACATCCCCATTTCTGACCTTATGATGGAGGGAAGGTCATTGATGAAGCAGCTGAAGATGGTTGGGCCTAGGACACTGCCCTGAGGAACTCCTGCAGCAATGTCCTGAGGCTGAGATGATTGGCCTCCAACAACCACGACCATCTTCCTTTGTGCTAGGTATGACTCCAGCCACTGGAGAGTTTTCCCCCTGATTCCCATTCACTTCAATTTTACGAGGGCTCCTTGGTGCCACACTCGGTCAAATGCTGCCTTGATGTCAAGGGCAGTCACTCTCACCTCACCTCTGGAATCTGCTCATCTGCAATCTGCTCACCGACTTCCTTGAAAACCCTGGGATGGAAACCATCTGGTCCTGGGGATTTATTGAGTTCCTGTCCCCGATTCAATATTAGTTTTCAATGGATTTCCAGCATGCTATCCTCTTTTTCTACTGTAAATACTGACGCAAAGTAATTATTCAACATTTCCACCATTTCCCCATTGTCAACGACAATATCCCCGCTTTCAGTTTTTTAAGGGGCCAACACTGCTCCTGACCACCCTCTTTTTCCGAATATAACTATAAAACTTCTTTTTATTGGTTTTGATATCCCTTGCAAGTTTCTTTTCATACTTTCTTTTTGTAGCTCTTACTGTTTTGTGACCCTTTATTGATCTTTGTGTCTTTCCCATTCGCCAGGATCTGTGCCATTTTTTGCCGTTTTGTGTGCCCTTTCCTTACGTCTTATACTGTCCCTTGTCTCTTTAGTTATCCATGGCTGTTTTTCTTTGGCAAGTAGAGTTCGTGCCCCTCAGGGGTATAAACCGATTCTGTATCTCATTAAAAGTTTCTTTAAACATTTCCCACTGATCATCAGTCGTTTTACCCAGATTTGCCTTATTTACTGTGGACAGTCTCTGTCTCATCCCATTGAAGTCGGCCTGACCCAAGTCCAGAATCTTAGCAGCTGACTCACTTTTTCCCCTTTCAAACACTACATTGAACTCGATCATGTTATGATCGCTATTGGATAGATGTTCACGCAGAGTTTAGCCATTAACTAAATCTGGTTCATTACTCATTACTAAATCTAGTATGGCTTGCCCCCTTGTTGCCTCCAGGACATACTGCTGTAGAAAACCATCCCGGACACACTCAAAAAATTCACTACCTTTCTGACAGTTGCGAGTCTGCTTTCCCCAATCTATGTGATGGTTAAAGTCCCTCATTAAGACCACTATGCCTTTCTTACACGCTTGTCTAATCTCTGAATTATAATGTCTTGAATATAAAAACAAGGCGGTTATAATGAACTTTTATAAAATGCTGGTTCGGCCACAATTGCAGCATTGTGTCAAGTTCTCGGGACTGCACTTTGGGAAGAATGTGAAGGTCTTAGAAAGAGTGCACAAGGGATTTACCAGAATGATTCCAGGGATGAGGGACTTTGGTTACTTGGATAGTCTGGAGAAGCTGGAGTTGTTCTCTTCAGAGCAGAGAAGGTTGAAAGGAGATTTAATAGAGGTTTGCAAAGTCAAGAAGGGTCAAGACAGAGTCGATATAGAGAAATAGTTCCCGTTGGCGGAAGGGGAAAGAACCAAAGGACATCGATGTAAGTTGATTGCCAAAGGAACCAAAGGCGTCATGAGAAAAAGTTTTATTACACAGTGAATGGTTAAGATCTGGAAAAGTGTATAAAGGGAAATAATTGCTGTGCGACAGGAATAGGGTGGTGGAGTGGCACTAGCTGGATTGGTCTTGCAGAGAGCCGGCACGGACTCGATGGGCCAAATAGCATCCTTCCGTGCTGTTAGCATTCTATGATCCTATGATTCGACTTGAATGAAACAAATACAGGGCTATGGGGAAAGAGCAGGGGGAAAAGGCTAATTGGGTAGGTCTTTCAAAGAGTCGACATGTGCGATGGGCAGAATGGCCTCCTCCTGTGCTGGACCTTACCATGATGCTGTGATACTATGTATCATTGACACAGTGTGGTTCGTAGATTCAGGTGTGTATTGTTACTATTCTACAGTCCAGCAACTGAAGTAAAAAGAAAGGTAAGGTCTGCAGGTCTTATAGCAAGTAAAGTGTTTTAGTGAATCAATGTCCCCAGAGCACTTAACATTCTCTCAATTAACATTATTTTAAAGGAGTAAACTCCTAAAAGTTAGCAACTAAAGAGCTTAATCTGAGGCAAGTCATGGCAGCAGAGCTCGCACCAGTGATATGCTCCTCCGACGCTATGTGGGAAGTTATGGAAACAACCGGTGTCCCTGGCGACCATGTGTGCGGGAAGTGTTTCCAGCTGCAGCTGTTGGCAAACCGCATTTCGGAGCTGGAGCTGCGGATGGATTCACTGTGGAGCATGCGCGATGCTGAGATTATTGTGGATAGCACGTTCAGTGAAGTGGTCACACCGCAGGTAAATATTACGCAGGCAGAAAGGAAATGGGTGACCGCCAGGCAGAGTAAAAGGAGGAGGCACATAGAGCAAGAGTCCCCTGGGGCTATCTCCCTCTCAAATCGATATTCCGCCTTGGATATTGTTTGGGTAGATGGCTTATCAGGGGAATGCAGCAAAAGCCACGATTGTGGCACCATGAGTGATTTAGCTTCATAGGAGGGGAGGAAAAAGAATGGGACAGCAATAGTGATAGTGGATTCCATCATAAGGGGAACAGATAGGCGTTTCTGCGGCCGCAGACGTGGGTGTGCTGCCTCCTTGGTGCTAGGGTCAAAGATGTGAAGGAGAGGCTGTTGAACATTCTGAAGGGGGATGGCAGATCGAATATGATGTGGGAAAATGTGACGTCATTCACTTTGGTAGGAAGAATAAAAAAGCAAAATATTATATAAATGGAGAAAGACTTCAGAATGCTGCGATTCAGAGGGATTCACCCTCTGAGTGAATAACTTTCTCCTCATCTCAGTCCTAAATGACCAACACCTTATTCTGAGACTATGACCCCTGCTTCTGGACTCCCCAGCCAGGAAAAACATCCTCCTTGCAGATACCCTGTCGAACCCTGTCAGAATTGTCTATATTTCAATGAAATTACCTCACATTCTTCAAAACGCCAGAGAATACAGGCCCAGTCTGCTCAGTCTCTCCTCACACGACAAGCCTTCCATCCCAGGAATCAGTCTGGTGTTCCATCGTTGCGCTCCCTCTATGGTAAGTGTACCCTTCCTTCGGGAAGGTATTTACCAAGTGCGGCCTGTGGAAGGCATGTGGTGTGGTGTGTGTGAGAGAAATGCGCTGTACATCCAAGGTTAGATTCATAGAAAGTAGAAGTTTACAACATGGAAACAGGCCCTTCGGCCTAAAATGTCCATGTCGCCCAGTTTATAACACTAAGCTAGTCCCATTTGCCTGAACTTGGCCCATATCCCTCTATACCCATCTTACCCATGTAACTGTCCAAATGCTTTTTAAAAGACAAAATTGTACCCGCCTCTACTACTGCCTTTGGCAGCTCGTTCCAGACACTCACCACGCTTTGAGTGAAATAATTGCCCCTCTGGACCCTTTTGTATCTCTCCCCTCTCACCTCAAATCTATGTCCCCTCGTTACAGACTCCCCTACCTTTGGGAAAAGATTTTGACTATCTACCTTATCTGTGCCCCTCATTATTTTATAGACTTCTATAAGATCACCCCTAAACCTCCTACACTCCAGGGAAGAAAAGTCTCAGTCGATCCAACCTCTCCCTGTAAGTCAAACTATCAAGTCCCAGTAGCATCCCAGTAAATCTTTTCTGCACTCTTTCTAGTTTAATAATATCCTTTCTATAATAGGGTGACCAGAACTGTACACAGTATTCCAAGTGTGGTCGAAATAATGTCCTGTGCAACTGCAACAAGGCATCACAACTCCTGCATTCAATGTTCTGACCAATGAAACCAAGCATGCTGAATGCCTTCTTCACCATGCTATCCACCTGTGACTCCACTTTCAAGGATCTATGAACCTGTACTCCGAGATCTCCTTGTTCAATAACTCTCGCCAACGCCCGACCATTAACGGAGTAGGTCCTGGCCCGATTCGATCTACCAAAATGCATCACCTCACATTTATCTAAATTAAACTCCATCTGTCATTCATCGGCCCACTGGCCCAATTCATCAAGATCCCGTTGCAATCCTAGATAACCTTCTTCACTGTCCACAATGCCACTAATCTTGGTGTCATCTGCAAACTTACTAACCATGCCTCCTAAATTCTCATCCAAATCATTAATATAAATAACAAATAACAGCGGACCCAGCACCGATCCCTGAGGCACACCGCTGGTCACAGGCCTCCAGTTTGAAAAACAACCCTCTGCAACCACCCTCTGAATTCTGTCGTCAATCCAATTTTGTATCCAATTGGCGACCTCACCTTGGATCCCGTGAGATTTAAGCTTATGGAACAACCTACCATGCGGTACCTTGTCAAAGGCTTTGCTAAAGTCCATGTAGACCACGTCTGTTGCACAGCCCTCATCTATCTTCTTGGTTACCCCTTCAAAAAACTCAATCAAATTCGTGTGCCATGATTTTCCACTCTCAAAATCATGCTGACTGTTCCGAATCAGTCCCTGCCTCTCCAAATGCCTGTAGATCCTGTCTCTCAGAATACCCTCTTACAACTTACCGACTACAGATGTCAGGCTCACCGGTCTGTAGTTCCCAGGCTTTTCCCTGCCGCCCTTCTTAAACAAAGGCACAACATTTGCTACTCTCCAATTTTCAGGCACCTCACCTGTAGCTGTCGATGATTCAAATATCTCCCTAACCTCCCATAACGTCCTGGGATACATTTCATCAGGGCCCGGCGATTTATCTACCTAGATGCGCGTTAAGACATCCAGCACCTCCCTCTCTGTAATATGTACACTCCTCAAGACATCACTATTTATTTCGCCAAGTTCCCTAACATCCATGCCTTTCTCAACCGTAAATACCGATGTGAAATATTCATTGAGGATCTCCCCCATCTCTTGTGGTTCCGCACATGGATGACCTTGTTGATCCTTAAGAGGCCCTACTCACTCCCTAGTTACTCTTTTGCCCTTTATGTATTTGTAGAAGCTCTTTGGATTCTCCTTTGCCTTATCTGCCAAAGCAATCTCATGTCCCCTTTTTGCCCTCCTGATTTCTCTCTTAACCCTACTCCGGCAATCTCTGTACTCTTCAAGGGATCCACTTGATCCCAGCTGCCTATGCATGTCATATGCATCCTTCTTCTTTTTGACGAGGGCGACAATCTCCCGAGTCATCCAAGGTTCCCTACTTCTGCCAGCCTTGCCCTTCACTTTATAAGGAATGTGCTTACCCTGAACCCTGGTTAACACACTTTTGATAGCCTCCCACTTACCAGACGTCCCTTTGCCTGCCAACACACGCTCCCAATCAACTTCTGAAAGTTCCTGTCTAATACCATCAAAATTGGCCTTTCCCCAATTTAGAATTTTAACTTTAGGGCCAGAACTATCATTCTGCATAGCTATCTTAAAACTGATGGAATTATGATCACTGGTCCCAAAGTGATCCCTCACCAACACTTCTGTCACCTGCCCTTCCTTATTTCCCAAGAGGAGGTCAAGTTTTGCCCCCTCTCTAGTCGGGCCATCCACATACTGAATCAGAAATTCCTCTTGAATACACTCAACAGATGTCTTTCCATCCAGGCCCCTAATGCTATGGCTGTCCCAGTCAATTTGGGAAAGTTGAAGTCCCCTACTATTACCACCCTATTTTTCTTGCAGCTGCCTGTAATCTCCTTACATATTTGCTCCTCAATTTCCCGATGACGATTTGGGGGTCTGTAGTACAATCCTATCAAAGTGATCTCTCCCTTCTTATTTTTCAGTTCTGCCCATATGGACTTAGTGGGCGAACGCTCGGATATATCCCCTCTCACTGCTGCCGTGATGTTCTCCCTAATCAAGAACGCAACTCCCCTCCTCTCTTACCTCCTGCTCTATCTTTCCGATAGCATCTGCAACCTGGAACATTGAGCTGCCAGTCCTGCCCCTCCCTTAGCCATGTTTCAGGAATAGCTTTCACATCCCAGTCCCATGTACCCATCCATGCCCTGAGTTCATCTGCCTTGCCCATCAGACTTCTTGCATTGAAATAAATGCAGTTTAATCTAGACTTGCCTTGGACTTTGCCCTGCTATCTCAGACCATCTGTCAGGTCATGTTTTGTACGCTCTCCATTGCTGCCTTTTGTTTCTGTCACCACTTTACTTCCCACTGACTTCCTGCATCGGTTCCCATCCCCCTGCCACATTAGTTTAAACCCTCCCCATCTAGCACTAGCAAACATTCCCCCTAGGACATTGGTTCCAGTCCTGCCCAGATGCAGACCGTCCAATTTGTGCTGGTCCCACCTCCCCCAGTACCGGTTCCAATGACCCACGAATTTGAATCCCTCCCTCTTGCAGGTTGAAGATTACACTAAGCGAGGAGGAATAGTAAGTCGTCCAAATGGGAGCAGAAAGTTACAAAGGGACGTAAACAGATTAAGTGAGTGGGGAAAACTATGGCAAATGGAGTTCATTGTGGGCAGTGTGAGGTCATCCACTTTGGAAGCAAGAAAGATAAATCGGAGTATTTTCCAAGTGTTGAGAGCGTGGGTGCATTGGAACAGGAGGAGGTCTTACAGCTCCTCGGGCCTGTTACATCGGAACAGGTCAAGGCCATACAGACCCTCGAGCCTGTTGCATAGGAAAAGGGCGAGGCCATACAGCCCCTCGAACCATTCCGACATTCAATTAGACATTTGGTTCAATTGTATCTCAAATCCATCCACCTGCCTTGGTTCCGTAACCCTTAATGAACTTGGCTAACAAAAATCGATCAATGGCAGTTTTCAAATTTTCAATTGACCCCGAGCCTCAACTGCTTTTTAAAGGAGAGATTTCCGGCTTCCCATTACCCATTATTTACAGAAGTGCTTCCTAATATCAACCCTGAACAATCGAGCTTAACTTTAAGGTTATGTCCTCTTGTTCTGGACGACCAAACCAGAGGAAAAGGTTTTCCGTCCCTTTCAAATGCTGTCATCATCTTAAATACCTCAACCAAATCTGCCATTAATTTTCTATTCTCAGGGTAATAAAAATCTAGTCCATGTAACGGATCCTCATAACTTAACCCTTTTCGCGCCGGTATCACTCTGGTGAATCTCTGCTGCACCCCCTGCAAGGCCAATATATCCTTCGTGCGTTGCGGTGCACAGAACAGCACACAGTCCACCCGATGGGACTGTACCACTGATGTGATAAGCTAGGAATTGTAGAGGAACAAAGAGATCCCTAGGTACCAGTCTCATGAGCACTGCATGGAATGGGTAGTATTAGTGTATTTCATATTATCATAATAGGTACAGCACAGGAGGAGGCCATTCGGCCCATCGTGCCTGGACCAGCTCTTTGAAAGAGCTATCGAATTTGTCACATTCCCCAACTCTTTCCCCATAACCCTGTAAATGTTTTTCTTTCTATTATTTATCCAATTCCCTTTTGAAAGCTACTATTGAATCTGCTTCCACCGCCCCTTCAGGCTGTGCATTCCAGATCATCACAATTCGCTGCAAAAGATATATTTTCTCATGTCGCTCCTTTCTCTTTTGCACATCAACTTAAACCTGTGTCCTCTGTTTACCGACCTTTATGCCACTGGCAACAGTTCCTTCTTATTTACTCTGTCAAAAATGTTCATGTATTTGAACACCTCTATCAAATCTCCCCTGAACAACCCCAGCTTCTCCAGTCTCCCAACATAACTGAGTCTCCCAACACTGGCACCATTTGAGTGAGTTCTTTGATGAATTAACCAAGAGGGTTAATGAGGGGAATGTGGTTGATGTTGTATATATGGACCCTGAAGAGGCGTTTGATAAAGTACCACATCATAGACTTGTTCTCAAAATTAAAGCCCATGAATAAAAGGAACAGTGGCAGTGAGGATACAAAATTAGTGAAGAGACAGAAAGCAGAGAGTAGTGTTGAACCGTTATTTTGCAGACTGGAGGGAAGGAAACACTCGTGTTCTCTCGAGGTCAGTATTAGTAACACTGCACCTTTTGCTATGTATTAATAACCTGGACTTTGGTATAGCGGGCATAATTTAAAATTTTGCAGATGGCACGAAACTCAGTAACATAGTAAACAATGTGGAGGAGAGTAACATACTTCAGGAGGACATAGAAAGACAGGTGAAATGAACAGGGATGAGGGGCTTCAGTTATGTGGAGAGACTGGAGAAGCTGGAGCTCTTCTCGTTAGAAAATTCAGGGAGATTTGACTGAGGTGTTCGAAATCATAAACGTTTTTAACAGGGTCCATATATATTATTTCCAAATATATTGATCATTTTCTTCAGGCAGAAGGAAAGATTATTTGGAAATGCTTCTATTTGATGGTGTTGAATGGAGAGTGGGAATCGTGAATATTAATTTAAAACACCACCCGAACAGGGACTTGAATCCTGAAACCTCGGATTGAAAGTATGATCATCTACCTACTGAGCTATTCAGGCTCTAACATTGATTCACAGAGCGACCTTCACTGGCTGACATGAAAGTTTAACGCCACCACCACCCCGCCCGCCATATTTTGCATTTCCTACTGCTGTAATCCTGCCTGTACAGGGCATTTCCCTCGCATACTCAGGATGACTACCTCCCACAGGCTTCACTTCACAAATACATACCCTCACACCAACTACCCGCTCTTTAACAGTGGCGGCAGATGTGACAAGTGATGTTCATCAGGGATCTGGACTGGAGTCTCAACTTTTCACCATAAGAATTCATGACTTCGTTGAAGCAATAGAGAGTTGTATGTCCAAATTTTTGCCCACTCACTTCGCCTGTCTATTTCCCCTTGAAGCCTCTTTGCATCCTCCTCAGGACTCACATTCTCATCTATTTTATTATCATCATCAAACTTGGAAATATTACATTTGTTCCCCTCATCCAAATCATTGATATAGATTGTGAATAGCTGGGGCCCAAGCACCGATCCCTGTGGTACCCCACGAGTCACAGTCTGCCAACTTGAAGAAGACCCGTTTATTCCGACTCTCTGTTTCTGTCTGTTAATCAATTCTCAAACCACGCCAGTACATTACACCCAACTTCATGTGCTCCAACTTTGTTCACCAGCCTCCTGTGTGGGACCTTATTGATAGCCTTTTGAAAATCCAAATACACCACACATCCACAGGTTCCACCTTTATATTCTACCAGTTGCAACCTCAAAGAACTCCAATAGGTTTGTCGCAGGATTATCAAGTTCGACATTCATGCAGCACGGTAAAACACGACGATCTTTCCTGCCGAAATTAATGATTGTATTTTTATAAAATTACTTCATAACCATTTAAGTTTAATTTGTGCGGTGTTTTCATTGATATAAGCAGCGTTCGAACACGGTCTTGAACCCTGGAGCCCCATATTAAAAGTCCGCTGTTTTATCGACAGAACTATCCGGGCTCTCCAACCGATTGCCTGTTGCAACCCTGATTGGCTGTGGTAGGGAATTGCATTCCCTTCACGACAGACTCTCACACCGACCGTCACAAACTCACTTCAGCTCAATACCTCTTCTCAGCCCATACCACCTCAAAAATATCACACTCCAAACACCATCAAGCTGTCCCAAGTGTCCTCCAACCTCTGCCTGACCCCTTCTCCCCCATCTGATCCGTTCTTCACAAACTCTCCCTACTCCCTAATCTATGACATTCACCATGACCCCTTCTTTCCAATCTGACTTCCACTTCTAACTCACTGGTTTAAGCTGACAATGCCCTTAAATCTGATCACCCCTTACTGAATCTCGTCTTCAGATTTGGATACAAAACTCGATTGCTTCCTCCAAGTCATTAAAACGGAAAAATAGTTTTTTAGAGAAATGTCGGGTTCTTAATTCAGAAGTGAACCATGGGCAGTGGTCGCATGCATATTAAATTGGTGAAGGGAGAGGAACCAAAGAGTAGTAGTGAACGGTTGGTTTTCAGACTGGAGGGAAGTATGCAGTGGGATCCCTCAGTGGTCGGTATTCGGAAAACTCTATTTTTCTACATATTAATGATATGGACATGGGTATATAGGGCATAGGAATATAGGGCATGATTTAAAACGTTAGGTTCACAAGAAGCTCGGAAATGTAGGAAACAGTGAGGAGGATAGTACCAGACTGCGGGAGAAAATAGACAGGCTGTTGAAATGGGCAGACACATGGTCGATGCAATTTAATGCAGAGAAGTGCGAGATGATACATTTTGGTAGGAAGAATGACGAAGGGCAAAATAAATAAATCGTACAATTGTAAAAAGGGTGCAGGAACAGAGAGACCTGGTTGTGCATGTGCACACATCTTTGAAGGTGGCAGGCAAAGTGAGAAGGCTCCACAATCTGACACCTTTTCCTCAAACTGACGCCTCCCCTGAACTCACCCTTCACCTCAACCTGAACCTTTCTCCTCAATCACATCCCTCTGACCAACCTGACCTTCTCCCTAATCTGATCCCTTTTCCTCAATCTACCCATTGGAGCTGGGACATCCAAGAACGAAATCTGTCGGAGAATTTTCACACAAATGCCCGTGGAAATCTGTAAACCTCTTCCCCCAAAAGGCTGTGGATGCTGGGGGTCAATTGTAATTTCAGGACTGAGATCGATGTATATCGAAGTAAAGGGAATTAGGGGTTACGGGGAGCGGGTAGGAAATTGGACATGAATTTAGATTTGAGGTTAGGATCAGATCAGCCATCATCTTCTTGAATGGCGGAGCAGGCTCGAGGGGCCGATTGGGCTACTCCTGCTCCTATTTCTTATGTTCTTATGTTCTTATGTTGTTCTTATTTGTTGGGTAAAAGGATCAAGCGATATGGAACAACGGCGGGTGAATTAAGTTGATGTCTAATCAGCCTTGATCGAATTGAATGACGGAACAGGATCGAGGATGTGAATGCCCTCCTCCTGTTCCCTTTATTCATCACCTGCCTTTTCTATTCAAATGTTGACTGTCCTTCGGCCAGTTTTAACATGCTCGGTTTCAATCTCCGTGAGAAATAATCATGAACCGCCGATAGGATAGGACATGAAGAGAAAGAAATATGATGGAACAGGGTTGATGGAAGAGGACACGGGCACAGATTTCCCAGCATTTTTCAAGTGGTTAAAGACGTTCTCTTTGCGTGAATGACGTTCAGCTCCCTCTTCACTGGGCAGTTCCTGTGCACTGAATTAATATACTGCTCAGTGATGTCAATATTTTGTTTGCTGTAGATTTTAATTGCCTAACGTTTAATGGCGGAGC
Source organism: Heptranchias perlo (assembly GCF_035084215.1). NCBI lineage: Eukaryota > Metazoa > Chordata > Chondrichthyes > Hexanchiformes > Hexanchidae > Heptranchias > Heptranchias perlo. The sequence goes on from NW_027139548.1 coordinate 1,871,867, forward strand.
TTTAAGGTGTAAATTGAATGTAGTTTTCTCTGATAAAAGCAGCGCCTGAACAAGGACCTGAACACTGGACCCACAGGTTAAAAGTCCGATGCTGGACCAGGCTCCAAATCTCTAAGGAGACAGTGACCCTGACTGGCTGTGGTAGGTTCACTTCACGTTCGCAGCCGCCCTGGCCACACAGGGACCATCACAAGTTTGCTTCATCGCAACATATCTTCACAGCCCATTCCACCTCAAACATACCGCACTCCAACCGTCATCAACCTGCGCCGAGTCTCCAGCAACTTCCATCTCTCGCTACCCATCAATCTGACCTGTTCTCGACAATCTGACCCCTCCTCCTCAAACTGACCCCTCTCCCCGATCTGACGCTTCTCCGCAATCTGATCCCTTCTTCTCAATGTGGTCCCTTCTCCCCAATCTCACCCCTTGTTCCGAAACGAACCCCTTCTCCTTAATCTCTCTTTTATTCTCAATTCTACCCCTTCTCCTCAATCCGACCCAATCTCCAAAATGTTTGTCTTCTCCTCCATCTGTCCCCTTCTTCTCATTCAGGAGCTAAATCAGGAAGTACATTTGATCACAAATGTCGTGGAAATCTGTCAATCTCTTCCGTCAATTGGCTTAGAATGCTGGAGGACAATTGGGATTTCAGGACTAAGATCGATAGATACCTGTTACGAACTGATTCAGGAACTGTCCCTCTAGATTAGAAAATTACACATGTCACTCCGCTTTTTAAGAAAGGAGAGAGAGGGGAACCAGGGAATTATAGACCAGTTAGCCTAACATCTGTTGTGGGGAATAAGCTGGAGTCTATAATTAAGGATAGGGTGACTGAACACCTCGAGAATTTTAAGTTAATCAGAGACAGCCAGCATGGATTTGTTAAAGGTAGGTCGTGCCTGACGAACCTGATTATTTTTTTTAAACAGGTGACTAAAGCAGTGGACAGGGGAATGCCAATGGATGGTCTTTATTTGGACTTCCAGGAGGCATTAAATAAGGTCCCACATAAGAGAATGATAGCTAAGATAGAAGCCCATGGAATCGCGGGAAAACTATGGACTTGTTTAGGAAGTTGGCTGAGCGAAAGGCAACGGAAATTAGGGATAAAGGGTCGGTACTCACATTGGCACGATATGACTAGTGGAGTCCCGCAGGGATCTGTCTTGGGGCCTCAATTATTCACAATATTTATTAATGACTTAGATGAAGGCATAGAAATTCTCATATATAAGTTTGCCGATGACACAAAGATTGGTGGCATTGTAAGCAGTGTAGATGAAAACTTTAAATTACAAAGCGATATTGATAGATTGGGTGAATGGGCAAAACTGTGGCAAATGAAATTCAATGGAGACAAAAGTGAGGTCATCTACTTTGGATCAAAAATGATAGAACGGGGTACTTTATAAATGGTAAAAAGTTAAAAACAGTGGATGTCCAAAGGGACTTGGAGGTACAGGTACAGAGATCATTGAAGTCTCATGAACAGGTGCTAAAAATAATCAAGAAGGCTAATAGAATGCTGGCCTTTATATCTAGAGGACTAGAGTACAAGGGGGCAGAAGTTATGCTGCAGCTCTCCAAAACCCTGGTTAGACCGCACCTGTGCACCGCACCTTCGGAAGGACATATTGGCCTTGGAAGGACTGCAGCGTAGGTTTACTAGAATGATACCCGGACATCAATGGTTAAGTTACGAGGAGAGATTACACAAATTGGTGTTGTATTCTCCATAGTTTCGAAGGTTAAGGGGTGATCTGATGGACGTTTATAAGATATTAATGGGAACAGATTGAGTGGATGGAGGGAAACTATTTCTGGTGGTTGGGGATTCGAGGAGTAAGGGACACAGTCTAAAAATTAGAGCCAGACCTTTCAGGAGCCAGATTAGAAAACATTTCGACACACAAAGAGTGGTAGAAGTTTGGAACTCTCCTCCGCAAACTGCAATTGATACTAGCTCAAGTACTAAATTTAAATCTGAGATAGAAAGCTTTTTGGCAACCAAAGGTATTAAGGGATATGGGCCAAAGGGGGGTATATGGAGTGAGATCACAGATCCGCCATGACCTTATCAAATTGCGGTGCAGGCACGGGTGGCTGAATGGCCTACTCCTGTTCCAGTGTTCCTATGCTCCCATGTAGGTAAGGCTATCAAGTGTAATGGAATGAACGCGTTTAAATGGAGTTAAGGTCTGTATCAGCCACGATCTGATTGAATGGCGGTTCAGGCTGGAGGGGCTGAATGGCGTGCTCCTGATCCCCATGTTCATCACTTGCTTTCACTGTTGAAATGTTGTTTGCCTGGCCATTTTTAACATAATCTCTTTAATCTCCAGGAGAAATAATCATGAATCGCTGATAGAATGTGAAATGCATAGAATGAAAGCCGAATGAACAGGGGTTAGGTTTAGGGTTAGGGTAATATTTCCAGCATTTTGAAACTGGTAAAGAAGCTTTGTTTGGGCCAGTGCGGTTCTTTTGACTCATCCTTGACTTCCTTAAGCAGCTACTGTTCAATGAATGATTATACAGCTGAGCGATATTTATTTTTTTGGGCGGTAGACTTTAGCTGCCTAGTGTTTAATGATGGTTTGAGGCGTAAATTTAGTGGCAGTTTAATCATACAATCATAGAAAGTTACTGCACAGAAGGAAGCCATTCTGCCCATCTTGTTCGTGCCGGCTGAAAAAGAGCTCTCCATCTTTATCCCTCTCTCCAGCGCTTGCTCCGTCCCCTGTAGGTTCCAGCACTTCAATTGCACATCCAAGGACTTTTGTAATGTTTTGGAGGTTTCTGCCTCTACCGCTCGGTACCACTTCAGACCTGGATTTGAGAGCGTTTATCGATACAAAGGCATCAGATGAAGACTTGAGACAATTACCTCAATACTTGTCCGCCCGCCAATTTCTCTGCTTCGGAAGAAACTGTTTTCCAAATTATCCTGCAGTGTATTGGTAACAGATTGGAAGATTTCGAGGAGAGGCTGCTCCTGGGACTGATCAAATCCACCGTTCACTCTGCAGGGTGTGTAAGATCATCAGAGGAGATGTCTCTGAATGCTTCCACTGCTCTATTCAGAAAAACCAGTTTCACATGGAATACAGCGAGCTCTGATTCCGCTCGATCTTTGCACACATTCTGTGATTGATGGGCACGACATGTATTGATTGCTGTGCTGGTTTAAATTTATTTTACATTTATTGCTTTCCATATGTTTTATTTTGGACAGCCGGTTTGTATTTTTATCGCCGTGTCTTCCATCTTGCGGATGTCTGTACTTCTCCTGATGTCGTTGTTTTCCGCCCAGTGCTGGAAATTCCCGACGAGAACATAAGGGGAGCAGGGCTAGTGATAGTTCAGGTTACAGTTCTTACATTGCCTGTCAATAATGGGTCAGGTTCCACGAGAAGAACAGTAATCGAGCTCAGAGTTTGCTAAAGAGTTCTTAACAGTTACACGATTCGAACTTGGATGTTATCTCGAATCTTCCGGTGTCCTGGTCAGTATTTATCCCTCAACAAACAGAATTATAACAGATTATTAGGGGTGAAATTGGACACCGGCATGGAAGCAAAACAGGTGGAATCGCATTTGCCGACGGTTATTGGACACGTCGATATACTGTTTTAGTGAAGTCAATGGAATGAATATCAGACCGAGCGTATAACAGGCGATCGATGTGATCCCGCCCGTTTTGTGACCCCGCCAATGTCTAATTTCAACCAACCTGGTCATTCAACACATTGCTGTTTTAGAGACCTTGCTGTGCGCAGATTGACTTCCACATTTCCAGACATTACAACGGTGAGAATATTTCAAAAGTCATTTCTTGTCTGTTAGGCGCTTCAGGGATTCCTGAGGCGGTGAAAGGTGCTTTATCATTGGAGAGGGTAGAAATTCATCTCAGGCAGTAAAGTCCCAACGCCGTCTGTTGCAGGCATGACCCAATATTGAGTCACATCGCTGCCTGTTATAGGCCCGGCCAATGTTCAGTCCCATCGCTGCTTATGAAAGGCAGGGTGCAATATTAAGTTCCATCGACGTCTGTTATAGAAAAAGACCAATATTCGGTCCAATTGCCACTTGTTATAGGCACGGCCCAATGTTCAGTTCCATTGCTGCCTGTTACAAGCACGACTCAATATTCAGACCCATCGCCACTTGTTATAGGCATGGCTCAATATTCAGTTCCATCTTCGCCTGTTATAGGCGCGTCCCACTTTCAGTTCCATCGCAACCTGTTAAAGGCCCGGCCCAATATTCGGTTCCATCACCGCCTGTTATAGACAGAGCCCAATATTCGGTGCTATTAAAATAATACTGGAATAGAGATGAAGCATCCCCAGAACATCAGCAATTGTCTGTGAGAAATGTCTCCTGTACTTTTAACGCTAACCTTTCTTCTCTCTCTACAGCCGGGTCATTATATTCCGTCGCAATTTTGCAACCCAGATTCTCAGCAAAGTCGCAGACTCCCAGAATGCACCTGTTCAGTTTGAGTCTCACTCACGTGTGCAATACAACTCTTGCAATGCAACAGTGTCTCAGTACAATTCATTACGTTTGACTATCGATTCAGTAATGCAGCATTATCCCTCTCCTCACACCTGTTGAGTTCAGTAAAATAGTGGGCCGGGAAGGCGTGTCTGACAAACAGCAAACTGTGGCGCCCTCTGTGAATGCTAATGCTGTCAATCAGAAAAATATTAATTGTTTTAAAGGCATATTCCAATTTTCCGTGTGCACAAACAACAGACATTATTTTTAATACAAGGAAAATCTGCCGGGCTCTCTCACCAGCGTCAGATGCACCCCGCTACTTTTTCCGGACTCTGCGCTCAGCCCAGGCGAGGCTTGATGGCCAGGTGATCAATGCAAAAATATCTCCTCCATTTTTAAACGTTTTAATGTTGCGGGAGAGTAGATTGTCCATCATATCTTCCTAACATTATAATCATGGTATCGTGGTATCATAGTCTGCTACTGCACAGGAGGAGGCCATTCGGCCCAACGTCTCCGTCCTGGCTCTTTGAAAGAGCGATCCAATTGGTCCCATTCCTCTGCTCTTTCCCTTTTACCTCTGCAAATGTTTCCCCTCCAAGTGTTTATACAATTCACTTCAGAAAGTTATAATTAAATCCGTTTCCACCGACCTTTCAGTCAGTACATTTCAGATCATTGAAACTCTCTGCCTATTTTTTTTTTCATGTCGCCTCTGGATCTTTTGCCGATCATATTAAATATGTGTCCTCTGGTTACCGACCCTTCTGCCACTGCAAACAGTTTCTCCTGATTTACTCTATCAAAATCGTTCATGATTTTTAGCACGTCAATCAAATCTCCTCTTATTCATCTCTATTTTACGGAGAGCATCCCCAGCTTCTCCAGTCTCTCCACAGAACGCTCATCCCTGGGAACATTCTAGTTAGTCTCTTCTGGACAGCCTCCAAGACCTTGACATCGTTCCGAAATTGCGGTTCCCAGAATTGGAAACAATACTCCAGCTGAGGCCGAACCAATCGTTTAGAAGAACATAAGAAATAGGCGCAGGTGTAGGCCAATCGGCCCCTCGAGCGTGCTCCGCCATTCAATAAGATCATGGCTGATCTGATCCTAACCTCAAATCTAAATTCATGTCCAATTTCCTGCCCGCTCCCCATAACCCCTAATTTCCTTTACTTCTAGGAAACTGTCGATTTCTGTTTTAAATTTATTTAATGATGTAGCTTCCACAGCTTCCTGGGGCAGCAAATTCCACAGACCTACTGCCCTTTGAGTAAAGAAGATTCTCCTCATCTCAGTTTTGAAAGAGCAGCCCCTTATTCTAAGATTATGTCCCCTAGTTCTTGTTTCACCCATCCTTTGGAACAACCTTACCGTATCCACCCGATCAAGCCCCTTCACAATCATATATGTTTCAATAAGATCGCCTCTCATTCATCTGAACTCCAATGAGTAGAGTCCCAATCTACTCAACCTCTCCTCATATTTCCGCCCCCCTCATCCCCGGGAATAACCGAGTGAACCTTCTTTGTACTGCCTCGAGAGCAAGTATGTCTTTTCTTAAGTATGGAGACCAAAAATTTTACAAAGGTTTTGCATTACTTCCTTGCTTTTGTACTTTATGTCCCCATTAAGAAAGCAAACTTTGAAATTATAATCTACATACCCAAATCCAGGTCTTTAATAGATTTCAAAAAAGAGCAGTGCTCCTAATATTGCCCAATTGGGGACACCACTCTAAACTTCCCTCCAGTCTGAAACCAACCGTTCACCACGACTCTCCGCTTTTTGCCACTGATCTAATTTTGTATCCACACTGCCACTGTCCCTTTAATCCCCCCGACTTTAATTTTGATAAGAAGTCTATTATGTTATACTTTATCAAATGCCTTTTGAAAATCCATATACACAACTTCAACCGCGCTACACTCATCAAAGCTCTCCGTTACCACATCAAATAACTCATTCAGGTTACTAAAACATCATTTTCCTTTACATATCCCTGCTGACATTCATTTATTATCCCTTATTTTTCCAAGTGCTAATTAATTTTGTCCCTGATTATTGTCTCAAAAAGTTTCCCCACCACTGACAGTAGGCCGACTGGCCTGTAATTGCCGGCTTCAACCCCATACATTTATTGAACAGGGGTGTGACATTTGCAACCCTCCAGCCCTCTGGCACGTGTTCCATACAGAAGGCGAATTGAAGGATTGCGGCGAGACCCTATGCAATTTCCACCTTGATTTCTCTCAGTAATACAGGATGCATCCCATCTGGACCGGGTGATTTTCATACTTTGAGAACTGTCACTCTTTTAAGTACCTTCTATTTATCTATTTTGATCCTATCCAATATCGCTACTGCATCCTCCTTTAATGCTACAATGACTGCATCTCTTCTCTCGTCAAGACCAAGGTGAAATATTCATTTCGTACCTCAGCCATTCCCTCTGCCTTCACAAGAAAATCTCCTCTTTTGTCCCCAATTGGTCACACCCTTCCTTTGACTACCCCTTGATAAAAGAATTTTGCGTTCCCTTTTAGGTTAGCCGCCAATCTATTCTCATGCTCTCCCTTTGTCCATATTATACCCTTTTGATAAATCTCCTCTCAACTTTCTGTATTTTGCCTCGATTTCAACCGTATTATGTGCCTTAAATTTGTCATGAGGCTCCATTTTCTGTTTCATTGTATTCTCTATACCCTTAGCCATCCAGGGAGCTATAACTTTGGATGTCCTCCCTTTCCAATTTCTGGGAATGTGTCTAATCTGTACCCGAGCCATCTCCACCTTGAAAGCCTCCCATTGTTCAGTTACTGTTTTGCTAACGATTTTTGATTCCAGTCCACCCGGAAAATACACATAGTATTCGTAAAAAACTTCGTAAATAACAGTACGGAGCAATTATTATAAATACCTGAAATCATCTCACTTAGCAGAATATCTGTGGTGTAGCCATGTGCAATTATTATAACTCACTGAAATCATCTCTGTTACTAGAATATCTGTGGTGTAGCCAAGTGCAATTATTATAACTCCCTGTGGTGTAGCCATGTGCAATTATTATAACTCCCTGAAATCATCTCTCTTAGCAGAATATCTGTGGTGTCGCCATGAAGAATTATTATAACTCCCTAAAATCATCTCTCTTAGTGGAATATCTGTGGTGTAATTATATGCTTGTGTTACCAAAGGAGTGTGGGTTGATTATGAGATGCTGGTACATGAACGGCTCCATGACTCGGATTAACCCAATCGGTTTATCTCGATACATTCAGCATGCTCCTGGCACATGTTGCTGGAGCTGAAACGGTCCGTGGAATTGCTGGTGAAACCGTTGCTACTTAACCTTGTCATGGAAGTCTGCCCGTAGTTATTTGCTATTCAATTGCTGCATGACTCTGGTTACGTGTTCATTTCCATTAAGCGTCCCTGTGCCCAAATTTTACTGTAAGTTGCGATTTGTAACCGTCAAACTGTATGTAGTTCATGACTTTGACTTGGCTTCTTCCTTGATTGTTTGGCAAGAAAGAGCTTTAGGATAACCTAATCGAGGGTTCGTGAATTACATTTGTTTTGATCCGAACTGGGTTAAATATAGGACAGTTCAGGAACCGAATCTGGCAACATTCATCCCTCCTGATAACTGGGAGGGAAAAGCCCAGACCAATCATTAGTGAGCTGTTAAAGGAGGAAACCAAAGATTTGCCTGGTTCTTCGGCATACATCTGTCAGGATATCAAAACCAGCTTTCCGAGAACAGGACCTCCATGACTTTGGAAAATACACGAATTCACAGCACAGGAGATTCTGTGTCTGTTGCTGTGCACGGGCCGCTTCAAAACAACACATGAATTTGGACATGAATTTAAATTGGAGGTTAGGATCAGATCAGCTATGATCTTATTGAATGGCAGAGCAGGCTCGAGGGGCGGTTTGGCCTACTCCTGCTCCTATTTCTTATGCTCTTATGTAATACAATGAGAAGCCCTCCGTTTGCATTCAGTCGTGTGCATCTAACTGGGTGGCCAGCTGTTAATTTGTTAAGATAGGGACAGGCACCACAGACTAAGCCATGAAAATAACTGCGAGGATAAATCATAGAATCATAGAAATTTACGGCACAGAAGGAGGCCATTTGGCCCATCATGTCTTTGCCGGCAGAAAAAAGCTATCATGCCGAATCCCACTTGCCAGCACTTGGTCTGTAGCCTTGCAGGTTATGGTACGTCATGTGCATACGTAAGTACTTTTTAAATGCGATGAGGGTTTCTGCCTCTACCACCCTTTCAGGCAGTGAGTTTCAGACCCACATCACACTTTGGGTTGAAAAAAATCTCCTCAGCTCCCCTCCAATCCTTCCTCCAATTCCTTTAAATCTCTACCCTCTGTTTATTGACCTATCTAATAAGGGAGATTGGTCCTTCCTATCCACTTTATGTTGTCCCGTCATAATTTTATACACATCAATTAAAATCTTCCCTCAGCCTCGCTTGTTCCGACGGAAACAATTCCAGCCTCTCCAATCTTTCCTCATTGCTAAAATTCTCCAGTCCTGGCAACATCATCGTAAACCTCCTTTGTACCCACTCAAGAATAATCACATCTTTCCTGCAATAAAAAAAAAATAATTTAACAAAATAGCGCAAAACAATGAAGTTCTTATTTGTATCCCCTAAAATGTACTATAGGCAGTAACAGTAGTGCTACATTCAAAGGTGTATTTGTGTTGCACTTCTTGGGAGAGTGAATGGTTGGGAAACATCAATGGATTGGGAGAGTGAATGGAAGGATATCTTCAAAGGATTGCGAAAGTGAATGAACGGATACCATGAATGGATTGGGAAAATGAATGGATGGATACCATTAATGGATTGGGAAATTTAATGGACGGATATCATTAATGGATTGGGAAAATGAATGGTTTCGAACCATGAATGGATTGGGGAAAGTAAATGGACGGATACCATGAATGGATTGGGAAAGTGAATGGACAGATCCCATGAATGGATTGGGGAAAGTGAATGGACAGATCCCATTAATGGATTGGGGAAAGTGAATGGACAGATCCCATTAATGGATTGGGGAAAGTGAATGGACGGATACCATGAATGGATTGGGAAAATGAATGGATGGATACCATTAATGGATTGGGAAATTTAATGGACGGATATCATTAATGGATTGGGAAAATGAATGGTTTCGAACCATGAATGGATTGGGGAAAGTAAATGGACGGATACCATTAATGGATTGGGAAAATGAATGGACAGATCCCATGAATGGATTGGGAAAGTGAATGGACAGATCCCATGAATGGATTGGGGAAAGTGAATGGACAGATCCCATTAATGGATTGGGGAAAGTGAATGGACAGATCCCATTAATGGATTGGGGAAATTGAATTGACGGATACCATAAATGGATTGTGGAAAGTGAATGGACAGGAACCATTAATGGATTGGGGAAAGTGAATGGATGAGAACCATTAATGGATTTGGAAAGTGAATGGACGGATACCATTAATGGATTGGGAACGTGAATGGATGGAAACCATCAATGGATTGGGAGAGTGAATGGACGGGAAACATTCATGGTTTGGGAAAGTAAATGGACAGATACCATTAATGGAATGGGAAAATGAATGGACGGGAACCATCAATGGATTTGAAAAGTCAATGGGCGGATACCATTAATGGATTGGGAAAGTGAATGGACGGATATCATTAATGGATTGGGAAAGTGAATGGACGGGAGCCATTAATGGATTGGGAAAGTGAATGAACGGATACCATCAAGTGATTTGGAAAGTGAATGGACGGATATATGAGTGTAAGTTTAGGGTGCTATGGTTATCCAAGGAGCACGGTCTCCCATTGGGTAAGTACATGATACCACGAGTAGCGGAGCAGCAAGTCAGCTCTGATGTAAGTGTAGGGGCACCACTAGTACTGGAGGGGCACTGTCACTTCTAATTTAATGTACTAGTGATGATGTGGAGAGCCACAGATACTGGAGGAGAACTGTCACCTCCACTGTAACTGTAGGATAGATCTACTACAGGCGGAGAACGGTAACCTCTAGTGTAAGCCTAGGGGTACCGCTAGCACCTGAGAAGCGAGGTTACCTCCAGTGTAACTGCAGAGTACGATTAGTACCAGAGGATCACGGTTACCTTTAATGTAAGTGCAGGTCCACCACGAGTATAGAATGACCACGGCCACCTACAGTGTAAGTATAAGCTACAACTTGTATCGGAGGAGGTGGGATATCTCTCGTGTAAGTGTGGTGGTAGTACTGGTAATGGAGGAGGACTGTCATCTCAAGTGTAATATTTTTTTATTCGTTCATGGGATGTGGGCGTCGCTGGCGAGGCCGGCATTTATTGCCCATCTCTAATTGCCCTTGAGAAGGTGGTGGTGAGCCGCCTTCTTGAACCGTTGCAGTCCGTGTGGTGACGGTTCTCCCACAGTGCTGTTAGGTAGGGAGTTCCAGGATTTTGACTCAGCGACGATGAAGGAACGGCGATATATTTCCAAGTCGGGATTGTGTGTGACTTGGAGGGGAACGTGCAGGTGATGTAGTTCCCATGTGCCTGCTGCTCTTGTCCTTCCAGGTGGTAGAGGTCGCGGGTTCGGGAGGTGCTGTCGAAGAAGCCTTGGCGAGTTGCTGCAGTGCATCCTGTGGATGGGACACACTGCAGCCACAGTGCGCCGGGGGTGAAGGGAGTGAAAGTTTAGGGTGGTGGGTGGGGTGCCAATCCAGTGGGCTGCTTTAACTTGGATGGTGTCGAGCTTCTTGAGTGTTGTTGGAGCTGCACTCATCCAGGCAAGTGGACAGTATTCCATCACACTCCTGACTTGTGCCTTGTAGATGGTAAAATGCTTTGGGGAGTCAGGAGGTGAGTCACTCGCCGCAGAATACCCAGCCTCTGACCAGCTCTCGTAGCCACAGTATTTATATGGCTGGTCCAGTTCAGTTTCTGGTCAATGGTGACCCCCAGGATTTTGATCGTGGGGGTTCAGCGATGGTAATTCCGTCGAATGTCAAGGGGAGGTGGTTAGACTCTCTGTTGTTGGAGATGGTCATTGCCTGGCACTTATCTGGCACGAATGTTCCTTGCCACTTATGAGCCCAAGCCTGGATGTTGTCCAGGTCTTGCTGCATGCAGGCTCGCACTGCTTCATTATCTGAGGGGTTTCGAATGGAACTGAACACTGTGCAGTCATCAGCGAACATCCCCATTTCTGACCTTCTGATGGAGGGAAGGTCATTGATGAAGCAGCTGAAGATGGTTGGGCCCAGGACACTGCCCTGAGGAACTCCTGCAGCAATGTACTGGGGCTGAGATGATTGGTCTCCACCAACCACTAACATCTTCCTTTGTGCTATGTATGACTCCAGCCACTGGAGAGTTTTCCCCCTGATTCTCATTGACTTCAGTTTTACGAGGGGTCCTTGGTGCCACACTCGATCAAATGCCGCCTTGATGTCAAGGGCAGTCACTCTCACCTCACCTCTGGAATTCAGCTATTTTGTCCATGTTTGGACCAAGGCTGTAATGAGGTCTGGAGCCGAGTGGTCCTGGCGGAACCCAAACTGAGCATCGGCGAGCAGGTTATTGGTGAGTAAGTGCCGCTTGATAGCACTGTCAACGACACCTTCCATCACTTTGCTGATGATTGAGAGTATACTGATGGGGCGGTAATTGGCCTGATTGGATTTGTCCTGCTTTTTGTGGACAGGACATACCTGGGCAATTTTCCACATTGTCGGGTAGATGCCAGTGTTGTAGCTGTACTGGAACAGCTTGGCTAGAGGCGCAGCTAGTTCTGGAGCACAAGTCTTCAGCACTACAGCCGGGATGTTGTCGGGGCCCATCGCCTTTGCTGTATCCAGTGCAGTCAGCCGTTTCTTGATATCACGTGGAGTGAATCGAATTGGCTGAAGACTGGCATCTGTGATGGTGGGGTTATCGGGAGGAGGCCGAGATGGATCATCCACTCGGCATTTCTGGCTGAAGATGGTTGCAAACGCTTCAGCCTTGTCTTTTGCACTCACGTGCTGGAGTCCGCCATCATTGAGGATGGGGATGTTTGCAGAGCCTCCTCCTCCCTTTAGTTGTTTCATTGTCCACCACCATTCACGACTGGATGTGGCAGGACTGTAGAGCTTTGATCTGATCCGTTGGTTGTGGAATCGCTTAGCTCTGTCTCTAGCATGTTGCTTCCGCTGTTCAGCACGCATGTCGTCCTGAGTTGTAGCTTCACCAGGTTTGCACCTCATTTTTAGGTACGCCTGGTGCTGCTCCTGGCATGCTTTTTGCACTCCTCTTTGAACCATGGTTGATCCCCTGTCTTGTTGTTAATGGTAGAGTGAGGAATATGCTGGGCCATGAGGTTACGGATTGTGCTGGAATACAAATCTGCTGCTGCTGATGGCCCACAGCGCCTCATGGATGCCCAGTTTTGAGCTGCTAGATCTGTTCTGAATCTATCCCATTTAGCATGGTGATAGTGCCACACAACACGTTGGATGATGTCCTCAGTGCGAAGACGGGACTTCATCTCCACGAGGACTGTGCGTTGGTCACTCCTACCAATACTGTCATGGACAGATGCATTTGCGACAGGTAGATTGGTGAGGACGAGGTCAAGTAAGTTTTTCCCTCTTGTTGGTTCGCTCACCACCTCCCGCAGGCCCAGTCTAGCAGTTATGTCCTTCAGGACTCGGCCAGCTCGGTCAGTAGTGGTGCTACCGAGCCACACTTGGTGATGGACATTGAAGTCCCCCACCCAGAGTACATTCTGTGCCCTTGCTACCCTCAGTGCTTCCTGCAAGTGGTGCTCAACATGGAGGAGGACTGATTCATCAGCTGAGGGAGAGCGGTAGGTGGTAATCAGCAGGAGGTTTCCTTGCCCATGTTTGAATTGATGCCATGAGATTTCATGGGGTCCGGAGTCAATGTTGAGGACTCCCAGGGCCACTCCCTCCTGACTGTATATCACTGTACCGCCACCTCTGGTGGGTCTGTCCTGCCGGTGGGACAGGACATACCCAGGGATGGTGATGGAAGAGTCTGGGACGTTGGCTGAAAGTTACGATTCTGTGAGTATGGCTGTGTCAGGCTGTTGCTTGACTAGTCTGTGGGACAGCTCTCCCAATTTTGGCACAAGTCCCCAGATGTTAGTAAGGAGTACCTTGCAGGGTCGAGTGGGCTTGTTGTGACGTTGTTGTGTCCGGTGCCTCGTGGTCCGATGCCGGGTGGTCCGTCCGGTAAGTGCATCACCACTGCCAGGTGAACATGTTCACAACTAGTGCAAGTGTAGGGGTACCTTTAATACTGGAGGAGCACGATCATTTCTTATTTCAGCGAAGGGGTGCCATTAGTACTGCAGCTATAAGGTCACCGCTATATGTAAGTGTAGAGTTAACACTACTACCGGATGACCAGGGTCTACATTGGTGTAAGTGTAGTATATACCACTAATGGCAGAGGAACACGGTCACCCCTCGTGTAAGCGCAGTGTACCACAAGTACCGGAGCAGAATTGTTAGCTCTAATGTAAGTTTCGAGACATCACTAGCAGAGAAGGAGCACAGTCCCGATTAGTGTAAGAGCAGGGCTAACGAATGTACCTGAGAAGCACGGTCGTCTCTAGTTTACGTGTCGGTATGCCATTAGTACTGGAGGAATGTGATCACCTCCAGGAACCAAGGAACACAGTCACCTCTGGTGCAAGTTTACGGTACCACTAGTACCGGAGGAGAACCGTCACCTCCAGTGAAAGTGCAGGTTTACCCATAGTACCAGAAGAGCAGTCAACTGCAGTGTAACTGGAGGGTTCCTCTACTACCGGAGCAGCACAGTCACCTCTAGTATAATTCTGCGTGTACCATTAGTCCCAGAGGAGGATCGACACCTGCAGTGTAAGTGTAGTGTATCAATTGTACCTGAGGAGCAAAGTCACTTCTAGTGTATATGTAGGGTTTCCCTGCAGAAGGTAGACGGTCACATCTGGTGTAAGTGTCGGGTGCAACTTGTACCGGAGGAGGAATGTAACCTCTCGTGTAAGTGTAGGGGTAACACCAGTACCAGAGGAACAAGGTCTAAAATGGTTTAAATGTAGGGGCACCTCTAATCTCGTACTGGAGGAGAACGGTCAGCTCTACTGGAAATGTAGGGTACCACAAGAACAGGAGGAGTGCGGTCACATCTAGTATAAGTGTAAGGTATCAATAACACCGAAAGAACTCAGTCACCTCTCGTGTAAGTTCATGGTGCCACGAATATCGGACGAGCAAGTCACGGGTAATCTAAGTGTAGAAGTTCCACGAGTACCGGAGGAGTGCAGCCACATCTCGTGTAAGTGTAAGGGTAGCAGCAGTGCCGGAGGAACAAGGTCACCACTAGTGTAGTAGCGGAGGAGACCGGTCACCTCTAGTTTCCGTGTAGAGGTAACACTAGAACCGGAGCAGAACGATCACCAATAGTTTAACTGTCGGGGCACCACTAGTAGAGAAGGAGCAAGGTCACCCGTAGTTTAAGTGTAGCGTTCCATTAGTACCGAAGGAGAACGGACACCTCCAGTCTAATTGTCGGGACACCAAAAGTAGAGAAGGAGCACGGTCAGAGGAGGTTCACCACCAGTAATGTTAGAGCAGTGTCACCACCAGTAATGTTAGAGCAGTGTCACCACCAGTAATGTTAGGATGGCGTCACCACCAGTAATGTTAGAGCAGTGTCACCACCAGTAATGTTAGAGCAGTGTCACCACCAGTAATGTTAGAGTGCGGTCACCACCAGTAATGTTAGAGTGCGGTCACCACCAGTAATGTTAGAGTGCGGTCACCACCAGTAATGTTAGAGCAGTGTCACCACCAGTAATGTTAGAGTAGGATCACCACCAGTAATGTGAGAGCAGCGTCACCACCAGTAATGTTAGAGCAGTGTCACCACCAGTAATGTTAGAGCAGTGTCACCACCAGTAATGTTAGAGCAGTGTCACCACCAGTAATGTTAGAGCAGTGTCACCACCAGTAATGTTAGAGCAGTGTCACCACCAGTAATGTTAGAGCAGTGTCACCACCAGTAATGTTAGAGCAGTGTCACCACCAGTAATGTTAGAGCAGTGTCACCACCAGTAATGTTAGAGCAGTGTCACCACCAGTAATGTTAGAGCAGTGTCACCACCAGTAATGTTAGAGTAGGATCACCACCAGTAATGTGAGAGCAGCGTCACCACCAGTAATGTTAGAGCAGTGTCACCACCAGTAATGTTAGAGCAGTGTCACCACCAGTAATGTTAGAGCAGTGTCACCACCAGTAATGTTAGAGCAGTGTCACCACCAGTAATGTTAGAGCAGTATCACCACCAGTAATGTTAGAGCAGTGTCACCACCAGTAATGTTAGAGCAGTGTCACCACCAGTAATGTTAGAGCAGTGTCACCACCAGTAATGTTAGAGCAGTGTCACCACCAGTAATGTTAGAGCAGTGTCACCACCAGTAATGTTAGAGCAGTGTCACCACCAGTAATGTTAGAGCAGCGTCACCACCAGTAATGTTAGAGTGCGGTAACCACCAGTAATGTTAGGATGGCGTCACCACCAGTAATGTTATGATGGCGTCACCACCAGTAATGTTAGAGTAGGGTCACCATCAGTAATGTTACACTCGGGTCACTATCAATAATGTTAGATTATAGTCTCCACCCCCAGTAATGTTAGAGTAGGGTCACCTGATGTTTGAGCCAAGGCATCGCCAATGATCATCACAGCATAAAACACGTTTAATTATGTAATGGATTTGAAGATTTTAATGAATTCTTGAGGCATCAAGAAGCGAGTGCAGTTTCCAGGAGGGATGTTCCATCACGGTTCGCATTTCGTCAGGGATTACTTTCCGTTCATTGATGTTAATGGAATGAGTTTCATGGACTGAGGTGCACAATTTCCCCACTGACGTCCCGGGCGCCCAGGAGAGGAAAATCGCACCTTGTTTGTTAAGTGACTGTAACTAATACCAATTATTGTGCAACCTGATTTTCTCACCGGGGCACCGATTGTTCTATAAAGGGGGAATATTTACGGATCTCACTTACACTCCAATCGGAAGAGTAAAGACGGACAGAATTCACACATTCTTCTAGAAAATGGAAAGGCCAACACTTCTTCAAATAAAGGAGATTTACTACCCGATTCTCGCATCCTTTGGTATTCCCGGTAAGTCAATATAACCTGTTGTTTCAAAGCTGTTCACTATTTCACTGTTAATGATGATGTAAAAAATTCCGAGAATGTCCTCACTTCAGAGTCACTTATCCACCGGGATAATTTGGTGAATATCAGTGGGAATCCGAGCAGTCCGCGACGCCGAAGAGGCGCTGCTCTGATCGGTAGATCGTGGGCACCGGGCGATCAACTTTCTTCCCTATGCGAGGGAGGACCAGGGTGATTCCCCTGCCCAACTAAAAGTACAAAGATCATTAAAGAATGTGTTGCCTCGTGCCCCTGATAATCATTTTATTTGTACCGTGGTTCCTGTATACTTTAAGTTGTAAATTCCTCGGTCTGCAGCCACCTCCACCCAATGGAAACTTTGAAAAATAATTTGAGAACTAATTGCCGCTCCGGGAACTGTTCCCCTTCCCTCGGCTGCAAAGATCCTTCACGGTTCCACCAGCTCCTGCTTTTTAACCGAGCAGCTCCCTCGGGGCGAATGTAAAGAGAAAAAGCCCAGAGTTTCGACAGAAATTGAAGCTTTTCTCTCTGCTGAATGTTTTACTTGAATTCATATCTTTCCAGTAATCGCTGTGAAATTATATTGAAAACTGTTGAAAACTGCTGGCATCTCCCGAGACCCCGCTCGCCAATGAAACTGAAGGAACTAAATGTAAATTTCGATCTATTCTCCCATGGGGCCGCAGCAGTAAATTATAAAATCGGGTCGGTACATCACTTGGGTATAAACCTCATGGCGGAATGCTTTTAGCGCTCAACACTGCATTGAATTATGTGTTTGGACGTATGTAAGGAAATCCGTTTACTTATTGGCTGCCGAAAATTAACAACTTACAGAACCATCCAATGTTTCCCTTCTGGGCGCTTTTTTTACACCTGTCCCGTCCCTGCGAGGTGCTCCAGTTTAGCCTGGACCGCACAGTAAAAGTGTGAGTGGAACCTCAATCTAGTGTTAGTGGCGACAGCGATGGAAATAAAATTCGGGACAGATGTATGACGGACGGATGATCCGATGTCGCCTGTTTTACACTATCGCTCAAAGTCCAAATCCCCCCGTTGACTCTTCAGTGCCTGGGAGTCGGTAGTAGTGGGGACGCTCTCCGTTACCAATCCCCAGACTGATTCCGAGAGACACTCTCCCCGCTGCCTTGACAAAGTCTGACTGAAATAAGCTGGAAGGACGGCGGATTGTCAGTCCCTCGATATTGAGTGTTTCATATTTTCTTTCTTTTCAATAAAGTGTCGTCATCGCTCGCCTATATTAAAAAAAATCCACGTGCATTACCCTGAGTAGGAAAACAAAGGAACATTTCCCCCCAATATGCTGTGAGATTTATGAGCATCCCCGTTACTTACCTCTTGTCCCTCGTTCTTACAGCGAACCTAGTGACAATCGTGATTCTCTCCAGAGGAAATTGCGGTCTTTCCAAATGTATCTCTATATATATGGTGGCCATGGCAACAGCAGATCTACTGGTCATCATCTTCAATGCAATAGAGTATCAAATGTTCACTATAATCTTTCCACTTCCATTCCTGTCCTACACTGTCATTCGTAAGTTCATGGTCTACATTAATTGTACCAACCTGGATCTGTCGGTGTGGTTCACAGTCTCGTTCACATTTGACCGATTTGTATCAAAATGTTGTCAAAAGTTTCAAACAAAATATTGCACAGTGAGAACTGCGGCTGCGGTTTTAACAACGCTCTCTTTCCTGATCTGTTTAGAAAACATCCCCTATTGGTTTTCATATCAACATGCACAAATAATTAACAATGTTCAGTGGGGTCTCCGCCCCAGATTGGCCTTTTTTTCATCGCCTGCAGGTGTAATGTTCACATGGTTAGAAAGTATTTTAATTCCATGGATTCCTTTTGCTTTAATTTTTCTGTTTAATTGTTTGACAGTCAGACGCATTTTAGTGGCCAGCAGAGCCCGCAGGGGCCTCCGGAGTCACATTAGTGAGAATAAGAGCGATCCAGAGGTGGCGAACCGAAGGAAATCTATTATTTTACTGTTCACTGTATCTGGTAGTTTTCTACTGTTGTGGCTGACAGCTGCGGTGAATTATTTAGCAATCGGTCTGGTCAAGCAGTTCCGACCCGATGATACAGCGCCTGCCTATATCGCCACTGAAACCGGGTATATGCTCATGTATTTGAGTTCATGTACAAACACGTGCATTTATGCAGCTACCCAAACGAAATTCAGGGAAGAGCTGAAGAAGGTGGTGAAATCTCCTTGGACATTTATTCTGATTTTGGTAGAAGCAATGAAAAGTCAAACCAAAGCTTCCTGTCCTAACTGTTGCTCAATTACAGTCCGTGTTCCATTTTAGAAAGGACGTCTTTCTTTGCTGTGAAAATGATCATGGATCAGAAAATATTTCTTCTATTTTATGCCCTGAGTTTGACATCTGTTGCTTCATTAGGGTGATCAGAATAGTTTCCTTATAATAAAGCGCAGTTCCTGCTCAAGATTCAAAGAGAGCAGTCATCATCGGGCTTCAGCATGTGGGCAGAGCATGTAGGCGGAAGCGTTAACTGTCTTACAGTCTTGGTACTGGAATAGGACGCGCCAGTTTAATTAATAGTTAAAGTTTTTGTTAGTGTAGAAACAATGAAGGGTGTTAGATTCATGGTTAATTGTAATTAATCTGTAATCTTGGTGTGAATGTTGCAGGCGCTGGTCCCCCATCAGACACCGCTCCCCATTTTCTCCTGGCCCAATGGAATGTGATCCCTGTATCCTGATAAGTGATTCAGGAAATTGACGCGTCAATGTGACGTTAGACATTTCTGTTAACAGGTATTTATTAAAATATCAATTGATCATCAAAATGTTGGAATGTTATAACAGACCATTTGGCCCAACCAGTCGTTGTCGGCGTTTTCCGTCCACTCGAGAAAATAGTTCCAACCACTTTATCCGCCCAGCCTCAAAATCCCTTCAACCTATTTTTTTCACACATCTGTACAATTCAATCTTGAAAATGGACATGATTTCTGCTTCTAAAATGTCTGCATCTTCGCATCTCTCCATGTAAAGAGGTTTCTCCCACCCTCAGTCCGAAATCTCTTATATTTATTTTGTAATCCATAGCCGTTATGTCTTGATCCCTCAACTGATGGAAGCTTTCTTCTTCTATATATCCTGTCCCGTCCATTCTTATCTTAAATCACCTGGAAACGTCTCGCCACAAGATATCAATCTGGTATCAATACACAATCTGGTGAAAATTCAGAACGTGTAGTTAAGACAGTTAATTGACATATTTCTCTTGGAGATGGTGGTGTCCTTGCTTAAACTGAACAATGAGAAGAATGGATTTGAGAGCTTTGCCACTGCCCGAAACATTGGGACCGTGCAGGGAGAGATTCCAATCAAACGCCTCCGGACGCCCTGAACTGTTGAGAGAGAGCCGGAAAGGGCAGGAATGGCTTGTCTCGGATTCCTCCTGCTGCCTGATCTTCGGATATCGCTGCGTTTACAGAAGTGACGTGTTGGCCGTGAAGCAACCAGCATGCGATGCATGGAAGGGGAAGCTGGATAAACACATGAGGGGGAAAAGAATAGAAGGTTATGCTGAGAGGGTTAGATGAAGAGGGCTGAAGGCATATGGGATACTTGCCTTTATTAGCCGAGGCATAGAATATAAGAGCAAAGAGTTTATGATGGAGCTGTATAAAACACTGGTTAGGCCACAGCTGGAGTACTGTGTGCAGTTCTGGTCGCCGCACTACAGGAAGGATGTGATCGCTTTGGAGAGGGTGCAGAGGAGATTCACCAGGATGTTACCAGGGCTGGAGCGCTTCAGCTATGAAGAGAGACTGCGAAGATTGGGTTTGTTTTCCTTGGAGCAGAGGAGGCTGAGGGGGGACATGATTGAGGTGTACAAAATTATGAGCGGCATAGATAGGATGGATACTAAGGAGCTTTTTCCCTTCGTTGAGGGTTCTATCACAAGGGGGCATAGATTCAAGGTAGAAGGCGGGAGGTTTAGAGGGGATTTGAGAAAGAACTTTTTCACACAGAGGGTGGTTGGAGTCTGTAACTCACTGCCTGAGAGGGTTGTGGAGGCAGGAACCCTCACAACATTCAAGAAGCATTTGGATGAGCACTTGAAATGCCATAGCATACAAGGCTACGGACCAAATGCTGGAATATGGGGTTAGATTAGACAGGGCTTGATGGCCGGCGTGGACACGATGGGCCGAAGGGCCTCGATCCGTGCTGTATAACTCTATGACTCTATGAGGATCGTGTAAGGCATAAAGACCGGTATCTGCCAGTTGAGCTGAATGGCCTGTTTCTGTGCTGTACTTTCGATATAATTCCATGTAATTCTGTGATGAAGCTGCACTGAAGAACGGGCCCAAGACATGGTCAGTCACGCTGACAACACCACGACATGAAATGGTTAATGTGGCACTGGACGGTATGTAAAACCAATGGGTAGAGATCTGTGCAATAGAATAGATCGAGACAGATAAATAATGCTGATGAGATATTGTTCAGTGTTGGCCTCAAATACGGTAACGCCAACAAAGGGGGCACTGCAAGGAAATGGTAATTCACACTGTCCTCAAGTGTACTAATGTCATACTGTATTGGTTTCTCCTTCTGTTGTAGTAATGTTAACTTTTAGCCTCTGCTTCTGAAGCAGGGAAGTATACGTCAATGTAAAGTCTCACTGGGCTGTTGGGCCAGGGCTGACCCTGCAGCAATGGACAGTTTCAGGATGAAATATTAAGAGACTTCATTAAAGAGTGATCATTACAGACTGATTCATAATTTCAGTGAATTTTAATCATTTGATAACAGTGTGGAAAAGCAGTTAGTTCTTCAACAAAAACATCTAGGCATACATAACCAATTGAATTGGTGTGAGTGATACAGAAACAAGAATGGACTTATTAATAGAGGCAGAATTACATGTTTATGGATGAAGGGAGAAACTATCGATGATATAACGAAGTAAGGGAATTAAACTTGTTAGCCGAAAAGAAAAAGAGCTCGGTTTGAAAATATAACTATCGTTATTGATAAAGGATAAGACAATTCCATTCTCATTATGTGGAGTTAGATTAGAAGAACATAAGAACATAAGAAAAAGGAGCAGGAGTCGGACAATCGGCCCCTCGAGCCTGCTCCGCCATTCAATAAGATCATGGCTGATCTGATCCGAACCTCAAATCTAAATTCATGTCCAATTTCCTGCCCACTCCCAGTAACCCCTAATTCCCTTTACTTCTAGGTAACTGTCTATTTCTGTTTTAAATTTGTTTAATGATGTAGCTTCCACAGCTTCCTGTGGCAGCAAATTCCACAGACCCGCTGTCCTCTGAGTGAAGAATTTTCTCCTCATCTCAGTTTTGAAAGAGCAGCCCCTTATTTGAAGATTATGCCCCCTAGTTCTAGTTTCACCCATCCTTGGGAAGATCCTTACCGCATCCACCCGATCAAGCCCCTTTACAATCTTATATGTTTCAATAAGATCGCCTCTCATTCTTGTTTACTCCAATGAGTAGAGTCCCAATCTGCTCAACCTCTCCTCATATGTCCACCCCCTCATCACCGGGATTAACCGAGTGAACCTTCTTTGTACTGCCTCGAGAGCAAGTTTGTCTTTTCTTAAATATGGGCACTAAAACTGTATGCAGTATTCCAGTTGCGGTCTCATCAATACCTTATATAACTGCAGCAATACCTCCCTGTTTTTATATTCTATCCCCCGAGCAATAAAAGCCAACATTCATTTGGCCTTCTTGATCACCTGCTGCACCTGCACACTAACTTTTTTGATTTTCTTGCACTCGGACCCCCAGGTCCCTTTGTACTGCAGTACTTTCCAGTTTCTCGCCATTAAGATAAAAACTTGCTCTCTGCTTTTTCCCGCCAAAGTGCATAACCTCACATTTTCCAATATTGTATTGCATCTGCCAAATCTCCGCCCACTCACCCAGCCTGTCTATCGCCCCTTGCAGGTTTTTTATGTCCTCCTCACTCTCTACTTTCCCTCCCATCTTTGTATCATCTGCAAACATAGATATGTTACACTTGGTCCCCTCCTCCAAATCGTTAATATAGATTGTAAAGAGTTGGGGAACCAGCACCGACCCCTGCGGAACACCACTGGCTATTGGGTGCCAGTCCGAGAATGAACCATTTATCCCAACTCTCTGCTTCCTGTTAGATAACCAATCCTCCACTCATGCCAGAATATTACCCCCAATCCAGTGATTCTTTATCTTGATCAATAATCTTTTATGTGGCACCTTGTCGAATGCCTTCTGGAAGTCGAAATACACTACGTCCACTGGTTCCACTTTACCCACCCTGTACGTTATGTCCTCAAAGAACTCAAGCAAATTTGTCAGACATGACTTCCACTTCATAATGCCATGCTGACTTTGTCCTATTAAATTATTTTTGTCCAAATGTTCCGATACTGTCTCCTTAATAATCGACTCCAAAATTTTACCCACCACAGATGTTAGGCTAACTGGTCTATAATTTCCAGCCTTCTGCCTACCACCCTTTTTAAATAAGGGTGTTACATTAGCAGTTTTCCAATCTGCCGGGACCTTTGCCGAGTCCAGAGAATTTTGGAAAATTATTACCAAAGCATCCACAATCCCTACTGCCACTTCCCTCAAGACACGAGGATGTAAGCCATCAGGTCCAGGGGATTTATTCGCCGGGAGTCCCATATAATTATGTGATCCGTAATTGTGTGTATTTCCAGTTGCAGGCAGTGAGAAAATGTATAAAAACTGTCTGTTTGTAATGAGTATTCGGATTGGTAAATTCTAAGATACTGAACTCAGAACAGTAACACGGTTGAATCCCCAACTAACTATCATCAGGTGTGGATGTAAGTGCAACTTTTTAAGTGTATGTTTAAATGCCATCGCATGCACCGTGTGCTTAATAAACCAATAACAACTCCCTTCAATGTTCAAGAACCTTATTTTTAACATTTCCCTTACAATAGCCTTAGTACCTTCATTGTGAACGGACTTCATTTATTAATTATTAATCAGTGCCCCCTTTACACTTCAATTCTTAACGTTCCAGTTGATCCTGAGCTTGTCCAAAATCCAATCTCCACATGGTTGCAGGTCCCCTTGGATCCCAGTCTGTGCCTATCAGACTGGCATCGATCTCGTGGGGAAATGGCGGTGTCTTATGGGAATTTTAGTGTAATAGGCACCTTTCCATTCAACCGGATACAGACGACCAACAGTAATTAAGGCACGAGTCCAGCAGCAGGCAGAGGTTTTAATTCCATCAGTCAGCGACGTATCTGCACTCAGTCACAATCAGAACAAGCCGATGTGCATTCAAACACATCATCCAAAATCAACAGGTAATATATAAGCAAAGTCATGATCAAGGAAACCATTGCATTACCGTGTCAAATTCAATCACATAAGGTGGTGATTCCCCGCCCCCTGTTCCGAATCAAACTGCTGTTCTTTTCGCTTGAGTTGCTCGATTTCGAATTGAACAGTTATTGTATTTCCCTGACATTCCTGTCTCTTCTATACATAATTGAACAGTTAATATGTTCCCGGGTCGCCTCGTTCTAAAAAAATGGCTGTGTTCAGGTGGTCACCATTACTAATTTAAGATTTGCTGTATTCTCCCAATTTTCCCCGTTCTCAATCCTAAATTGAACATTTATTGTGTTTGCCCTATATTCCACTTTATTCTGTTTCTCTTTGAACAGTTGCTGCGTTCCTTCATATTCCTCTTTCCTCTATTTCAAAATCAAAATTTGTCATATTCATTTATATTCCGCTAACCTCTATTACCAATTAAATTATTGCTGTGTTCCCCTAATTTCACCTGTTGTCCATTTCTTATTAATCAGTTACTGTGTTCCGTTAAATTCCCCTGTTCTGTATTTCTTGCTAAACCTTTACTCAACCTCCTAAATTGCCATTCATTGTATTTCTAATTAAGCAGCTCGTTTTCCCCTAAATTACTCTGCGTCTATTTCTGATCATGCAGTTACTGTGTTCCTCTAAATCCCACTATCATCTATTGTTAATTATATCGATTGGGAAAAGAGCCTGTTCCATCGATCGGCCACTCGCTCACTGAAATAATGTTTCCGCAGATTAGTTGAGAATTTACCCGCTTCAAGCCCAGCCTGTGTCCTCTGAAACAGCTTGTCCTTTTTTTACATTATTTAATGGAGTAACCGTAATGTGTGTTCCTGGGGCCTCTGTATGTTTGTCAGAAGATTATTAACATGAAAAGGGTAATTAAATTGCTGGTGCTAATGTCAGCTACAATTCAACAGTTTCAGTAGTTTAGATGATATTATAATTCAGAATCTATCAGTTGCGATCTTAGCCCTGCATATAATTAAAAGCAGATTTGTCCTGTTAATGAAATCTCACCATGTAAATCTCAAATACTGACACACTCTACTTCTCGACAAATCGCTAAAAATAAACGCTGCGAGTGGCCTGTCGGAACACATTCGATTTAATGTTTGTTAAATAATTTGCTAGTGGTCCAGTCAAAAAGGCTAATGGAATGTTGACCTTTATCTCAAGCGGTCTGGAACACAATGGGGAACAATTCATGCTTCAGTTGTATAGAGCCTTGGTCAGACCCCATCAGGAGCACTTCATTCGGTTTGGGAACTGCACCTCAAGAAAAATATACATGGAAAGGGTGTAGCGTAAACATCGCTTCAAATATTCAAAGACGAACAGAGGCCCAAATCAGGGGTGAACCCACGCTCTTAACTTTTCAATGTTGAGGATGTACCGCTTGGACACTGCTCTGTCTCCACGTACTTTTGGTTACTCCAGACATGGCCTCAGATGTCAAACATTTTTCAATGATAATATCTGAATTGACCTCCCCCCTCACGGAGCAGGGATCCTGACGGGTCGTCGGCACTTACGTCGCGTCTCCTTAAATGTATCTGTGCTATTTGCCTCAACTACTTCATGTGGTAGCAAGTTCTACATTTGTCCTTCCAAAGAAGTTTCTCCTAAATTCCATATTGGATTTATTAGTGACTATCTTAAGTTTACGGCCCCTAGTTTTGGATGCCCCGAAAAACGGAAACATTTTCTCTATGTCTACCCGCTCAAACTCATTCGCTTTCCTGAAGACCACTATTAGATCACCCCTCAGCCTTCTCTTTTCTGGAGAAGAGAACCGCAGCCTCTTCAGTCCTTCCTGCTAGTTATAATCTCTCAGTCCTGGTATCATCCTCCTAAATATTTTTTTGCACCACAGCCAGTGTCTCTCTATCCTTTTTGCAATATGGAGACCACAACTGTGCACAATACATTAAGTGTGGTCTAACTAAGGTTCTATACAAATTTAACGTAACTTCTCTGGAGGAGTCGGTGGTCTCGTTAGTAATCCTACCAAAACACAACACCGCACAATATGTTGAAATTCATTGGCCATTTACGTTTCCCTTCTGCAAGTTTCTTCACCACTTCTTGTATTTTGTTGCAGTCTTCCTCAGTATTAACTATCTCCCAATCTATCGCCCAACGTGGTGTCAGCCGCACATTTTAATTCTGTTCCAACGATTATCAAGTCCAAATAATTTGTGAAAATGGTGAACAACTGTGTTACCAGCACGGATCCTTGTGTAACACCACTTTCCACCTTCCACCTGTTTGAGCAACGACCTTTGATCCCTACACTCTGTTTTCTGTTTTGTAGCCAGTTTGCTATTCAATCTGCTGCTTGTCCCCTGATTCCAAATGCTCTGACCTTAGTCACGAGTATTCTAATTGGTAACTTATCAAAGTCCTTTTGAAAGTTCACTGCACTAGGAAAGTCATTGGACTGGGACATGTCAATGGATTGAGAAAGTCAATGGATTGGGATACATCAATAGATTGGGAAACTCAGTAGACTGGGATATATCAATGGATTTGGAAACAGAATGGACTGGGATATTTCAATGCATTGGGAAAGTCAATGGACTGGGATATATCAACGGATTGGGAAACACAATGGGCTGGTATATATCAATGAATTGGGAAAGGCAATGGATTGGTATATATCAATAGATTGGGAAAGTTAATGGACTGAAATATATCAATGGATATGGGAATCACTGTGGACTGGGATATGTAAATGGATTTGGAAACATTGTAGACTGGGATATATCAATGGTTTGGGAAAAATAATTGACTGGGATATATCAATGGGTTGG